>NC_092685.1:2008072-3208072 GCF_964275005.1 Diadema setosum
TCAATCGCAGAATTTCAGAGCTTTGTGATTGTTGAGTCATGTAGATTGTACCTAGATACTTAGTACTAGTTGTAGTACACTAGTTTAGTTGGTCTAGACCGTCTATACACAGCCCAGTCACTGTAAAAATGCGACAGGGCTGTACCAGGCCAGGGGGGTGTTTCACAAAGCCGTTCTTAAAGTTAAGAGGGACTTAAGACAAGTGCGACTGGTGATCAGTTCTTGTGCTGAATTATTGAAATTCTGATAAGTATAGCACACAAGAACTGATCACCAGTCGCATTCAAGTCCTTTAATTCTTAACTGTAAGAACGGGTTTGTGAAACACCCCCCGCAGGATGTAACTATATACACAGCCCAGTCGCTGTTGTGCTTCGTGCGCACATTACTACAGCGTCTGGTCGGGCTAGCCAGGATCATTATCATGGTGCACAATAACTATAGTATACACAGCCCTGTCGCTGCTAGTGCACGGCGTCTGGTTGGGCTATACTGGTGCACAACAACAAAGCGAACACAAAGCAAACATGAGCCTGATGATGTTGTTCGCGTTGAGTTTTGATGCTTGACATCATTTTTGTCACCTCAACTCATTAAAGACAATCTTCATTGATTAGACATCTGCTAGGCCTAATAAATGGTATCCCGGGGTACCAAATAAAAATCAGCCATTTAACGTGTTAGTTGAATTAGGCCTATTTTTTTTTTTTTTTTTTAAAGGTTGTCCCTGCCCTAGGTTGCCAATAGTGGAAATTATTTTGATGCTGGAGCTAGCATGCGCTAGCCACTGCACTGCACTGCGCACTGCACTGAAGTACACGCTACTGCTCGCACAGCGTGCCACGCATGCATCGTATAACATGCAGTGGCATGGGAATGAGTTAAAGGTACATAGTCCCGGTAGTGTATAGAGGGCGCTGTTGATGATACTGCCGATCACCATTAGCATTGATATGAAGATTACCGAAGTTGAGCTGTCATCAAGAGTAAAGTGCGTAGGTGTTGCTAAGTAACGTTGCCTTCGTTGTCTTCTCTGCGCATCGCACAGTCTGTTTGAAGTTTGCTAAAGCTGTCATCCCCCTCAGCCGAATCATGAGCCGAACTGTGATCCGACCACTGACTACAGTGAATCGGACTTCTTCGGACTCGGGGAAGTGGGCCACAGCGATAGCGTAGGTCTCTATAGGAAACTTGCGCCATTCGCCCGCGTACGCATTTGACTAAAACACCGGGACCATGCACCTTTAACTATACACAGCCCTGTCACTGTACACAAGTGTAAGTCGTAACAGGGCTGTTGTTACTTAAGCCCGCCGCACACTACACGATTTTGCCCCGATTCACCGGTCTCAAGACCTTAAGACTAGAAGTGTGACGTCACAGTCTTGCCATTTTCTAGTCGTACGACTGGGTCTTAAAGCCAGTCGTAGAGATTTGACATGTTGAATTCTACGACCAGTCGGGAGCTTTCAGCCATTCACAATGCAGTAAAATGCAAGCTCACGCAGTGCGCACTGCGCGCGCTTTACAGTATAGTGTGCGGTGTCCGGTCGTACAACTGGTCTTAAGACCCAGCTTGGCTTAAGACTTTAAGACCAGTCTGATCGTGTAGTGTGCGGTGGCCTTAAGACTACATAAAATGAAAACTTATCCATTTAGCTACCGTTTTCAGCTATTGATATTGACATACATATATCACAACTTACCAAATTAATACCTTTTTTAATCCTGTACGCCGCAGAAATCGTAGAAATCGCAGAAATGATTCGAAATGTCGGCGCAGCACTGGGCAAAGGGGTGCTGTTGACCGTGCGGGCGTACAAACTCTAGCAGCGCAATTTGCATCGTTCAAAGTTGGGAAAGATTTATTTTGAATCGCCCAGCGATGATCACAGCATTCCGGGTTAAGATTGGACTTTTTGCTCAGTGTATGTTGCGTGAGGGCTCACTATGGACTGAAATATCGTGCTCATAGTCCAAGCATCTCAATTCACATGAGTGATTCGTAAAATTTGTGATAAGACTGTAGAAATTTTCAACAGTTTTGTTGTTGTGTGCCCTTGTTCGAGGGGTGTAGTAGATATGTGTATCACACACCGTCGGGCTAGGGAATGACTATGTACACGCACACACAGTGCATGCATTTCTCTTTGCCTGTCCTTGAGTGGACGTGAGGTGGCGCTACACAACGTGGTACTCAGGGATACTACGGTACCCCGGGGTAATGCGTGATGCATCATATGCACAATTCACAACTTACCGAAAACGAAGATTATATGCGGCATGTGCGAATGGTACATCGGCTTTCACTGACAGCCATTTTGTATAATCGGGAGTTCATGCGTTCATGAGTTCATCTGGTATTTTAATGTTTAAATTGCAATATGTGTGATTTGTTTGAGGGTGCATTCTATTTTAACAAGCTTCCAGCTTTCTCTGAACTGTACCTGTTACATTTTATGAACATTTTATATATCCAAATGATTTTTATTAGTACTGAATGTTGTATGAATTGAAATGAATTGAACTCCCTCCCATCTTTTCTCTGTAAAATTGACAAACTGGATCACTTTGAAGCCTCACTCAAGACTCACATTTTACACCAGGCATTTTCAGTGCTAACTCTCTTGGAGGAGTCTGCGCCTTTGAATGTATACAGATATATGGCACTATACAAAAGCAGTAGATCGTCATCATCATTTCTCTACTAAAATTACTACTATTAGACTTTAAAATGTCGGGCCAATGTCTGCTAAAGTCATGACCATCGTACTATTTATGTAGCTATATCATATTTTTGTAACAGAGGCTCTTCTTACCGTCTGACAAATTTTAAATGACATCAATTACAAAAGAGAAGCCATTGTAGTGCAGAGCAAAGCATGACCATGAACTCTCAATAGTGAAGTCCTTGGTTCATGTCCTCTAGCAGCAGCAGTTGTGCCCTTGGGAAAGGCACTTTATCCTCATTTCCTTTTCCTCTGGGGAGGACTTGAGTTGTTGGTCTTGAGGAAGTTTAGCTGTCATTTAAAATAAATCCACACAACAACAACAGCATCAAAGGCAACAAGACCTAACAGGAATTCTTTCTCTAATTGTGCTTTCATGATATTGTTTATAGGATACACCCTATGGCTCTCTTGATTCAAAGATAAAATGGAAAAATCTAGTGTGAGCAGTGATGTAAGGAGAATGACAGCTCAGTATAAAGGAACACAGTGTGCCAGTATTTAAAAGATTATCTGATTATATGGCAGCTTCAAGTCACTTTCATCATTGACATTTCTGCCATGTTCAGACATGTATTCAAATCAAATTGTTGTAATGTTATGGCTATGATTTTGTCATATGCTAGAAGAACTGTTTTTACCCCATATCTTATCTTTATTATAGGTTTTACTACCATGGCGAGGCCAAAGTCGACTCCTGTTGAAGATGACTGGTATGATGATAATGAAGACATGCATGAGTTGTCTTTCTATGAGGGACCTCCATGGCATCCACCAAAAGTGATCCAAGATCAGCTTAATGAATCTGGCATCAGGTTGGTAATTGATGTCAGTAATGCCCTTCTCTTGTGCTTTTTAGCTGTGTGTTGCAAATTGTAGGCTGTACACTTTCAACTTGTGGCACACATGCATGCAAAGTTTAATGTTTTTATTTTTATACCCAGTGCAGATAATTGTGTGATCTACTGTTTACATGCTCACTGGCCAAAACGTTTTTTTTTTTTTTTTTTTTTTTTTTTTTACTTTGAAACCAACTAATGATGTTTGCTTTCATAGTAAATGCAAAGAATAGATCATCATTTTGAATTGATATATAAGCAAAGGCAATCTAGATACTCTTTACTATTGTGTGGATGATTTCCAAGTTTATTCTGAATAAAATTAGACACACTTCCTGCTCCCTTACAAGAAGAAAGTTGATTTGTCTTAAAAAGAAAAAGGAAGAAAGAAAGGCAAGATTAATGTATTCATGCCAGTCCCGCATACATTATGTATGATGTTCAATTCACGCTGTCGCCAATGACGTAAAAAGTACCCGGATGTGGCTTTTTCGTCAAGATTTAGTGCACTTCCAGGACTTGGGCACTTCTGGTGCGGGGCATGTTTTGCACAGCGCCGGCCACAGATAGGCGGCTGTATCCGAGCCAGCCAGGACTGTGATGCATAACTGTAGCTATAGTCCTCGCATTGCCCTACGCCGGCACGCCTTGCATATATATAGCATGCAGCGCACGCATACAAGCTAGACATACCGGTACTGCTTGATCATTGCGATCGACTTGCACATCAGTCATCTCTGCATACACTGAAAATAATACTGGAAAATATTCACCCACCTGGATATCGTCATGGAATGCCCATCTTTTTTATGCCTCCGCCACGAAGTGGTGCCGGAGGCATTATGTTTTCGGGTTGTCCGTCCGTCCGTCCGTCCGTCCGTCCGTCCTTCCGTCCGTCCGTCCGTCCGTCCGTCCGTCCGTCCTTCCGTCCGTCCGTAATGAATTTTGTGGACAAGGTAACTATCAAAACCTGTTGAGGTATCCTAATGAAACTTGGCATGTATGTGTATTAGGGGGTGAAGTTGTGCCTATCAACTTTTGGGTGCACATGCTCAAGGTCAAAGGTCAAAAGGTCAAGGTCAAATACATAAAATTTCACTATTTCCACCATATCTATTGAATGCCTGAAGATATTTTCTTGAAACTTAGTGTATACATGTATTACCCAAATAAGATTCTCTGGTGAAAGTTTGCATCATGAAGTCAAAGGTCAAAGGTCAAAAGGTCAGGGTCAAATACATGAAATTTCACTTTTTTCGCCATATCTATTGAATGCCTGAAGATATTTTCTTGAAACTTAGTGTATACATGTATTACCCAATTAAGATTCTCTGGTGAAAGTTTGGGTCATGAGGTCAAAGGTCAAAGGTCAAAAGGTCAAGTAAAAATATCAAAACTTCTTTTTTTTCTCCGTGCCTTGGAAAATTGTTCAAGTTATCTTCATGGAACATAGTATATACATGTACTGACTGGAAGTGATTATCTAGAGAATGTAGGGTTCACGGGGTCAAAGGTCAGGGATCAAAGGTCAAGTGCAACACTTCAAAATTTTACTATTTCCCTCATATTTATGCAATGCCAGCAGGGTTATTATTTTTTTTACACTTGGTGTATGCATGTGTAACCTAATAGAAATTCTCTGGAAAGTTTTTTTTTTTCTTCTTTTTTTGCCTCAAAGGTCAAAAGGTCAAAGATCAAGTGAAAGTGCTGAACTAACTTTTTCCTCCATATCTCGAAGTGGCTCAAGTTATCTTGAAACTTAGTACATATATTATGCATGTTCTACCTGAAAGTGATTATCTTATGAATTTTAGGGTCAAGGGCCAGATGAAAATGGTAACAATTTACTATTCAATTCAGAAATTGCACTTTTTCTCCACACCTGTACCTTGAAAATTACTCAATGCCTAAATGTATGAATGGGTCAAAGTCGAGTTAAAGTCCTTAAATCCCTGGATACATGCTCTCCTATTCATCCAATTAAACCTAGGTCAAGGAAGGTGAACATTCAACACATTTGTGACAAACTTGTCATTTCAATATTTTGCCAATTTTGTGAAAATGTAATCACACATTGTCCACATGTACTATCTAGACCTATTGGGAAAATCATGCATTATGGCGGAGGCATACCAGTCGCCAAAGCGACATTTCTAGTTTTTTATTTGTTCTCTGTCGAAGTTTTCCGAACACAATCGGGAACGAACCGTGATCTCGAACTAAACCTGTCTACGAAGCAATTTCTTCCAAGCAAGTCATACGCGCTGTGGAGTCACCCAGAAACTTCTCCCACGTCTCGCATGCCAGGGATATTTCTGTAGATTTGTTCGTTTATTGTCGTGTGACCAACACATGGCAGCTTCGCAGTAACGGAAGTACGAACGGAAGTGTCTTGGCTCCCGAACTATCCCATATTAAATACACCGTAAAATGATGCTTAAAACAACATCCGGGTACTTTTTACGTCATTGGTGATAGCAAGAATTATTTTTATTTGCAGTCGTGTTATAGTCTTGCAACCCAAAGGTAATTCAGGATAAATGAGATTCAACTCTAGGAACCATTCAAGAAATTCATACCTCTCGAATTCTTATCGCATTCTCGCAACTATTCTGCCACCCTGTATTGGCATCCTGTGTAGATAAGCTGCACTTATATTTGTTTTTATGTTTTCTCTTTCTTCATGTCTTACCCGTCACCATTGTCCCTGTGTGTATCTGGATCCCAGGAGCAATAATTTGCCCTTGGAGCTTGGTGCAGTGGAGAATGTGGTAAAACTACTAGAGGATGAGTGTACGGTGCCCTTTATTGCCCGCTATAGGAAGGAGCTTACAATGAACATGGAACCCAAAGTCATCCAGGAGATTAAATCCTCCTTAGAGGAACTCAAGTATGTCATCTTCCCATTTACACTTATTGAGTTTTCTCTGATTTACAGGTTATCAGGTGTTACTCATTTGTGAAATGTGTGTTGTGTTGTTCTTGTTTTGTTTATAGTGTTCGACTCAAGTAAAGATTTAAAGGAAGACAGTAAGATTCTTGTCCTTTGAATGTTTGTCAAACTACACTCAAGTTATCTTCGATCCATCAATGTTCAGATTTATTGGTCTTTCTTTTCTTCAAGTGATTTTAAAAGTGCAATATGATGTCTTCCATCATTTTCTTTTTAATTCTCTGCAGAGATATAAATGTCAAGAACAATCTTCTTGATTTTAAGGGAGACAGACATTCTTTAAACCTTACAGTTCTATGTTTCAAGTAATTTGTTTCAATAGTTAATTTGATTATTCATTTCTGCATTCATATTAATTAGTAATTGACTTTCAAACAAGATTTTCCAAGTTACAGCTTCTTTTCTTACAGGTATATGAAACTGAATATTATACCAATCACTAGTTGTTGTTGTTTTTTTTCATGATTACAGCAGATTTGTTGCTATCTGTTCCTGTGTGGTTACCTTTGTAGGGTTGTCCAGGAGAAGACCAAGTCTCACCTAGACCAACTGGCCCGACAGAAGAGGCTAACCCTACAGCTGAGGGAGTCCTTCTGTGGTGCCCAGAGCCTGCTGGAGCTGGAACAACTGGTGAGTCCTACTACAGCTACAGATCACATGCATATGATATTATGACCGCCCAGCCAAACCCCCCCCCCCCCCAAAAAAAAAAAAAAAAAAAGTCGCAGATTAGAAATTTCTATAATGGACCAAAATATGTCATTTGGGTTGACTGACTTAATTTGTTAATGTTTGTCTTACCTGGGAGAGTAGTCTTTTCCCCACATACTGTCAAAATTCAGCAGCTTAAAACAAAAGCTGAAATTTGAGGTATTAGCAGTTTGAATGGAACAATTTGAGTACTACCATGTTTGTGGATTAATGCGTAATTTTTGTTACATATTCAGCACACAAAGCAAGAAACCAGCTATAACCCACACACGACAGTATTTTGCATCTCACCGGGGAGGATGGGGGCACTTCTTATCACAGTTTATGAAAGAGCTTCCTCAGCAGCATTAATGATTTTGTGTCTTTTTTATACAGTTTGCTCCATTTAAGACTGGAAGCAAGACTACGCTGGCGGAGCGAGCCAGACGGGCGGGGCTGGAACCAGCAGCAGAAGCTCTCCTGGACCCCACCCAGGTGTTTGATGTCCAGAATTACATTAAACCCGATGGAGAAGGTGACTGTCCTGGATTGGTTTGTGTGTTTGTATGTATGTGTGTGTGTGTGTGTCCAATGTTTAATCAAATATCCATTGGAAATTATGAAGGTGAATCTATTTCTTTAGCATAACATTCCTAATGTGCAACTCTATTATGCATTCAGTTGTATTGTAGGTGCAATATTTAAAAGATTTGCAGAGATTTAAACTATATTTGTACCGTATATTTATACAACATTGCATAACCCATTCATTTGAAATTCGCATCTTTCAGATTTGTCTACAGTGATTGCAAACATAATGTTTGAAATGTCCGTTTAGTCCCCTAATTTATTTTTAAAATGCACAAAATTCATATTTTGTCAGGTTGCCAGTCAGCAGAAGAAGTAGAGAAAGGTGTGCAGCACGTCATAGCAGACATGGTAGCAAAGGATAAAACCTGTATGGACCATCTCAGGGAAAGGTCAGAGGTCATTCAGAATGTTTGCATTATTTTTAAGCTCTCAGTTTTACAGAATTCAGGTATCCCTAGAGTATTCTGAATAGTATTGAACTTCATGAAGTGTATTCATCATCTCTATTTTTCAGTCAGAAATATGCATGGATTGAGTGGATTCTTTTCCCCTCTTTTGTCCTGTGCAAAGATACTGGTAATTAGCTTTACAATTCTCAAGGAGAAAGATTTTGCCTTGTGCCTTCACATATGAGAATGACATGCTCTTAGCAGTGAATAACATCAGCCTACCCAGTGATTTAGAATGACTAAGATTAGTACAGATGAAGGGAAATTATGATAGTTGGCATATAGAGTATAGATCACAGACTGTGTATATTTGAAGAGTGTTACTTTTTTATGATGTGAGAGAATAATGATGTACATGTGATGACTTCTGTTTGATGTCTCTTCCTTCTCATTAAATCTTTATTCTCATTGAGGGGATATTTTGCTTGAAAATGATCTTGTTATATTACTAGTTTCACGAAGGAAATGAATCATATTTGTGAAATTTTCGTTGTCATTCAACTGGGTCTCTGTAAATTTATCTTATTTACCTCTTGCTCTCTATTTTTCAATACATCTAAATATGGGAGTCAGAGAGCACATTATACAGTTTTTCCTTCATGAAACATTATAAATGCTTTGTTTCATTGTTAGGAACAGAGTGTGAAACAGGTGCTCAAAGTTTTGGTTTTCTTAACCTTTCCATTTGTTTTTCATTCTGCTCTCTTGATCCTTTCATACATTCAGTGTTACTACTGCGTGCGCGAAGGTCTAGTAACAACGTAAGATTTTGTTTCGTTTCTCTAAAGTAAACAATTCGTCAGTAGGAAGATATATCTACTCATCAGTAAGGCAAGCCAGTCTCGCAAGAAGAATAAACCGGCGAAGATGGTGGACTATGACAAGTTCAAGATGTACATCACCAATCAGAAATTTTACATTGATAGCATCAAGCCTCATCAGGTGAGCAGAATCCTGCAACCTCTGTGCGTCTGAAAACAACTGCTGTCACTTTGGGCGCAATCTTGAAATAGCTCTATGATTGACAGATACAACTAATAACTATTTTGTGATGAACAGTTTTAATTACTAACCACTCTGTGATTGACAGATACAGGGTACAACTCCTAACTGCTTTGTGATTAATTGTTACAACCAGAAACTGCTCATTGATTGACAGCAAAGAATCTGCTGCAAGTATTAGTAGAATGTAGCCACGCCCTGTGATTGAAACTGGAAACTAATTTCTGATTTTTAGCACTATTTTGCGATTGATGAGGACAACTTTTATTCATTGCTACTCTTTTGACAAACTGAAAAACTCATATTTTCATAGAAGTTAAAGTAGATGATGTACAACAGTGGGTGATTGGTATAATGTTGATTTATCTTAACAAATGCATAGATTTTGTGTTATCAGCGTATTAAAGGGAGACATCTAAATATGAGGCCATATTGATGTCCAACCTCCTGTACCAGGTGCTGGCTATTAACCGCGGTGAGGAGCAGAGTGCGTTGACCGTCAAGGTCATCCTGCCCGATGAGATGACCACCCGCTTCCTCCACTGGTGTACTGCAAAGTGGTCCAGGGAAGCTACGCCCGACTCCTACACCAAAAAGTGCATCAGACTGGCCGTGGAGGATGCTTACAACAGACTGATGCTTCCTATGCTTATCAGAGAAATTAGGTTGGTGCAAGAAGGTCATATTTTATCTATATATCTTGGTATACTTTCTATATAACTCCAATTTTAAGGACTAATCCTGTGTGCATACCTTTATGTGTTGATTTAATGTCATGCAAGATTAGTGAGGATAGTTGACACACAGTAAACATGAAAGTGACAGATAAGAGATTTAGCTGCCCTATGAGGATTTGTTAGGACCAGCATGTACACTGATATTTTTCTTGTACACCGTTACTGATTCTGTGTAGATCAGTGCTTGATGCCAGTATTTATCAAAATGCCTGAGGTTTGTTCATCAACCTTCATATACTTTGTATGAGCATGGAATATATGTTGTCTGATTTTATTAGAGCTATCATTGTCATATGCCATGGAAAGAAGATTTAGCAGTCATGCTAAAATATCTATAAAAAGCTTTGCTGGATGTATTGGCTTAGTTTCACATCACTATGCATACTTGCCAACTAATAAGATTTATCAGATTTAGTAAGATTTTTTACATTAAAAATAGCAAAATAAGATTTTCTGTCAGAGAAATAAGATTTAAAAAAAATATTTAGATATACCTTTCATGTGTATTTTCTGAAGATTTGACTGAAAGTAAGATTTTTAACTTCAGTTTGCATATAAAATAAGATTTTTGCAGTCCACGAGTAAAATATTTCATCTTGAAATGTTGGCAGGTATGCACTATGTCCACTCCATTGGTTGATGAAGGGTTTTTATTGGATATGCAGAGAGCTAAGGAGCTGTATTGATGTAGAAAATGGTCATCTTTGGGTGAAAGGATGAACTTATAATGCTAAACGGCTTAATTTCTGCAGGTCAAAGCTGAACAAGTGGGCAGTGAAAGCATCAGTGGAAGTCTTTGGCAGAAATCTGCATCGCCTCCTGCTGACACCACCCATCAAGAACTGCACCATCCTGGGATTGGATCCTGGCTACAAGAATGGCTGCAAGATGGCTGTTATCTCTCCCACAGGTCAGTTTGGTCTTCAATAAGGACGGGTGCACCTCAGGTCTGAGATGAATGCTTGAGAATAAAGACATTGGGGACATATCAAAGTGGGAGCAGGGTATGAGAAGTCCACATGAAGTAACTGAAATCATTTAAAATAGCCAAGTGAATTGTGGACATTTGACAATGAGGAAAAGTTTTGTTCTGGATGTGCTCAATATCAACTGTCAATTTCTCTTTCAGACATCATGAAAAAAAGTAGTAATGTAGAAGAATTTCACTGTTAATGCATGCGTTCAGTGGTAGATATCTGCTTGATTTTCTGGATTTTTGCTGAACTTTCCCACTTACTCAGCAAATAGCAAAGGTGTTTGCATTGGTAAATTGAGTTAAAAAAAAACAACAACAAAAAACAACAGCAAACAAACACCTTTTTGCTAGATCTACTTTTCTGGAATTTTGTGTGTATTTGTGGAATCTTATGCAACATCCATGTAGATGAACCTCAATGTGCAGATATGTTTTATGTTAATAAAATGAATAACAATTCTTTGATTTTTCTCTCATATTTTGACAGTTAAATGTATCTCATTCATTCTTGATAAGACTTTCTCTATCCCTTCTATCTGGAACTAAGACAGTGAGGTCATTTTGACATGTTTTCCAGTACATGACAATGAAACATAAAAAATTCCTGTTACAGGGGATATTCTTCATACAGACATCAGCTACATGCACACTGGCAACAAGTTCAGGGAGAAGGAAAAACTGATTGATGTCATCAAGTCTCATGGGTAAGGCAAAGTCAGTTTTGTGAGAGTAAATATTATCCTGTAGATTCCTATGATTAAAGGTTTTAATGCAAATAACTGACTGATAGTTTGTTGAAATTTGTGTAAAATATTGAATTTTCTTAACCCTAACTAGGCCGGGGGTGGGGGGGGGCCTCCGAGGCCCCCCCCCCTCGACGTTTCGCGCGATGTATCGCTATCGCGAAAAGCTATTGCCGCGGGGTTTCACAACTTTTTTCTTTTGAGTCTCCCGCATCTTTTGACACCAAATTTTGCGATGCCTGGGTGCGCGGTTCCGAAGTTGCGCATAAAGATAATAAAAAGTTTTGGTACCTCAAAAGTTTCCCTGAATTTCCTTGTCTTAGTTTGTGTTTCAGGTTAAAGTACGTTGTCTGTGAGACTTACTTGCCCCAAAGTGCTCTCATGTCTTAGTAATCATGCAATAATGGTTTTGTACCAGAGCCGGTAGAGGTAGACATTGTACGAAACCACTGACTGCGACCAGCAGCGTGCAGCCCCATACGCATAGCTAACTGTGACCAGCAGCCCCATACGCATAGCGTAATGGGGCTTCGCATTGTAGCATTCAGGATTATGACAGATTTAGTATCGCGGGTAAATGTCAACTTAAAATCCAAAAATTTCTTCAATTTGAAGACTTACCAATTAAAGGTATACTATTTTAACATGTAAACAAAGGCTAATTACACGTATTGTGTACGTCTGAGTTCGAATCCGTCATTGGATTTTCAAAAATATGACCCATTTTCACTAAAAATTGCCAAAACCTAAGTCTATCGGGAACGCCCCTAAAAAAATCCGGCTCAGCGGCGGATGATTGACAGCCTGTGTACAACGTCACAACCAGAATATGCGAGCCAGCTCGGCTTCGAAGGGGTCGCATATCTGCATTGCACTGCGTGTTAAAAAATACGTGTGAGCGATAATTTTGCCCTCTTTTGAAAGCACGATTATGAAGTATTGAAAGTGTAAACTAAGGGGAAAAGCCCACGTTTAAGGAATTTGAACATTACTCTACATACACATACGATATAATTTGATTTGGGCCCATATTTTACCAAGTTTATCTTATTTATAGTCAACATTGTTTTATTCATCCCAAACCTGTTCGTGCGAAAATGTGTTGCGTACTAGACGTATAGGACAGGCGTTTTATTTCTCCGGTCTAATACTTGGGCACTTGTTAACACGGGCATTGTCTTGCGTACACATAAGTTTGGTCAATACGACTGACTAGCGCGACTGGCGTTGTTGAGCAGACGGCCAATTCAGCTGCAATAACTCGCTAGCGTTTGCGCTCGGACTGCATTGGTAGCTTTGAAACTTTGAGAAAACGCCGCTTCTTGACAATGGATCTGGGGTTTGAGTCGGATTTGGAAGACACATTGTCATGAACCCGAATCGGCGCTAGTGCGCCTCCGAATCAGAGATGGAGGAATTAGATGACGACAGTGGAGACGAGCCAGCGGCAAGGGGTATCTCGCCCTATTTGTTTGAGCCGCTTGCAGAGGTGGTGGACGCGCCTCCGGGCGAGCTCGGGGAAGATGCTGAAGCTCGTGCCGCTGATCTTGACGGCGAAGCACTTGCGCCTGCTGCTGCAGGAGCAATGAGACTGGGAAATAATAACTGGTAAATTAAAGTGAACTTGTACTTCTCATTACCAGTCATAGTTTCAAATATATTATGCTCATTTGTTAATCTATAGTCTAACCTTTGTTACATATATTTTGAAAGTTTGAAATTATGTTTCGAAAAAGGACAACATAAGTCTTATTTTGTACAGGGTACATTGTCATTAGTATACGTTATACACAGGGCCTACCAGAAGTGAGATATGTGGTATTCAGAACAGAAGTGAAGGAAGATTCGGAAGTGGGCTGCTGGTAACACAAAGAAGAACAGTAGCCTAGGCCTATTACTAGTACTTTTGATAGACCTACGGAAAGATAGGTATAGCTGTCATTTCTTCATAAGTATTTTTTATGATTATCTTCTCGTAAAAGTATGAAGTAGAGTCTCCAAATCACTAGGCCATGTATAAATATTGCCACTAAAGCGGAAAATACACAGCATTGGAGTGACAAAGCTTTACATTTTATGATAGTGCCAATAACTGCTATTTACTGCATAGAGATTATGGCAATTATTTACTTTAGTGGGATATGTTTGGTTGCTAATTCAGGCAAACTTTTAATGGAATAAACCCTCAACTGAAATAAGCCAGGCAACCAAAAATACCTACATTCCACTAAAGTGGATGATTACCACAAACTCTATACAGTATAGCAGAGCACTGCCATCAGGTGGCAAGCCATCGTTCACAAACGATGTGTTTTTGTAGAGAGATGTACGCCTCTGGTTTATAGTGATAGAGCTTTGTTTAAATTTTGAGTGTGTAACTCAACATCTTGCGGAGGTCATCTCAACCTCGGGTAGCCCGAGAGGCTGAGAAGTATAATGAAATATCTTGTTCTTCTATATTCTATTAAAAAAAACATACGTGATAGAGTGTGTTTTTTTTTCTTTTTTTATACTGATGTCATAAAATGCTCAAAATTGGCAGCCCAGCAATGTTACATGTAGTACATGCTCGCATGGCTATTTTACGTATTAATTTGTGCAGACGATTCACTGTTGCAGAACTATAACAATACATAATATAAACAATACCCCTTTTAACATCACTTTATATTCATGCTTTGTGTTTTGATAATACAGGTGTTCATGCAGTGGTGGGTGTATCCCATTTGATGCAGTCAGTGAGGGAGTCCATATGCTGCAAAGAATTCCTGTACTGGTGAGGAAGATGAGTGACTACACTGACGGTGAGGAGGACCTGAATTGCATCACGGAGCACCCAGGATTCCAGCCAGTATGTTTAGACAAGTGGGTACTGGAGACAGCGTATTTTCAATATGTACAGCAGTATGAGGATCACCACCGAAGGGATGTAACTGAGAATGAGTGAGTACCCATACTAGTGCAAATGTGCTACTATATACATTCTATTGAACTTTAGTTGAAGTTTATCAGATTTGTGAGAATGGTTCACACTATAACAAATTTATGTATCATCAGAAAAAAAAAAACATTTGCATGTCCGCAGATTGGAAGTAGTTGAAAACAATAATGAACACTTTTAGTTACATTTTTCATAGCAAATAACTGCTGATAAGTAACAGTATAATTCATGAACCATGTACAGTGGAATTTCATTTAGTTGAAAAAAAAAATAACAAAGAGCTATAAAATGATATCTAATCATTTTGCAGGTCCACGCTCTTTATATAGAATTTTAGTTTTTGTACCATAATATAACAAAGTAATTTTCATGGTTCCATGGTCCCCCTTGGGACCTGTTCATTTTTTTTTTTTTAATAAGGCGGGGGGGGGGGGGGGTGGAGAGGATTTTCTCTGTCTGTAGCTATGTTATAGCCTCAAGCCTTTAGGTAATTACAATGCTATATCAAATCCTGTGATGTAGAAATGTTTAGAGAAAAATGTATTCATGAACAAATCAAAAGGGGGAAAAAACAATTCTATGCCTATGCATTCAAGTATTGAGATGATATATTGACATACTTGCCAACCTTCTTGTCTTTCTTGTATTGATATTTCCTATTTTCTGTCCAGGCGATCAAGGCACATTGCATACAGGCAGCTGGTTCGGTGGTGTTGGGGTTTTCTGGGCAGGAGGATTCGTGTTCGCCTTCCTTCATGTGCTGTCACAACCATCCGCAACTCTTATCCATCCGAGGTGTACAGGGGGTTCAAGGACATATAAAATTTGTTTCTTGGATCTTCAAGTGTGACATTTGAGGGACTGGGATTGGGATTATTTTCTTGTATGTTGCATTGTATTACCCATGGCTGTACACCTCTGAGTAGTATCAAGAAAGTCAAGTTCAGAAACCTTTTAGAACTACAAGACTCTGGATGCTTGTCATGTATTTTGTTTCACTTGGTATCTTACTATCTATTTTAAAGGTAGGGGATACCTTTTACAGACCTCCTAAAATGCAGCAAAACATTAAATATAAACCTCAGGGGACTTGTTTAGGCCACTGCTGAGAAATTTGGAAGTCAACAGTTATCTACAATTTGAATAATGCACAAAACTCAACTACTCAGTAGTTTTGTGTGTCAGCCACTGTTAAGCCTTTTTTGCTGCAGTCTTCTGTATCTTTTATCTATAAACACAAATCTAAAAGTATAAGAGCTGATGTAATAACATATAGAGTGTGTGGCAAGAATGTATATAGAAATGTTTGTAAGTTTTGATGAACTTTCTTCACAAAATATACATGATGGACACACATGCAGTGCATGGGTCTGCAAAGGTAGCCTAGTAATGTACTGGAATTTACGATGAGCCCCGAAAAAAATTCTATTCAAAATCTAACGGTCAATAAAAATGTACTAAATGTTACCTTCCACTTTCAATACTTTATGGGAGTTTCTAAAATGATACTCTCTTCAACATACCACTGTATAAATTGCAAACAGAGAAGGGAAATGCCTCATGAGAGTGATAGGTCTTGAAGCTGTAAATTATATTTTGCCACTAATATAGCTTGTTTCTATTCATATCCATTTCCTATTTTCCTATGACATTTTGAAGTGGGGAAATGACAAGTTTTGTGTTCTCATGAAATGCTTGTACCTTTTTTTTTCAGTGTTGGTATGTTCCCTGCTCTTTCAAAATGAGGCGAAAATTCCTGACCATGAAAATGTAGATTCGTGGAGCATTATTTATGCTCAAATCAGTGGAGAATCATCTAGAGTTATGTAATGGCTTTCTCACACGTTACACATCTAGATATGATCAAACAATAAATGTAAGTGATGCAATGCAGTGACAAGTATTCTTGAGTGACATTTTTTTGTTATTGTTTTACATAGCAACCCTTCTCCCCTTGAAATGTTTCTTGCCCTGATTCATTTGACACCCACATGTTTCTGTGGTGCCGAGTACAGATGCAAATACAGTGTCGTACAGTGAGATTTCAAAGTGATTCTACACGAGGATGTAATATCATTTACAGAATCATTTTACAATCTTTCTCAGCCCTCTGTATCTTTACTCTAAGCAACAAAATCATGCGGTTGTCAGATGAAACGGGCACCAATTTCATAAATCAGACCCCTTATATGGAAATACCCAAATAGCAATTTTCTTAGTAATTCAGAACACACACACACAACACACCCCCACACACAGACACCCTCACACATATACACATACAACTTGTGTAAAATTTGGTTAAAATTATCAAGAGAACACCTTCCATGTAATGCTGTGTAGTACTTCTACATTTATTCATCTCACAATAGATGAAGTAAGCGCGAATTCTTTTACGAGATGATTCAAAGGTATCAACATTCAATCAACATACATGCAGAAATGTTTTATGATACTGGATACTAATACCGTTTTAGTGAGGAGCATTTAACCATGAATGTTCAAATACAAGTCTTTAGATGGCTAAAATATCAACTGAAATTAGAGCAAACTTTTTATAGTTATTTTTCTACCCTGATATAATGAGATTTTAAACCAAAGAAACAATCATTTTCATAGTCCCTCAACACTTGTTATAACAGGGTTCCACTGTACAAGCTGAATCGTACTTCAAAGTCTAAAACATGGATGAAACTAAAAAGCTATCTCTTTCAGTTGCTAATTCAATGAGTCTTGTGTATTTCATGTTTCTGATCTGTGACGTTTGACCTTATAAACACACAAACTCATTACATGACACCATACCAAGTAGATATCTTCCAGGTTAAAAGTTTATATTTCAAACAGTTCACAACATATCACAACAGTGTATTTTCAGGCACATGTATATATTGATCTGGTAGCCTTTCACCTTTGTCCTCATGAACTCATAATCACATTACATCATTTACACCTTACAAAGTATACACTTGCCAGGTTTGAAATTCAAAACTGTATCTTGAATACTTGGTTATCTTGAGAAATACATATTTTCAGGCATACCACCTCCGTGACTTTTGACCTACCTATTAAAGTTATCTCACCTTTACACACAAATACCTATCAATATGATCTATCAATGCAAGAATGAATAAATTTTACCAAACGATAAAGGAGTTATCTGCACAACAATTTGCTAATGGACAGACGATACAGGCCATACCATAATACTACCTTACAGGCAAATAAAAAAAGTGGTGATGCATGTAGGCCTACTTACTAAGAATTAACGACCAGACTGTCAAAATACTTCTGTGACACGTATTTTTCTTTTCTTTCAAGAATGCTTGCTGCAATAAAACATATCATGGGTCTTTCTGGAGACCCTTTATGGGGTATCTTTATTGAAGGTATTTAACCCCCCCCCCCCCCCCCATAAAAAATACAGTACAAATAAATAAAATGATAAATTGATAAGTAAATAAATAAAATGAAATAATAAGTAAAAACATATTTTGACATACATGTACCATGGTAAGTCCTCCATCATAAATGCACACAATGCTTATTTGTTTTACAACATATACTGCAAAGTTCAAGTATCCATTCAACTCTTTTCTTGGTTCTAAAACTTGATGTTTTGATGCCTCTTTTTTTTTAGTGACATATTTTCACTTCCAATAATGTCACATTTCATGAGGATGTCTCACCCAGTTACTGGTACATAGAAAAACTTAGACAAAATTTTTAAACAGGCTAAAAATCATTGACCTCGGTGACCTTTAACTCCATCCAAATCCGACTGTCAATAGGAACTATATGTGTACCAAAAAGGTTTAGACAAAACTGAGTATGGTGGAGCCAAGTTATGACAGACGGATAGATGATAGAAACCATTTCAATCCCTCAGTCTCTCATCCTTCAGTGGGCTCGACAAAAGTGAAAAAAAAAAATTGTAAGGAGCACCCCTTCCCCTCCCAATCAATATATCCTATCTAAGCCACATTGTCCTTTTATTTATTCTAAAGGATGTAATGATGTTAAATTACAACTGAACAGCATTTTTTTTCTTTGTAGCCTTGTGTCCTAAGAACTCTAATCCACTCAACCTCTCTTCATTCATGGGCTGAACTGAATCGGGTCTGATGCTGTTGAATGACATCTTCTTTTGATGGGTAAGTGTGTTCACTGGACAGTGGAGGTGGTGATGGCTGTCTTGCATGTGGAGATGCCTCACTGTCATACTCTGAAACTTCAGTCATGAGTTCCTCAACATATGCTATAGAACAGAAAAAAAAGTGAGGAGTGGAGATATAAAACACATTAACACACATATGTTTTTCTTCACATTAAAATGTAGTACATCTTTTATCTTGAATGATAAATTTCTCCCTATTTCTGCATTTCTTTTCTTCTCTTTTCTTTTTGTAGTGGGGAAGCACTGTTATGATTACCATTACCAAGTGATAAACTGTATAATTTTTCTATGTACAAAATAGTCTTTCGACAACAAAACTAGACAGCATCCTATTTTGCTTATCAAAGCTTTAACTTACAGTAGGTGGGAGGTTCTTTGATGGCCTTTGCAGTCGCTGATCCAGGCTTGTATTTGGGCTTGCTGATGATGAAACGACGCTCTCCTTCACTGGTGGTGGCTTGTTGCCGGTCACTGTTAGCGTTGTGATGCAATGCTGCAAGGTGAAGCCTGTAACAGAAATATGATATAAGAACTTGGGGATGAAATTCAGCCATTGCACACAAGGTTATGTAAAAAAAAAAATGATGTTCAGTAGTAACCTAACATTGGAACAACCATTCAAATAAAAGGACAAAGTGGCATAGCTAGGTATATCAATGGAGGGGGAGGGGCACTTGGATTACACCTTGTGAATATAGGTATTATACTTACAACTCATTCTCATGGCCATTGTCATTGTAGGAAGGAACGTTATGTCACTAGAAGTTGTAAAGTGCATTAAAACATTGTTTTTGAACTAAGGAAAGACTTGTTTAGACACCTGAAGGCTCGAATATTTGTTGTAAAACAAAGATTGGGAAGTCAAGTCAGTACATTTCTTTCCTTCCTTTTTTTTTTGTGATGGTGGTGGGGGGGGGGATGCTGGAAGGGCAGAGGAAGGGTAAGAGCACAGATTAACTAAAATACACACAAAAATATAATTGCCTGCAAAGAATGCCATGGTAACCGTACGACTTCATCTTGGGTGCGAACTGATTGATCACACTGTGAAACGATTCCAGAGAGGAAGTTTGTTGCCCACATGACATCTTCTTGATATCTTTGAGAAGAGTTCTGCTGCAAATGATGTCATCAAACTTTTCAGCGACTTTCGTACCTGGATATCAAGAACAACAAGGAAAAGTAGAAATTATGCGGTGCATAATATATGTCCCACCTGAAGTAGCATTTTGAAGCAAAATGTACAATATAGGTCAAAAATCAAGGTCAAAGGTCAAAGAAGTTAAAGGTCAAAATTCTGTTTTGAAGCCCTCGGTGCCATCACGTAAAGCAACCAGAATCGAAATCGGGTTAGAAATGGCGAAGGAGTAGCATTTTGTAGCAAAATGTACAATATAGGTCAATGGTCAAGGTCAAAGGTCACAACTGAAATTCTTTGTAGAAGTTTCAAAGCTCCCATGTAGTGCTATCATATAAAGCAAACAGAATCAAAACTGGCTCATAACTGACAGAGAAGTAGCAAATTGAAGATTTTGATCACACACGGACGCACACACGGACGCACACACGGACACACACACGTACGGAGCCCATTTCATAGTCCCCTGCTCGAACTCGTTCGGCGGGGACAAAAAATGAATTGGGGAGGCAATTCAAAGAGAAAATGTCTGTTGGTACTACAGCCAGCAAATGAATTCTTGGGGCTCTAAAGGTATGAAATCAATTTTGGGAATTCATCAACTGTAGGTTCCTTTGAATTGCATTCACACTTCAGTGCAACAGCATCATACTAAATGTCTGATACCCCCTTTACTGTACACAACTTTCGCCCGTTTTTTAAGTGGGATTTACTTAGTAACCTAGCTTTGTAACCGCAAATGCAAAATTAATTAGTGCTACACTTTCCTTACTGGTTTCAATTCAGTTCTGTGCGGCATTAGAGGTATATGGTAAATACTGTAACTATTGTCCTAAAACTCTTGAAATGTTTATGACCACTTTTTGTTCATTAGTTTTGGAAAAAGTTACCCATACAAACACACCCACCACATACATAAATCTACAAAGCAGAACATGCAATATCCCTTCTTTTCTTTATTTGTTTTATTTCTATTCTTTTGGCCCTGCATGTGTCACTCAATTTAGACCAAGCGAACAATGAAGTAACATCTTATGCTGATGTTAGCTCGGGCCTGAAGCGGACCTGAATTCATTCAATGAAGCAGATAACTCCCAGTACACGTGGGATATTAGTACATGTATTAGCACTATGTATGCATAAGTACAGTTGCACGCAAAATTATTCAACACCCTTGCATTTTGGACATTCTGGCAAAATTAGTAACATTACAACTGCAGACATCTACTCAACCATTCAAGTTGTGAACAGATAATATTACAATTTAATACCAGAGCAAAATTCAAGATCTAATTCATAGTCCATTCAAAATTGCAACCTTCACACTAAAAGCAGGATTCAACGTGAGGGGGATGAATAGTTTTGCATGCAAATGTAGATATTTCACAATATTTACCTGGCCGTAGCCACTTCTTAGCTCTCTCTCCTTCAAGACTGCCATGCAAACATTCTGGGAAGAGGTCTGAATGGCCTTCGTGGATCCCCTGCATGTGATTAGCAAGAGAGTTCCACTTTGCCACACGGAGTTCCTCTTCGCTGTCCTGAGTAGAGGAGGCAACCCAGTAGATGTGGTTTGTGATACTCTTCTCCCACGCACACACTTCTCCACAGTACTTCTGTTTTCCCAGGGCACGCACTTTTTTTTGGACAGCTACGCATCAATACCAATAAAACAAAATAGAAAGAAAACTGTTTCAGGTTGTTTGCTCAATTTTCTTGTCCTAAACCATACAACATGTATGTTTACAACATTATGATAATTTAAGTATACTAATAATAAAGTATACTTTAACCCTAAAAAGACTGGGCTATTTTGGTAGCTCGAAAGACTGGGGGGGGGCCTAAAGGGCCCCCCCTTAAGATCTCGGCCGTGGATCGCGCGATCGCCGCGGAAATTTGCACAATGGTAATGTGCGATGTAATCTACAAGATCGTATATTTAAATTTTCCAAAATAGTCTTCTTTTATTTTATTTTGATTAATTATGCTAATTTATGCGAGAAATCAGACTTTTTTATCTAAATCAGTAAATAAAACTCCAAAAGTGCTCATTTTTGGTCTAGATATTCTTTGTAGCATTCTTAGCAAATGTACTTGAAAAAAATTCGGTATCAAAATTAATTCCTAATTTATTTTATTGTTTTATGAATTTCTTATGTATTTCTTTGTTTTTTCGACCTTTTGTTTTTGTTGTTTTTTTCAGCAAAATTTGTGGCAGACCCTTTTTGAAGCATAATACTACTAAAACAAATTGATTTTAGCCATTGAGAGTAAAAATAAGCATATTTATATGAACCATATGATAAAACTCAATTTGTATTGACTTTGTACACAAAATCGCATTTTTGAGCCATTTTTGGTCTCACGTGCATGTACAAAATGTTATGTAACTTCAGAACCGTACCCCCGGGCGTCACAAATTTGGTGTCAAAATGTGCGGGAAACTCGAAAGAAAAAAGTCACAGAGCATCGCGGCGAGAGCATTGCGTGTTGCTGAGTAATCGCGCGAAATGTCGAGGGGGGGGCCTTTTAGGCCCCCCCCCCCAGTCTTTTTAGGGTTAAAGATAAAAAGCACAATTTGAAAATAATTTTTGTCTACCAAATTTATGCATCAACAAAACTGTGGCAAGTAAAATGGACACAGTGTATCTTGTTCTTTAGAAATAAATCTCTCTTGAATTCTCTTCTAATGCTGCTTTGTGTTTGTGAAGATGTCATTCTGTCGTCCTCCCAAATCAGAATAAACTCACAACAAATCTAAAACTTCTACCAACATTCTGACTCAAATTTGTAAAAATTCTTTCAGTGCTAAGTTTATGAATTTAAACCATATACCCTTGGCTATGTGCCACACATCAAACATGTGAAGAACAGTTGGACACATCTCTCGCACATGTTTTGCGATCTGCCGATGTCGGTCTGTTATCAGTTTGGCAATTTCCATGTCATGATTGCCAAGGTATGCTTGAAATCTCTTGAACCCTTCAAGTTCCATATGGAAGCTGGACTTGACTTCATTGCTCTGATACAAAAGAAAACAAAAAGAATCATGTAGCTATGCATAGTGGAAATAATCTTAGTACAACTAAAAGAAATGGTAACAGTGATGCATGTCTACCATTGTTGGGAGTGTGCAATATCTATCAATATTGTGGGGGGAAAAATCAGATGCATTATTGAATGTTAGTAAAGTAATATTACAGAAGTATGATAATCATGTTCCTTTAAAAAATCTTTTAACCTTTTATATTTTTTTGATTTTTTATTATTATTATCATTATTATTATTGTTTGTTTGTTTTTTTGTTTGTTTGTTTGTTTGTTTGTTTGTTTTTTGTTTTGTTTTTTTTTTTTTTTTGGGGGGGGGGGGAGGATTATTTAATGTCCTGCATGGATGTCATGGATATCCTGCATGGATGTTCCATCAATGATAAGCTGTAAAAACAAATGTGTTCTCACTAGGGTTCAAAAGTAAACAAATTCAATACCTGTACTAGCTCAATGTCAATGATCTTGTTGGTGGTCACTTCCAGCCCAGTATAGACTCCAAATTTAGCCGAGTGCCCCGGGCTGTCAGCTCGTCCGTCTCCAGCAATGACTAATGGAGTTCCTCTTGCCGACAACTCATCAGCAACTTTCTGTTGCTCAATAGCCCACTTGCGCTCAATCACTGGCTGCAGTATCTCCCTCTGTATCTTGTAGAACGTTTGTTCATTTATGGCAGCCACCTTCAAGTTCTTCAGGATACGTTGCATCTTTGCCCAGCTCCCTCCAGCGAACAGAGTTGCAGCTGAAAGCAGCACATTACCTGCTGCTTGGTTTCCTAGGTAGGATTGACTCTCCCATTTCTCAGTTTTGTTACATGTCCAACACTCTGATGAGATTATCAGCATGGTCCCCATCAACCTCTTGGTGATGCTGACATTTCCGGACCTGCAATGTCGGCACAACCGGAAAAGATCCAAGAGCTGCTTTTCAAATACCAGGTACTTAGTGTCATCTTGAGGTAGAACATCTACTCCAGGCTTCATAGACACAGACACTGCAGGCCTTCTTCCACGGCTGCACAAGTAAAGATATGGAATGCACAAAATACATTACTTATGATGACAAATCACATCAATTCAAAAGAAATAAAGTGAATTCCTATCAATACAATCATGACGTTTGGAGAGCTGTTGCTCCTGTTGTACTTTTGATACATACTGATGCATAAAGGTACAACAATTATAGTGATGATTTAAAAGTAATGTGTATTATTGGTACAGATTGAAAAATCTTCCTTGATAATTCCCATCTGAAAGTATATTATGTATGAAAATTTAGGTGTAAACACACTCTCACATACACCTGTATGTGTCTGTACTTTATCAGCATATTGATTTCTTGTGACTTTTTAGTCAAATTATATCATTCCTTCATTTATTCAATCATACCATTGCTTCACAGGGTAAACCTAAAATGAACGATTCACAGGCAGTCACATGTAATGCTGCAAATAATATCATTTTCAACAATTTTTGCAGGTAAAAAAATCTGAGATACATATTGCCCTATGTTCTCAGCAAAAGATGTGTATGTGAATTCAGCCCTTAAAATATTGCACTATTTATGGCACATGAGATGAATAAGATGAAACACTTACACTTTGGAGGTTTTTTTCAGTGGTTTCTCTGGGGAACTGAGGGCATCGGATGAAGACTCATCTGAACCATGTGCAGTGAAGCCTGGTGAATCACTGTTTGACTTCTGCTCCTCTTCCTTCTCCATTTCTTCTAGTGCAACCTCTTTCTCCTCCTCCTCCTCCATTTCAACATCCTCATCTGACAACTTGCAGAGTGTCCCTTTGCTTTCAAATGTTTTCTCCTCAATGTCCTCAGTCTCGGGTGCAACATATTGTGTGCCTTTGTCGCTCATTTGAACAGAGATCTGGATACCTAAATGTACATTATGAAGAACAGTGGGATAGACGAGAATGAGAGACCTACTACTCCCCCCCCCCTTTTTTTTTCTTGTTTTCTATTTTCTTCGTTCATTTCCAGATCTGACAAAACCATCAAAATACTAAAAAAGTGACAAGTCATTCCACTTGTGGAAGTAACCTACAGCAAAGGTATTCAACTGTTATTCATGTCCATGTTCAATGACAAACGTACATGTATGCATGTTTTCTATACACATCTCATACTCAAAACAAAATGTAATCATCTCTTTGTAAATAATAATAATAATGATAAAGATAATTATAGTAATTACTGGTAATAATAAAGATACCAAGTACTACTACTAATAATAATGGGGTTTTTTAAATTCTATTTTCTGAGTATGTGCATGTGGCAAGCTCTGATTTGAACTTCCAAAGAAATAAAGACAATAACACTTTCCATAATTTTGCATGTACATCAAAGAAAAGCTACTTTTTGAAAAATTTGAATTATTTCTTCTAAAATAATCTTACGTTTTATTCTTGTTGAAACTGATGTCTGTGTAGAAGAAGACTGATACTTAGGCTGTTGGGTAGTCTGAACATCCTTAGATGTAGAAAGCTCCTAAACAGAAAGAAAGAAAGGAAATCAGAAAAAGATGTTATAAATAGGGGGTGCCAGTAAATCCTGCATGTGTGTTACGTTTATGCACCTGTCAATTGTAAGACCCACTAGGTGACCCCCAGTGATAGGCGTCATGAGTGAGTACTTGCACTAAAATTTGAGACTCAGGGTACAGTCGAGGACACCTCGGAGAGTCGCGCCAGAAATGTTTTGGTGTGTCAATGTCAGTCACTTTACTTGGTGGGTCCTAAGGTAGGTAAGTACTGTATGTTAGGCACTTATTCTGAACGTGATCGGCTGACAGTACGCAAGTTGGACAGTCAAATTCTGCACAGGTAAGTCAAAAATTGCTATGGAGGGTGCGTATATTTCATTGAATGGTGAGTCCAGAGTGAAGAGAGAGGGTGTGTAAAATAATAAACATAAATATAGTCAAATACATAACAAATAATATCATTCTTTACCTTTTTTCTGATTACTGTATGTCATTCTAGCTTTCAAAACCAAACCAAACAACCTATTTTGATCTTTTCAGAAATCAACAATAACAATTATAGTGAGGTCATTATGTAGCACATGACACAAAATCAAATCTTACTTTACCTGTGGGTATGATGAGGAAAATTCTTCCATACTGGGCTCAGCCTCATATGAACCGCAGCTGCTGCATCCTGGTGTATCTCGTGGGTCAGTTTCAGGCCCCTGCAAAGCTTGACCAGCCAAGGCAGGCATCTCTTGGGAGGGTTGTGATGCAAGCACACTAAGAAGTAAGGGGCTCAACCTGGACTCCTCCCCTTCTGAGGGCTGGGACTCTTGAACACTTTCAGCCATAGGGCTCCCTTGGGACTTCTGCACTGGTTCATCAGACAGAAGTTCATCCAACACCTTGGGGAAGAAAGAACAACTTTTTTTTTTTCATTGTGCTCTATCTGAAATGCCATTGTAGAAATTCTTCAGTGGCTGTATCCAACTCCTTGTAACTCATATACACCATACAACCACAAGCTTCAAATGATATATCAAAAGCTTATCATCTTAAGAATTAGAATCTAAAATCATAAGAATTCTTTGACAATGTCTAATGAAATAAGTATAGACCCTATCAAAAAACTTAATTAAAACCCCCTTAGGAAAAAACAAAATTTGTTTTTCAATCAATGTCTGGAACAAAGACTTATGTGCCCCATTCACTTAAATGTAAAGTACAAATGGTACCTGGTACATCAGATTATGTGTGCATCTATGTATACACTTCCTTCCATTTTTTGGCCACAAATTATCAAATTACAGAATAATGATTTATGAAATGTTGTTAGTATACACCCATCAAACTTGAAGAATTTATAGTATTGTACATACTCAAAATCATTCCAATTTCTTCCTGTTCATTAAGTAGGGAATTTCTGATCACTTTGTTTGTTTTTTTCAGCTGATCTCTGCCAATGTCAGTCATATCGATTATTGGTCAGATTGAGGACGGTATACCAATAAAACAGCCATCATTCTGAACAAAAATTTTTAAAAATTATTTATTCAGCCTATTCAGGCCTTGCGCAAAATCATAATTTATCTTTTTTCCATTGTTATCAGTCATACGTTAAAGGGAAGGTAAACTCAAAGAGCAACGTGGATTGAGTGAAAGCAGCAACATTAGTAGAACACATCAGTGAAAGTTTGAGAAAAATCGGACAATCGATGCAAAAGTTATGAATTTTTAAAGTTTTGGTGTTGGAACCGCTGGATGAGGAGACTACTAGAGGATATGACGTATAAGTGGACAACAATACAAAGAAAATATAAAGGATATTCAACAAAAATTCACTTTTCTAGAATTAAGAAAGAGCAGTGGACCAACCGCTTTCAGAAAGCAGGGGGAATAATTGCTACCCTTAACATATGTCAATACGAAGTTGATGGAATTTGTAATTTTCATGAAAAATGGATTTTTGTAGTATTTTCTTTATATTTTCTTGATATTGTAGTCCACTCATACGTCATAACCTCTAGTAGTCTCCTCATCCAGCGGTTCCAACACCAAAACTTTAAAAATTCATAACTTTTGCATCGATTGTCCGATTTTCTTCAAACTTTCACTGATGTGTTCTACTAATGTCGCTGCTTTCACTCAATCCACATTGTTCTTGGGGTTTATCTTCCCTTTAATACATGTATGAAAGTCTTCATATCACCGATCGGTAGCTATCCGCTGATAAGCCTTTTTTTCCATTGCAAAACATCCCTAGTAATAGTATTAGTAATATTCATGGTCTCGGCATCAGCAGAGAGGATTGTCATCTGTTAGTCAGGAGGACTCAACAAATGGTGTCCATCCCCCCCCCCCCCCCCATTAACAATGGCTACAACAGTTACATGTAATCCTCGGTGCTTACTGGCACCCACAGTAATATTAAAATTACTACTATTACAGTACAGCTAGCTATGCAGCTGCAGCTTGATTTGGCATTCCACTTCCAGCAAGAGAGGCATATATCACATAAGCTGCAGGGAAGTTTTAACTAAGTCTGCTAATAAGTTCCAGTTCATGTTCATGTTCATTCAGCTTTAAAATTTACTGCTTGCACTGTCATTAACATCATAATACCGCTGCTAAGTAAGAGTAACACATGTTAGACCTCACATCACCTTTTGTAGTGTAGGGGCCTAACGTGGTTAGGCCTTGTAAGTTGTATTAAAGTTGTAAATCTAACCCTTGGCCTTTATATAGGCCTACTTTAATAGATTTAGAAGTCTTAGAAAAGCCTAGGCCTAGGTCCTAGGACGCTCAGTCAGTGAGCAGGCCGAGTCGCAGTAAGTAAAGCATTTCTTTATTTAAGACTGAGTCCGAGTTTGCAAATTTATGACAAAGCCAAACCCAAACTCCACAGCAAGCATTACATTGTAATTGTGGATAGCAGGCCCTGAGCTGAGCCCGAGGCTCAGTTAGGCTGAGGCTGAACGCGAGCGAAAGCAGGAGCTCTGCGCGCGGGGCCGGCCGGCCGTCCCTCGCCTGCATGCATCCATATCCCGAGTCCAGTCTCCACATACTCCAGTAGTCATACGGTGATAGCCGCACCGGGGTCGTGTGGTTCGGCGGCTATCCAAACCGCTGAAGTTTGTGGCAAAGCTCACATAACTAACTAAATAAAGAGTCATTTGCACAAATAAATAGTTGAGCTCATAGAGAATATACATATTACAATCGGGGCGGAGGAATCAGTTGGTGAAATATTATCCAATAATTGGGTTCCCAAGAGCTAGCGTACACGACTCACGAGTCTGCAGCCAGGGCGCTGCCCGCGGGGTTAACGGTAAGGAGAGATCATAATAGGCCTATAAACACACTGCATCTGCAAGGTCTGGCCTGGCTAACTTACCCTCATTCGTTCTCGCTTTACAGCTGCTCTCCTGGGTGTTTTTTCTTCAGATGAGCTAGGTCCAGCTCCAAGTTGGATGTTTGGTACCGCTGATGACTTCAGCATTCGCTTTTTTTTAATTCCAAACTTGGAATGCATCCCACTCTCGACGAAATCGTCTTCTTTGAAATGGGCACTGCAAAGCACACTGCTCTCCGATGGCCCACTCCACTTTGCTCTAGTCAATTTTACTTTTGCAGTCCACATTCGGCGAACGTTTTCGTCCTTTGGAAATTGATGCAAACTAACACCGTCTTTTGTGATGTTGCTGCATCCTGCAACAACACATCGCTGTGGCATTTTTGCTAAATATCCGACAACAACTCGAGAAACAGAAAGTGTCAACACTCGAAACATACAGTAGGAAAGTACGCGATGACCGACTAGACTGGCAGGGGTCGAGTGTCGTGTCTTCTGGTTGTGAGGTCACAGGTCACATGATCGAGTGAACCCGATATCGCCGATTTTTAGGGGCGGGGCGTAGCATGGGGTAAAGTGTCAGAATATGAAAAATGGAAAATTCATCTAAAAAATATGGATACTATAATTAACCGACTTTACCCATTTTTGGTATCTATATGACCCATATTTTTATAGGAAAGGCCATTGTTAGATTAAAATAGTATACCTTTAAGTTGAAGTATTGAAAACAGGCTTCGGACAACGTTTGGTTCTGCCAATAGTCCCTTTCTGTTCGAATTGATGACTGAATATGTGACTCGGTCAAGAGGACCTTGGGAGAGCTACATGCACTGAATACTACGGCCAGCGCATGCGCGCACAAACATCTTATCCGTTCATGGATTTGAAATTTGTGCGCATGTGATGTGTTCGCATGCATATATGTATATATGCATATATATGTATGTGCATGTCAGACCAAAAATTGCTCAAAAACGTGAATTCGTGTACAATTTCAATGCAAACTGTGTTTACAAGCAAAATTTCATGAAGGCATGATTATTTTGGGGTTTTATTGATAAAAATCAATTAGTAACATATTTTCCTGCTCGGAACAATGTCGCGGACAAATTTTGTCGAAAAAACAATGAAAAACATAAAGTAAAAAAAACAGAAATACATAAGAAATTAAAAAGCAATAAAATACTTAAGAAATTTTTTCTGATTCCACAATTTTTTTTCTCTAACATTTGCTAAGGACACTAAAAAGAATATTTACACAGAAAATGTGCCTGTTTTGAGCTTTATTGAGTGATTTATACCAAATTGTCTGATTTCATGCATCATTGATTGTGTGTATCAGTAATCTTCTGTTGCCCTTTGTTTCTCCTGTAATCAGATGTAACACGGTTGCCATTGGCAACGGGACAGCATCTCGAGAGACAGAAGTGTTCATCTCAAACCTCATACTGAGCCAAGCTCTCAGACACAATAACATCATGTACTGGTGAGAATACTTTGCTTTTTTAATGAAATGAGCTTCCCTCCCTTTGCCTACACAAAGTCTGGATATTTCAGAGCTAATTTCTGGTCATCATGGTGACTTAACAATTCTTGCACAATTAAACCAAATTACAGTCTTTGAAGTGTCTAGTTTTCCTGGAGTCCGTTTGTATTAGAAATATCACCAGCCTGTCTTTAACTCTTTGAGGACAATTCCTGAGTATACTTGGGCAAGTGTCTATGGGAGATGCGTGTTGTAGCAAAATTAGCCCATCCTCACTGGTTTAAGAACACCCGAGGAAGTTCATATCCATTGCTTTGATAACATGTTTGCGTTCATTAGAAAATTACACTGAGTGACAATTTACCATAAAATGTAATATAGTGATGTTCAGTTATGGAAAGTTTCCTTGAGAGCATTGAATATAGTTTCTGAACCAAATGTAAGTTTTCTTAATCAGTATATTTGCCATTCATATATCACATGCTGCAACACTTATATCTCTGCTGAAAGCCTTTCAATCTGAACTGTTAGAATGGATAATGTGTGCACCCTTGATGTGTTTTGTAGTGTTTGGGATAATGTCTGTTTTTTCTGTCTTTTCCCAATTTCTCTCCTAGCATTGTCAATGAAGATGGGTCTTCAATCTACAGTGTATCAGCTGAAGCAGAAAAAGAGATGCCCCACCTTGATCCAAATGTCCGAAGTGCTGGTTAGCGTTGGTTGCAAGCCTCTTACAATTTTCTTGTAACATTACTCTGTTTTACTACATCATTTTGAATTTGCTTGTGAAATTTTCATAAATGGATCCTTGAAATATCTTCTCAAGTGATCGTATGTTACCAAATCCTTTGAATAACTTTATTGTAATTACACATCACTCAGTCTGTGATATTTGTGTGCTCCATTATTGTACATTAATTCAACTTTGCAGTGTGCTTACTAATTAATGTACATTATGTGATTTGTGAGATTCATTGTTCGCGTATTTGTACTTAAGCAAACCTGTAAATTTCCCCGTCACACATCAAGGCTACATATAACCACTGATAGATCTTTATAATGTTGTAGTATGATTTTACTAGACACAACTGAGTATAATCTTTCCTGTGCAGTGTCAATAGCCAGGAGACTACAAGACCCTCTGGCTGAGTTGGTGAAGATTGAACCCAAGCACATTGGAGTTGGGATGTACCAGGTAACAAGCTAGCTCATAACTTGATCTCATTTGATCATCAAAATGTGACAATAACACACACACATACCCAAATCCAGTGAAAAAGATCACCAAGTTATGGAAGTCCATCAGGTAGTCTCATCACTTCTGTTTGATAAACAAATGTAATTGCATTATGTCCTGTACGTGCATATCTTTGGGCAAAATTGAATGACCATGTGTTTGTAAAGATCAAAGTTTAGGAAGACCAGAAAAAGAATTAATCTATGGATTTGTTTCAGTCATGATTTGCTTGGTGGGAGCATTGCTTTCAAAGGCAGATACAAAAACTGTTCAGTGCAGGCATCTGTAATGTATGCAGTAACCCAAATGAACTACTACACGTCAGAGATGCTGCACTGTGTACACATGTGCGATTACTGACTGAGAGCTTTGTTTCCAGGCTGGTGCCTATTGAGAAACTTTTCTTTCCTGCCATGTTTTCCTGCAGCATGATGTACCAGAGAAACAGCTGAAGGAGGCTCTGGATGATGTGGTGGAGTTATGTGTCAGCTTTGTTGGGGTAGACATTAACGTGTGCTCAGAAAGTCTCCTCAGGTGAGTGATTGGTCCTCTAGGTACAAAAGCCCTGTGAGCTATTCGTGTTGATGTGAGTATACTGAGCAGGCTGACCATAGAGGGCGATATTGATGATCATCCTGTCATTCACAACATATTAGTCTCTGCCATATGTGTTGGAGAATATGCTTTCTATATCTCTCTTTTTAATCTCACTTGGTAGTGAAGTAACACTCCCACTAAAGAATAATGACATTAAGCTTATTTGCACTCCTTATTTTTGGTTCTAAAGTCACATCCTCTAGTTAGTTTGCTTTCTGAAAAGTATTGCGCAGAGAAGTACCAAACAAGTGCCACATATTACTTAGTACTGTATACTGCAGGGTTCTAGCTTGTGTTCATATGTTCAGGGACACTATATAGTAACGGACAAGACTTTGCCATTGTGACAGATAGAAGATCGTGGTATCTCCGAGGTGCTGTCTCGGAGCTGTGTCAGTGATGCTCTTATAAACTATAAATGCAACGCAAAGGTCCAACACTTCTGATTTGCTGGAGAGGCACATGTGGTGCCTAGGTATGAAGGACCCCGTCTAGTGGTAGTAAGATGATTGATTGGTCTATTTCTCTGCAGACGTGTTGCTGGAATCAGTGTTGCGATGGCGAAAAAGATAATTGCTCACAGGAAGAAGATTGGACTGTTCACGAATCGACAGCAGCTACTGGAGATCAAGGGGCTGGGACCCAAGACCTTCAAGCAGTGTGCAGGATTCATCAGAATCCTTCAGTCTGCTCCTGGAGAGGGGCCCTCACAAGATTTAGCCACAGACAGGTTAGTCTTCACTGAGATTGCATCAGGTTTCCTGTTTGCATGTCACTTGCTTCCTTTGTGGTAAAGAATGCAGACATGTTCATTTCAAAATGGCGCACTGTTTTAACTACTTTGTACAGACCAGTGACAGAGGCATAACTAGGTATTCATAAGATGCAATGTTCCCCAAGATGACCTAAACTGTAGCTATATGTCCTTAAAAGCTTGCTTAGGTGGGACAAATATGTTTGCAGTATACTTCTAAGCCTACAACATGCTAATGTGTATTATTCATTCATATGAATTTCTTTCTCGTTGTAGATGTTTTTGTTGTTATCATTTCTCAGATATGTCATTTTTCATTCCATTGATTTTGTGTCTGTTTTTAGAATTAATATGATTTTACTGTGAAAATTGATATTCACAACACCTCACATGATGAGTGGATGTCTTTAGTCTTCATCATCACGTTGTCCCCAACCTCCTCCTAATGTATGCAGTCAGGATGAAGTGGAAGACATCAAACCCTCCAAGAGAAAGAGAAACATGAAGTCAGCATCTCGACCAGCCAAGAGGAAGAAGACATCACCAGAATCATCAGACGATGCAGATTTACTAGACTCCACATGGATACACCCCGAGTCCTATAAAAGGGCAGGAGAGTAAGTTCCCTTCTTTGATTTTTATTGCCCTTCGTCAATTGTAGGAACATACTTAGTACAATGTGGACTTAGATTACCTTGAGTTGATCTTTGTGGTAACAACTGTTTTGTAAGATGACAGATGTTGTTGCAGATGATTCCAGCATATCAGAATATGTGTTGTTTAAGTGGTATACTTGATAGTTCCCCTTCCTCTAATGTCATGTGTGTAGATAGATTGATTCTGTGACAGTGGTGCACAGAATTTGCATCTTATTAGTCTATGTGTATTTTGATGTTCTATCTAAACCCCCAAGATGTTTTGTGTCATGAAAGAGTATTATTTTAAGGATTGTAGATGAAAATGTTGTTGTTGTTGTTTTCCATTCCAGATTTTGATTGCCTGAAAAACCAGTAATTGCATAGTACAAATAGTGTGTCTGGGACTCCACACACTAAATTTTAGACAGTCCAGAGCCCTATTTCATAAAAGATGTTTGGATAACAACTCCTTGCTGAAATTGCAACTTCCAATAGCAACAGCCTGATTCTCATCATTACAGTGAGAATTGCCATTCCAGCAAGAGTTGCTATTGCAGGGCTCGACACTAACGGTGGCCCGGTGGCCCGGGGCCACCAAAAATGAAAGTCGGGCCACCAAATTTCATAAAAGGGCAAATTTGGTGGCCCGCCTCGGGCCACCAAAATTTTTTGAAAAGTATGTCAATAAATTCGTAACTTTTTGCGCCGGAAATTAGCAGTTAATTTGTTTAAAGGATGGATGAAAAGGACTGAATGAGTGCCCAAGAGTGAGTGTTGCAAGTTTGTTGAAGTTTATTTATGAGTAGATATATAATTCTTACTATCATAAAACTTAAATATTTGACTCATTTAAAAAAAAAAAAGGACTTTTAATGTTTTTTATTGTTTCTTTTTTCGGGACACCAAATTTCTCTCTCGGGCCACCAAAAATTTGAAATTTACGATTTTGGTGGCCCCATCGGGCCACCAAACAAAAAAGTTAGTGTCGAGCCATGGCTATTGTATCAACTTTTTATGAAATAAGGCCCTGGTCATGGTTTGGCTGTTCTTTTCACAGCCTGATGGAACTGGCATCAGCCTCAAGGAAAGAGATAGGGACAGGAACCATGAAGGAGAAACTTGACAACATGATACAGTCACATGGTAAGCATGTTACAGTCACATGGTAAGCATGAAGTCGCATGGTAAGCATGATACAGTCACATGGTAAGGACAATGCAGTCACATCCTAAGCATGGTACAGTCACATCGTAAGCATGATACGGTCACAAAGCACAGCATGGACATCTCTTTGGGTGGGCTCTCATCTCTAGATGGATGATACATAGGTACAGTAAGGGTACCGGTTTTCGACACTTTAGCACATTTCCTTGTTTACCATCAATACTGTACCGTTTTACCTCGGAATTTCGATATGAAGTTGAGCTACAAAGGCCAATAATAATATGCCTTAAACGAATTCCCATTTGAATGCACTCGCGTTCAATTTTTAAGCGATTTCCGTCACGCCGTCGCTGGCATCAGATTTCGACACCCAGCATCATTTTTTGACACAATCACAGCGCGCATCACACAGAAATCACATGGCGCGTACAGTACGCGTACACTGCATTGTGGACGCAAACTAGCAATCGTACCGGCGCAAGAACTTGTTGTTTCCTCTATAACGTGTCTTGATGGGAATGTCGAAATCTGGTGCCGCATTCTCAAAGCCAACTCTTTCTACAAGTTTGCTCATTTATCACGAATTCAGCCATGAAATTACTAAAGACGATTATGAAATCAAACATCAGGATTTGGCAAACAAACTGATACTAAAGTAGGATAACCGGCATGGGTGAATTTCATTTTACGGCGATGTATACAAAATGCGTCATATTGTTTTGAACCCCTAAACATGGCTGACATCAACATTTCTGCTGACACTGTGTTGCTTTTCTCCTAAATATTCTACCGTGGATAATGATGACAAGTGACAAACGGTGTTTATGTAAGACTAGAAATGTGATTGATAACTTGGTTGATTGTTGAAGTCAGACGTTTGTACTGAGTATAAAATTTAATAAGAAATATCTGCTGGGTGTCGAAATATGGGTCCTGTCGAAAACTGGTGCACTAACGGTAGTTTTTTTTTTCCTTCAGATAAGATATGAAATTGTGTTTTTGAGTAAACTATTTTGTCTGAAACTTTATTTATCTTGCTTAGTGTGAGGAGTTTGGTCATACTTTAACCAAAATGTGATTTTTTTTTTTTTGCCCTCAAAATGTGTTTTTATGCCTCCGCCACGAAGTGGTGCCGGAGGCATTATTATTTATATACATCAGTACAATTTTTTATCTGAAGAGATTGGCAGTCCTGATGCTATCTAACCAGGACAGTTTCTGCAGGCTAACTGAAGACAGGCAATAATAACGGTGTCATCTTATTAACCCACGTTAGCCCGTAGTGAGAGTACATCGTGCATTGTTCTTCTGTCCCTCCCTGCCATTATTATTTACTGAGGGTTGCCAGGTAACCATAAAAACATTTTGGTCATGAATAACAGGAGATGCAGCATCTTGCTGAAGGATGCATTCGGGGGGGGGGGGGGGGGGGGGGGATCGGCAAGGGCAAGGGGATCTTTTTTCATGAGTTAATAAAGATGTTTCTTACCCCAATTTTCCTGTGTTGTAGTTACTAGTATTATGGAAATTTCTCATTGGCATTAGTTTAGGCTTTCTTGTTCTTCCGGGTTCTTTTTTATGCCTCCGCCACGAAGTGGTGCCGGAGGCATTATGTTTTCGGGTTGTCCGTCCGTCCGTCCGTCCGTCCTTCCGTCCGTCCTTCCGTCCGTCCGTAATGAATTTTGTGGACAAGGTAACTATCAAAACCTGTTGAGGTATCCTAATGAAACTTGGCATGTATGTGTATTAGGGGGTGAAGTTGTGCCTATCAACTTTTGGGTGCACATGCTCAAGGTCAAAGGTCAAAAGGTCAAGGTCAAATACATAAAATTTCACTATTTCCACCATATCTATTGAATGCCTGAAGATATTTTCTTGAAACTTAGTGTATACATGTTTTACCCAATTAAGATTCTCTGGTGAAAGTTTGGGTCATGAGGTCTAAGGTCAAAGGTCAAAAGGTCAGGGTCAAATACATAAAATTTCACTATTTCCACCATATCTATTGAATGCCTGAAGAGATTTTCTTGAAACTTAGTGTATACATGTATTACCCGATTAAGATTCTCTGGTGAAAGTTTGGGTCATGAGGTCAAAGGTCAAAAGGTCAAGTAAAAATATTAAAACTTCTTTTTTTTTTCTCCGTACCTTGGAAAATTGTTCAAGGTATCTTCATAGAACATAGTATATACATGTACTGACTGGAAGTGATTATCTAGAGAATGTAGGGTTCATGGGGTCAAAGGTCAGGGGTCAAAGGTCAAGTGCAAGACTTCAAAATTTTACTATTACCCTCATATTTATGCAATGCCAGCAGGGTTATTTTTTTACACTTGGTGTATGCGTGTGTAACCTAATAGAAATTCTCCGGAAAGTTTTTTTTTTTCTCTTTTTACCTCAAAGGTCAAAGGGTCAAAGATCAAGTGAAAGTGCTGAACTAACTTTTTCCTCCATATCTCGGAAGTGGCTCAAGTTACCTTGAAACTTAGTACATATTATGCATGTTCTACCTGAAAGTACAGTAAACCTCGGATAAGTCGACGTCGAGTGAGTCGAAAATCACTTATCTCGAAGCAAAAGAAAAAGTCCCGATTTTCCCCTATGTATTTTCCCTAAGAAATATTTGGATAAGCCGAAGTACGAGAGTCGAATTTCGGCTGTGTCGAAGTAAAACATTCAGTCCCTTTTGTACAAAATACACGTAGTATACATCACTTGAGCCGAAGAAGATTTGTCTGGCATTCTCATGACATTTAGAGGAGAACAAAAAAATCGGCATGTCGCAGAACCCCTGACCTGCTGCAGGTAAGCATGCACACTCACCGTACCGCTGCCTCCGCCGCACGCATGTCGAATACATACACATGTATAGTATGCACACAGCACATCGATCCATTTATCCATACACACAACACATCCATACTTTATCCATGTCAAGCCAGAACTCCTTGGTCATCAACCAATCGCTGCTTTAATATTTTAGTGACAGGCCAAGTGGGCGGAGCTTGTTTGTGCGTGCCCGGCTGGCTGTATAGTTTTGTTCAATGGAGGTGGGATGGGCCTGGGAGAGTGTTTGTCTCAAGGGTAGGTTGACAGAGATGGCTACCTATATTGCACAATAGACATAACACATGCACATTGCCACATTAGCGCAGACATTCTCAAAACTACGTTTAACTACTAGTATTGATACAAATTCCATGTTCAATTAAGAACAAAATAAGAACATTATCTTCAAGAACAGACAAATTTGAATGCAAACACACACACGCACGCACACACACACACACACATGCATGCAAATGTACTATAATACTATGTACATAACTGTGAGTCGAAAAAAAAATAGACTCTCGCGAGAGTCGAAGTTCACTTAAGTCGACGCATTTTTGTCAGTCCCGAGAGCTTCGACTCATGCGAGGTTTACTGTAATTATGTTATGAATTTTAGGGTCAAGGGACAGATGAAAATGGTAACAATTTACTATTCAATTCAGAAATTGCACTTTTTCTCCACACCTGTACCTTGAAAATCACTCAATGCCTAAATGTATGAATGGGTCAAAGTCAAGTTAAAATCCTTAAATCCCTAGATACATGCTCTCCTATTCATCCAATTAAACCTACGTCAAGGAAAGTGAACATTCAACACATTTGTGACAAACTTGTCATTCCAATATTTTGCCAATTTTGTGAAAATGTAATCACACAGTGTCCACATGTACTATCTAGACCTATTGGGAAAATCATGCATTATGGCGGAGGCATACCAGTCGCCAAAGCGACATTTCTAGTTTTTTTTTTTGGTCTGCTTGTATAACCTGTCATCGAGTGTGAGAGAAAGTAATTGATTTTAAAAGAATGCTTACGCATACGATGATAATCTTAAAAACGTGGGAAAGGTAAGACAGCTGTTCTCAGCTGTCAAATGTTGTCTCTACCTCTTGATATAAGTTTTATTTGTCCTGTATCTGTTGAGTCATGTATTCATCTCTTTGTCATTTCTATCTTCTGTTCACTATTTTCCCTGCTGTGTGCTGCCATATTAGGCAAGTCTTCGCTAGCAAGAATGATTGGCATTGGAGAGCCGACTTTGCAGCTCATCATAGATGGTTTGAGCCAACCTGCCAACAAAGATATCAGAGCAGGTAACTATAAGATCAAAACTCTCTGCCATTTTTATGTTTGTTATTCTTTGTTATGTCTTTTTAAACATTCCTGAGATAACTTATGTATGTCACAAAGTGGGACCAAATTATGATTCATATGATTAAACCTTGATTTGACTTGATTGTTATATAGTGAAGGTTTTACATTTTACCTGATACTTCTGAAAGTAATTCATTTTTCAATATTCTTTGTGAATTTGTAAAGTTTTTGTGGATCCACAGCTTTCTTTTAATGTGCCACATAGAGTTAAAACTTTGTGGAGCCAAATGCTGTGTACACTTGTAGTTCTGCTTTCGTGTGTGGACTAAAAAAACAAACAAGAATTTCACCAACTACATACATGTGTGGTTTTTTTATTACCTTTAAAAGAACTGTTGAAGTCAGTATTCTAAAAAAAAAAAAAAATGCACCAACCAACTCCTTCTCATTCTCTTGGTACCAGAGTATGCAAAGCCTGTCTTCAAGAGGAGTGTGATGTCCATTGATGACATCAAGCCCGGAGTTGTGGTCACTGGGGTGGTCAAGAATGCGGTCCCTTTTGGTGTGTTTGTGGACATTGGTGTGGGCACTAACGGGTTGTGCCATAAAACAAAGATGAGTCATACTGTCCTCAATGGCCACACACTCGGGCCTGGAGACAAAGTGGATGTTGTTGTCCTTAGTAAGACTGATACTAGTGGAGGCAAGGTTAACATCAGTCTCAGACTTGTAAGTATCAAATTATGATACACTGTCCCTTTGGTAAGATTAAAGGGTATGTATTGTTCTTTGATGTGTATGTGGAGGATTTGAACTATATTGACAGATATATATATATATATATTCTAGTGTGTTCAAAAGTATAACCTCCAAAACTTACTTTGTGAAAATGATAGGTTGTGACAACACAAAGGAAAATATACACATAAGGATATTGATTAAATAATGAATTATGTTCTTTTATTACACTTAAAAGTAAAATATTTGACTCTTCAGTTAACTACTTATAGAACTATTGTATGACTTCAATACCAAAAATTTTTAGGTTTATTATATGGAAACATAAATCGTACACACTCTTAGATGTTATTATCTCTGAGATACACTTGTCAAGTTACATAAAAAGAAATATGATTACTAGGAACTGTACATGAAGTACGCAGATCTGTGGAGGATTAGAACTCCTATATTGACAAAAAATATATTCTAGTGTGTTCACAAGTGTAAGCTCCAAAAACTTACTTTATGTAAGTGATCAGTTGTGATAAAAAAAAAATATACACAGAAGGAAATTAATTAGATAATAAATTTGATGTTATTTTTTTATACTTTGAAAGCAAAATATATGACTCTTTGGTGAATTACTTATTGAGATCTACCGTATTTGATTTGCCTTCAATGTCGAAAAGTTGAAGGTTGATATATTAGAAACAGAAACTGTACACACTCTTAGATGTTTATAGACAACTTTGAGATACACTCGCCAAGTTACATAAAAAGGAATAATTACATGTACTTGGAACTGTACATGAAGTTTGTATACAGATCTATATAATATTGTAGCGGGAAACTCCCAATGGGGATAAAAAAATATCTACTAGAGACCACACAACCAGAGTTGAGAAGTCTGGTACTTTAGACTAACTCTCTGTTGCTGCGCGTACCTCTATACATGATCTATCGATATAAGATCTCGATCGTTAGAGAAAATGCTGCCACCAACCAATTGATTTTATATACGGAGAACTGGGACCCGTTCTAACCTTTGTTGAGGATTTGAACTACCAGTATATTAATATAATATATTCTTGCGTGTATTACCTCCAAAAAACGTACTTTATAATAGAGATCGGTTGAGACAACACAAAGACAAATGTAAACAAAAGGAAATTAATTAAATAATCAATTATGTTCTTTTATTATTTGAAAAATAAAATATTAGACTCTTTGGTGAATTTCTTAACGAGAACTTGAGATTATATTTGTTTGAAATCAATATCAAGCAAATGAGGGTTTGATATTTATATTGTAAACAGAAATGAATCTAATACACTCTCTTAGATTACAAATAACTTTGTGATTCACTCGTTAAAGCCCAAACAAAGTTCTGGTATGCCTGCAAAAGTTGTCAAATTTCGCTCTCAAATGTGAACATATGCCTAGGAAATGTGCAGAATAAAGCTGTAATAACAAGATATTCGATGGGTAACGATGAAAATGCGAAATATAAACCAAAAACGTTCAGTCTCAGAACTTACCTGAACGGGGTCAGGCTAAACTCGGACTCGGGGATAATTCGGCCTCGCTTTGATGGCGGGCTGAGTTGTATTGGTTGTCCCTCTGGATTGTACAGTGTTGTACTATGGGAGCGGCCTGTATAAACTACGTTGAAGCGCTTCGCGTTCTGGCTACTCGCAGTAATGGTCCGAGTTGTTACAATGCGCGCATCAAAAACCTCTTTGGCGCGCATGCAAAATTAGTGTGCGCCTATCAAGCATCTCTAAAAACAATCAAAGACACTTGATAAACAACAACAAAAACTTCAAAGACCGCGCATCTCAGCAACTGAGGTGATGTGCATATAGGCTTGAGGACTGCGCGCTGTCCATTTGTTTTGTACAGGATTAGCACGCACTTTCCTGTCTGTTCAGTTAGGCCTCATTTGGTATTATACAGTAGAATAAGGCGATCACAAACTGCATGTAAATTATCTGAAATAGGGTTGAGTTCTCCCTGAGACCGAGTTAGTCTGGAGCCTTCTGGAATAAAAGTCAGTTTTCCGACGGAGTCCAAGAAGACAGAAGTAGGCTAACTCCAGAGGAACCTTGTTGCAAGGGCTAGCTGTTTTGATACAGTGTGTATTTAGCAAAAAGTTCGGCAAACAGTTGATATATTCCCACAGTTCTCTTCGTGCAAGTTAATTGGGCAATCATTATCTCCTCTCTGGTAAGTAAGTCAGCATATCACTAAAAATGTCTCCAAACCAATGCGTCGGCAGAATACCACGCCTTAGCAACAAGACAACAATACTGCAAAAATAAGCGCTACGCACTCAGAAAACGCACCTGAACTAAACAAAGAGGCATGCCTCAAATAGCGCAGCGCTCCTACCGCATTATTACACAACAATAGAATACGCATATTTATGCGTTGTATACAGGTACATTAGTATAATACATAATCAATACATTAAAAATACATCAACTGTGGCTAAGAAACATATATGCCACAATGAGAACATGCGACACCTTCGTTGAATCTCATCCAAGCACACCTCATTTCTTCATCTGCATCAGCTCAACAAGCACCAACAATCATGGATCTCACAGGAGAGTTGCAAACTCACTGCAATCGCTGTGTTTTTGTTTGTTTGTTTTTCACTTGGCTCTGTCTTGATATAAATTGCAGAAGTGACATTTTTTTAATCATGGACTTTCTGTCCATGAGACAAATCAAAGTCATACAAATTGTATAGTGTTGTGACAAATTCTACAAATTGAAGTACTTAGACCATGAATTGTCCACTGCCTATACATGGTAATCATCTTGTGATACCTTTTTCCTATGAAATAAGATTACATTTACACCTAAAGTGTAGCGTTAGTTATATCCTTTTATAGTTTAGTACCTACTAATGTTATTGGGTGGTATTTTTAAGGTAAATGATTTTCGTATTACTATCCAGCCTATATAACGGCATAACGCTCCCAAATCTCAGACTGTGGTTGCAGCAGGAGCCCTACGAAAATAAACAATTATAACGTCCATCCACGGCCACGTGCACAGTCTAAACTCACCTTCTGCATCTGATGATCACGAAGCGTCAGGGCTAGGCCTAAGCCAGTGGTCCACCTAGCGGCATATTTTATGAAGTTGAAATTGAACTGATGGAAGTTTTTCCGCAAAAACAGAAACCAGAATGTTGTTACTTGAGATCTAAGTTGCCATAATCAAAGTGTGAAAGAAGGCCCTTTTGACGTTTTAACTCAAGATAAGTACATTCTGAGAGCATGTACTCTAAATTTTACTGCATGTCCTCAACCCAAACCAGTCCCGTGTCTTTTATGGTTAAAACTATGAAAATTGTGAATTCAAATGTTTGAAGTAATCGTGTACAGTATCTAACAAATATAAAATGACACTTAAACTGAATATTATAGCACACCAAATTAATTGTGGCATTAATTTGAAAGCACCCTATTTAAAGTACACAAATATTAATTTACATACATGTACATACAGCTGTGTATTGTACTTTGTGATACATTTTTTTTTTTTAACACTTTGAATACAAAAAACTGTCCGAAAAGAAAATGAGGTATTTTGATGTTGGCTTCTAGTTAATGAGGCAAGTCACTTGAAATCAGAGATGTCAATACAGTGTGTGCATCCATACTCACATTGAAAATTCACTTGTTTATCACACTGAAATGTAGCTTTACATGTCATTGCAGTCATCACAAAGAGAGTTCCTCTTGCGAAATGCTCCAGCACAGTCTTCATGTGCCCAGCATCCACACCCTTGACACCGACTCAATACAGTCAACATCTCCCTCATCCTCATAGAAAAATGCATCACAATAGTGACAGAAATTTAGCGGATCCTTGTCGGCCTCTTGCGGCACTTTTTGTGTTGCTTGCTTGGAAATTGTCACAGTGGTCTTGGGTGCCTTTCCTTTGCTGCTATTTGGCTTTGCTTTTCCTTTGGTTTTTGGCGTTTTTCTTTGTTGTTTAAGTCTTTTGATTTCACAGATATATTCATCAGTTGTTAGTTCTCCAGACTTTTGTTTTCGTCTCTTGTTTGTCTGCTGTGGGCGATTTACTTTAGGAATGGGCTGCAAATCTGAGAAGGACAAATGTGCATTGCAAGTGCTTGGTTGATCCTCCAAGTCTAAAGGATTCTGCTTACTTGTACTGGCAGCTGCCTGTAGAACATCTGATACAGCTGGTGATTGATCAGTCACTGGAGAAGTGGCAGGAGCAGGTGTAACAGCCACTGCTGGTGTAGCTTCACTAGGATCTTCACTGTCCTCTTCACTATCTGTCACAATGTCCATCTGTTGCTCTGCCTGTTGTACATGTTGAACGAACTCTCTTTCAGTCGTCTCTGATGGCATGTATGCATCGTCTCGGATGGTATCGGGGTTAAAAGGATAGATGCCACATGCACGGAATCCAGCGGTGGCATTTGCCAATGTTGCAGTCTTTTCCCATGCAGCTGTGAAAAGGAATCCAAACCTGTACTTGGTGATGCTCAGCTCAGGGTTCCTTCGCTTGAACAAGTTTGTTACTGTTTGAAAGTTGCTTTTCAAACTTTTGTACACTGAACGATCAAGTGGTTGCAGGTACTTAGTTGTGTGACTAGGTAGGCACACAAGTATAATTTCATTGGCGATGCAATACTCCAATCCTGCAGTGCTCCTGACATGGGATTCGTGTCCATCAATGATGAGCATCGATCACTTTGCCAGCTATCGCATGGCAAATAAGATTTAAGTTGTTATCATTAGTGTCTATATAACATTAATCATCAAATCAAATTGAACATACTTAATTTTGGCTGCTTCTCCTTCAATCCCGGCACTGTATTATAAAGGTATTCTCTGATGTTAGGAAGTGTAGTGCCGCAAACGGATCCCACCTCACTTTTTCTTTGCCTGTAACCTGCAAAGCCACAGGCGGTTACCTGGTTTTGTGCCTCTTCGACAGCGGTCAGAAATTTCTCGAAAACCACAGGTCTTCTACAGCATTTCCTCTTGATCTTGGTGTTGGCATTCTTACGTTTCTTTCTCTCTGGAGGACTCTCCTCCAACCAGGAGAGAACTTCCTCCATTGATCTCCTCGCCATTTCCTGGTGTGGTGATGTGTCCGACATCTAACGTTAATCGCGTATATGGTAGCGAAAGGTGTGCGCAAGGAGTTGTCTTCATGTGCGTTCGCCATTTACGGTTCGGACAGCATTAATCATATCTGTCCATAAAATGAAGGTAACCCACAGCTGTGTCCAAAAACATTTCTACATATATTGTAAAATGTTAACATCGTTTTTAAAAAATGCATTCGATAAACATGGCTGAAAAGAAGAAACAAGGAATAATGTACACAAACATAAGCAGATTTAATGTTACTGCCAAGCAGATGGGGAAAAGTTCAGTCGAAATTTAAAGACACTCATCATGCAAAATTCACAATGTTCACATTCATAAATCACAGTCAAATGGAGAGTACGGGCAAAAGATATTCTCTTTGTGTGATGAATTCAGATATGAACAAACTTCACTAAAGTGTTTAGACCAGTCAATTGATTAATTAATGGTATCTTTATTTTGTCCTATAGAATCATTCATGGCAACCCAAGGCTGAATTGCATATGAGTTCACAAAGTATATAAATGGTAAAACTACGTAATTCATATAACACACAAGTGAAACACAACGGGGTTACACGCCAACACAGCAGATTGGACTCGGAGATACAGTTGACAGTGGGACTTTATTACCCGACCAAACAGCCTCGATCCACCCTCTGGGTTACTTAGCTGCAAAGAGCATCGGCAACGGGTGTGCTACATGTATACGGTCATTGGTACAGTCACAGGTATTGCAAGACCAGGCATCTCTCTCCTCTCAATTCAGCCAGTCTCGCAATGGATGACAAGTTTTGCGGAAGATACACAACTTTAGTGAAAAATTAACTGGCAACGCAGAGCTTGTCCACTCCGGTCAATGGTCAGGCGGTGAATCATCTGCTGTACCCCAGAAAGCTACTCATGTACCCCTTAGAACAAATGTTTGCTCATTTAGCCCTATTGGGGGTCACTCAATTGGATGCTCCTCCTTCAGTCCCGGCACTGTGTTATAAAAGTGTTGACGGATGATAGGCAGTTAAGTGCCGCAAACGGATCTCACCTCACTTTTTCTCCTCCTGTGAGCTGCAAACCCACAGGCGGTGCCGTGATTCCGTGCCTCTTCGACAGCGGTCGGAAATTTCTCCGAAACCACAGGTCTTCCATAGTGTTTCCTCTTGATCTTGGTGTTGGCATTCTTACGTTTCTTTCTCTCTGGAGGACTCTCCACTAACCAGGAGAGAACTTCCTCCATTGATCTCGCCATTTCCTGGTGTGGTGACGTGTCTGACATCTAACATTAATCGCGTATATGGTAGCGAAAGGTGTGCGCAAGGAGTTGTCATCATATGCGTGCGCCATTTACGGTTCGGATTGTGACCGGATGATAAATCACAGTCAAATGGAGAGTACGGGCAAAAGATATTCCCATTATGTGATGAATTCAGATATGAACAAACTTCACTAAAGTGTTAAGGCCAGTGAATTGATTAATAAATGGTATCTTTATTTCGTCCAATAAAATCATTCATTGCAGCCTGAGCCTGAATTGCAAATGAGTTCACAAAGTATGTAAATGGTAAAACTACATAATACATATAACATACAAGTGGAGTGCTATGGGGATTACACGCCAATACCGCAGATTCGACCCAGAGTTACGGTTGACAAAGGGACTTTGTTACCAGACCAAACAGCCTCTGTCCACCCACTGGTTAACTTGGCTCCAAAGAGCATCAGCAACAGGTGTGCTATGTATATAGGGTCAGTGATAGAATCACAGGTATCGCAAGATGAGGCATCTCTCTCCTCTCAATGTAGCCAGTCTCTCAGTGAATGACAAGTTTTGTGGAAGATGTACAGTACATCTTCAGTGAAAAATTAACTGGCAGCGCAGAGCTCGTCCACACCGGTCAATGGTGAGGCGGTGAATGAGCTACTGTACCCCAGAAAGCTACACATTTACCCCTTTGAACAAAGCTTTTCTCATTTAGCCCTATTGGAGGTCACTCAAGTACTGGTAGGTCAAAGCCATGTTATAATGGACAAGGGGGAAGTTGCAATGACCTTGTGAGGGGTGCAGTGATTTGGGGGTGAAGGGTACAAACTCAGCTGACCCTTTGTCTTCCCCCAAAGGTGACTCTTGGAACAGACGGAGTGCTTCTTGCTTTATGTGACAAATCCCTCACTGTCGTCCAGTTGGATGTGTTGGAGTTCCCGTCTTGCCCAGGCTTCCCGCACTATGTTTACAAATTGGTCGGTGAGTGATACCTCTCTGAGTTGACTCAATGCCTTTGCTTGTGCTTGGGTTTCTGCTGCTTTTTCCATTTCTCCATATGTCCAAAGAAGTGCCCTACTAAAATCGCAGAGGGATTCCCTATCCCTTTGGACCTGATTATGGAACTAACTACTTAGAGACTGAGTATTTTCCTGATACCCAAAACGTAATTGAAGGGCACTTGCCACTTTGCTATATTGGTGCCTCTTCTCTTCAGAAATTCACAGGATCTCCTCATGAGCTGGCCCAGTAAGGTGATCGACCAGAAGCCGGGTCTTTTTGTTGTCACTCAGCCTCTGTTTTCCAGTCACCTCTTCAAACTCCTCAAGCCACTCGGATAAGGACAGGTCACCCGGCTGAAGTGGTGATCTACGGAATTTGATAACGGGACTCATGGGTATGCTTTGCAGCCCAATGGACGGCCATACGAATGGCCCAAGGAGATCCACGTCACCAGGATGTGCTGTTGAATCTGTAGTAGAAGGATTCATGGTTGCTATAGGGTTGGGGTGGGATTTAAGAAGAGCAATTCAACAATATAGATCTGACAATATGGAATAACAACAGAATTTCAAGACTTTCTCACTTCTTGATACTACTAAGAAATGTTCCACGTTTTGGTCCATCCTTCGTCTCTGGTCTCCTGGTTGTCTGTGGGCCAAGGTTGTTTGGTTGCTTGATTAATGCTCCTACCACTCAGCTGGTGCGTTCTTGATCCGTCAGTCTGGCAGCAATCCTCTTGATGTACCCAGCTCCTCATCAACGGTCCATCCTTGGATGTCCAATCCCACTCCTGACACCAAAAATTGTTGTGATATGTGCCGTGTGGGTTCGTTTTCTTTCTCTTTTTCCTTCTTTTCTCAGTTCACCGAGTCCTCACGCATATAAAAAAACAGACAAACACACAAACAAAATGGGAGATTCAGCTTGCGTGTATACTTGTCAGGCCTTAGCACCTTTATTGTAGCAAAAGCTTCCACAATAAATTCCACAATACTAACTATACATCCAGGATCAGAGCTACCTATCACATGACTGCCCTCCTTGAACTCAAGTTCCAAACACACTCCAAAATAAAAGCTACAAACTAGCTCATGTCTGAACACCTTGAACTCCAGTTTCTCTCCCTTCTTCCAAGAAAGCTAACCCTCAACAATTTGAAACAAAAGATACTACAGATAAAGATAATTCTCATAAAATTAATCCCCACTATGTACAGAGCCAATCACATGTTTTCTTCTTCCAAGTTAGTGACCAAATCAACAAGTTGAGTATTCTGTCTCTTTCAGTAAGCACGGGGAATAAAATTTCCTACAAAACCACCAAGGCCTTAACAATACATTTAATTATGTCATCAGTAGAGCTGGTTTAAAAAATAACATGCACTAGCCGTACCTAATGCTATTATACGATGCAAGTGTTGAAATTCAAAATGGCCATTGACCTGTCTGTAGTTTATAGTATAGTAGCCACTTTTGTTGTTTCCCTTGGGTGGCCACTATAGACAGGTATAGTCTAGTGACTCGTACATTTGATATGCAGTACTACATAGTGATAGTCTTGATACTAGCCTAATCTACTAAGCCTAGACTAATCCTAACCGTTAGTAATTTATATTGTGGTTTTGGTTTCCTTATTTGTAACATACACAATGTAGGCCTGTAAAAATTCATATACCCATCCATGTATGGTGTTTGAATAGATTGACAGTACAAGTATAGAAATCAGCAAACACTTTACTTCTTGCAGCGGATGATGAATCTGAAGGTGAATGGCATCCAAACTTAGGTGTCTTCTTGTTGCCTACAAAGCGGAGGGAAGATGCGCTCTCAAATCTCCTCCAGACCTCCCGTGCATCTTCCAGGGATGATACCCAGCCATTTAGCTCATCAATTTGATGCCAGATTTCTGACCAAGAAGACGACTCGCAAATCTTGGTCATTTTGTCCCGAAAGGGGCACTGCAGCATGTTCACAGGCTACAACATTCCCGGCAAGCGAGCCAGCGGGAATGGAATCGAATGTCGATTCAATCAAATAGCGCACGCCTGCCGGAATGAAGAGGCAGGGGGAGGATCTGTGGCGGTGCTGAGACCGCCTGATGAATATTCATGAAGAGGGTTGGGTGCCTCAATAGTGCTTACCGGTCATTTGCGACGTGACCATATAAAAATTGCACATTACATGCAACATATTTCGATTATCACAGTCCAATAATTGAGCTTCACAATCCTTTTTTAAAACTGAAACAAAATAACACTAAATACAACATATTGCTACCGTCTACTGTAATTTCACGGCCAATAAAAACATAAAAAGACACTGCATTATGAAAATTCGTCAGGAAATATAAGTCGGAAAAGAAATTGACTTCCGTGGAAGTCAAATTTTTGTGTAAGTCAAAGTGTTTATGTCAGTGTTTTACTGTAGGCTTGCACAATAACTTATAATACGCATAACTGATAAGATACCAGTCCTTACAATATTCAGATATATGTGCTATTAAAAATATGATTAGTAAAACCTGTAATTTTCACCTATTACAATTACAAGAATTTCGGTTTTCATACATGCCATAATTTATGTTAAATGTATATGGTATGTCCACATTAATACCAAATGTTTGTTAGAATTCATGAAGTCAAAGAGCTTGTCAACAGTTGCGAATGACTTCTGTCATTTTGGCCAGTGCAGTATGTATCATAGGCGATAGTCGTATATTAGAATACATGTGGAGTACTATGGTAGACCTCTGTAGATGAATTTGATAGTGAAATTAATCATAAAATTTTTTTTACCTCTTCCCGGATGTTGCACAGTGCCAAAGAGACTCTTCTTATTGCTCAAGATGCAGTAGATTTGTGGATGCCATGGATGCAACTTGTTGCATCCATGGCAGAGCCACCTGCATAGAACCTAAATGCAACGAAGACTTGAAGGCTTGGTGGAAGTGCTTGGTTCCTGCGAGTTTTATGTTGAAGTCTTCCCGATATCCGGTCTATTATGGACAGGCATCCATGCCTGCTGAACCTGTACACCTTGAGCATTTGCTCGTCGGTGTACAGGTCCAGAGGATGCCTTCTATCTCTGAAGATCCGATCTCTTCTTAAAGCACGGCGATTTTGCAAGGAATACAAGATGGCTGCCATGATGGAATGACATAGATACCGCAGTTTTTGCTGGCTTACCGCACCCCTGAGAGCTACAGTAAAGTTACCGCTGTGTTTGGAAGTCTTACCGTCAAAAAATCAGCGGTAACTTTTTATGCAACGGAAAGTTACCGCTGATTTGTGACTTACCGCTGATTTGTGACTTACCGTTGAAATTTTAGACTTACCGCAGCGGTGACTGTTTTATGCAACGGGGCAATATTTTTTTTCTTACCTCGTCCCGGATGTCGCAAAGTGCCAAAGAGACTCTTCTAATTGTTCTTGAGGCAGTAGATCTGTGGATGCCATGGATGCAACTTGTTGCATCCATGACAGAGCCACCAGCATAGAATCGAAGTGCTGCGAATACCTGCAGGCTGGGTGGAATTGCCTGATTCCTTCGGGTTTTGTGCTCCAGTTGCTCGGATAACTGATCTATTATATACTGGCATCCATGCCTGCTGAAACTGTACACCTTGAGCATTTGCTCGTCGGTGTACAGGTCCAGAGGATGTCTTCTATCGCAGAAAATCCGCTCTCGTCTTAGAGCACGGCGGTGCTCTAAGGCATGCAATATGGCAGCCATGATGGAATGACATAGATACCGCAGTTTTTGCTGCCTTACTACACCCCTGAGAATGACGGTAAAGTTACCGCTGTTTTTTGAAGTCTAACTGTCAAAAAATCTGCGGTAACTTTTTATGCAACGGAAAGTTACCGCTGATTTGTGACTTACCGTTGAAATTTTAGACTTACCGCAGCGTTAAATGTTTTATGCAACGGGGCACAGATCAGCAATTGTGTTGGACCTACCAATCAGTGTAGTGTCCTCACAATTAGTATCATCATCAATTGCGTCGTCATCCTTGCATCTAATGATCGCCATCACAAACGTCATGATTTCCCTTTGACCACGAGTCAAAAAGTGGATCCGTGCAGTTGAGTTTTGCTGGTCTGTCAAGGGGATAATATTGCTTGATGAGATCAAATGTGGCAGCAATAGCATTGTTTCCATCTGAACGCATCCTGTTTCTCCAAATTATTTCTGCCAAGTGTGCTTCAAAATTGGCGAGAGATGTGCCATTAATCTTGTCAAAGTGAGCGTTGGGGGGGGGGGGGAATGTGAATGGGGGTTGAGTTTCTGGAAGTCCATACCCTCAGGGATGTGAAAATCCTGCTCAGAGAGATGGGTGAGGGGAGGAGATATCAGTAGAGCCTGGATGGAGCTGGGAAATGATCTCTTGAATGTCAAAAGGATGAAATGTGAAAAAAAAAAAATATTCAAGTTAGGATGTTACATGTGTATTTTGTCCAAACCACAAAAAAAAGTTTATAAATATATCATATATGCGATATAAGGTCAATCAGTATTTAAAAATATTTGTTTTATATTTTAATCTTCTACTGCTACAATTTTATGTACAGTGTATATACAAGTAAAAAATGATACCTCCGTCGTACATCATTGTTTATATTAATATCTTTAATTAAATTTTCTGAAGAACGAATTTGACCCTGTAGTCTAATCATTATTAATCATTTGGAAATCTACTGTATACCTGCTGGGATTCACAGATGTGCAGATGGTTTTGATGATACGATGGTATAACCATAGATCTCTTCTGACCATCATGGTTATCACTGAAAGGAACATATGACGTAAATGATCCGTACTAAGGAGTAAAAGAAACAGTAATAGAAGAGAAAAGTGTACCTTCATCGTTGTATCATCTTTATGTTTATCAATGTGGAGGATTTGAACTATCTGTATATTAACAAAATATATTCTTGCGTGTTAATAAGTATTACCTCCAAAAACTTTATAAAAGTGATTGATTGAGACAACACAAAGACAAATATAAACAAAAAGGAAATTAATTAAGTAATCAATTATGTTCTTTTATTATGTAATCTACTTTGACAGCTAACTATTAAACTCTTCGGTGAATTACATATCGACAAGTAGACACTAGAGATATTGTTCTGAGTTCAATGCCAAAAAGTTGAGGGTTTGATATTTATATTGGAATCAGAAATAAATCTAATACACTCTCTTAGATTACTGACAACTTTGTGATACACTCGTTAAGATAGATCTACATAAAAAGAAATACAATTACTTTGAACTGTACAGGAAGTTCACAGATCTATATTATAACAAAAATAAGGCAGTTAAATTAGGTCTAAATCAGAGATACATGTTGCTGTGCTATAAAGATAATATGAACAGTAAGGAGATGTATTTCAACAGTTCGGGGAGATGGTGCAATAAACTACGATGTCGTTGAGGAGGATGTAGAAGGGGATGTTCTGGTAGCGGTAAAGCAGGAAACCGAGGATGTGTAGAAACTCTTTCTGAAGCGATTTTGCAGCTGCTGATGAAGAAAACACTGATCACTGTACAATGACGTTGGTGACGGTGAAAAAAAAAAGGAGTCTAAGAAGACGGAAGTAGGTTAATTCTAGATGAAACTTTTTGCAAGCTCTAGCTGTTTTGATATTTTGCAAAAAGTTCAGCAAACAGTTGAATATATTTTCACAGTCCTCTTTGAGAAAGTTAATCACTTCAGGCAGTCATTATCTCCTCTCTGACTGTAAGGATATCTCTCTATTAAATGTCTCCACACCAATGCGTCGGTCTGTGCGGTGAACGCCAGTGTGTTATCCCATAGGGGTTTGGGGGTGTCCCCCGATAAATAACGTAGCTCTATGGAATGTACTTGCGCAAGAGATTCTAGTCCTAGATATTTACATTTTGCAGAGCTGACACTCAGTGTTAGAGCGATGCTGTAAAGGAGTCAGGAGGTAGACAACTGGAGAACATAATAATTTTGGGGTGAGATCAGAACAAAAAATAATCTTGATTAATTTAGAAGAGCTGGGTTTACGGTAGATGCTTTGCCGGGTAGACAAGTGTCACCTTCTTCAGAAAAGCCAAAAATTGATCAGGTTGCCCCTCCAAATATCGCTGATGGAAGATTAACTCCGCCAGGTATGAGTCTAACACGTCGTTCCTGCCTCCGCTGCCCGGAAGGGTCACTTGACAGCTCTCCATGTAGACTCGATGGTCTGCGTGTGTGCTCCGGTCTCACTCATGAATTCAATACAGTGATTAACAGTTTCGTGAGTGAAACCCTCACTCTGTAGCCAATCGTACGACCGTCAACAATCACTCAAGATTTTGGTCCCCGGCCGATAATGTGCTCCGTGATTAGAGGAATTAACGTGTCAGCCATACGATCAGCTACGCGAACCATGAAGCATCGCTGCGGGTTGTCTCGCTCGATCCCATTGAAGATCCTACCGAAGATCCTGGAACCGTCGACTCTCCTTACCTTATTGTATTTTCGTTTCCCAAGTTTGGATTCGTCGATTTCCACGATGGTTCCCGGACCTCCAATGGGCTTGCTCTCGCACTTAAGCACACTGACGCAGACCTCCCTCGCAAAGTTCTGCCAATTGACATCGACGATAGTCGAACGCGATCCAATTTCCAGCTCTCGCATGATGAAAGCTGGAGCAGCTTGATAAATCCAGAGATACGTCGTTAGTAGTATCTTCCGGATTGACAGCTTTTACTGGGTGAACCAGCTGTCGGAACGGATCGAGACCTTCATGTTGCACTTGAGAGTGCAACACTTTCAAAATTCGCGGTCTGTCGGATAGGTGGTGCCATTTGAGTCTCTCGTGATCCGGAAATTTGCTTTACCACACTCTTTTTCCACTTTTTTGAGGCCAAATCAATCAAAACACCCTGCTCATGAAGTCAAGGGAAAAGCTGAAATTGATCTGAACAAAGAATGATGAGAGATGAGAGAAATTTGCGAGTCTGCCTTTCTAAATGCCCGCAATTTCATTCCTTTGAAGTTTGTTTTACGGGCACGTGCATCTCCCACGCGATATGCTGTCTCTTGGACTAAGGGGGTGCTAAATACGGTATTAAAGTCCTTGTTGTCGAAGCTAAACTTGGAGAGCAAATCATGTCGACATGAAAGTGGATCTAGTGATGAGTGAGCCAGTTTATTAAAGCATGCAGCAGAAGAGGTGTCGAATTTCACTGTGCCAAAACGGTCATTTCACGATCCTCAGAATTTATCCAAGTGTCAGGTTTTACAGTTCTGTCGGTTGATAACTAAGCTGACAGGTAAAGTCTAGATGAAACTTTCTGCGAGCTCTAGCTGTTGTCTTAATATTTTGTTTAAAAAAAGTTCAGCAAACAGTCTAAAATATTTTTCTTCGAGAGTGTTAAACAGGCAATCGTTATCTCTATCTCCTCTCTGCATATATACTAGAATCTCTCAAAAATGACTCAACACCAATGCGTCAAGAGAACACCAAGCCATGGCAACGAGAACACAAAACACTGCAAAAAGAGCACGACACGTGCAGACAGTGCACCTATCATATTATTACCAAACAATAGAACATGAATATTCATACCTGGAATGTACATTAGTACATTGTATGTCAATTCATTAAAATACATCAACTGTGGCTAAGAAACAACTTTGATATACATGCCACAATGAGTACACGCTTCAATACTTTTGTGCGTGCAGATATTGTTGGAGGCCATGGTAGATTGGCCCTGGTCTGCATGACTTCTTTCTTTTTTCTTTTTTTTTTGATGTTGTGTAAGCATCAGAGGTTTGGCTGTACCATTGCTGTCCTTTGGTCACTTCTTCGGAGGTTCTTGTCTTTCAACGTTGGTGTCTGTGTCAGTATTAGAAGATGTCGGTATCAGTGGTAGTGTCTGTTTCTTCTCCAGAACCAACATCTCCTGGTGCAAGGTCTGTAGTTGAAAGTGCCGCAACATAGACAATTTCACTGGCATGTACCTCTTCTTGGCCTGAAGATATGGGAGTTAAGGATTCTTCTATTTGATGTGCTGTTTAAGACCGAGGGTCTTGTATTTTGATGCATCCTGAGACTTGATGTCTCTCATGGATATTATTAGTTACCCCCTGCTTGTTCACGAAATACGGGCAAATATCTACGGTCTGGTGCCATATTCCATGAGGCCGAAAACCGAATGGAATATGGCACCAGACCGTAGATATTTCCCGTATTTTGTAAGAACAAGCAGGGGGTAACGATTTTATCTTTTTAAGTGTAGATCTGGCCTTTACTGTATTTTTTGGCGTTGTGCTAACCTTCTTCTCGCTGATTTCCTCTCGTGAATGATGTTGAAATCGCTGGCTGTCAGCCATGTTGACTTACGTCTCGCGAGATGATTACGTACGTATGCGCGCATACGTACTAGCTGTGTAATATCATGATGTCATATCACGTACGGAATACAGAAAATATTCAGTGGGGGATTTAGCGCATGCGCACAATATGAACTTATTCATGGAATAAGGGAACTATTCAGTGGTTGGTCTGAGTAACACAGGTAATACGGGATTTTATCAATTAGGTGATTGACCAATGAGATTACAGAATTCATGATCACTAAAAGATAATATATATTATTGCAGATATCAATTAAAAACAATGAAATGAAAAATATGTGTCCATACCAAAGTGAAGGCAAGCAAAAGAAGGAAACAAATCAGACAGAACACAATTTGCTATAAGTGTGGAACTGAAGAGCAATATCTGTGTTGAAACATTCCTAACCTATTTATAACACACATTACTTTGATGCCTCTACCTGTTAATGGTGCTTTAGAAATCACATTCCCTCAGCCTCCTGTCTGTTGATTCTTAATCTTAAATTCAGTACTATTACCTGCATGAGAACAGCTTTAGGTTTTGTAATTGCAACTTTACATATTATGTACATGTATGTCTGAGTGCTAAAATACAAACTGATTTGGAATCGTATTATTAATACAAGTAGTCAAGGTTTGTGTGGACATCAAGGACAGAATCTTCATAGTATTGATATGAAGAAAGCCTGTGTTGATAGTGATAGAAATTGCCATTTTCACAAAAACCAATGAAAGGGACACATTTGACTACTGCTTGTATGAGAATTCATCAGATTATTGCTATTTTCAAACAGTATTGTGCATATAAGCGTTTGGGTTTTCTGTTTATTGGCGTTCAGTCTAAATATGCATTTTTTCTTTCTGAACGAATATGTTCACTACACAATAGTTCAAGGTGAAATGCTAAACTTGGATGATATTTATGAATGATTGCTCAGAGTACAATATATAACTCAGTTAGATTTCACTTTTTGATTATAATTTTACATAATAATTTTACAACTTGAAACTCTGTTAAATTTGGTGCAATCATATTAAGTTATTCAAATTTATGAAATTCTTGTGTCAAGTTTTTATTGAAACTAATTGATGAATTTATGTTGATGTCACAGAGAAATTTGTCAATCAGTTGCAGTCGTAAGTTATGTAATGTTCACAGAGATGATTGCAGAGTAAATCTAAAGGTTATGATAAATTTCATGATCTTCTGAATGCGTACTGATTATACCATGCCTTGACATTAAAATTGGTTCAGTGATTCAGTATACAAATAGTGAATGGTCACGGGTGCGATGGTACAAGATTTTGCATGAGGTGAAAGATAGAGGCGCTCTATTCAACGCGGTGAAGCTGAGTTGAATAGTACGCCTCATCTTTCACCGAGTGTGAAATCTTGTTCCATTGCACGAGTAAAGACCATACACTATTTGTTTTATACAACACCTCAAATGTCAACAGATTTGGTACTCACAGATTCTCGAATTTAGCACAGAAATGGCAACCATTTTCCGTGAAAGACGAATGAGAAGCCGCACAGTCGCAGTCACCGTGTATGTACGTACGCGAAACGAAGTTGTTGACAGAAATGAGTGACGAAAGTACGCACTTGTTAGCGCGCTTGTAATTGTTCAGTGCGTGCGGCTAATGTTTGTTTAAAATTGTAACATCAGAGCTGTGCGATGGAACAAAAACTTTGAGTCAATCACGAGTTTAACACGGGAGTCAGTGGAAATGGCGACGTTAGCCATGCGCTATCCATTTTTGCTCAAACAAAAATGCACGGCTGACAGCCAGAGCGTGCGATGGAACTTTTCACTAAATGTCACATGATGGGCAGTTGACCAATCGGATAGCTACATTCTAAATAGGTGTTGTGTAATACTTGACATTAACATAGTTTGAATCAAATGTTGTTGCAGTTGGTATTGTATAAACCCCACACCTCAACTGATGGGATTCAGAAAAAAAAAAACCAAAACATAACAGATTGTTTTCTATGTAACTGGGCCTCGAGGGGTTGAGAAGCATTTGATGTAAACCCCAAGAATATTGTGGTCAAATATGAGATAATACAATGTGATATGCAGACATTTAACTTATGTTGCCCCTCCTAACCCACATAGATACCCTATGAGATAGACAGACCAACAGACACACACATACACACACACACACACACACACACACACACACACACAGACATACTTGTACATCTGTATCTATGTCAGCATTATAGAGTTGCTATCTGTGGCTCTGTATCAGTGTTCAGACTTGCATCTGCCTACATTGTTATGTGTATCTCAAACATCCAAACAAGTCTGCTGCCCTCTCTCTGCCGACAACAGGATCACACCATACATCTATCCCTTGCTCCCTAATCACATCAAATTTGGGGTAATGTAATCAGTGTGGTTATGGAGGAAGTTTCCAAGACACCTTATCCTCCCACCTACATCAAAGTTGACAAGGGATGGTGTCCCTTTTTTTTACCCTCTCTCCTTTTTATTTTATTTTATTTTGTTATTTTTTTTTTTGGTCCCATCATCTTGGCAGAGGTCCACCCCGAGGTGATGTGACTTCGTTCGTACTGCCAGACTGAGGCAACGTATCACATTTTCATCGAATTAAAAGTGTCATTTCCTGATCCCAAGTCATGTTCATGCACCACTCTTGCCTCCATGATTGGTAATAGTGTAAAGTTTGATGTACCGGTAAAACGTCGATCCCACAGAAGCTAGCCATGTCTACTTCTCTGTTGAAATGGCCCCACATTTTCATACAGTCTTGCCCCACATTCACAAAATTATGTTTTGTGAAGGTCAAAGGGGGAAAAAAAATAGGTAGGCTTCCACAGTTCTACAATGACTACCCCTTGTTATGAACACTTTACAACTTTCAGTTTGAGGTACTAGAGAAACTTGCTTAGGACAACTGGACCCCTCAATTGCAGATAGTGAGAGGATGTTGTTACTGTATTTATTGACTGATCAATAGGAGATAGAAGGTATGCTTTCTTTCCATGAAAAAAATTGAACTGAGAGTATCATGTGCTATGTTGATGTAATTGGTCAAGTTCCCATAAGACTTAGTGAACAGGAGAGTTGGAGTGGCAACATTCCCACCTTTGTGGCGGCCTTGCCTCCAGCTTAAACTCTGTGTGTGCTTAAACCCTCTGCGTGCTACATTTATATCGTGTTTATACACACAGTAGGTAAATTGTATGTGTGAGAAATTTGTCCACATTTGACCCAGCAGCACAGAAAGGGTTATAGGAGAATAAAACCTTAATATACATGTGAATCGAGTGAATATAATATTAGTAATATGCATTAATAGTGAAGTCTGTGGAAAATCGGGCAATCGATTCAAAAGTTGTGAATTGTGAAAGTTTTGGTGCAGCCAACACTAGATGAGAAGACTACAATGCTTTGTGATTTCACATGTGAAAAACAAGGTAAAGAAAATTTAAAGTCAATTCAACAATTCATTTTTCTAGCATAATGAAAGAGCATTTGGCTTGCCTTTCAGAAAGAAGGGAGAACAATTTTACCCTTAATATATGTCTCTAATATGTCATGGGAATGTGCAATTTTCATAAAAACTGAAATTTTGTGGAATTCTCTTTATATTTTCTTTATATCGTTCTCCATGCACGAGGTCAAGACCTGTAGTAGTCTTCTCATCTAGCAATGGCTTTACCAAAACTTTAAATGTGATATTTTTCTATGACTCTATTGTTCTTAACCCGTTGAGGACAGGCTGATTTTGCTGCAACACGCATTTCCCATAGACACCTGCCCAAGTATAATCAGGACTTGTCCTCAACAGGTTAAGGTGTTAAAATGTATCTTTATTACTACCATGTATGTGCTCTGCTCTGTGAAAAAAAAAAAAAAAAAAAAGCTTTTTAAGTTTCATGTAGTAATGTTTGATTGGACAAACTAAGTATGCGATAGCGAATGTTCACGGTGTTTCAGAGGATCAAATTGCTACCACTGCATATTTAAGAGGATAAAGGTTCCATGTTTCTGGTTCTGGTCTAGGCACTGAACTGATACTTGTAGAGACGAGCAGTATGGGACATCCCCCATCATTTTGGTGTAATGAAAGTAATTTCAACTCAATATGTGACTGACATGTTGCAAGTACAAGTAAATCCTTATTTCTTGCAGATCAAACATGATTTGGAGTGATTTTATGTGCTCTTACAAAGCCTTGAGACATTACCAGATTTATTTTTTGGCAATTGTACTGTATGAATAAAAATATATTTTTGATGTACAAACAGATGTAACATATTTGTTTATTATCTTTTATTTGTCTCTTCACCTCATTAAATAGTATACAAATTATGAATGTTTATGAGTGCAATGGACAGAATATTTATGAGGTGAAAGATGAAATGATCAAAGATTTCATCTTTCACCTCATGAAATATTCTGTTCATTGCATGAATGAAAAAATTTATTATTTGTTTTATATAATGCCTGAAATAGATCCTTGTCATCTGATTTTTTTATTAGCTATTTTAGAAACTGGAGAAAATCTGAGATTGAGAGAGTGCTTACTGAGTGCTTTACGTGAGCGCGCTGTCGCATACACACACTGCAAACGCAAGCGTCTTACACGTGTAGTGTACTGGGCTCTCAGAATGCGTGCAATGGAGCAAATCGTATGGATCCAAACTTGCACGGTAAATGAAGCCACAATTGCATGAATGATGATGTCATAGTGAAATGGGATGAATGATTAATGTCAAACAGCCAATCAAATGACAAGGATCTATTTAGGCATTGTATAAAAAATAACGATAATACCATACAAATACCAGGAGTGCAATTATTCAAGTTTTATTACAAAAAATATCAACATATGATTCACATATCCAGCAATGTACAAGAAAGGCATACTGTAACAGAGTTGCTCGTGATCTGAGATTCAAACTAAGATATAACATACACCTACCAAACTATATCAAGATGGTTGATAATAAATAATCCAATATATACAGTGCACTTTTAATTCCATTCAAAATGCCACAGATTCACAAATTAAAAGAAAATCATTTCATGTTAATATAAAAAAGACCATAATTTTATGTTTGCCGAATGGATTCATAGTGATTTTTTTTTCAGCCATATGAACAGTTTTGCATAACAAAGATATACATGAATATCTTATGTGATTTTTGTCAATATTTCTTGTAGCGTCATTACTACCTACATGGTATTTATAATAGACAGTATCAGTTAGATGTCATACGTCCTTAGTAGCTGAAGTTGTAGATTTTAAGCAAGTGAGCTCAACTTTACACAGGTGCCACAGAACTATTGTCAATGCTTGTACACGTTGTAACTATATATACTATATCAAAGGTAGAAAAGCTACAATGAAATTATACACCATGTGACTGTTTATGACTTTGTTCTTATATCAATAGGCAGAAACACTTCATTGCCTATATATACCAGTACAACAATACTTGAAATTGCCAAAAGCATATGAGTGCATCCTATGATACTTACTTTAGGTGATTACAAGAATCAAGCATGCAATGCTGAATTGTACCTAATCCACCTGTTCATGTACAGTTTAAACATAGAATGTAGTATTAAAAACACTCACTGGGATTCAACAGTTTCATTTTCAGTGCATGTAAATTTGAACAACTTATATTTGAAACAATATATAGATCAATCAAAATAATGAAATGTGTACATATAATGGCTAAAAAGATTTACAGAGTGAAGTAGAAATAAAAAAAGTTCATGATTATGGCATTACAAAACACAATTGTCCTTACTGTTCAAATTACCCGAAATGCAAGGTAACAAGGCAAGCACATAAATACCGTATGTGTGTGTGAATATTAATGAATTTAGTAAACAATGCTATCCGTTAAAAAATGGCACTTCATAAAACCCAAGTCCACATCTACACAAATTACACATACGCTTATTGCATGTTTTCTATTGGCACAAGATACAATATAAGAGCTTGCAATCTAGCGATCACACAAATAAATACCTTTTGCTTACAAGATGTACACTTAAGAATTATGAGTGTAACGAGCTGCATCTATGTGATAAATTATGTCTTCATTCGCTGACAGTATGTTTCCTCTATATACACGCGCAAATTGGAATGTCTTGTTTTACCACAATAGTTGAACATGTATTCAATGCACATGCAATAGATTTTGATCAATCCCTGGGTCATAGCAGAGATGAAGGAAGTTGGAGGAAAGACAGAGAACGTTCCAGAGCTGATCCTGCAACAGTACAGGATGATCCTAGACTGATGACCCACCTCACAGTATCTTGTAAAATATCTGAATCCGTTCTAAGAAAACATCAGAAATATGACACTTTCTTCTTCAGCCCACAGCAGCCAGAACATGAAGTGCTCAAGGTAAAACAGTCAAGAGTAGAGACTAAATGAATTTGTGTACACTTGGCTGTGTTCAGCTTTCCACACAAAATGATGCCAGGGCATGGCATTGTTTGGATTCACATTTCTCTGATATTTAAGACAAATTGACCACAAATAACATCAGTGTGCACACTTAAAAAGCATATTTAAACATTTGCTTGTCATGAACCCAAACCTATCTTGTCACAAAGACAAAGCCAATAAGAGCCAAAAGGACTTTAACCCCAGACATCAATGGAGTTTAGTTTATGCACATCTAGTCAAAGTACAACATTTTTTTTTTCTCCTAATTGTCATTCCACACATCTGGAGGACGTTTTGGTATTTGATGTACAAAGAGTATGGATTACATTCGATGAGCCAACACTAACAATCCAAACACGATTAATGAAACTTCCACTTAGCGAAAAGTACATTGCAACTTTTGACATTACCTACCTACAGAGTGCATTATACATTGTAGTTAATAATCAATACTGACTTTCATGCAAGCCTGGTCGGAATTGTAAGCATTACTTCAACATCAGCATCTTACAGTTTGGAAGCTCTGTAACATGTAGTACTTGTATCTTAAAGCTGCAGTACTTTCATATTTCATTTTTTTAATATGTCAAAGGATAAAACAGCTTTTGTGATAAAGAAATGCAATAGTCTAATGGGAAACAATTTTTTTTTTCCCATAGCAGAAATGCAAATAAAACACCAGACAACACCCCTGCGTCACGATGTGAAAATCATAGCATTTGATTTACTTCTTTTTGCATAAGAGCTGCTTTTCATCACGTATGACTAGCTGACTTAAACAAAAATAAACTTAACTTTTTTGTTTTTTGTTTCTAAGGTTGATACATCATGGCACAATGCACTACCTCTTATAAATTGGCATTCACTCTTGTCATGTTTGGGATATGAACCAAGAAAAAAATCCACAAGATATATAGGAAAAAACACTCACAAAAAGCATACCCATCCGCTTTCCAGCCTAGAAGGGGAACTAGCATAACGTTAGATCAGTCATACAACTAATGGGAATGAGGTTACCATGAAAGTAAAAACAAATCATTGGCATACATGATGGTTTCTATGTCTGGTTATAAACACAATTTTTTGTTTCATTTGAGGCTGGCAATTGGATAAGAGCTGCAAACAAAAAGTGCAGAGGGATTACTAAGACTGTCATCACCTTGGCAACCACACATCTTCCACCTGTGAACTCCTGTTGGGAATGATGGCATCCTCTGGTTCCAGGATCTCATCACTGGGGGAGGGGAAGACTCTGGTGACAACCTGTGAACCTTCAAACACCACTTGGGTGGGCATTGGAGGTGGGGCAGACTTGGAGGGAGAGAGGGGAGGTTTCCTGGCTTGGCTTGGGGTTTTTACTACCTGAGAGAATCCGTTGCTCGCTCTCTGCGGTGTGGGGTGCGTTTTGTGAAAGGTACAGGTACCAGTCCTGACTGGACTGTAGGGAGAACGTCCACCAAGGTTAGCGTGTGGTTCCCGTCTGGGACTAAAGTCTGGTCTGACAAATGATGAGCCACGGTTTGTACTCATGTGTGAACAGTATCCTGACTCAATGCCTGTGGAGCTGTTCTCTGAGATGACCCCATTCAGGGGCTCCAGTTCATGCGACTCGCCGCTCTGTAGAGTCGAGGAGTGAAACGACATGCTGACCTCCGACTCCTCCCCAGTGTGGTGACAGGAGCTGGAGTATCTGAAGTGTGTCCTGAAGCAGCAGCAACAGCTACAGCAGCAGCAACAACACACACGCTCCAAGCAGTGGCACAGGCAAGAAGGCACAGGCAGCTGACCAACGTTTCCCTCCGGGCCGATGACACGACACATGGACTGGAAAAAGAGGGTGGAGTAGAGCCAGCTGATGGTCATGATGAGCATCAAGAAGGTACCCATCTGGGTGTAGGAGAGGATGCTAGCTGGCATCATCAGCGCTCCTGCTACAAAGGTGGTTAGTGCTGCCATGGTGATCGCTGACCCCATGTGGGCCAGCGAGTAGACCACCCGGGACTCACGGTCTGGTTCTGGTGCAAGACGGTATGCCACTCCGTAGTGAACTGTGAAGTCTATTGAAAGCCCAACAGAGACTGAGAGGATGACCGACTCTAGGATGTTGAGTTGCCAGCCAAGGAGGACGAGAGCTCCAATAGTGACACAGATGGTGCCCGATATGGACAGGATGGCAAAGAGACTGATGACAAAGTTTCGTGTGGTCAAGAACATGACTACCATAGCAATGATGATGGATAGACCAAGTGATAGAGGGGTGCCTCGAGCAAGGTTGTCCTGAAGATTGTAGAAGTCAAGGTAGCTGATGAACCAGCCCTCCCCTAACGTCTGGGGTGCTGTCTTTAGAACAGGCTTCAGCCAGCTCTCAAGTTTGGTCCAGAACTGCTTCATTTCTTCATAGGAGTGGGAGAAAGCGTACGAACTGTCAAATTCAATGATGACAGCTTTAACGGCACTATTGTTGCCACCAAACCTTGGTCCCGGTTTCCACTTGTCGAAATACGATGGAGAGTACTGATATAATTCTGCTACTGCTTGTGTTAGGCACTGATTGAATGTTCCTCTGGAGTATGGAAAGCGAGATCCTCTGCAGCATGGAGTATTACTCAACCCTGTGTTCACATCGCTACAACTTCTGCTTTCCATCCATCCCTTGAATGTCTCTATAAAGCAATTTTCAATTCTCAAACTTGGTGTTTGGGAGAAAAATGTTTGGTTTCTCAAAAGCTGGCAGAATCTCAAAAGCCAGCGCTGTGATTTTGGAGATGCCATATCAAAGTCTGGATTCAAGACCAATTCTCCAACATCATTTGGATCCAGAGGATTTCCACTATCAACAGCTTCTACTCCCCACACAACAGTGATTGGTAAATGGGCATAGAGGGAGCCGTGGTTCACCTTCTCAAACCAAAATAGGTCTTTGTATACAAAGTCATAGCGTTCAAATGGATGCATGGATCTGAAGAGCTGAAATTCTGGAAGCGTTGGCAGCTGAAGGCGGGGATCCAAGAAAATAAGGCAGAACCCACCAAGCATCACAATACCTAGCAACAGTAGCCATAGCAACCGTGGTTTGATAACAATACATGGAAGGATCTTTTGGAAAAATATACGTGACCAATCACTAATCCATTCTGTGCATCTGTTCCAAATATCTGCTAAATGGCTGCAAAAGCCTTTCTGCGATTTGTATTTCTTGTCATGCTTCTGAGAACTGCAGTCCTTTAAATCTTTAAAGTATTTGTCCTCTATTATGACCGCTGCTGGCAGCCACGTTATTGTCAGCACAAAGTTCAACAAGATGGCGGTCCCAGCAAAGAGTCCGAAGCACTTAATGGCCGTGATGTTGCTGATGGTGTTGGCATAGAATGCCGAGGCCGTGGTCAGACTGGTGACAAACATGGACATAGCAGCGTGCCGGAGTGTCTCCATGACGATAATGACGCGGGGAGCATTGGGGCGATCCTGTCTCGATTGCTTCCAGATATCGCAGAAGACAAATGCATCGTCTGCTCCAATTCCCACAAGCAGGATGACGCTGGTGAGGTTCATGAAAGGGAAGAAGGGGATTCTAAAAACAGCCATGTAGACAAAGTAGGCAGAGATGAGAGACATCGCCATACTGAGCACAGTCATGATGGTGACGAAGAGCGAGCCGATGTACATCCACATCAAGAGGATCACAAACACTACTCCAAGGCAGGGATAGATAGCATCCGTTGTCAGGTACTCGCTGAATAAATCTTGCTTAATCCCAAAGTACAATCCTGAAATTTTTGTCGTTTCATCGTGAATGTCACCTGCCTTGAATTCATCATCGTAAATAGCTCTGATGTCATTGCCTGCATAGATAGGGAGGACTGTGAGGGCGTAGGTGACACGTTCATTGTTCGGCCTCTCCACACACATGAAGTCGACGTCCACAAGGTAGTGGAGTATGTGGTATACCGCGTCAAATTTCGTACAGCGCTTGGGCACATTGGCACAGCTGCTACTGAGGGACAGGCCAGGGTTTGAGCAGTCGTGCCTCAACTCACGAGTCCGGTAGAAGTGTGAACAATCCCTCAACAAGTGCAGCGTTGCCTCTACGTCTTTCCTGGTGATGTTCAGACAGCTGCTTCTGTTGTTGAGGAGGGCCACATAATTGGGCAGCGACCAGCTGGGGCAGCAGGCATGGGTCACGTTGCTGGTGTAGCACGCCCTGAGGAACTGAATATGTGATCGGACTGTCTGCTGCTCCAAACGACACATGGAGTGCAGGGCCTCGGTGGACAGGAGGTTGTTGTCGTGGGTTGAGGCAAACACCATGCGGGCATAGATTTTATCTGGAAAGACAATTGGAATAAAGAATATCACTTATATCATGCAATTTAAATCAAAGTCCTGTTTGATACACAAAATCACTCTGTAAATAGAGAGCAAAATCCAAGCTAACACAAGGTTCAATATGAATAACAACCATCAAGAATTGTTGAAATGCTCTGATAATTATTCCATATCAACATCTATCAGTAATACCTGAACTAAAATTGTTGTAAGTGTATGAATGTTTGAAATGTGTGTAGTTAATTCTTGGAGTGATAACTTTGTGTAACTAAAGAAGAGAGAGAGAGAGAGAGAGAGGAAAGAAAATCTGGAATTTTCTGGCTCTCCTACAATAAATTTTTCCCTGTATGCATCAATTAAGATTATAATTTTATAAAAATAAAATTTGCTTATGAAAAAAAATTCCCAACAAAGAGTATCACTGAAGTAGCTACCCCAATGCCCAACAAAATGAAATACACCGTAACAGCAGTTTATAGTTGGGCCTACACAGCAGATGCACATCATCCATAGAGAATGATGTTCTCATTTAATAAATTGAGATCAGCCCTTAACTGGATTAGGCATGCCTCGGAGCTTATCAGGTCAAACAGTTGACTAGCTGCTCAGAACTTGTGATAAACACGGCTTTAATGAGATTATCAATTGCAAGGGTTATCATGAATGTGGATGCCGTTGCCTTTGGCATTGGCATATCTTTATTTTTGTGCTCCCTACTCTCTCTTTCTGTGCAAACCACAAATTAAGAAGATACCCAAAGAGGGAGGTGTGCCACTATCTGTTGTCATGGCAACATGCTTGCTGCCAGGGAATTTGACCTAGTTTCAGGTGATTCTGACCTACATCAACATCACATGGAAAGAATGGCATAGATGCTTTTTATCATATACAGTATGAAGATAAATCCCAGGACGAAATGCTTTTTGTCAATCTCCATGCTTATATCAAATTCTGTCAAATTAGCAAAACGAGTACAAATTATATGTGTACTACACATACATATAAAACATGTCAATTTACAAAAAAACAACAACTACACTACATACAATAAAAAACAAATGCATGCTCTTCTAAAGAAAATAACACTGTAACTGATTTTATCCTGGTATATTAAAGGTATTAATCATGCAATTAATCATCTCAAACAACTGAGGCAGCACAATGTACAAGGGTATTCAGACTTCATAAAATAATTACCTATGAAGGGAGCTAGGACTCATTCTAATGATGAATTATATTTCCTAGCATACATAGTGTACACATCACTGCAATTTTCTTGTAACCCTGACCTTTCAGTGCAAACATAATCATAGGAGACAAAAAATTCTGCAATTTAAAAAGGTCTTCTGGGCTCATGTATCCTTTTATACAGCATTAGATTGTGTAAAGGATTCCGCCAATATGACCATCGAGGTACCCAATGAACCTAATTATCTTGCCTTAAAGTTGCACACAATACAAAACAAATGTGCCATTTTTCATTTGTTTTCTTTTTGTCTTGGCCAATGTGAATCATTTCATTTTTCACAAATAAAAAAAGATGGCTGCATCAAGAAGAAAACAAAATGAATCCTCCACTGCTGGAAATTCTCATTTTCTGGAAAACAAACCCAAACAGCTGCATTCATACTGGCACAAAAATGTTTGCTACAAGGTTTGATAACAATAAAATTCACATATTTCCTGTAAAATAACATAAAATGTGACCAACAATTTCATCTTTACTTCAGTAGGATCAGTACTGTTTGCAAAGCATGTGTCCTTATTCAGGAAGGAATCTCTTGAGAATGATCCCACTTATCAGCTTTTTGTACAGAATATCAGACATTCCAATTCCAGTTCTATGTCATCAATAATTTAAGCAAAAGCCTCTAATGAAGATTACACAACTGAATTTTGCCAGAACCCAAGGTGAAAAGAGTTTGTGTGCATATGTGGGTGAACAGTGACATATGATGGAATAATGACCTCGATTTGAAGATGTGCCAAGCAAAAGGTGGCAAATCTGCCTCCAAATTTAAAGACATATCCAGGAGCAACAATACGTTGAGAAGTCTCATCTCTCAGTAAGCCTTTGGGTGAATTTGGTCAAAATGAACATGAAAAATAGTGCCCACCTGTCGACATAGCAGTCATTAATATACACCACAGGATAACATCAGCTTAATTTGCTATAAGCATTGCACATGATTCTCGATCCCTCTATATTTTCTGCCATTTTTTTTTTTTAATTGCATGCCTAGTCACTGTACTAATGGGGAAACGGTCACTGCACTCAAATGTGTGATTAAAAAGCAAATGCTAATGTGCTCATTATCCTGCAAATTACGGTAAATTACTGTAAAACGAGGAATGTGTGCATTTTAATTTTGCAAGAGCCAAGAAATGCAAAATTAAAATGCACACAAAAGTTCTTGTCTACACTATATGCATTGAATGTTAGAGGCAAACTCGCGAAGATTTCATGCCAGGAAAATATTGTGTTTTGTAAGTTCATTCCTTTGTCTGAATGTAAATGAACGTTTGAATTGATCTGCTGAAAAACATTCTATAGAATGGAGTCCATATTATGTTAATTTCCACCAGTTTACATACAAATATTTTTCTGTTTACCCCACATGATGACAAATGAGTCTGGAGCAATTACCTCAGTGCTTTCTCCAGTTCTCCAAAATAAATACTTTTGACATTTCCAACTATGAAAACAAAGGAAGATTGTTTCAATGTGCCAGAGTTCCACAAGTCCATGAGAAGAGGACTAAACTATCCAGAACCCAGAGACGGGAAGACAAATAATGAGCAGGGGGGAAAGGTGAAGAAAAAGTAGAATAAAAAGAAGGAAAATAAGGGAGATGTTGAGGGGAAAAGAAAGAAGATAGCAGATGCTGAAGGAAAAGAAAAAGAAAAAACAAAAAGAAGAAGAAAAGTGTTAGACTGTATTTGGTAATGAGAAGGAGACCTCACAAGTGTAATGGATCCATGTCACTCCCTGTGGGAATAGAACTTGAGCCCTTTCTGTATTCATCTCCTTTGGCAACTTTCTTTGGGTGAGAGAAGTTGTGTTGGTAAATATGCCAGAGAAAATTGGCCGCAAATATCGGGTGCTGAGGCTCACAGGAGAAGACTTGTGATGCAACCTGTCCTAGCCAGAGAGCAATAGCACTCACGTTGCCAGATAATCAGAATTTCAATTTCATTGTGCCCACTACAGCAAGACACCGGATACTTGTTGCCCAGTCCGTGGTGTAGACTCTTGTGACACTCTATCAGGATTTTACCCCTTTGCCCTGAATACGCCTTTAAGTTTACTATGTTCATTCTTATCTGGGAGTGCTCTCTCTCCTGCTCTCAATAAAGTCTATAAGTTTGATGGGGGCAGGTGATGTCTCCATGGCAACCAAAGGTAGTAGAATTAGACACCCCCACACACTCCCACTCCCACCAGGGGAGCCCACAGCACCAGGAGGCAAGCTTGAGATAGACCAAACAACCAGGGGTGTATCGATTCAAAGCCCTCCACTGAGAATGAGGCCTCCTCGCCTGTCTGTCTCTAGTCTTCTCGCTGTGCAGCCATCAAATATCCAGCAATAGCTTTGCTTCTAACAATACAGTAATTCATTTCTTATTTGTGCCTATCACCTTCTGTATTTCTTACTCATGATTATCATTAAAGAATGTTACCTCTCATACATTTTCACTGACATTAGTATTAAGAAAATTACATTTAGTCTGTGAACATATTACCAGACCATAACTGTGTGTTAAAATGTAAGATTTTTACCACTGCACAATGCATTCTACAACAAATGTTAATCCAACTTTTGGGAAGGTAATAGCACATCTCATGTTTATCAGTGTTTGTACACTGTGCATCATAATAACCACAATAAATCATGTGATACATTTTGAAGTTACGTAGGAAGGTGAGTGAGGAATCACCAGCAGTCAGAGTACAACTAGGCAGCATGTTGCCATGACAACAAAACTTACCAGGAGGTCCACAGAGTGGTCCAAGAGTTGCCGTGGATGATGGTCTGATGCTTTCATCATATCTTGGCACTTCTTGCTCTTCATCCTCCTCCTCATCCTCCACCTCAGAAGAAGACTTGTTCTGTTCACTGGTGTGAAATAAGATAGGTGAGGCTGTCTGGGATACTATTGGTTGTTGACTGCCAACCCGAAGGGCGCCCCCATCTTCCCGCACCGGGTGGGTGGAAAGGGGAAGACCTGCTCCCGTTGCATTCATCATGTTACTCCAAGATATTGACCTTTGGCTGATGGTAGTACCTCGAGGTTCAAAGCCCTGCAGAGATAAGGCAAACAAGCACCTTGCTAGCAATGTTTCTCCAACTTACAAACAGTGCAGTTTGGGGAGAATCTTATTTGCACATGATAATCAAATTTGGATCTGAGCAACATGCAAATCCTCTTGTTTCCTGAACGCTGTTTGGGCAATGAGATAGGCAAATTCTATTTCATTGACTTTTCAGGACAGAAATCTCTTTCTACCCACTTTGTTGTCTGTCAAAATAAGATTTAAAAAAGACATCTAATAGATGTTGCTCTAATCAACATTTTTTTTATGTTTTAAATGAATATCATTCCTTGAAAACATTTTTAAAATGTTTTAAATGAATAGCATTCCTTGACCATCCTACATCAATGAAATTGGCATGGCATTACAAATTGATATCACTGTGATCAACATCATCCATTAAAAAATATAAAATGAACAGTTGCTGTTTAAGTTTGAACTACGATGAGTATGCTCCTGCAGAACACGAAAACATGCAGTAAGAAACTAATACCATGTACCACCATTATCTTGTGGCTTAGAAGTGATTATTTTGAGCACAGCTCTCTAGCCAAATGAAATGCCAGGAGAAAATCATCTTTATAGAATTTGCCACAACACTAGGGGAATTAAGAATGAGATGACGACTGAGGAGGCTGGGTTAGACATGATCAAAACAACATCCTATGAAGCCCAGGAGTTACCCATCTACTGTTATGGATTGCGAAAGAAGGCCAGCAAGTCAGAATCCCCTGACCTGTTTGTGCTAACTAAAGGAAAAAAATGTAATTGACTCTTCTTCTTATGTGCGTGGGTGGAGTCAGAGTTGGGATGTTTTCACGTTTGTTACAACAGGCGAGGCATCAGAGTACTTCACTTCTTGGACAATACATTTACTTCGTTTCCCGTTGCTGTATCCTCTTACAGGAGTCTGATCACACCAAATGATGTAAGTGTTGGCAGAACTAGAGAGAAATGGGGGGGGGGGAGGGAGGGAGGGAGACAGGGAATGAGGGATGTCCACAGCTCCTGAGTTGATGGCTGTATACTTCACAAAAATGGCTGGAACGTGGAGATGTAATTTTTCTTGACGAGCTGTGGGTTGATGTTTTTGTTTTAATTATTTCACCCGAGTGTCCACATTTGCCCTGAATATTGAATAATCTGACACGCATAAAGAATCAGTCTTGGTGTAAACAAGCACTTGCTGCAGCGTCATTTCTGTACAATCACAAGCTCAGGAGTTCACAAACAAAAAGCTACATGTGAAAAACAGACCAAGGAGAGGTTTCATAAGCAGCAGTTTCCCTGAATGTGCTATGAACTGTTCTCTCCCAGGTATGAGCATCCTACCTCAAAACACGGGATGACAATAAATGCAGACTTCCTGGCATACTAACGAGCATGATAATGAGGACAGGATAAAAGCAGATATTCAATATATTTGCCGTGAAAGCAAACATAAGTGTGGAAACATATCGACAGGTAACTAGGAGAACAACCTTGGTTCAGAGAAACTGTCTCAGATGTCCTTTCATTGGACAGGTAGAAGGGCGTTCCCATGGGAACCTAGATCTGACTGTTAGCTGTTAGCCATCCAAAGCAAATATTTCACATTTCTAATTCTTGAATCACCAGTAAGGGACATTTCTAATGACAAACAGGTATACCCTGATATAATGGACGTGACTCAAGATGTAATGATCGTATCGATTCTCCATTGTCCAGTGGCAGGCACCGCCAATGTACGCATGAGATGAGTGTGAAGTGTGGTATCCAAGGTTTCCTCACAGATATCTCACTTATACCCGCTGGCCAGATAACTGACCAGTGCTGGCCGGGAAGGAAATCTAACAAAATATCAGCACAAGATAAGAACACACAAATATCCTCTGATGTTTACATATTTCAACCAGAGCTAGTGCATGTGTGCGAGTCTGTGTGTCTGCAGGCCCTATTTGCTTGCTGTGAGATTGAAATAACTAGTCTGAAATCTGCTTCATACAAAATCTTGTATATTTATTTAAAAAAAAAGAAATACAGAAATATTTCTCACAAGCTCACAAAGTCCATCAAAAATTTTGTTAAACTGACTTCACTTTCTACCATTCACAAAGCAGAGCTAGTCATGTTACTGATATGAGATGGGGCGTGATAACTTTTTGTGATGCTTGACACATTCACCATTTCTCATAAGGAGCAAAACAATAGAAAGTTCCTTACATCATTGTGCTAGATAAATGCTTCAGATTTGTATCATATCACAAAGATATAAAACACACGATCATTTCCTAAATATATTTCATGTATTGGATGGGTATGAGGCGACTGATCTTCTTAGATTATAAGGCTGCCAAAACATCACAACTGAGAAAGTTGTGTAGGTTCATATATGAACCTACTATTATTCTCTATACAGTGGACTCCCATTAAAACGAAGTCCTCGCGACTGGCAGTTTTCTTTCCTTATATCGAAATGTCATTACAACCAAACAAATAAACAATAAAAAACATAGAAGGGGTAATGTTGTGGTCATAATTTTCACTTCGTTGTAACTGGAATTTCGTTATAACCATGTTCGTTATAACAAGAGTGCACTGTAGTGTTGTTTAAAGGATTTCTGATTTGTGATAAATGTTTGCAATACAAATGACAATTTTAAATGGAACTAACACTGAAAGTTCTGTGGTAGTTTTGCTACAATGTACCTAAGACCTAAATAAATCTGGAACTTGAGAGAGGGAGAGAGAGTGAGAGAAGGAGAGAGAGAGAGAGAAAAAAAAATGAATGCAATTAACCAATTTGATCTTTACCTCTTTACATTACTTCTGGAACACATAGCACCCAATTAGCTCCGTCATTTGATCTGGTCCTCTAATTCATCAGGATTTCATCAAAGATTAATGACTCATTTCCCCCACTTTCCTTCTAACACCAATGGCCAGCTCCACTTGGGTGATAGGGAAGCTAAAGAGGTGCTTTGGGTCACAACTAATTAGGAGTTTTCTTTCCATGAATATAGCAGGCTCATCATCACACCATACTAACACTACACATCTTATCGCTACATCATGTTCTTTGTTTTTGTTTTTGTTTTTTTCTGAGCAACATCACTTGAGTTATCTGGTGTAGTGTGGGTCTAATCTATCCCTTTATCTTTGAATTATGAAGAATTCACCTCAAATAGCAATTTGTTAAAAAATAGTAGCAGTGACATAAAACAACAAATTTGAAATATTGTAAAAGTGGAAATTTTCGCGGTGTTGAAATTTTCACACATTTCGCACAACCAGAAATTACCGCAAAAATAAAAGCATGCAAATATTTTTACTTGCCATATATCCCAGTGGTTGATGTCTGAATCTGCAGAATTAAAAACACGCGAAACTCATCTTACGCGGTTGAGCGTGAAAAATTAGTCACGCGAAAATATCCACTTTTACAGTACAAGAGCAATGTGATGGTTATTTGAATTACATTTCAAAAACAGCCCGTCGATTCATCATTGGCAGAGTACGATAAGCAAAGTACAACTTCTGCTCTTTCTTTTGGTAAGCACTGTTTTGATGTCAATTCTCAGCAAAACTAAGCAATACAAAACTGATAAAATTAGGCAATATCTGTGATTACAAACCATTATAGGCCTACCCCTTGATGTCAATGTTCCTCTTATGCTCATTTATATTTTCATTGTAACACAAACACTCACTGAGGTTGCAAAACATGCAAAATAGAATGCTTCTTACATAAAAGTGTGTGAATGATAAAAGTCAGTGTATTTTTGTCGTTTTTACTTGTTTCATAGGAAAAGTGCAAAGCAATATCGTATTCCATGTTGTGTATAATGCTTGCCAACTAGATGAAAAAGACAAGAGTTGTTATGGCCTACAATGGGAAACATCAACTATCAAGACATGATGTGTGAAAAATGACATGAAATGACAATAGATATATACATCCACAATAGACAGAGGCTATTTGTGTGAGGGAATTCTGTGACGTCTGCAGTAAGCTGACCTGTACATGACCCTAGCCGGATCAGTGAAGGTTCATATGTCAGAATACTCTGTCTATCTCTATTTGCATTGACAGCTGTCAAGTTTATATCCAACATTGAAATAGGTTTACCGGTACAAATTAGGAAGCAAACAGTTCAATGTCTGGAGGCAATACTTCAAATGACTAGCATATATTTTTTTTTTTTTAGCCCAGAGTTTTCGCGCCTGTGTGTGTGTCATGTGAATAACAATATATTCACGCAGCAACTGCAGTTTTTTGTTTCATTTCACATGTACATCTGTAGATTATAAATTTTGATCGATTGTTCATTTGTGTTCTTTTTTTTTTTATATATTACCTGGTTACCATCTGTGATACTCAGGAAAAGGAAAACAATGAATTGATGTGAATTCAACCTCTGTACAAAAGTTCAATATGTTTCCTAATGGACAAGATATATGAGGCACCAGAAATTTAGGAGAGGAACAAATACCATATAAAAATAATAGGAATTAGAAGCATGCTTAAGTGAGAGTGCAATAAAGTGAGGGGTATCGTTTGAATAGACAATTGTATTCAGCCTACCAGCAGACTTTCCTTATTTCCATTACGCTGAGCAGCTACAATGCAACAGAAACAAAAAAAGACAATACAGTTTGCAAGGACTTTAGAGGTTTTAAACTGCATAAATACCATTCGCCTGAAATCAGCAGCCACAGTATATGAAAATCAACCATTCATCTTCATCAATTGCTGGCTGGATAAAGCAACACAAAACTTATTTGAATTGTAAAGAATGTCCATTAAAATGCCACAATGGTCATTGGAGTCCTTCAATGGACAGCTAAATTAAAATTGCACGGCTAAGAGAGGGCTTTGAGCCGATATGAATTATGGATGTAATTTTCCTCAGACTGGTATTCACAAAGGGAGATAAACTACATGAAAACTCTGTCACGGGATTAAATTTCACAGCTGGGAGAGGATGCATTGTGGCGAGAAATGATGCTTGAATTACTTCTGCCGCCATCATTGAGGAAAAGGCTAATGGAAATTTTGCAAGACTTTTATACTGCTTCAAAAAAGTTTATTGAATATAGTCAGGCCATTTTCTTCCGTACAATTGTAGGTGGATGAGATGATGGTAATGTTGTGATCATTTAAATGATTAAATTGGATACATAGTGTCATGACATTATTTTGATGAGCTTACATTAATCTCATTCAGTCATCAAACTTGAGTAGCTTAGGTGATGGCAGTCAAAAGATATGTGAATGTAACAATGACAATCACCTAATCTTTTATTTTGTGATCAAACGTTTCCACTCTATGCTGAAATTGTCTCCAACTATAACTTTTGGCAAAGACAGCCTTTTGAAATTGGTCTTTCCATTTGATTTATTGCTTGACATGTTGTCCACTTGTAACTTTTGGCAAAGACAGCCTTTTGTATCAATGCATGTTATTTTCTGTCACTGTACTGCAAGCAAAATTAAAAAACATTAGCATCAAGACAGAGCTGAAACCCTCAACTTGCAAGCAAGTATACTTTGTACTTTCAATCCAAAGATTTTATCAAGCTGCATTATCAAGGGGCAAAGATTTTGCATAAAAATCTCTATCACACCAAAACAATATATCACATACTAAATATTCAAAGGGCAATCTACATCATGTTCAATTTGGTTTCAATAAACAGAAAAACTCTGACAAACAAAATGTTGAGGGTCTCATCAAAACGGGACCTGCAGTAAGGGAGTCATGGAATTTTGATGTTTCCCATGTTATCAAAATTCAGTGATCAGTTGCTACCACAAATTCAACTTGGCAAAAGTGATGACATCATCTCTTCTAAAGTCTCCCATTTCAGTGCACGCAAATCTGGACCAAATTTTCTCTATTTTTTTTTTTTTTAATGTATCAACAGCATCAAACTATTGTGACTGACCAAAGATGACTCGGAGGGAAAGAAGAACAACAAAAAGGAAAATATGACATTAAAAATACTATAGTGCACACACCAAAGGGAGAGTTGTAAGGTGGTGACATCAGCACTTCTTCCAATATGGTCTTTTCATTGGGTGGAAATTTCTGCACATTTTGAATGGCAAAAGCTGGTGTGAAAAAAAAAAAGTATGTGAATTTTTTGCTTGATATATGTAATATCATTTCCACATCCTTGATTTCAAGGTAGGGTATAACTGCCAGGTTATTTGTAGGTTTTCCATGCCTGCTAGTTCTGTATCAAGAGTAAATTTGCTGTTGCAATGCCAACCAGTTACCTTTTACCCCTTAGCCGTTGTAGCAGCGGTGAAGGGTTTGAAGTGCTTGCTTAATTGTTGTGGCTGTTCATGAAATTAAAAAGACATACAATTCATCTTTCTTGGCAGATGACTAAAAATGATTGAAAAAAAAAATGCACTTTTATAGTATGCATGTATTCAGTGAAAACATATAAACCTTTAAAATTCCACTGACAGTTTTCTTGTTTCAAGAGAGATTTTGATACCACTTCTATCATTTTGTGTGATGGAGGTTACTCTATTTATCAAGGTCAACATCAACATGGTGGGTGATTGCACTTTAAGTACTATGAAATTATTAGTTGCTATGGAAACATCTCTTGAAACTTTCTATGTGATGTCACTCTAGCAGGAAAACTAAACCATCACGGACCTGGATGAGGAATGGTTTGGACACAATATGGCAGGTAAAACGATCCTCAAGGACCTAATGTGTGTCACATCTCCCAGATGTCTCGCCAGCTAATGTTAATTGACGGCCAAAGGCACCATATCCAGCGAGGGCGGTCTCCACACCACTGATAATTACATTTCCCTCCATCACTTATACTTAATTATTCATTATGCCTCTGAGCGTGAGATAATGACTGAAAAGTGCAAATTGAACTTTCCATTTGATTTATTGCTTGACGTGTCGTCCACGCTTGCTTTGCAGTCGGTTATTTATCAAGTAGGACAGAGGTATGGTCTTTGGGGAGAAATGCGAAACAAAAAGGGATTGGTGGCATGATGAAATAAACCATGACAGAATGGCCGGATGACACCTTGCTCATCTGGTACCCATCAAAAAATGAGACAAATTATGTAATGGTATTGACTCATTCATTTAATGCCTCGCAGCCTGGAAAACTTCTCATCATTCAAAACGGCAGGGATGCTATGTGCTCAGCAGCAAATAAAATTACAGGCATACATCATCCGGTACCACACCTGTGTGGTGAGCAGCTGCAACGGCGTGGGAGACTAAAATTCTCAGAGCGTGTCGATCCAGGGCAATTCGTCTCCACTAGAATTTCATCAATACTCAACAATATTCTGCATTTTCACTCCAGAGTCATAACAACATCCCTACACTCATTTCATATCTACAGAAGTCATCACAGATCACTCATTCTCATTTCAAAGTTCACTTACCTGACAAGAAATGTCTTCAAATAAAATGACAGCATTCAGAAGATCAGAATTACACCTTGCTGACCAAGTGATAGATTAACAAATTTTCCAGAAGTACTCCAAATTTGCTCCAGAGTAACAACCAATGCCAAAATGGAGTCACACAGGTGGTACATCACAGTAACACTGTGACATCATATAGAGATCTCAGACATAAACACACACACACACAAATACACACAAAATGCTTCAACCAGTTTCTCCAGGTAACTGGGCATATTCCATTATTTGTTTCTCACAAAAAAAAATAATAATAATTAAAAATCATTTAAAAAAAAATGTTTACATTCAACTAAGTAAATGACCAGGCGTCATGGAGTGTATAGGTGTAAACACAACAATTGAGGATATTTGTACAAATTGTTCAATTTTCCCATTTGAAAAGTGTAAAACTAATCACCTACATTAAGGTTCTAAAGATGCAGAATGGGCAGGTGCATCATATACCCCTAAATTACCCCTAGGGCCCAAAGAAGGTGCTTTTTCACTTGTTTTAAATACTCTGTAATAGATGGGTATATGACCGGTGTGAAAAATATCCCAGGCTGCCAGGAGTGGAACACTACAACATCCCTGATTGAAGCCGTTTATGACCACACACAGACACATATACACACACACACACACACACACACACAAACACCACAGTGATGTAGGGACCAGAGTCTTGCATCTCAAAGTGCCGTTATTGGTCTTTCCTCCCACATCTTGTGATGTTGACATTTTGAGGCATCCATCAGGAACGAGATGCCCTTTCCTCTATATTTCATAACAAAGTGCCAAGAGCGTTTCACTAGCTTTTCAAAGCTTTTTCATCTTACGCTGAACTTCAGTCTTGTGGCATGACTTTCAGTGTACTTTGCTGTTTGTAGTCTAGGAGATTTGTCCCATGCTACATTGAATATCCTGTGGAAATCTTAGAAAATAAGCTTTAAAACCATGCTATGAGCACTGTTGAGAGTGAAGTGTAAGGTAGATAGAAAGGCAGACAGACAATGAAATGTAAGTGGATCATCCATGCTTTACTTCTTCCTGCAGGCAGCTGCTTAGACTTGCACAGGATTACCATATTTATGCAGGGGCAACCAAGGCTCTTGAGCACAGGGCTTGTGATAATGTACATAATATCAGAAAGATGGATGCAGTCACAGCTATGGCCTGGAAGTGAGTTACTCTCATTTGAATAACACTGCACAAGTCTCCAGAGCTAACTTCTTCTCTTTTTTTCCTTCTAAGCAGAAACCAAATATGCCAATAGAGATACAATACAAACATTGAGAAAAATCATAACTTCTGAGCAAAATATATGAACTACACACTAAACTAACATGGGCAGATAGGTATACTTAGACATTTTAATTGCTATCATCACAGAAACAGCCACATGGGGACAATTTTTCTTGGTTTGACAGATATATTCCTAGTCTGGGGACATCAAAATGGCACAACGTCCATAACAAAGTACAGGGGATACATCCATACCAAATTATCATCCAGTGTGACTGAAAGTAACTTCAGCACAACCAACACTTTACATTCTGGCTTTTTGGACACAAATACACTCGAATTCTGCAATGTATCCTATTAAAAACAAACAAACAAACAAAAAACATGAGTTTACTGATTCATGCCCTGCTGGGTGGACAGTGACCCACTAATAAATATGTCAACAATCCCCATCAAAAAACAACAAAGGATAACAATACAATCATGATATTAACTCTTAAATTGGATAGGGAAATATTGACCCCATCACTGTGGTGAGGGCATATATCCACACTTGTCTCACACTTATGCCATAAATCCATTCATATATTCTCTGAAACACACGATACAAGTGTTTGGTTTAACTGTGCTGATGTTTCAAAATTGAAACTATTTTCTTTTCTTTTTTTTTTAGAAGTCAATTTTGCTATCTATCTTGTTCAAAGATTTTATAACAGGCAACAGCCATGAATCATTTAGGTATTCCTGGAAACTGATACCATGAAGCTGAAGAGAGTAGAACTGATTGCTAATTTCAAGATAAACGAACTTTGAAGGCTCTTTTCCGGCCTAAGCGGCATCCTGAAAGCCAGTCTTGGGGTTTCGTTTTCAGCAGTACACTCGCCTCACCAACCATCAAATCCTCCATGAAAATTGCCCCCGCATCAAGTATGCCAAATATGCATGATGAGGGTATATTTGGCTGCTACAGTCCTGTTGTGATGATAAACGTGTGTTCAGCGAGTGGCAACTGATGAGTCAATGCAGTGAGAAATGAGTGCATCAAACATTTGTGGACAGGAAACATCACTTTCCACTGTAACTTGCCTAATAAATGAAGAACTTTATGCTGCTACAAGGGTAAAAGGGAACCACAAACCTTTACATCCAGCTATGTCATGACACTGTAAAGTTAGGGCTATTCCGATAAATCTTGGACTTTGAGCAGAAGCCTCCGCCCTGTGACAGATGTTTGTGCTGCTCCATGAGTGAGTTCTGGATCTGAATATGTGTGATTTATTTTCACATGAGATTGAGACCAATTTTGACCACAAGCATGTAGAACCAGCTTCTTTTTTTTCTCTCTCTCTCTCTCTCTCTCTCTCTTTCTGTATCTTTCTCTCTCATGTATCAATAACATGTCCTATCAGTTCTGATACTCAACTCTCTAAATTTCTTGGAGCTGTGTTAACAATCCAATTTGTCTGAAATCACATCAAGGCATAAAGTTATGGATTGCACAAATTTTCTGGGGCCCTTTGGCTTTCCTTGGAGCCAATCCCATCACATGGAATTTATTTCATGTTCAAAATGGCCCTGTCCACTAACAAAAAACAAAAACAACGGCATGGCACAGAGAGAAAAGCAAACAAATGCACAAAATGTAGAAATGTAGAAAAACATTTTTCCAGCACATCTAAAAGCATAAATTTCAGATGCCTTAACAGAGTTTAAATTTGGTTATCAAACAACATCCCATCCCCAGGCCATAACAAGAAAAGCAAAAATACATTTGTGTCCCCATTCCTGTCACACCTATTTGTACAGACTTTGCAAAACCACCTATATGGAAGCATAGTTTTCGATGCACATGTCTTACTCATTGTTTACACTACAATTGCTGATATGGCCTTGTTTTTGTAACATTACAGGTCCTTCAATTTATGTGCATGATGATCAAAGAAGAATACATGAGGCAACAACATTCCTCATCTTGGCTATCTAATAAGCAGATAACTGGCCATGCCATGTTGTCGTCTTGGGGTATGAAGGAAAAAAAAACCCACAAAAAACCCTCTTCGAGATGAAGCTATCGTGAATGCATCTAAAGTAAAGATGTGAACACTCCTAAGGTGATAGAACTTAAGAAGTAACACTGTGATAATACTGGGCCAAAGTTTGCATCACTTGATATCTTTAAAAAAAAACCAAAATCCCAAAGCAAAATAGAACACTTTTTGGATACATTCCTTTTCCTTTGTTTTTTTTTTTTCCTTCTCACAAAAGATGATTCATTGAGCTGTCCTAAGATGAGAGACTGTGTTAATAAACACAAACACACAAGCTGGAAGACACAAGTTTGTACTGGTAACATTTGATTGGAAGAAAACAAACCATTGGCCACCACAGCCATCTCTCCTCGTCTGACACTTTCGCTCCTCCGAGAGAGGTGGCTAAAGATAACACCGGACAGTGCCAAACAAACAAATCATTTTCTTGCCATCCAAAAACTGACATGGCATGCAAGACTTTCCATCCTTGGACCCACTGGTGAGAGATGATGCAAACTGACGACAAAACTCCCGGGGAAACATCCTCCGTAGAGCCTCCTCGTCTCTTTACTTCCGGTTCTAGCCTGCATACCCACCTGGCTCGGTGAGAAAGGTTAGTGATACATCAATCCACTTCCAACCCACATCACCAAATACCCTGCCATCAATCCCGAGGGGCTTGGGTGCTGTCTAACCCAAGCATGCAAACACAAACTGGGACCGGTCTTACTGCTTGTTTAGAGAGAAAAAAGCCAAGGGGTACACAATTATGAGTCACTTTTGGGAGTTTCTCCCACATTTATTCAGACTTCCATGTTTCATTAAGAGGGGACAGAGAAAAGGATACATTCTACATGATATGTATGTCTGTAAACATTGTTATGATGTACTTTTGGAAATAATGTTTGCTGTCTGATCTAGGGATTAACATAACTGTATAATATGAGTTTGCACTCTATAACCCTTCAAGTTTGCACTCTGTTTAGAATGACGAATTGATGCCACCAATAAGGATGAAAAAAAAAAAAACTACCTTAGTCTTGAGAGATTTCTCTGCAATTTTGCTTTGATGATAACAGAAATGATGTGAGACTATCACGTCATGTGTAAATGCAGTTGTGGTTTCCTTCTTGCTGGAGAGACAATGTTCATCACAGTTTGTTAAAGGATGATAAGAATCTTTTTGAGGATCTTAAAACTCCATGGTATGCCCATATCAAGGCTAGCTCTAGCCCATAACACATCCGGCCTTGCAGGGTGAAGCCAATCCTACATCATAAGCAATGAAACAATGTTTAGCAATGATTCCTGGGAGCTAGGTGTCACTGTACATGCCAAGAAGGACAATCATTAAATCACTGACCAGACTGTGGGCAGCAATGATTACCTTTTCCTCCTTCTAACATAACTAAGAAAGAATTAATGGTCAGCAAGCTGGCCATGCAGCAGGTGAAGTGTCATAAATCAAAAGATGACCATCACTTTATCTGTGTGCTCTCGGTATAATAAGGGAGGGGTACTGCTGGATGTATCAAACAGGAGACCTTTATTCACATACCAGTAACGTATCCTATTCGTAAGATGCTTTCAACTTCACATCCAGAGAACTTTTTTTTTTTTGTCTTTTCATCATCAACCCATAAAAATTACATGTTAACTGACACTGATAGACATGTTGAAAGACTAAAGTTCAAATCTGACATATGAAAACTTGCACAATTTGAGCACTGAAGAAAATGCCAACATGTTTTCATTCAACTTTGTCTGGTTTATTTTTTTTCTTCCCAATTAAGATATAGTCTTGTTGAATTCTTCGGTATGTTAGAAGATGGAATGGTTGGTGGAAGTTAATCTGCAAATATCCTCACTGACAAGAACTTACTAATGTTATTGAAGAAATGGTTTAAAACCTTTTCTGTGCCAGGGACCTTCCGTAATGTGTAAAGCGCTACAAGGTTTTCTGTGTCAATCTGTACTCAAAGCACACAGAGGATTGGAATAAATTGATTCAAGTGCAATTCCTCAACATGTTTATGTTGAATTTGATATAAATAGAAAAATAAGATGAACAGCATGACACTATTTTCATCAAAATCAGATATAACACAAGAAGGGTATGGAATTCCACAGTTTTACATTTTAACCACATATGAACAAATTGGAAACCTCACAACATTTACTCTCTAATTCATTTGAACACAGAATATTCTTGCATTCATACTTTTGGTTAATGATTCAGCAGCTACAGCCGCTTTCTCCCTAAAAGTCATTGTTGCCAGCTTATCACAAGATCATAAAAACTTGAAGGAAATATCTTATTCTTATAGATTTTATGTCAAACCTGAAATTCAGTGAAGATTTGTGTAGAGTTTAGTGGGAGACTGGTGAATTGCCGACATTGTTATCTCTGCTTGTTCAAGTATGATGTGACAAATATCACAATTAGTGAAAACATGGGAAACATTCAAGCTTCACATTGTTAGTCTATCTGATTACAAAATGTTTACCGCTTTCGTCTATATTTACTCATTAAAGCTAACTTGAAACATGATGTGGAAATGAACCATAAGTGTAATCGATACACATCTAATCAAGATATGAAGGTAGTGCACCAAGCAATACTTCTCCACACACTGTGAATATGTGGGTGAAACCCTGTGTTTTCAAATTCATTGATTTCTGCTGCTTGTCCTGGAAACTAGATATCCTGAGTTTGACAGGAAATGAAGAAGGCTACATCCCTATAAATGTCACGTTTCATGAAAGCCGAAAAATCTCGCAATCACCCTACCGTCAACAGGGTGGCATGTCAGATAGAACGGTCGCTGAGGTTGTCATGACAACACACAGGATTTGCAAGGAAAATTACCCTCTACAATACAAAGTCCTACTCAGAGAGGTGTAATATCTCAGCCAGTGCGTGCATTCTGTGTGGCTCTCTGATTCCACTTTTTCTGTTTTCTTCCAACCTGACAGCGACAGGAGTAATGGCAGATTGAGAATAACCTTAGGCATTCATTAGAAATGTGAATATAGATGAACTTATTACTAGAGTCAAGTCAGGCATCCCCTTTAGTTGTGTGCTAATGTAATCATGGCCAAACAGTGTTTATGACAACACCATCATGATTTATTGCAAAATAGACACAACAACCATGAATGAATATGCAGTCTTTCAGAATGGTAGAAAATATGATACTCTACTGAAGTCAAAGCCTGAATGGCATAGAAAAAGTTTTCAATACTCAAATTACATGCTCTGCCCACATCTCCGTGATAGGAAAAAAAGAATCAAACAGAGGTCAATGGAGAAAGGCTTTCACTGGACAAGAAGAGAGATTCTTCCTTTTAGATCCTATGGATTAAATTTCACTATACATTGATTCTCTCTGCTGCTAGAGAACTTAAATTCCAATGTCCTTGCTGCTCATAACCTTGCGGTTGTTTTGTAGCAAAGAGGATGATGTGATCAGAGGTGTAGAATTCATGTGACTGTGGTGGGCCTCTTGAGATAAATTCTGATGCTTTTCTGACATTGTGAGATTAATGCAACTTAATGTACCACAAACCAGTTGGGAATGGTATTACGTTCAACAGTAATGGATGTTACCTAGTCATTAACAATAGCACAGCAGCACTAGGTGCAGAGAAGCTACACTGTAACTACACCCACATCAAATTCAGACATGTGCAGATAACATCACTTTGTATGATTTCAAACCTACACAGTTGTGGCCTCTTTATTCACAAGTAGAAGTTGTTTTGAGCAAAGTCCATGTTATTTTTTTATTACATGTACATTTTTGTGTTATTTGTTTGTTTGTTGATGAAATTATTTTTATCTTGACAATCCCTAAACTGGCAATGCAGGGATGTGAAATGGGAATAGAATAATCATTCATTGATGACAGATGTCTTTAACTTTTTTTTCCCCCTCAGACACAAATGGGATAACGATTCTCAACGATTGAAAAATTTATGACAGAACGAATTTGCAGGAATTGGATATCAACTTTAATTATATTTGTCACAAACTATTACCTTCATCATATATATATATATATATGTATATATTATATATATATATTATACATATATATAAAACAACTTCTGGTGTATCAGTTGGCAAATTGAGATTGAAAAAGACAAAATGGCCGATGGTTAGTCATTCAGTTCCTTCTTCTTTACAAGGAACTTACATATTATCAATGAGGGCCTTGAAAAACAGATTTTATGTGAATAAAAACAAAACTACACTCTGACTAAATACTGTTCAACTGTGCACATAACAGGTTTAAAGTACAATGAAGATGACACATGTAAATATTTTGAAATGTATGATACTGATTTCTAGTTTGTCTCATGATTTCACATCTACTGTAGAAAGACAAACGGAACTTCAATGATACCTTGATTTTTCATCAAAATGAATTGAAAATAATTCTTTTAAAGAACATCCTTAAAATATATAATATTCACTGCAAGGACAAAGTCCTCAAAATGTTGTGATTGCTTCAGACATTTTTTTTTCTATACATTTTAATAAGAGCAAGAAATATTCATTACCAAAATAAAAAAATGCATCTCTCTTGGAGCCTCATCTCGCAAATTTCATTAGTAATAAATATCCTCGGGGAGATTTCTACTCCCTGCAGCAAGAGGCGACCAAGTTCAGGCGGCAAGCAGCGTCTCCATGCCAACAAACTTATCAGCCATCAGGAGGTACAGACATCCGGCCCACAGTGGTCTCATTTTTTGCATGATCCCTTTAAGGGCCCAATGGTATCTTGATGGTGATGCTCCCAAATCAGAGTCGGCGACATCACAGCTGGCCCTGCCCACACACGGCCAGACAATAGTCCGCGGAGTCCCATCACGCTCCTACTGGGTTCTGATTGACGTCAGCATACAGGCCTTGCGCCATAATCAGTTTAGGGCTTGGGCTAGATTGATCCTACATCTCATTAGGTGTAATAAGAAGAGATAATCTTGGCCTCTTTCAAAGACTACCTCCCAAAGTTATCCGGCTACATCCAGTGGGCGGGGGATTGATGGAGGAGGGAGAGGGAGGAGGGATGAGGTGCAAGGGTGTCTCACTATGGTAACACTAGATTCATCCTGGGAGTGGGAGGGATGTACGGATACAGAGAATGATGATGAGCAGCAGGGGAATGTTACCAACTCTCATGAGATAGAGGGCTTATATTATATTCATATTGGAAGATATTGTCTCCATCTTGCTATGAAGTGTCAATTACACCAAAGACTGTCTATTCTCGGGAGAATGGGCAAATAAAATACAGTTCAACACTAAAAGAACTTGTAGAAATCCACATGTCCTGTACCTCCACACTACTCAATCCACCCCAGTATTGTAAAGCATAAAACTGCATACTTTTGCAATCATGAAAGATATAATATTATATTCTTGTTACTGTTTGTGAAAAAAAGAAGACTTGTTTACCATTCTACTATATTTATAAAGTATTTATTACATGATATTTCAACTGAATACAGATCAAAGAGGAAACACTATGTTTTACAATGGATCAGGTAAGAGCAATTGAAAACTTCAGAGAATTAATAAACTACATGCATTGCATCCTACTACACTAGACATATTGTATGCCCATGTGAATTTGACCACTGATCAGGCCTATTCCTTCCATCCAACCCACCCATCAAACTTATCTAATGCTTTTTAATGACCCCCAGTCAAGTTTTGCTATAAATTGAAAAGAGCAAAAGAGAAATCTTTTTATGTGATTACGTTTTTTACATTAAATGCTGTGCCAAATTAAGAAAACTTTAAGATAATCCTTAATGACTTATGAGATGTTTGCAACATGCCTAATTATAAACTCTACAATAAGCCTCAAAGTAATATTACACAGGATCTTTACCTTATGCAAAGCCTGTACCAGTGGACAGAGATATTTGATTTTGGTTAAAGAGGTGACTGAAGTACTGAAGTACTATAGATCATTTTATTTTATTACAAAAATTATATTATTATGGTATACGTGGCCCCCCACTCAAATTTTTAAGTAGTTATCTTAAAGATCGTCAACAGTTAACTGTGATTAATGGAATTGAATCTGATATCAGAACAATTAATTGTGGTGTACCACAAGGATCGATTTTAGGCCCTCTTCTTTTTCTAATATATATAAATGATTTACCTTTGTCAACTCAGCATTTAAGTTATGTTTTATTTGCTGATGATACCAGTGTATTTTGTAAAGGCTCAGATCCAAGTAAACTGTTTGATATTGTTAATAGACAATTGCATAATATTAGTGATTGGATGAAAGCCAATAAGTTGATTTTAATATAGCTAAAACTCATTATATTTCATTTGGTATGCGAATTATAACAGACCACAATTTGCAATTGTATTTTAAGAATATGAAAATAGATAGAGTTGTAAGTATAAAGTTTTTAGGAGTAATTATAGATGAAAGATTATCTTGGAATTATCATATTGATCATATAGCTAGTATTATATCAAGAAACATAGGGGTTTTGTATAAATTACAGTATCTTCCTAGGAATGTTCTTAAAATGTTATATCATGCTTTGATTTCACCACATATTCAATACTGCAATATTGTATGGGGTTTCACTTTTAATAAGAATATTGATCGCATACATAAATTACAAAAACGGGGAATACGTTTAATAACCAATTCAACTTATGCTTTCCCCAGTTTACCTCTGTTTTTAGAAACACAGATATTACCTATTCGAGATTTGATTTCATTAGAGTCTGCAATATTCATGTATAAACTTAATAATAGTCTTCTTCCTGATGTATTCCATGATTATTTTACCCTGAATAGTTCAATTCATGATTATGATACCAGAAATGCTCAGAATATCCATCTCCCATTAAATCGCACATCGTGTACGCAGTCATCAATATTTTATAAAGGTACTATTTTATGGAATAATATGAATACACTTTTCAGGATCAGTAAGACCGTAAGACAATTTAAAAGATTATATAAACAACATCTTTTTGATGCAATCAAGCTACAAGTTGATGAATAGTTTAACATGGAGTTTTCTTCTTTTCTTTCATATCTACACGTACATGTATCCGTTTTTTTTTTAAATTGATTTCAAGTTGTGAAACTTATCGCATTATGTTTGTTTCAACTCAATTACAAATGATTATAAATGATTACACATATTTACATCATGATATTTCTTAAGGGATCATTTTCAATAAGCCTACTTTGTGCTTCTCATGATTCCGCCACTATCATTATTTGACACTATGTATTTTTGTTTGTTTGTTTGTTTGTCTGTCTGTTTGTTTTTAATGCAATGTTTGTAAACCAATGATGAAAGTGGAAATAAATGAAATGAAATGAAATGAAATGATAGCAACAGCAAAATACTTAATTGCCTATCTAGGGGTGATCTCATACAGACCATATTGTGTGTGTATGTATGTGTGTGTGTGTGTGTGTGTGCTTGTCTGTGAATGATTAATGGCAGGAAAAGACATGAAATTCAATATATTGAATATGCCATATATTTAACAATTCTAATATTTCACGAATCAGCACGGCACAACAATTTCGAGAGTGGTTAAATTTGCAATCATGAAGAACAGTCATGAATGGAGAAATGTACACATACATGTTGCATTCATGTCAGAACCAGAACCAATAATTTTGCATGCTGTTAAATTCATGAATAGCATCTGACTTACAAAATTTGTGAAAATAACAATCCCGCGAAATATATGCTCTATATAGTAAGAAAAGACAACAAATCAAAGAAAGGACAAGAGAGAAGTATGAGTGTCTCGGAGTGAGATCCTCAGAAATGATGTGGGCGTCGACTGATCAGTTAAGGGATAGAAGTGGTCAAACTGAAATACTCTCAAAGCTCTGAGAGGAATGTACAGGATTGAAAGATAATTCCAAAGGTAAAATCTTAGGGAAGAGAACCGATATCATTTGACTAGAAGTCTTGAAGCAAGCTTGAGTGTTCTTTTCCTAATAGATGCAGCCAAGGGCCATATTGAGTGACCTTCTTCATATCAGAGGAAAACATCTTGATGAAAACATCTTGATGCAAAAGTTTCAGCAGTAAGCAAATGGGTTAGATGACGGTCAATCTAGGATGCATGATAAAGAAAGGAAAGTCACAATTAAGCACATAGTGCAGTAGTAGTAATCTCTCCTCGTCTCTTCACTCTTTTTCACTCCATAAATCTATCTCTCTATCTATTTTTTTTTTTAATCTGCCTCTTTCTTCATGGACCTACTCTCTACTTCTCAACGCCTTCCACTTTCCACAAAATCAGAGAAATAATGTCTTCATTCACTTGTCATATTGATAATTGAATTTTCCTTTTAAATAATTTAATAATGCACCGTCTACCAATTCAAATGAAACGTCTGAAATATATCATGTCAACTGGTTGCCTGACATTGCCTTTACTAGCTACCTGGCTGTAGGGCTACCTGTAAGAGTAGACTTTCATAGGGCTACTTGCCCTACATATTGTCTTGGTTGATATTCATTGAGCAATACCTCAATTAATCTTTTCTTCTGCTTTGATACAGGATTAAAATGAAATAATGATACTTGTGTTATCTACACAATCACCTTTATATGAATTATCAAACATCATTGTTATACAACTGTTTATCTTAGATTTTTTGTGAGCGATACTTTTACTCCAGTAGATACCTATATTGATATGAGAACCTGTAACTGAGGAACCTGATTTCTTGAGAAATTTGTGCCATTCTTTGTTGGTTTGTATATTTAAAAACAACAACAACAACAACTAATATAACAATAAAAAAAAGAAGTCAGGATTATATGATGAGATCTCCATTCAAATTCACTTAAGGTGAATTATCAACATTTAAACTCTTGTAGCCTTCATGAAGCTTGTTTGATTTCCTCACTCACTTGTAAAATGAATATCAAAGTAACAAAAAGACATTCAAATTAACTAGTCAGACTTAATCAGTGCAATATTCCTTGTGATCAAAACATGGACACCACTTTCCCTGTGTGGAAAGAACATAAAATTAATCTGATTTAAGTTTAAGGACAAAATGTCTCTAATTGTAGTACTACATCATCAACACACACATACAAACAAACACAAACACATTCATGTCATACATCTAAGTGCATTTCCACACATTTCCAAGAGATAATCATAGACCATTAAGTAAGAATATCTTTTTCATGTAGGTGATGATCACAATAGAAGACAAAGCTCTCACGAGTTATATAGTAATAAGTCACAGATCCTATAAACTACATCCATATAATTATTCACTTTGTACTTGGCTAAACTCTAAATGCTCATGTAGCACCACACACGAGCAATATTACAAGAGTTCACAAGGAAAGTACAGTCTATTGCGAAAAAGTATATGAGAAATGTTTCACAAATGAATGATGACAATCAATAGTGATTCCTTCCAATTTTGTCTCTCTCCATTAAGATGCGACATCACATTGGATTTGGTTTGGCATGATTGAAGAATCTATGTCTACAAGGTAGAAACAAAGCAAACAAACAAACTGCAGTACAGCATGATCAGTGACATGTAGATACAGGGAATGCAACCTCATACATGTTAGGATCTGGTTCATAATTTTGCTCCAACTTGATTCAAGGATGAAACGATTTCTCCCCTACAAATACGTCTCTGATACCAGTCCCTCAGCTCAAGATGTAATCCTCTGCCATGGCGGCCCACCAAGTGATACCGAGCTTCCGGTGAGACTGGTGCATGGGCGGAGATGGTGTAGCCAACCTAGCAGGAGGCCAATTTGGAATCAGATGCCCCAAATACCTCCCTCCAAATCAGCTCCTTCTATCGTATTTCAGATTCAGTCGGGCAATTGAGTCCGTAATTCAAATCCATAGATTTATTGGTTCCACTCACAGATTAATTAGCACTGAAGGAACAACCTTCCATAGGTTTGCACACTCAGGGCTCACAGTAACAAGATACATGATATCTGGATACAGCTAGTTTCTTAGAAATACAGTATAGTCTCCACATAATGTAAGTTCTTGAAGCATAGTTTGCTTGGATTGAATGTGGTTTAATGAGATTTTGTTAATCAAAATGTCTCAAAATATTGTTGAACAAAAAGAGGTACAAAATAAGCCTAATGAATTAAATAACATTACTCACGCAAAGTGTTAAATGAGAGTTTGATCTGCTTCAAAATTTGTAGTTCATATCCAAACAGGCATCCTGATCATGTGTTGAATCCTTAGTGTGATGTTTCCAGAACTGTATCATATGTTTCTCTGAAACATTCACTTCAATTTCAAAGAAGTATAAAACCGAACTGAATTATTATGAATGTTACTGGAAAATTCATGAGACTCTTGATCAAGATTTTATTGTTATTTCAGTATTCCACCAAACAAGTGACAAATTCTTCTTATCCAACAACTCATGCTCTCAATCTTTTGCTAATATTTTCATGACAGCTGATACAAAAGAAGCACACAGGTCCAAGAAATTACTTGGAAGGAAGTTAGCCCTGTCTCTTTGGCATCAGAACTCACAAGCAAAGTAAAGCATCTGAATATATCAACCTGGATTCAGGCCACTATGTCGGATGTTCCAATGCATCAATCTACCATAGCTACTTCCTCTCCATCCCCCCCCCCCCCCCATCTCTCACCATTTCACTTTCTGTCTATATATAGTGGTGTTTTTTTTTTCTCCTTCCTCCCCTACTCTTCTAGCTGGATTTTTCTTCTTTCTTTTCTTTCTTTTCACTACCTATCTATGTCTCTCCTTACTGCACTACCAATGCAATGGTGCTACTGCATGGTGAAAATATGATAATCCATCTAACTTTGCTTTTAGCTTGATCTCATCCCAGGATTGTCAAAACCATTCAATCATAGTTTCCACTATGCAATGTAGCTTTGATGGTTCCTCTTGTTTTGTTTTGTTTTGTTTTTTGTCTTGATCTCAGACATAGGCCAATAAATTTCTTACAGATAGGCCTAGCTGCACTTTACCTGGTATATTACACACACTATGGATTGCTATTCTGTGTAAGTTGTAGCAAGGGAGGGATGAAATTAGATTAAATGAAAAAGGTCAATGTCAGATGTTGGGCAGACCTGCAAATGGGCAGTTCATTGGAGTGTATTTGATGTCTTGATTTAAGTGCAGCTAACAGATCTCGCAGCCAATCATCAGGCCTTCACATGAAATGGGAAAGAAAACAGCGAGTGTCCACTCCTCTGCATTCCTCTGACCTGGAACAAACAGGTCTATGGAGTGGCAATCGAGAGTGTAGTCCACTTAATGAGGAAGGGAGCGGAAATGAAGACAGACAGATTATGAAATGGAGAGGGAACCAATCAGATGGGTAGAGTGAGAAGGAAGGAAGGAAGGAAGGAAGAAGAGAAAGAAGGAGGGAAGGAAAGAAGGAAGGAAAGGAAGGAAGGAGAGAAAGAAGGAAGGAAAGAAGGAAGGAAAGAAGGAAGTAAAGAGGGAAGGAAGGAGAGAAGGAAAGAAAGAAGGAAGGAAGGAAGGAGAGAAAGAAGGAAGTAAAGAGGGAAGGAAGGAAGGAAAGAAGGGAGGAGAGAAGGAAAGAAGGAAGGAAAGAAGGAAGGAAGGAAGGAAAGAAGGAAGGAAAGAAGGAAGGAATGAAAGAAGGAAGGAAAGAAGGAAGGAAGGAAGGAAAGAAGGAAGGAAGGAAGGAAAGAAGGAGAGAAAGAAGGAAGGAAAGAAGTAAAGAGGGAAGGAAGAAGAGAAGGAAAGAAAGAAGGAAGGAGAGAAAGAAGGAAGGAAAGAAGGAAGTAAAGAGGGAAGGAAGGAAGGAAGTAAAGAGGGAAGGGAGAGCAGAAAAGAAAGAAAGAAGGAAAGAAGGAAAGAAAGAAGGAAGGAAGGAAAGAAGGAAGAAAATCTCAGCTGGTCATTTTCCCTTGGGAGGACAGCATCACTGTTTTGATTTCTTATTTGCTATAGACTTCATTCTTGCTTTATTAGTATTCATTGTTCTTCAAATTGGGGATATCTTGTGGGCATGGTGTACAAATATTCAGAGAGACATATACATGTAAAGATGTTAGTAATGTAATAGTATTGCAGGTGATGGGGCTGAACATATGATTTTTATGAATGTAAAATAAAATTACATGTGCACTTTTCAGTGAATTAATATTGAAAGCTAATCTGTGGCACATAAATCAGATGCATTGAAATAGTCACTGTCACCACATCAACTGATATATAGTGTAACCACTGCATAATGCATATTATGTCACATTTCACCAAGGTAATACATATTCATGCCAGACTGATCTTACTATTTTACATAATTGACAAGAGATTTCCCATGTGATAAACTGCACATGGATAACTTTGATGATCTAGTCTACTTAATGTATTTTATGCCATGGTCTAATGCATTGGCTTTAAAATGTCATCATTTGAACATATCATCTTATTATCAACATTAAGCACTCTATGCAAAAATCTAATAAGTTTGTTGTCCTGTCTCGTCCCATCATTGTATCACCATGTATTATGTTGTACAAACAATGCATAAACTTCATGCTTCATCTGAACAATGCAAGTTTGAAAGGTAATCTGACCTGTGACCCTGAATTGCAGTACTTTTCTCTCAGAATCTTGTAAGATACTATCCTTCCTCATTACATTGCAGCACAGAGTTTTGATGATCTAACAATTGTATGAAGTAATGACAGCATGAGCAAGTATGCACAGTGAAACATGGTGCTACTGTGAAAAATAAGCAACTCACACTTAAAACTGAATTACTGAGAAAATCTTAGAAAATATCACTTTTTAATGAAAAAGGGACCTTTTTTGGCCTTTCACGGTTGGATGTTCAGGTGAAGGAAAATTCATCATCAGAGGAAGGATATGAAAATCATACTGAATAGAAATAAAAAGTAAGAGAATTGGTTGAGTCTGGATGCGGAGATGGAAAATCCATCTGAGCATGGCCTGAAGTTAGGAAGAGATTGATTTCCATGCAGTGGCATCTAGGCTGTATACATACAATAAGCAGGTGATTTCTAGTGTTGACCTGACAGGTTAATCAACTGTGGAACTTCCAGGACACCTCCAGGCATTGCCTGGGCAGTGGTGCCTGGCTACTGACCTCTAAGGCAGTCAGCTGGTCAAGCAGTCACTCGGGAAAGATACTGCATGTCAAGTTTGCCACTGACTTTTACGCATCTGTGCAAATTGAGACTCCATCTTTGATTGTGCAGTGATAAACGTGAAGCCATGATTCAGCTTGGAGGGAGAGAAGACAACCGGTGTGCCCCTTCACTGTCACTAACACAGTTTGTGATAGCAATGATACCTTCCTGTGACACATCTCTACCCATATTCAATGAAATTCCTACCCAGAAACTGGTTAAATGCAGTGATGTTACTGTACAACATTTGGTTCTTTGATTTCTCTTTGATTTTCCATATTTGTTTCCTTTTATTTTTTTTCCTTCACACAATAAGCTCTCCCTGTAAGTAGATAACATTGCAAAAGTGCACGAAGTCGTAAGTCTGACAGTTTGGGTTTTTCATGTTGAGTGCAGGTGGGAGTGTGTGTGTGTGCATCTGTGTGTGTGTGTGTGTGTGTTTCACGGCCAATACACTTAAAAGATCACGCTAGGCTCTTTGCTGAAAGCAAGACAAAATCCCAGCAACAGTAAAAGATAACCACACACATTGAGGAAAACAGGTGAGAAATTTTAACTTCTTGAAATCCAGTCAAAACAGATGGCATGTGATTTCTACTGGTATCAACCAGGCTCTAAGTGAAGGAAAAAAAAAATAAAGAAATAGAGACAGCAAAAAAAAAAGCAACTGAAAGCTTCTATAGATTCCACCATATCTGTTTCCCTGTCTTTTTTTGAGATTGCACTATCCATTTCAATTTCCAACGGTGCAGAGCTCAGCGTATGTGCTAATATGTTTGCCTGAATGCAACATGCCATGTTTGTTGGGCAAACATCCTGCTAGTAGGAATGTGCCTCTCTGCTCATGTGTCGGCTCTGCATAAAAACATTCAGCAGCAAGCTGCTTAACAAGAACCGTGACACATTTTGTATGCCAATGAACCTGTTCTACATAGAATGCAGACTGGTGCACAATCACACTAACATATTGCCTTCCACACTTAGGGATGAGCTGAACAACTTCAAATCTTCACAAGATAGCAGAGAGTGGTGCCACAGTCTGTGACATCTCATGTCCAGTGCATCACTTGCTTTGGAGAATATACTTGAGCATTTCCAGGGCATTTTGTGAATATTGATAAAAAGTTAAACACATATATATGTAAAGACATTAAATTAACTGGCCTAATTGAATTAATATCACTTGACTCAGGGAGCTACGATCTTACATTACAACTCACCCGGGGCAACCTAAACTCATTCTTGGGTAAATAAAACAAATGGACACTTGTCAATTAAATGGTAAGGTACTCTTGACCCACTGCCCATTTGGGAAGTTAGAAAATATTTTCCTAACACCTCAGAACTGGTGTCTAGAGAATGAGTTATGGTGGTATGCTGCCTTCTTAGTTACATGACCCATCAAATGTCTGTTGAAACTTTACGGTTGGGTGGTGTCTCAATAAACATGATACAGGCAGTGAAATCTTTATCACCTAAAAATGTAGGACATGCGTTATTAACCACAGTGCTTGCGCAGACACATACTTCAATCTGTTACATTTTCACTGTAAACACGACATGATGTGTCCCATCATAACTGAATCCTCACCGACAATAAATCTTGTGAGAGGCCGTACAAGCGCCCTTTTTGCACTCCACTATCCTGCCCATGACGGGTGTGTACAGGAACCATCAGAATTCAAACTATGGTAAACACTGCCCCAGCTCTGGGGCCCCCAACACACTTACCAAGGTAAGAGAGATGAGAGAGGGGAAAAAAAAAAGGTTCTGACTCTAGCTTATCAACCCCAAATGTTAAGAAAATACCTGCAATTAGAAATGCAAACGGGAACCTTGGTATTTAATCAGAATAATTTCAGGCATGCCAGGATTAATAAACAGTGTCACACGCTAGCTGTGTACAAATTTAATTGCGCAATAGTGAGATCTCACCCTGAGTGACAAAGAATGACCAACAAGATGGCGAGAGAATCTAGGCCAATGTAAAGATACATGTACTAAGGGCTGTTCTCTTCAAACCTTATTCACTATTCCACTACAAACTGCAAATATGTAGAGCTCATAAAGAATTTAATCAAATACTAATAAAAGAAGTACACACAGATACAGACAGATTGACTTTCTCTTACTTCCTATCTATGGCAATCTTGGGCACTTTGATATCTGCAGATATTTTAACAGATAAACTTGGTGATTTGCCTGGGAAGTTTCTAAGAAAGCAGTATATTTTCACATCAATCAAGCTTCATGCAAAAAAAAAAAAGAAGGTACAAGTGGTGTATCTGTTTCTTCAAAGGTGAAACATAGTTTCCATATGCATGAAGAAAGTGTCAAATTTGCTCTAAGATGGACACATATAAGATGCATTAGACGTATGAAATAATGTGATAATTCAGATTCAGTTGGGTTATGATGAAAATGTGAAACATTAGCTAAAAAAGGTATACATGCCAACAGTATTGCAATCTGAGAGTATATCAGATCATAGTTGTTGGGTAATTTTTTATAATCGTTTACAAATTGGGCCACAACAGCAGCCACAGGTATCATGCAGTGAAAGTGAATTGCTTGCAGCTTACAGGGAAATACTACAGCTAGGGCATGATTGGTCATCACATAATGTTTTATCTACCCATTACCTGAACAGGGAGGGTGCTTCAGGAATAAGAGTTGTGTATTATGATCAAAATTATTTTACACTCTTGATCTCAAAATACTCCAAAACAACTCATTATCCCGACAAATCATGTCATCCAGACAAGTTTCTTGGTAGACTCTTCCAATATCTTGCAAGCAAACTCCAAATGGTAGAAGATGAATTTTAGCCCTTCTGAGAAATATGTTTTACTTTTTCACAATTGATATCAATGAAATAGTAGAGAAAGGCCTGTTATTAACAACTTGGTTTTTTAGAAATGTAAAGGTAAAATAATTGCACTTTGCTAAAAGCAAACTTTACCATGTCATCAAGACTGTATTTATCCAGTCAAAATATTCCAATTCTGTAGGATTACAGAATTGGAATATTTTGACTGGATAAATACATTTCCATTATTAGATAGTTTGGGAGGCTTCATTCGCATTCTGATGAACTTTATCTGGTTATTTCAATGCAGGAGGTAATAAGTGCAGATGGAATCATGTGTATCTATTTCACACACATAGAAACACAATGAATTCACATGCAGACAGCTCTTACTTGCAAAGTGCACATCCTAAGGATCTATATTTCTAATGCACTCAGATAACTTGATAGCACAAACCTGTAAATACTGCTTTTCACTATCTGAGGAATACTGCTCCCATATTTGTAAGATTTTACACCAGTGAAGCACAACATGACATCATTGCACTTTACATGCATCTATTTTAGTTGACAGGTTCATTCTATCTCACCCATTTCCCTAAAGTGAGCATTGAACGTGCCTCGAACTCGGCGAGAAAACTTCTAATGAATAACCTTACGACATTAACCCTGACTGACACGCCTCACCCTACACACACGCCCCCTTCGACAGGCATCTCACAGAAGCTCTGATGGAGGTGGACTTACTGTTGACATCTTTTAGAGCACTTTAGTTCGCAGACTCTAAAGATGGAGGGTCACGCCTGGAGGGCATCCCCACTTGTTTTCCATCATGATGCAGAGAGAGAGACAGAGGAGTATTACTCCGGTATTAAATTCCTGGCAGAGAGAGAGGGTCCTAGTGATCAATGACCATCTCCTCCATACCCTACCCACCTCCTAATGCGACATTCTCTCTTTCCGACAGCCGATGCCGCTACATTTACTGGGCTCTTGATGGATTTTCATTTCCTGACAAGGATTTCTTTTCCCTGACGCAAAGCTGACATTTGATAGCATTTTTTTTTTCTGGCTAATTTTTTCTCTCTATAGGTAGAAATGAAGCTCTCAAGGCTAGGTATTTGTAATGCATTTTTGGCTACCAACCAGGTGTACCTGCTGTGACAAATAGATGTAGCAGGCATCCTACTGTAAAACAGCAGCTTCATCAACTCAGCATGTGATGTGAACAGAATATGAATCTAGTCGAGCTAAGATTTACGACAATCTGAAGCAGACCGAATCAAAGTGTCATGGTAACCAGGGATTGTATCTCAGACGTGTGGTCCATTTCTCTTGAAGTCAGATGCTGTCACATGTCCCCTCAAATAAAATGAATTGTGATTTTTTTTTTTCATGTCAAGAGCCAACAGACAGTTTATTTAAGTTTGAAATGTAAAATATTGATTAAACATGTTACATTATTCAGTCTAAATGCACAAAATAACATTTTTCATGATTTGCTTACAGTAGTTTAACATAATAGGATTTATCCAAGAAATCCTAATAGAAAAAAAAATGAAATCAGGGAGGAAGATACCTGAAATACAACAACAAAAAAGTCAAAAAGTCTTTCAAATCTCCTTTCAGATCTAATTCCCTAAACCCCAACACGTCATCATAATACCGGTGGATAGAGTAGGATTCAAACATTCAAAGGATAATGATTCAGCTCCATGATTCAGGCTTCCTTGGAAAAGAGGAATCACATCACCAGAAAGTCTTGAGTGACCTGTCTACATCTACAAAACTCTTCCAAGAACTCTCATTTGTTTTATCTAGCATGGTCTGGAGTACTGCTGTTATTAGTGGTCAATGCCATAAAAAATTCAGCCTGTCTAGCTCCACTGAGCCTCATCACTCATTTCCTGTGACGTCTTTCCAAATACCAACACACTTTTATCATGTCTGAAATTGAAGCCGGGCCAGTGAGTGGTAAGGCCAAGGTAGGGTGCCAGCTGGCGATCTTGTACACCAGCCGTCCCAGATCCATCCGTGCTGGACTCCCTCCAACTGCGTCAAAGCTACGATTCTGCGAAAAGGAGGGGGATGGGTATAAGGGGGAGGGAGCGCAATCCACCAAGGAGTAAAATGTATGAGAGAAGTTTAGACTACTCCTAGAATTCTGACATTTCCCTCCCAAAATTCCTCTACCTACCGCAATTGGGTCAGAGAAGTCTGGAGTCTCAAAGAAGAGAACCGCCACGACACCACATGCTGAAACCATGGCGATGATGAGGAGGATGATGATGACAGAATAGCGATTCAGGAGCATGGCATACCTGCATGGGTAGAGATGGAGAGAAGAGATAAGATGCTGAGAGACAATGTCAAAATTTAGACACTGACATATTGCTAACCATGTAGCTATGATAGAGTAAGAGCTCTATGGATCAATATACATACAAGGCATAATTTGATAAAAAGATCAAAGAAAAGATTGATAATTGAATAAATATTCATAAAGATTTGACAAGCTTTTGGCCCATACAATAAAAATTGATGGTCATTGCCCTACAGACAGATAGGGAGAGAAGTCTTCAGCACAGTGAGAAAAAGTGAAAGGAGAACAGATGAATTAAAAAATGGAGTAGAGTTGACAGATTAATAATGGATGTGGACAACAGATGAAGTTTGGGTCAATAATACATTCAGAGGTACATGCTGAAGAATAATTTCAAGCCTCACTTTGGGTGTGAATCTAATTTGTGTTGGAGATTGAATGAGTAGAATTGATGGTGATGGAGATGGCTGTAATGGTCTCACCTTCGCTGGGCAAGAACATGGACAGAATTCATTAGGTACAGACTCTAATTATACCCATCTCTATGCTGGTCATGATCAGTCACTAACTACGGTGAGTAACAATCACAGAGGAAGCCTAGCCAATGAATGACAAGTTTGACATCAGCAAGCTTTCAGCTTCAAGCATTTAAACAGATTAAGCATCATTGAGGAACTTGTCCACAAAATGTTTCCTTTTTTTTCACTTCTGAGGAGCAAACTCTTAAAGCACATTTTAGCAACTATAATTCAATAATGATCAACTGCCCATCTTCCTCCTGAAGAGTACAGTCAAAATTAGTCACTAAGATGCCAACTGCTTATTTAAATTCTCTTGTGAATATCAAAGAGGATTATATCAGAAGAACTTTATAATATGAAAAAAGAAGTCATAACTTTTTTTTTTAATCAAAATGCCTTGAAAATGTAAAACAATACAGTTAGTAGATTGGTTTCATTCTCTTCTATCTTGATTTAAACTGATCATATCATATTTTTTCTGGGTATGACAACAGTGTGCTCCTCCTATAGATCTAGCAGAGCATAAAATATACATAATGGAAGTCTTTCTGTTTTCTATCAACATTCACAGTTTGACAGTCCTTTCACACAAGGATGTGCTCTGATTTAAGAATGTGACATGTACAAACAAGACACATTTTTCTTTGTATCCACTTACAACTCCAAATACATGATTATACAAAGTGGAAAATCATCATTTATTGAATATTCCGCACCAATGCATGAGTACTTTTTTTTTCTATCATCACTTCAAGCATTTGCTTGTGGTAGACTCAACCTCTGTATTAATTAAAATCTTTTCTCTCTTGAATATCAAACAAGGTTTTGAATTGCATATATCTGTGTACACTGTATCATCCATCTATTGCCTGGTTACTTCCTCATATCTCATTTATTGTTTATCATCACTGATTATGAAACAAAAGCAGAAAAGTTTCTGCACACACACACACACACAAAAGTATGGGTGTATAGATGATGACCCATTCACAATAGTAACCAGGAAGATCGTCACAAACTTCTTGTGAACTCGGAAGAGAGAAGTCGGTAAGGCTGGACGTTAGACCATCAGGAATTTGAAAGAGCCAAAAATAGGTATCACCCTTCAATCCCTTCGAGTCTTTGCAACTGTCCCTTAACTCTCTCTCTCTCTCTTTCTTTTTCTTTCTCACTGTATGGGAACATGGGGTAGGGGCAGACAGCTTTGAGAAATATGAAGGGGGAATTAAAAACTGACGGACAACTACCGGCCAGGTCAAAAAAAAAAAAAAAAAAATGCCTGCTGCCATTTCATCCCAAGTCTGTCATTCTCAAAGAAGCATTCTAGGTCAGATTGATTTGTGCCACTCCTGCACAACCGTTTGTGCCATTTTTCTTCTGATGTAAATCCTCCTCTATGCATCCATTACACTTTTGTTCCCAATGTCTGATGTCATCTAAGGTAAGGTTAAGTTTGACTCTATTGAAATATGCACAGTATTTGTAGCATTCTGCATTTTCTTTGTATGGCACTCAGATTTCAAAAATTTGCATTTGTGCACAAATACAATATGCATGGAGGTTACAGTTATGACAATATTCACTGCTCTGATGAACAAATTGTCAAGAGAAAGAACTCAAAATGTTGTGTGTAGCAACTAAGCTGAAGATCATGGCATTCTCAATTTGCAGCAAAATTCATAACAGCAAATTGCCTAATATTATACAAAAGTATATGTCATAAAAACTTAATGTTGCCTAGAGCATGGATGAACAACATTTAGTGACAGCATTTACTGGGAAATTGGAGGATGTCTCTTTCCTCATCTTTTGCTTGCAATTGTTTCACATTCAAGAGCAAAAATAAAAACTTAAAAAAAAAAAGATATTTTAAGACAAGGACAATAACTTAATACAGCTCAATTCGAGCCTGGAACCTGAATGTGATGTGATGTATTTTCACACTTTAACTTCCTGTGGAGTATGGTATAAATTTGCCTTTGTGTCTCACATTTACCATCACATTTTCCCTTAAAGAGAACATTGCTTTACCATATGTTCACACAAACACCATGTGGCGCCATGCAAGTGGGAAGGGAACTACAGGCATCTGAGCGTTCACAATAAATTGAATTTCAATTACCCCAGGCGGAAGTTTTAATCACCGTGATTTCATGGTTCACTACCTCTTGTGAGAAACATTCACCTCACTCCCATACTGGTATCATCAGAACATGCCCATATATGCCCTGTTTGTGGAAAGGAATGTAAAACAAGCCGTTGGCACACAGCACACATATGAAGATCAATTCCAAGTGGCAGTTTGTTTGTCTTTCAACATTCGATGAATAAAATTTAATTAGTTTGGTGTAACCCGAACCACTTCCAGAACACTTTATTGATGACATGGAGAAATGGGGGGGGGGGGGGAAGGGGTATCAAGAATGTTTGAAAGATATAGAAAGTGGGCGAGAGAGAGAGAGAGAGAAGGGAGTGACAATCGGTGACAGCCACTGGATAACTAATGGATGGAGGGAGGTTAGGAAGAAAAGCGGGACAGAAAGATAAGAGAAATAGATCTTTGGGAATAAGTCAGAGACTGAACAGGTGATGGAGGAAAGAAAACTCCACCCTCGTCAATCTAAGGAAACACACCACGGACCTCTCACAATCACAGTAGGATGGGGCAAACTAATAGATAATTCAGAAGCAGGATGGCACTTTCAAATCAAATTGCAACCAAACTTGACATGAAATCTTACGCACATCGGGTTTTGGAGGTTTCTTGATGTCTGTAACTTGTGTCTTCTTTATTTTCACTTTGCTACTAATTAAAATCTATCAACAGAAAATTTTGACCTTAAATATAACAAAATTATAACAGTAGTTTTGATATGTAAAAATATCCCTTGTAAATATTTATTGTTGAACGTTTTCCCCCTCCAAATTCAAATTCGTCGTTCGAGTACATACGGATCGTGCAGTGCATGCACGTGAATATGTGCTGCTGTACGGTTACAACTAATGTGCATGCGCATGCATATTGTACGTTGCGCTATAGCGGGACTATTTTCAATGCCAAACCAGTAGCAATCGCAACCGCACAGCACTGCCATACGAAATACATGTACTTTCAAAGATAGCAATCGTGAATAGGTAGGCCTACATGTACATTCATTTTCAATTGGCTTTGAAAAACTGATGTTTCTTTGAAGTGTATTATTGCATTTGTCAAATATTTGAACTGCAATAGTATTTACATACTGGTTGTTTTGAAGAGTTCTCGTTCACATGCATTCACTGATTCTACATTCATGTACATGCGTTGATCGACGCGTCCACGGTATACGGTACCGGTCCTATGCGTACGTGCGTATATACAACGCACGTTCGGTGCTGAAAGTAGTGCCATCAGTGGACTAAATTGGACGCACATCGGGACCCACCCAGTAAAGAGACTGACATTGCCCCACCATAACATCTCTGGCGCGACTCACCAAAGGTGTCCTTGACGGTGCCCTGAGTCCATAATTTTGGCACAAGTACTACTCACCCATGACGCACTTCTCCCGGGGGTCACATAGTGGGTCTTACAATTGACAGGCCTGTGCATAACTACATTCCAATTAACCTTCCAACAGATTATTTTCCCTTTGTACAAATATCTGCAACGATGCCCTTGATAGAATTTTCTGTTTGTTTGTTTGTTTGTTTGTTTGTTTGTGTATGTGTGATACAGCACGTATTGCTATAACATCATAGGTATATGATCACAATACTGTAAAACCAGAAACATTTGTGGCATGAAACTTTTGCCATTTGGAGCCGACTGCCTTTTTCGAAGCATGAAACTTTTGCAAATTACTTTCACACTTTACCTTGCTCCTTGCGAAATTTGTGAAAGCTTCATGCATGCCAAAATTTCCAGTTTTACAGTAGTCACCTGAGGTGAGAACAGGAAACCTTCAGATCATCTATACACCAGCATACAAATAATCACTCCAAGACAAATTTTACCCAAGAAATGAAATTGCCTAAGAGCACCACTTTCATTACAAACAACATTGTTGTTAGGCGACTTGCCCTTTAAGACTGATTATGATGCAAGCCTAGAGATAAAGCAATCTGGATGGAGTGATGTAAGATCCAGGGTAGCCCAAAATTCACAGGGTAATAAAAAGGTGTCACAGTAAGTGGAGATTAGAGGGTAAGAATATTGCAGAGTGCAGAATATAAAAGGCAGTAGGGAGATAAAAGCTACGTGGGCACAGAAGCCAGGAGAATTAACTATCCCCCTGAGGAATGGTGTGAGAAAAAGTTGAGAACTTGTCTTGACAGACGAAGTGATGGTTATCACACAAAAATATGAGTAATGTTGAATTCATCATGACTCAAAATGTAAAAAATATGCAAGGAAAGAATGCAGATTCCTTCTACCCATTCCCGTGAACTCTATAATGACTTGGCATAATTCAGAGATTTCCCAACATATGTATCACCTCCTTGTTTTTAAACCATTCATTAGTTCACAGAAATTGATGCGGAACCTACTAAAAAACAAACAAACATGTTTTGAGGAATGAATTGATCACTTTCTTTCTCTGCATGCTGCATGAGAGGCATGATCATCTACCTTTGTGGTTTGCAAAGCATGATAGTTTCAGGACATTGTATCACAGCCTTCATAACATTTAGCATGTTCATTACCAGCTGATCTATGCATCAATGACTCGCAAAGTCTGCTGATTGTGGGAAGTGAACTCTACAGTTTTATTGACAATTCCATGAGATGCTTAGACTGGAATTCTTTTGAGATATTCTGAAATTTAAAGATATAATTGCACAAAAACTTGACTCATCATCTGTCTCCTCTCGTTAATACAATACTCTTACTGCAGTGTCCCTCCTTTGATCCATACAATAACAAACACATGTGTTAACAACTGGTGACATGCATTAAAGAAGACAGGAAGATAGCTTACATGTCGCTGGCTTTGATGGGGAAGACGTGTCTCTTCCTACATCCATGCGTTCCCAGAAACGAAGATTAGATTGGGCAAGGTTTCTTGTAACTGACATATCACATTCTGACATCAATACCATCCAAGTAATGGCACATCAAGGTCTGTGTGTCTGATAAGTGGGATTAATATTCTAAAAATAAATGCTCCTCTCAATTACATGTATCATATTTTCTCTTCGATGTGATGGCAGAGTAGTACAAATGTTACGAGACTGATGCAGCGAGGAGAGAGGAATAGACTGGACGTTATGTACCTGGACAGACATTATCATCTTTTGCTGCCATGAAAAGACTGACAAGATTATCAAACAAGGTCATAATCTTTTTTTTTTTCAGTTCTCCTCTTTTTTTTTTTTTCTTGAGGAGGGAGAACGACAACATCCGATGTTTCCATGAGATGAATGAAGAGATGAAATGACTTAGGATCCAAACTCAATGAAGATGCAATGGCTGCATGCTTCTTTCCCAACTCACTCTCAGTAATTCTGTGAACTGTAATGTTGCTTTCTCTCTCTCTCTCTCTCTCTCTTTCTCTTCCATTTTATCTTTGTATCATCCCAACAGAGTTCTTTGCTGCAGTCACTTGCCCCTCACAGGATTCTACATTAAAGAAGATGCTAAACTCAAATGAAATCAAGAACATTTGGTCCTTTAAAGGAACTGTACAGTACTGGTTGAGGTGAGGATTCAGCTTGTAATATTTTTGAAAGATATTTAGAAACCACCCCATGAAATGTTAAAGAGCATACAATTCTAAGGGGAATCAAAAGTTAATTTGAAGAAAATTGGTTTTGAAATGACTGAGATATCTAAAAACAAGGTAAAACAAAGAGATCCTAATAAAAGTTGTGGCCTGTCAATTTTATTAGGATCACTTTTTTGGATATCTCAGCCATTTCAAGGCCAATTTTCATCATATAAATCTTGAATCCTTCTTAAAATTGCGTGCTCTTTCATATTTCATAAGAAGTTTCTCATTATCTCACCAAAAGATGTTATAAACCTGAATCCTCACCTCAACCAGTACTGTACAGTCCCTTTAGGCAGGGCTTGACATTATCAGTGGCCTAGTGCCACTGAAAATTGATGTTGAGGAATCAAACTCCAAAAAACAAAATGTTATATTTTGGTGGCATGATTGGGTAATTCAGATTAAAAATGGATTGCTTCATTTCCTTTTATTTGGGGCTACTACATTTCATTTTTAGGCTACCAAAATTTCAGATTTTAAGATTTCAGTGTTAGACTGAATCCGCCACCAAAGAAAACAGTTAGCATGGAGCCCTGCTTTAGGCAACTTTCTTTGCAAGGAAACACTATGTTGTGAATTCTGATGTATTAAAAAAAAAAAGAGTTAACAACATTTCTGTAGTGAAAGCACAATAATGCATATCAGGCCTGAGAAGCACGTATGCTTATTAATCATCACTGCTAATAATATTGTAAACATTTAGCAAAAATTGTGAATAAAAATATACATAATAAGCAAACAAAAATAAATCATGGTACACATACACGTTGTGCACCTACATGTTGTACTTAGTTGGAATTTAAAGACTGTTTCCACAAGAAAAAAAAAAAGCTGTGAATACCCATTTTAATTTCCTACATGTGAATTCCTGAATAATACACAAAGACCCCGTTTACAGTGCGAGGCTCGGCCGCGGCTCGGCCGCGGCCGAGTCCACCTTCATTTCAGTGTACGCACAAAAGGCCAAATGCGAGGCCAAAATTGGCCTCGCATTTGGCCTCGCTCTGGAGGTGGTCTCGGCCCCGGCCGAGCCGCGGCCGAGCCGGCCTTTATTCAGTGTAAACGCAAACTGGGCCAAATGCGCGGCCAATTTTAGTCTGGCTTCCAAACCCTCTGCCTGTATATTTCGCTATTCAGGATGTTAACCCCCTCAATGTCGAAAACTAGTATAGTTTAAGGTGGTTTTGTCCTGCAAAGGATTTTTGTCCTTCGGCAAAGGCCTTTGCCCGAACGGCGACTTCGTCGCTACGGAATTCAGTTGGCAAAGGGTCTGAAAACCAGACAATACCAAATTGCGTTTGTTTACAAGCAGAGCGCCACTACGACAAAATATTAAAAGGTTTGAATTAAAAGCGCGGCCGAGCCCAGCAGTGTAAACGGACAAAATTGCGAGGCTCGGCTGCGCAATTGAGGTCGGGCTCGGCCGCGGCCGAGCCGCGGCCGATCCCGGCCCCGCACTGCAAACGGGGTCTTAGAAGTAGTCTGGTTGAATACACAAAATCCACAACAATTTCTATACAACTAAAATCTTGAATTGAACATCTTTGATGAGTCATAAATCAAGCCCTTGGGTAACTTTTCAAAGCTCTTTCACATAAAATAGACAAACTCCTCCCAGCACTGATTCAAACAAAAGTTTGTTCTGCCCATCTCTATAAACTGGAGCAAAGATAGAAAACAGTCTGCCGCGTCATCTCCACATTGCAGGCATACTCTCACAGGATGTCCTTTCAACAAAGCTGTGGATATGGATCAAAAAGTCCCAATCCTTCACCAAGACAGCTATCTGAAACAACTATCGCTTCATCAGAACTGCTTTGTTTGGCCGCCCTTATCTCCATTCAGTGAAGATATGACGTAGATGAGTTGTGAATGGATGCAGTTAGCCTTCGCTGTCCTACATCTCATGGTATACATTGTTTCTGATACTTCAGTTCCTTGCATGTAGCTGAGTGAGATTGCAGCTTTTTCTCTCCCTTTTCAAATCTAAATGAAGACTTGATTTGACATTTATCTTACGCACACATACAAAGTTATGGAGAATGCTTGGGATATGATAGATTCCACAGCAAATGTGTCCACAGTTCTTCTATGCTAAGTCATATATATCTTTAAAAAATATATACATATATCTAAAAAAAAAAAAAAACATATCTAAAAAATTGAATTTTTGAAAACATATAGCCTTAGCATCATTTTGCTTACATAAATGAAAACAAATTTCAAGAGGAAGTTGCTACCTGATTTTGCCAAAAATTTGTTCTGAATAATTGATAATATTTGACTAAAATCTTTGTCTACTTTATGATTAGGTTACAAGATGGAAGTAGGATTGCCATGTATGCAATATACAGTAATCATCTGCGTGGAAAATTCTATGTGAAGCACAAATCAGATTGTTCTTGGTTCACACGTTTTCAAGCCCTGAGTTTAATTTCAGTGGTGTTTTGGGTCTGTTAACTATCATAAGAAACCTAACATAAGAATGCACTAAATGTCTAGTATTCTTACTTACAAAGTTTCAAAACTAAAAGTTTCTCATCTTCTTCATATCGTAAATTGGCCAAAAAAATTAAGATTGTCATTGATGAAGGAATCCTATGATTCTGATATGATGATAGATCATGGTAGACTGTCAAATTCAGCTGTATCATAAAAACCTAGTTTTCATCCTTCTGGTAAGTGCTGAATTATCTGAGGAGTGGCCAATGCCCTTTGTGGTATACATAGGAGGCTTGCAGAAAGCAAATCCTTTCCTCAAGAGATGGGTATCACAAAGATACCCTATCGTTCCGAGTGCAGAACAAGCCTCACTCTTTAATCAGTGCTGATGAGACAAACTGGCATTAAATGTCACTGCCCTGCTGCCCTCTTCCCCTAATGACGCAGACAGACCCCTCTTGGAAAAAAACTCCGTCCATGACCTATAGTGGGTTTTACTTTTCTGTCTGTCTGTCTGTCTATCTCTCTCTCTCTCTCTTTCTCTCTTTGAATCATCATCAGATTTACCATCCATGCTCAAATCGAAGAATTTCAGTGGCAGAAAGAAAAAAATCTACATCAAGAAATAACCTTTGGAACTGTGATACAAACACAGACAAATGCCTGATAATTTGCATTCTAGCACAGGGTTTCATACCTGTGTAAATACGGAGGGTATGGTCTCACAAACATTATCAATCACACTGACAAATTACCGACAGAAAGAGTGACAACATACTTCAATCTTCCACCGACATAAAGACATTAACTACACTACATGTTAAACAGGCTTGACTGTTAAAAAACACATATCCTTTTGCCAGAAAGGAAGAAAAAAAAAAACTGGAAAGAAATTAGAGCTAACCTAGTAACCTGATGCATAGCTGCTCCACAAAATTAATGCAGTATTCTCCTTTTTTGAGCATTTACCCTGAGTTGGAAACAGAGAAAAAAAAAACACCAAGAAAGCTGATACTGACAGAAAAGAAGTAAACACACACACACCTGCTCCAGTTTCTGCTATTGATTGTCACAGAATATGTTAATTGAGGGGAGGGAAAGGCAATATGTTTTCTTCCTATGTACCAAGTGAAACAGAAGTCGTTTTCTATCCACCTGCAATAGAAATCCAATGAGAACAGACATGTTGCTATGTAAGGACTACAATGATAATTCAAGGGACTGAAATACTCCAAGATTTTGTACAATGTTTCACAATCATATATCTCTCAAAATTTGATCACACATCGTGGAATTCGATGGTACAAAACCAATTCTTTATGTGGATTGAATGCATACAGCAACATTAGTAGAACACACCAGTGAAAATTTGAGAAAATCAGAGAATCTGTTCAAAAGTTATGGATTTTGGTGCAGCCATCACTGAATGAGAAGACTACTACAGTTTGTGATGACACATATAAGGGATGATATAAGGAAAATATAGAGAAAATTCATCAATCCACCATTCCCCTTTAACAAAGAAATTGAAATGTATGAGGAATTACAACATTTCTTCTCCATGCTTCTGGTATTTTCCATGTCAAACTATTCACTGTGTCCCTAATCGAGTAAAAGTGAAGTATGGCTGTAAGTCAATTGTTGTTAACTTCCTAACAAGAAGTAATTGTGGTTAACTTCCTAACAAGAAGTAACTTTTGTTTTGCAAACAACGGTGAATTTTGAGACATCTACAAATACTGGACAGTACTAAAAGATTATCCATACTTGTTAAAATGATCCTTCCATCCAATTTGCATATAAAACTGAGAAGCATAAAATCATAGCAATTCAATGATTACGAAGGGGTAGATCACTGGAATGATATAAGAGAAATGCCAGTTTTGAGATCTATTAATGACATAATACTGGCACAAATCAGCTTTGAAATGTAATACTGAAATATTAATTTCCATATATCAGACTATGAAAAATAATCTTCTTTCCATTAGCATAAAAAGATCCTGATCAATTTTGTTCACGGTCTCGAAAAGGGCATGAGACCTTTTTCCACCCACTTTAACTGTTCATGACTTGCCATAGAGGGAAGGGTTTAATCCAAGCTCATCTGGTTAGGAGTAAGTAATATGGGATAAGAATCTAACCCATAAAGTGTGAGTTAATGCACTCGTGGAATATTCCTTTCATCATATCCTTCCCAGGTACTGCTTTCTTTACTCCCTACCCCACTTCCATCATATTGCTTCAGTTTCTGGAGTTGCATTTCATCGCCAGAGGCATTTACTTAACTTATTTTTCATGAGCGCAAATATGAGTTGCAGTCCTCTCCTGTCAAAGTCACTGGTGGCCACTAAAGTTGTTCTATGAAATACAAAGAAAAAATTCTCCCCAAATAGGAAAACCTATTTAATTGAAAAAAGGGGAAATTGAATGCAAATTTAGCTGGCATGTTGTCAAGTTACCTTCATCATAAAAAAGACTCAGTCTGTGTCAGATCAAATAGGACCCACTAATGGGAGAGAAAATTGATACTGCAGTATTTAAAGACTTAAAGAGAAGGAAAGAGGGCAACAACCTTCTCTTCCTCCATTGAACATCTGAATTCAGGACAGACCTATCTATCACAGCCATTACTATCACTAGTCTCGGCACAGTCTCTCAAATTGCCTCTAAAATCTTCCCACAAATGCAAATGATACACAGAAAAAAAAAGTCTGATGCACAAACATCATACATGAGAACTAGTAACATATTTGACACAGAAACCATGAATCTTACATGAAAGCAACATCTGACTCTTGGCCAGAATGAAATATCATTCACAGTAGCATGTTTGAAGAGAAAATGGGTTGACTGAGCAAGGCTAAAAACATGAGTAGAAGGGAAAACACTTGCAGATATTCAGAGAGGAGACTTTCCCTGGGAAGAAAAATTGATCACAGATTGCCTGGAAGGATTTCCTGTTTCTGGAAGATGTTTACAGCCCGATGTGAAGCAATCATTGCCAGCTAGGAATGACCGGTATGAGGGAAGAGACAACACTAATGGGGCTAAAGTTAGCCAAGCAGCCCTTGTTAGAAAGCACTGCTCTAGATGAAGAATTGACTCTTGATGAAAACATTCCACTTGCTCACTGGAGTATACCATAAAATCAATTTTATTCATTCATTATCATTGAATGCTTCACATAGGTGACAAGTGCAGCATTCAGTAAAACAAAGATGTTCTGATCATTCCTGTGAACAACTGTGAGACTTTGAAGTATTTTTACAATGATCTGAACATTAAGGGATGATACAGTATTGGTCAGGGTGAGGATTTAGCTCTTAACTTTTTGTGAGATAATTAGAAACCACTCCATAAAATGTTAAAGAGCACACAATTCTTAAAGGAATTGAAAGTTTATTTGATGAAAATTGATTTTGAAATGGCTGAAATATCCAGAAACAAAGTAAAAAGAGCAATCCTAATAAAAAGTGGGTCCCACCTTTTACAACGATTGCCTTGTTTCTGATATCTCAGCCATTTCAAAATAAATTTTCATCAAATAAATTTTCAATTCGTCCTAGAATTACATGCTCTTTCATATTTCGTAAGAGGTTTCTCATTATCTCACAATAAAAGTTGGAAACCTGAAGCCCCATCTAAACCAAACCCAGGGCCTAAACCTAAACCTAAGCCTGCAATGTCCTGTGACTGTTTTCCCTCAAAGACAAGGAAATAGAATAATGAAACTGACCGCTGTTTCACACAAAGTCTGGCTACTCTCCAACAAGCCCATCACAATGAACAGAAATTAATAACATACAGAAAGTAATACTTCAGGCAGAATGGTCACAGAAAGTATTTGTTTTTTAAGAACATGGACACTACAATGACAAAGATTCATTGAAAGGAGAAAAATGGTACCCTGATTTCATGATATGAAATGGTTAATTTGTAAGGTGGCCTCCACAACTGATTTAAAGTTCACTTCCTCATCCACATGCTGATTAGCTCCACATATTATGCAAAGTTATGAATATACTACTCACTGGATGGAGATGTGTAGAATGAAAACAGGAAAACAAAGCCCACAAATTGCTAAATACCTGAGCTTAACGGGGCAAATGACACTATTCAAGCCATTTGAATATCTACTAGTAATTCCACAAATCTGGTATTCCATTGGTAGCTTATGGAAATAGGAAGTGGGGTGTTTCAAATATCATTAGTCTTCATGCCAGGCTGATAAGAAAGTTCATCAAAACTTACAAGTGTTAACTGACATCACGTTTTTAGATTGATTATATTGTAAATGGCAAGGAAAAATATAAAATTCAGTACAAATAAGATAAGAACTATACCCTAGACATCATATGTATCAAAGTACCAAGACAGATCAACTAAAAAGAACTATATCCTAGACATCACTTACAAAGACTTAAAAGATTGAGGTGTGAACTTTCTTTAATTTGTCTCACTCTACAAATTAAATTTGTAAGATCGCAACTGCTGATCTGTAATATTCTCTTGCTTACTTAAAAGGTTGTATTAATGTATCAGAGAGCAAGTAGGATGCTGTGTAACAGATAATGTACTAGAATTTAGGAAATCATAGTTTTCTTCATATTCATCCAACCGAGCTCAAATTTCATTGATATTTGGTGTAATTCTCCTGCTTTTGCTGATTTTAAATCATTTACCCCAATCTTCAGATGTCAGCAACTGAATGTAGGTTGCTACAAAGCCACTTGCACATTTGCCTTGTGCAAATAAATCAAATCTGCCAGGCATGTTTTATGTGTATTTGCAAATTCAGATCATGGAGCCCTTACTTTGCACAAGTTGGAAAAAAAAATACATGTAGTGTAATGCTCTGGATGGGGTGACTAATAATTCTAATATTGACTGTGAGTCTGTGCATGATGATGTGACTTAAAAATTCAAGCTTATTGGCTCATCATAAAATGAATATTTTACCACAATTACTGTATTAATTCCATCACCTTAGCCTTGAAATAATGTAATCACAATGATATCGGGGGAGAAAGGACTTGTAGTTGATAAATCATTGACTGAAAAATATGATTTCTAGCATATTTTTGTGTACAAAACAATGGGAGGTATGTGAAATTATTATATTTCACCTTTTGTAATTTGTATGTGGGAGTGATCAACATGTCACATTCATTGAAACATGAAAGGACATGGCATTCCATAGCTTTTTGTCTTATGTTCCATTCATTCCAAATCATTTGAGAAATTTAACTTGAATACAGAGGAAGACTACAAGGTTTCCACATGGTTGGACAGAAATCAGTTGAAAAAAAAAATAACAGTGTCTGGGATAAAGGCTATGATTACTATCAGAGAAGTTTCTTTACTGTCTGATGTAGTAGAGAATTTTATTAATGTGACTAAGAAGTGCAAAATCTTCTTGGATCAGAAAGCTATCAGATATCAGTAAGAGGTTTATGAAGAAATCCTGCTGAGCTTATTTTCCTCTTACCTTTCTCCCCTCTCATAGTGTTTTCTTTTTTGCTTTCATTCCACGTGCTCAATACACCAAAAACCTTGTTAAGTTTATACTGCTGACAGATGGAACAAAACCTCAACATTATATGTTGATACAGTGCTCTGATGCAGAGGAGAGAGAATGAAAGTCAAAGCATTGGAGATTACAGAGTTTGAGTTGACAATATTCATTTCATTCTGAAAAAAAAAAAAAAAATCTGCCTTGGGCTAGTATCTGAAGGAGATGATTTCTGGAGATTCTTCTACACGCAAGAACTCTTCAATGCATCCTATTCTCTTATCATGCACTTATCACCTACTTGTAGGCTATTGAGCTTGTGATGGGATTGTATTGTTCAGGTGTTTGCATGATTAGAACGCTTCGCTTAGGACCTTTTCCTCTCCAGTTTCTTTTAACCCATCAAATCCTGACAGGTTTTGCTGCAAAACTTATTATTTCATCATTAGCTGCATTCAAACACACACACACACTTGCACAGCAAGTTTTGCAAAATGATGCGGACACTGTTCATTCTTTTGTGTAGACACACAAATTTTAAAAAAAAAAAGTTACCTCTTGCGATGTGTGCATCATGATGGGAAAAAAAAAAATCAGTTCTGCATGATTTTCTTTTTAAAACCCTGACAATAATTTGTCGTGTGTGGTGGGTGAAACCGAGAAAACAATGATTTCTTTGGTGTGAAGCACAGGAAGAAACCATTCCCAATTGTTTTTTTTTAATCCCATAATGCAACTTGCCACACACAGGTCTGAACACTTGGTGCCCAGGGTCATGTTTTAGTCATTGTTCCAGCATGAAGAGTCTGGATCAAAACATTCATTTGCAGCCTTATTTTTTTTTCAATGTATGTGAATGGTAGCAAATAAAAATGAATTTTGCATCCAAAGCATATCCAAAAATATCTAAAACAAAGCAATCCTAATAAAGGTTAGACCCATCTTTTCTTAGGATCACTTTGTTTTGCTATGTTTTTGGATATCTCAGCCATTTCCAATTTTCATCAACTGAACTTTGAATTGCTTTTTAGAATCATATGCTTGTTAAACTTTCATATAGTGGTTTCTAAGTATCTTGCAAAAACTCTGAATCCTCACCTCAACCAATACTATACCATCCCTTTAATACATAGACTCTTCTCGGTCACTGCTGGCCAAACCTGATTAGAAAAATATGTTTGGGAAAAGATTATTCATGTTTGCTTTAAGATGTATAAACTTAACATGAATAACCTGAAGCATGTTTCTAAACATGTCTACAAACATGCTCTTTTGCAAGTCTGAAACCCATTGGGAGGAAAAGGAGTAAGAGAGCCCAGAGGACGGACAGTCGAGTGATGAGTTGTGTTGTTACAAGAATCACTATTTGACAAGATGATGGAAATGCTAAGCCTAGGTGTGGCCAAGTTTATAAAGGATGTTTTCAATCTACTGTTATACAAGGATATGTTCCTTTCATGTGAGCAACTGCTCAAGTATCAGGGCTCAGGGAGTCAACCCTTACACCATGCATGACTCATGGGCCCCCGTTCCAAAACTGGAGTGAATCTGGGATACGTTGATGACCAGATTTCTTCAAGATTGGAGTCAGGTTGGGAAAATGATTATCAAAAATGAAAACAAAGGAAATCCTCCCTTGTAGCTTCCTGTGAGTTTCTGGCCTGAATCATATTGATCAGCATCTCAGACTGTTTAAGGTGTAGTCTTCCTACTCTATGCAAGCTTTTACTATTTCCACCTTAATGTAAAGGGTTGTGGTAGAAGTGAATGCTTTTCCCATTTTTTTTTTTAACCAAAAATTTTAATATATGACACCAGAGTATAATCTTTGGAAATCATTAAACAGACAACTTCAAGCAAAACTCTTGTTTTCCTGCATGTATGACAAAAGAAACAGCATGGGTATATCGCACTATAGAAACATGTAGATGACAAATCAGTCTGAAAAAGAAAAAAAAGAAAAAAAAGGTTCTGCAGTGAAGACTAACTGTCCTTGTTTCACATTAACCCATTGAGGATGAGTCCCGAGTATACTCGAGCAAGTGTCTATGGGAAATGCGTGTTGTAGCAAAATCGGCCTGTCCTCAATGGGTTAATATCCATGTCAATGCTGGTTCATGGTTCTCAGAGAGTTATGATAGGTCAGCTTAAATTTTGCACATTTGCAAATTTTAATGGGATGTAAAGATTTAACCATTTGCACAAAAATATGGTAAGTTGCTAAATCTCAGTGTCTAATAGGGTGGAAATACCTAGGTATATTCAGCGTACATTGTCAGAAACTAACATTTCATATAAAAAAAAATGAAAGAGTTGTACTATGTTACTTATTATGTAATAACATGACCATTATGAAAATAAAAATCACATGTGCATAACTTTTGCAGTATATTTTTTTCTTAATCTAACAGTTACTGTAGAACATAGTCACTTCCAACATTGTTGGTTTGAGGTTCATATTTTGTTATTCACGCATACATCAAATAGAAATACATAGGGACTGCTGATGATAACACAATTCTACTTCCAAACTTCATTATTTTGTCACCATGTAATGATATCATTTATCTCTGATATAACGATTGCTTGCATTACATCTATCCAACACATATTGTCTTCTTTATTGACTTCTCTTTGTTTTAACATTCAAGGCATGTTTCCCAGAAGCATTGACAAAGTGAAACATTATGTCCCAACTACTTACTAAAAGGGGTACATAATATGAAATATAATGAAGCCTGTGGGAGGTATAAGGAATAAGACTAAAATTGCACTAAAATAACACGTTTTTAACAGAAAGTGTTCTCTACGGACCTTCTAATCCAATGAGCAACATCAAACCACTACACAGTTCCACATGATTACTGTCTAAAGATTTACTTGATTTTGATGGCAGTTCTCACCACTTTGTGTTTGACATTTAAAACAAATTTTGTGTAAAATAGAGAAATGACAAAATCCTTCCAATACTGAACCACAAATGTGTGCTGTAAAAGCACCTGTAATGGAGGGGGGGGGGGGAATGAGTCCAGAAAGATCTCTTGCCTAGATACACAGTGAATTGATTGTGACAAGACTGGCAAAATAAAGTCATTGGACCTTGACATTTTGACACCGAGCCATTTGCTAGACATCTTAAACTTTAACTTGGCATCAATCATGCAGTGATGAATCAATTCATGGCAGGAATCTAATTTTGACGCCATGACTACAGCATCTACAGTGGAACATGCCCCCCCCCCCAAAAAAAAAAAAAAAAAAAAAACAGGTTCGCATGACAGGTGTGGAATTAATGTATAGGAAGCGATGATATCTTTGCCTTTGTTGCAATTCTACATCAGTGCAAATTTCTCTTTCCTTTTTGACACAACTGATACATATGCATAGAAATGATGCCTCTTTCTTCAACCACATTATTTGATTTTTTTCCCCTTCTTTGATGGATGTTTTTTTTTTTCTGTAATCAGTGCACGTAACAATTAAGCTGAACTGTAAATAAGGTTGATTACTGCTGCAAGCTTCCTTTACTTTCTCATAAAGATATGTATATGCTAAATGGGTTATGGATGTAGGCTAGCAGTGCATATAGTAAGATATCCCTGTGGCATTTAGATAAGTGATCAGCCAGACCTGAGAGAATCAATTAGATTATCTTAGAGCAAAAGTTTGTCATTGTCTATGAATCCATGCTCTGAAATTCTGACGGTGGTTTGCAGAAAGGTACAGAAATATGATTACTAGCGAGTCTCAGGAGAATCCTACCAGCTATTATTGCTCCATATATTACAAACTAATCTCATTTCAGGAATCTGTCTTGTCTTTTCTAAAATGGTTCCAAATCATTCATTGCCCTCTGTCTCAAAACCAACAGAAACAGGATCTGGGAAAGTAGTCTCCTGATTATGCTAAAGAAGAGATCACGTCAAATTATGACAGCTACAAGCATGTGAAGATGAATAGATCAGGATGTAAGAAAGGATATCATCGCTGATGATGAAAGCATCCCCTGTGCTTTAAACTAGATATCTGATTTGCTGCATTCAGAGTAGTGCAGGTTATTGCAAGTGTCTGGAAAGGAAAAAATAAAGCTGCCCACAGCTATGACAACACAATAGCATGCCACGCTTCCCCCCAGCTAGTGGAAAGCTCTAGCTATCAAGTCCTATTGTGCATTCTCTCGCCTCGATGAAACTGGGCAAAGTTATTTTGACATAGAGTAGGACCTCTTTGCTGTGCCGACGTTGTCAGAGGCAATATCACCATCTTGATTTTTAGAAAGATGTCTCCTTGAGACATTGAATAACACTTCCCGTCTCCCAATCAATAGGACTCTACCTTCCTCACCCTCCTTCCTCGCTTTGTGCTCGCCTTTCCTCATTTCCCGCGGCGTGCCCCCAGCAGAATAAATATCAATTGGTCTGACAGTATTCCAAGGACAATTAATCAGGAATGATATGTTTGCTGCCACCTAATTAGTTCCTTTCGGTGAGTTTCTTTACATTTTGCTGTTTCAATCGCACACTCTCTAGAGTATGTCAAGGAAAGGCTTGTACACAAATAAAGCAATGTCTATTTTTACAGTACTTGATAAACAAATTGACCAGCTTATTTTTATGATATACTTTAGAATGAGTCTTAATTCAAGTTAGTGTGTTGCTAGTTTACATGCATTGAGAAACAGAGGACCACCTCAGAATTAATTTCCTGTAAGTCACTCAGGAATGATATAGCTGTGAATCTTTATCAGTTCAGCCAAAGATACCACTGCAGTCCATTGTTACACTTGGATGGGCAGTCTAATATGATTTTCTAAACAACAAAAACTTTGCTGAAATGATTTTCCTGGGCTATAAAAGATTAGGTTTGTAATGGGTTCATTATCAATTAGATTAAACTTGTTAATACTAGGTGATAAATCTCTGTTTTCTTACATTTCTATGATTCAAATTCAATCATGTAACAAGGTGTGACACAGCTGAGATTGGAATCCTATTTTCTTTGCTCAATTTTTCACTAATATATATCTATATATATTGTCACCATTATAAATCTGCTTAACTAATAAAGTCTCGAATCCGAACAAGTACATGGAATGTTTGGACAACTGATGGTAAGTCTAAATATATACTGGGCAAAATATTGATAAATTGTCATCTAAGAAGTACACTCTTTACTTTGTCTTCATTATCACAGTGGTATTAAAAAAATAAGCACAACAAAAAAGAAAAGAACAAAAATTACATTTGTGAATGCAAGTGTTTGAGGAGAAACCTTCTATTTATATGACTAATCTTTTGGCACTCAAAGTAATTGCAATTTGTAAGAAAAACATACATACAACAACCTTTAAAACTTCTGGTTTGGTATTTGCTGAACATGTTGTACATAGTCTCCAGAATATGTTTTGTGTATGTTTGTATGTACTGTCAGATCTTTATAATGTAATGTAGACTGTCCAGATTTAAGTGGAATCAACCACATAGGACAAAGCTGAGCCAGTTTCATTCCATGAGCTGTACCACCAGCACACTCTAAAAGGACTTCCATTATTGTTTGCACTTGGATCTTCCCTGACCTTCTGGCAAGCTGACCTACTTTTCTTCCCATTATGACACAGTACTTTACAGACTAGACTCGACGTCAGCTAGATGGCTGCATTCTCTACATGTGCACACATACCATAAGTCCAATATTGTCCCGTATTGTAATTCTATTTCATCTTAAATGCATCTTGCTTTAGTAACTTCAACTTAGGAAGAGAATTCACTTTGTGAATGCATATGTCATGCTCAATATTGTTATCTAGTGACATTAAAAACAATTTATTGGGTCTTTTTGCACACAAGTGAGGTAAAATCATCATAACACTAAAAAATGAATTCCCTCTAGAAAAATGCAGAAGAATGCAACTCTTCAATATATACAAAATGTTCTAATACAGTTATTTACCCCCTTTGGCACCCAAGGGGCGTGTTTCAAATGTCAAATGAGGATGGTTCTTCCATTTTAGCAGGGGGGATTCAGCTTCATCAGCAGCTACATGAGGGACATATTTTATAATGCCACTGCACTCTCATCATCTCTCAGGGCAAAAAGAAAACAGTACAAAGAGGAAAACCCATTAGAAATCATATAAAAAGAATAACAACTATTCATATAATGCTAAATGAAGCAGCATGAAGTTGTTTATTCTTTAATAACAAAGAAGATACTTTGGAAAGTGAAATGACAGGAATGCATAATTCTCGACATCTCAAATATGGAAATAAGACACAAATCCATTGAGTTGTCATGACAGACACCTGCAAAATCTTGCAAATGATAGATAGCTTTGAATCAAGTGTTGATAATCACGCTGCAAGACCCCAACAAACACTTCGGTCGGCACAGCATTCCAGAAAACTTGAACTCGCCAGATCTTTTCCCTTGGAAAGAGAAAGCAAACAGTCACTATGAATTCATTTACTTCAGCAATTTCTAAATTTAGAGCACTTGTGCACTAGTTTGAAAGCAGAAATGAATTAAGTCCAACGAAATGGGACAACAATAACACCGTTCTGGCACTCAGGTGAAGATATTGGCTTATTGCCAGAAGGTAAACATCATTAGCAAACTTTTGGAAACCTCATTATATCAAACTGTCTCCGATTCCCTTAGCTTAGCTCTCCTTAAATTCTTCCACATACAACTGCCTGACCAAAACAGAGAGCAAGAGAAAGATAGAGAGAGAGTGAGAGAGGAAGAGGAGGAGAAGGAGGAAGAGGAGAGAGAGGGAGGGAGGGACAGAGGAGGGATGTTGATTTGTCACATGATGGTAAACATACAGTCCGTCATGTGCAAACTTTGGAAGTGGTAAAATTAATATGAACCTTCCTGGACCACAAGAACCATTAAGAAATACCTTCTCCTTTGAAGTCCCTAATTCCGATCATGACACTCTCCTTTATGTGACACTCACACCTTCTTGTGTCATCACGACTGATCAGGGAGGAAAGATGGTTTGTGGCTGCAATTTGAAGCAGTTGGAATGTTTGCCTTCACTATGATGGTTCCATGACATTTGCTCCTGCAACAATTGCTGCCATGAAATTTCTGCATGCTAAGCAAAACATATAGAAAACATAACCCTAACCCTAGTGCTCACATCAAACTAAACCTAATACCCTATCACAACCCTTACCCTATCACAACAGTTACCATAATCCTGAGCCCTTGAAGAAACAAAGACTGGAGCAACTGTTGCAGGAAGCAATGTCATGTCACCCACTATGACAGATCTTACAAATTTAGGAGAGAATACAGAATCTATTGCTGAACACTGGTAGTAAATATGACTGTTGATGTTTTACTCCTATTCAGCAGATATGAATGAAATATAAACAAGGAAAATGACTTTATTTCCTCCATGAACAGTAATGGATCCATAGATATGACTTTAGGAGAGAAAGAGAGGATGGCAAGAAGGAAGAAAAGATGATTATATGACATACATACCCAAAACAGAACCTGTGCTTGAAGCTGGTACCCCATCCCCTGGAGGGGGAGGATGGAGCGGACTGCTGGTGCCCTGGGCTGTAGTGAACGCGAGGCGAGTCCGTGGGTTTCATTTCCTGGCCTGGGTTACCGGGGCCGTCCAACAAGAAAAAGGATGGATGTATACAAGGAGACCCGTGGAAGGTGGTGCAGCTCTCTTTGGCACCAGAGTCGACCCAAGAGGGTTGCAGCCCTGCCCAGCTGGTGCTAGGGGGACCCCAGTCCTTCACCTCCTGCTGGTAGTCTAGACAAATTTGGGAGGATGACGCACTGGTGTGTCACTTCTCTGCTGCTGACGAGTCGTGCCGGCGGGACAGAAAGTGCAGTCGATGGTGGCGGATGCTGCGACACATCTTGGTGATCAACATGACACTTCCCACGCTGAGCCACTGACTACCCTCGTCAATTTGCCAGTCATGGAGCGCTCCCTCGCTTGACACCTGGATGAGTGGGTCGAAGAGTGTCGCAAGAGAGAGAAAAAGAAAATACATGTGAAAATCTATGTGTGACACAGAAGACTGGGTGCAATCCAATTGAGAGCTGCTTCATACATGTGCTAAACACAAAATACAGTTACATTGCACATTCTATGAGACATCATGGGTCGTGGTTCATTCACTCGGGCATAACTCATCACACTTCATATATCACTGAGTCTTTGACTGGTTAAAGGCATAATTTACCATTTGCAGACGAATAAAAAACCCAGCATTAGTGCTTTAAAATGGTTTTAGAATGTGAGTTAGGGACAGAAACAACCACTGTAAAAATTTAAATTGGTAAATTTGATGTTTAGTATTGCTAAATATACAAAATGTGAACAATAGTTATAATAAAAATGCTTCCAGATTAAACCGTCTACAGTTACGGTTTATTGAGGAAAATATAGATATCTTCTTATATTTTAGGCTTTACCTCGAAAATCTTATATGATAGGATGTTTTGTAGTACAACAGACCTACACATATGCATTAAATGTCATATCTTGAAATTTTTTTTAAATCACTGTTCCCAAAGGTAAACAAGACCTTTAAGACTTGGGAAGTTCTGTCAAATTAAAAGAGATATGACAGACAGGTACTGAAAACAAACTGACATGAAATCTTGCGTCCTGTTTTTAGTTGAGGTCTTAATTGATTGGACAGGTAGAGAAGGATATACTACACAATGTACACTTGTATGGTGCACATTGATGATTTACCTGTCTATACATGTATGTCTCCACATAGTGTTGATGACCAATTTAATTCCCATGTTTCATAATCTCATTTGCATCACATACACTTTAGTTCTGATAAGACCATTGGGTAATATTGACACTTAGTCATTCAAACCCAATTGTCCGATGGAACAATACAGAAAGATGATCAAATGGCTTACTTTTTTTTTTGAAAGTCAAGTACAGGTACTTTTGAAAAGTGTATTCTTTAAATTCAAGAAAGAAAAAAAAAGAATCTTTTGATTTCCTTGTTCACAGATGATGGGGAACACAATGTAACTTACATCCATACAATCATCTCTACTTCTCTTATCAGATGTACAACTGTATTTCAGGAACATTTCACAATTGCAATTAAGTGCTGTTAAACCACTTGTGATAATAGGGCCCCCATATCACAGTTTGCAATAAATGGTAGGCAATAAACAGAAACATCACATGATGCCTTGTGGGGAAAGTCATTCTCACAAAATGCAGACATAGAACTCAAAACAGGTTGAAAAACCTTTTTCTTCTCAGGATTTTTTATGAAAGCAAACCTCATTTTACACAGCTAATGATCAATAAAGAGAATATTGCACCTGTAGCATGAGGTTATTTCCTTTGTAATGTTTCCACAATGCAGTCATAAATGAATTCCCCACATTCCTTCTCAGCAGTAAAGCAACGAGGCTCTCTCCTGCTTTAACTCAATTCAGTATGAAACAATGACATAGACTCCATTACATTACTTTATAGCAATCATGAAGTATCCATGCTGTGAGCCTACTTTAGTTTTGAAGCAGACTTTGAGAGATCAACAGTGTGGCTGCCAAGTGGTCTCAGGAGAATAAATTTATTCCATTATGTTGAGAATGTAATGGATGCAATTATAACTGCACAAACTTGTAGACATATGACAGATTCATAAACTAGATTTTTAAAACTCTTGAACTGTGGGTGTCAGTGTATATTCGATGTCCAACATAATCACTAGGGTTCATACTGCTCAGTTTATGAACCTTACTTCATAATCATAAATGTAATGAGGTTATTTTTTTTTTTTTGAAGAGATTTCTTATCAGGAAGTGCTGATCAACAGATAACCATTGCTGCTGATGGAACATTTTCTCTTATAAGGTGTCAATATATGTCTTGACATTAACCTCGATACCTCACAGGGATTAATTACTAGCAATATATTCCACCAATAATGATCTTTCAGGGGAAATTCTTCAAATCTATCATTGATAGGCCTATACTATCGGGGTGAAAATGCTTGCAAAACACTCCTTAGGGTAGGATCATGCGGCCTAGGTATTCATCACTCACGTAGGACTGCTTCATTTGTCCAATATCAGTTTCAGAAATTGAGAAGAATCACAAGAGCCTGATATGAAATTCTGTCAGGAGAAGCTTTGACTTTGCCAGCAGCTAAAACACCTCACACAGTTACTCCTACGCACACGTCAAGGTGCCTGGAGAAAATTCCTCTCCAATTTCAGTGAAGTTAACACACAACTGCCAAAGTGGAAATGACTAATAAGCTCTCTGTTGCTAATTTAGATAATCTTCAGTAGCATTGAACCACTGTCGTGATTATCAGCTCATCATGATTTTAACTTGCCTCCCATCCCCATCGGCCCATGCTTACTGGAAAGAGTCATGACAGTAAACTTTGCAATACGTGACCTTTACCTTTCACACCACAACAAAAAACTCAAAATGCTGCCCGAGGAAATTTATGAGTTACAAAATGAGAAGTGCAAAATGATCACTGAATACTCCAATCTTTTTGCAAACCACACTAGATGTCAGATTGATTTATCCCTCATAGGAATTGACCCCCTAAAAATGAAGGATTATGGGGGAAAAAATGGCTCTGTAGGGCTTTCGGATGAATCCCATTTACCACAAGAGGAGCAGTCCGAGAGAGTAGACCTCCGCCAAGCAGCCATGATTAAAATATCGCATTTTGTGGGCAGTGTCTGCAACACATAGGGACATCTACGCATCAATACATCCAGTGAAAATGTGATCGATTGTTGAGTTATCGGGAGATAAAGCATATTTTTATGTCCTTTATGACTCCTACGACCTTTGACCTATTATGTCATTACTCCAAATTTTATTATTTCCTTCTTTCTTCATGATGAACACTTCCTGCAAATTTGGTGACGTATAACCTTTGACCTCATGATCCCAAATTAAAATATTTCTTTCTTACTTCATTATGAGCACAGTCTGCTTGTTTAGTGAAAATCTGATCATCTGTTGTTGAGTTATTGGGAAACTTTAGAGTTTTTATGTACTTTATGACCCCTATGACCTTTGACCTTTGACTTCATGACCCCTACATTGAATAGTATTTTTTTTATTTCATTATGAACACACCTTACAAGTTCAGTAAATATCTGATTATTTGTTCTGGAGTTATTGGGAGATTAAGCTTATATGTCCTTAGGGACCCTATGACCTTTGACCTCATGACCTCCTAATTATTTTTTTTCCTTTTGTACATCATCATAAACACACCCTGCAAATTGGGTGAAAATCTGATCATTCCGTTCTTGAGTTATTGGGAGATTAATAATATCATGTCCTTAAATGACCCTTTGACCTTGGACCTCATGACCCCAAAATGTAATTATTTCTTTCTTACTTCATTATGAACACACAGCGTAAGTTTAGTGAAAATTTGTTTACCCATTCTCAAGTTATCTTGTACACTAACAAACATAACGACATACAGACAAACATATATGGAACTGAAAAACATAACCTCTATTGGCTGTAGGTTTTTCCTAGCAGAGGTAAATATTCAACAGCGGAGACAAAATATGTACTGGGGAGGGGTGGATACTGCAAAGACAATAGGCAGACAAACAGACAGACAGACAGACAGACAGATAATCAGGTAGATAGGCAGGCAGATAGATACTAGTAGATAGATAGATGAATAGATAGATAGATAGGTAAGTAGTTAGATAGATAGATAGATAGATAGATAGATAGATAGATAGATAGATAGATAGATAGATAAATTAACCTCATTTCTTTGAAACACAATTTATTTTGTTACCTCATGATAAAATTGCTGAAAGAAATTTTGTAGCACAAGCTTACCCATCACATGCACAGTTTTACTTGAACATAGATGATGGGTGATCCATAAATAAAACACGAGCAATATGATAAAAGGAGGCATATAAGACAGGTTACCATGACCCTGGCCTGTCCGATCGCTAACACTTGTTATGTGTAGTTCCACAGCAGCTAATTGCCATCATGTTCCTAAATGTTTAATGGAAGGATACATTACTTACAATGGCTGCTTTCATACTACAGTGTGGGTGATTCTAATCACTCTCTCCTGTTCTGTACATCAAAGTTTACTAATGAGGTACTCCAATGATAAAATAAAACAACCCCCCCCCCAAAAAAAAAAAAAAAAAACAGTGAAAGACAGCAATAGGCAATGGAAGAAATAAGTAGATTGGACAAAACTTACACTAATGGTATTTCTAAGTGAATTAATAAATAACTTTTTATATTGCCTTCAAAGTGACTTTAGTGTTACTTATTGTATAACCAGAAACTTTTGCGGCACAAACTTTTGCAAAGTGGAGTCGACGGCCCCTTTCACAGCATGACACTTTCGCAAACCCCCATGTGCATTTAATGCATTGTGTAGACAAAGACTTTTTGCATGCATTCTGCTTTTGCAGATCTTGGATTCTCACAAAATTTGTGAAAGTTTCATACACACAAACATTTCTGGCTTTACAATATCTATGGCTGGACTATCATTGCCAACAAATATTAGATTATCACTCTTCTTGTATTTGAGTGAATGAATCAATTTCTTATGTCTTTGAAGATTAGTAAAAACATAAGGTCTTTTGCATGGTATACAGTATTGCTCTATAAGTTTGAGACAAACAAGAACTTTAGAATCACTACTCCTGGAATTGCAAATCAATGTTTAGATCAACCAAAACACTAACAGGGGATGTGAATTTCTTTTTTCTAAATTTGCCAAAGCCATCTCTGGCAATCCAAAATTGCTGACATTGCTGCTGATGATACTGCATAAACATAGATTAACTGTTTAACATTATTTTTCCCCAAAAAGTACTTCTTCTGTCCATAAATATAGTTCTATTGATAAGTCTCATAATGTGACTGCTTCTTATGAGAGAGCTATATCCTGTCACTTGGCAACTGGAAACCAAAAGTTACCATCACTATAAAATCATTATAGTGCCCCTAGTGGTAATGTATGGCAGCCACAGACAAAATCTGTATATAATATGCACTCCACTGATTTTGCTATTAAAACAAACAAACAAACAAACAAACAAAAACAACAACAAAAAACATGATCATAACCAACAAGTTACAAAGTTTCAAATTTGATTCAAAGTAATTTGTGTCTTTTCACAGTGGAAACATGCAACAACCATACTGATTATATCCACTAACTATCTGGTGGATGACAAAAGAACTGAAAGAAAGAAACAATAAAGTCATAACTGACAGGGAAAGACTTAAGTTCAACTTTTGTAATGTGTTGATACTGTACATTGGCAGCTTTCAATTTAAGATGAAAGGTGGTAATTTGAGATGTTTAACAGTTATTGATGACACGCATAGAGTCATATTGTGTGGTATTCATTTGGTTCATTTTTCATGAAACTGAAACTAGCCCCTCATTGTTCATCCGGACAATGGTCAACTCAAACCTGACCCTCTCAAAGCAAAGTCAACAAATCATGCTCTTCAGCAAGAGGCTAATGGAAAAACAAAACGAAAAGGAAACTCTCCACCTAAGTTTTCTGCCAAAAGGATTGTTTGGATGTATAACACTTGAGATTACAATAAGAAATCTTACGCTAGTTTGTGTGCAGAGTACGCTCTGTGTAATCAAAACCCACTACAAATAATAGGAAATCAGCAATTTAAGATGACATACAGCATGCCCCAGGCACTGCAATGGCAGAGACATGAAACAATCCAAATTCAGGCATTTTATCTGGTAATCACATTTGATATTCTCTCGGTTGAATGAGCAGTTTGGAGTGATAAAACCATTAGCAGCAGCTAAATTTCTGACATAATCAGCTACATAGATGTACTTCTCGCTAACTCATAATTATCATTATCATTTATTTATTTGGCATTTCAAAATAAAATACAAACAGAAAATCATATTACATAATATACAAATTATGAGTGGTGTTGTAGGTGCATGCTGCTGGTTGCCAGGGAAGGAAAAGGCAAACTTAATCACTGAGGCTCGAGGCCTTCCTCCCCGACCAGACTCATAAACTATATGGTGCCGAAAATGAATTTCTGTAAAATATTTCTATGTTTCTGCTGGAAATGGAAAAATAAATGAAGAAAGGAAAATATACAGAACATATATAGGGAATTCCACAAAAATTCATTTTTCATGAAAATTACACATTCCATTAACTTGATACTGACATATGTTAAGGGTAGTAATTATTCCCCCTGCTTTCTGAAAGCGATTCGTCAAGCGCTCTTTCATTATACTAGAAAAGTGAAATCATGTTGAATTTTCTCTATATTTTCTTTATAATTGTTGTGTGATGTCATGAACTCAAGTAGTCTCCTTATCCAGTGGTGCCAACACCAAAACTTTAAAAATTCATAATTTAGATTGTTCAATTTTCCTCAAACTTTCACTGATGTCTTGCTGCTTTCACTAAATCCACATTTCTCTTTGAGTTTTGGTTTCCTTTAAAGATTAGTTCAAAGTTTAAAACTCTGATGATTACAGTGCAGTAGTGCCTCCTTTAATTTTGTAAAGGTGCCACTCCCCCCCCCCCCCCTCCATTACAAAATTCCTAGATCTGCTCCTGCAGTGGTAGCTTGTAGTTTAGCCCCATGTAGATGCTGTCAATTTGTAGAACCATAAGATTTCTTAGGGTTTATGCACCAGCCACAAACTGTGTGTGTGTGTGTGTGGGGGGGGGGGGGGGGGTGGTCCCTACTTGCAGTTTAGCATTGTGGGGACACAATAATCAACAAACATGAAAGATAGTATAATCTCTACCTGAATCCCATTCCCCCTCAGTTTCCAGGGCAATCTGCAGTACATATTGTACACAACACAACTACATCATCACACATTATTGCTATAGTGTCCTGCGTGTATGTACATGTATTTCTTCCAGTTCTTTGGTTTAATCATGGACCCTACCGTGGGACTCTCTATAGGTCAAAAATTCAATCTCTATGATTAGGTGTTGTGTGGCTGGGCAGTCTTAAAACTACAAGCTAATCATTGAAGTTTAAGGCTTAGAAGATTACAAACATGTGAACCTATGTGAACTTATTTCTTCACCATTATTCTATGGGAGTGTAAAAGGCAGATTTAGTCACTAATTCATCAAAGGAAAAAAAAAAAGACCCTACACACATGATGCCAGGGATGACATCTAAACTTCCTCAGACAGCATTGCACCTCAATGTCATTATGGTTTAATTTGCAGTCTGCAGTCCTTGGATGTTCCATAATGAAGCTGGCTCTTTTGGCCTCCCCTGGAGTCATAACTTCCCTGCTGTTCCTCCAAGCCAAAAATAAATCACTAGGTATGCATAGCTGCATCCCAACAGAATTTTTTTTTCTGCTGATCTTCCAAATGCCATCTCTTTTCCAAAGCCATCTTTCACCATTCCCAGAGTCCTCTGACCCTATTGTGATTTCTGCAAGCAAAATACTTCATCATTTAAAATGATAAATGGCTGAGATATTTCATTAAATGCGATTAAATCTGCCGGGGAGAGTCTCGACTGAATCATGCATGACAGAAGCATGAATACCATTATTTTCTTGTCTCATGCATTTACTGCATACAAGTGTGTTCAATGACCTCATTTAAAACATTAAGAAACATTTACAAGTTCCAAGAATGTTGGAACTAAACAGAATCAAAAAACAAAAGTGAATCAGCATAATAAAAACTTCCTGTTGAAATGCAAGCTTTCTTGACAACCCTCATAAAGAGCATACAGTGAGTGCATAATCTCCTTTTCTTCCTCAACAACACCCTGATTTTCGTTGCATACATTTACATAATACACTGTGGTAATAATTCATCTGACATGTCGGTCTTGCTATACCATACTTAAATTGAACATGTCTGATAACTGTAAAATTCATTGCGATTATTTTTTCAGCACACTAACACAGATATCTGGACGTATCAGAAATGAAAGAGACAACTATTCTCAAGGCCACACTAAAATTTTTACACAATATCAAAGTGCATTGGCATTGATGAGCAAGCAAAATTTATCAAACTTTCAAAGGAAATAAAAGGTATTCAAAATCAATTTAAGACAGAATGAAAAATTTAAGTTCATACAGTCCTGCACCTTGTCATACATGTATTCTTGTACAATTGATTAAAATAGTCACCTTCAACTGCTTTTGTTATTCATACCAAAAAGGTTCAAATGCACTCTGCTTGATGTCAAGCATGAAACACAGCAGCACAAAGCTGCAAATTTTTCATCGCTGCAATAATTGTTCCTTCTCTCGGAACTCAATTGGCGAGTGAAATTCACACCTCAAATTGCATCTGTCACTTCATCTTCATGTAGCAATTAAGAGTCCTCACAGTACTTGATTAACCCAAGTGGCAGACTGGAAGTGGGGTGGCAAGATTTTGATCAGCTGCACGGGTGAAATTTGCCTCCGATCAGCTTGAAAAATGATTCCATGAGCACGGTTGCCTGACAGGTTCACGCCTGTCACATCGGGCTATAATTGTTGTCAATACCAGCCATGGTTCATTTCACTTTCAGCGCTCCTCAGCTGTATCCACACACTCCTCTACACCCGTCTGTTAACGTCACCAAAATATTATACATACATGAGAAACATTACCAAATACCCATTGAGACTAGTCTGGTGTCACTAGAGAGCAACTGCACTCCTCGTAGAAAGGACACAAAATGACAAAAACACAAATTATATCTCTTCCTCTTTTGATAGTATCTCCCTCTTTTTCATTCTCTCTACTTCTCCACTATGACAAAGAAAATATAGCATAATTCAACTGCTAGTAACAGTTCCTACATGTTAAAAATGAATCTATCTAATGCATCATAACTGATTCCCATACACAATGCAACAGGAACCACCAATGCTATAAATACTGTGCTATCAAACATAGTCAGCGATGGAGTGCTAAAAGTGTGCTGAGATATTGCAAACCTGTGTCAAGAACAAAATCAATTAGATACTACTGTATGTAGAATCATAGCAATGTCATTATAACACAATCTAAATTCATTATTCTTGCATATCTACTACTAATTGAATCACAAAGTCTAACGGAGAGTAAAATGGCGCCTACAAAACATGTCACCGATCTAAGGAAGGAGGCGAGGGAGAAAATTGAGAGAATTGCTGTCCGTGGCGTGTGAACGTGGCTCGGCTGAGTGTTAGTGGCCAGTAACAGCTGAAGTGAGATGTCTTCGGACCCACGTCAAGAGGCCGAAGCTTGGAACTCACGGAATGCACTGTCCGGCAGAACCTTGTCGCCTCCAAAATAGATAATATCCAAAGTACACACCAGGGGTCCCTCCACTCTAAGAGACTCTAACTGCTCAATGGAATACGAATTTATATTCATAGTAACACCCACATTATCATTAACAATGACAGTCATAAATGTGTATTCACATAAAACAGATCAAAACAGTGTAATTAAGCATCTTTAAAGGAGGCTAATCAAACTACTTCATAGCATTCTAAGACTGTAGAGAGAGTCAAAGTATAAACAGACTGATGAAGGAAGAAAAAGAATTAATTTCACTCTTGGTTAAAGGAAAATAATGGGTAGGGGTGCCATAATCTGACTCATGCAAACAAAGCATAAAGAAGATTGTTATAAACATATCTTTATCAGTTTGTAACAACTTACAACTAATCACAAGTCTCTTGGACAGCTTTCCATCTCACATCTTAAAGGACTAGTTCACCTTCATATACATGTAGATTGAGATAATGCAGCAAGTGGAACACATCAGTGAAAATTTGAGGAAAATTGGACAATCCGTTCAAAGATATGAATTTTCAAAGTTTCTGTGCAGTCACTGCTGGATGAGAAGACTACTGCAGTTGATGATGTCACATGTGTACAACGATATAAGGAAAATATAACGAGAATTCCACAAAATTTCATTTTTTGAAAAAAGTACACATTCCCTCAACTTGTAACTGATATATGTTAAGGGTAATATGTGACCCGCTACAACAAAAGGATCCTAAAGTCGCTGACAGCCGAGCCGAGAAAATCGAGTTTGAAGTCACATCATCAAAATTGGTCAAAACAATCGGATTTCTGTTTTCAGCACAATTTTGTAGTCTAATGTTTTGTCCATCATCTGCCGAAATTTCGAAGCTAAATGATCAAAGGAAAGGCCAGAAATCAGCGTTTTTCTGGGCCATGATTTTCCGACTTTCAATGTAAGAGTAACGTGTCCGAAGATTTGGATTTAGCGCCGCAGCTAGACTCCGCCCCTAGCAACGAGGGAGTGATTTTATTGGTCAGTGCGTGGCATCCTGATTACATATTGGTCGTGCATAGACCGCTGGCACTTAGCTTGACTGAACATGGCACAGGTCGCTAGGAGCGTGCCTTCTTTTGTCAAGCGGTGAAAACTGTCTCGCCTCCCCATGATCATGACAACTTTGAAGGCGTTTTTTCTTGAAACTCTGATTCCCTCAACCACTTGACACGCGCTGATAAAATCATCGATATCTCTGCAACCAAGTACTTGTATGAGTTGTGCTGTATATGAAATTAAAGTAGAAGAGTACAAGAATAATATCATGCCATTTCCAGAAAATTGTCCTCCCCCGACTTTTGGATCCTTTTGTTGTAGCGGGTCACATATTACTCCCCGTCTCCTGAAAGAGGCAAGTCATGTGCTCTTCTATTATGCGAGAAAAATGAAAATATGTTGAATTTTCTTCATTGTATCTTTATATGGTTGTAGTCATATGACATCACAAGCTGTAGTAGTCTTCTCATCCAGCGATCGCAGAACTGAAACTTTCAAAATTCATAACTTTTGAACGGATTGTCCAATTTCCCTCAAACTTTCACCTATGTGTTCTACTAATATTGCTGCATTCTCTCAATCATCATGTTTATAAAGGTGGACTTGTCCTTTAATTCCTGTCATTCTTTCTTTGCATCAAATGTTGCTTCACTATCTACAATGGCTAACAGATGATTGCATTCCTATCAAAACAGAAGAGAGTCGAGCAATGAGAAAAACATAAAGCAGTAGGTGCATTATAACAATTTTTGTGATCTTTCAAATCCGTAGCATTCATGCCTGTTCATGAAGGGTGATTACAATATTACAGCTCTTTGACATTCACCAAATCATATGATTTAAAGGTACACAATACCTTGGGAGCAGTGATATAAAAAATGTTTGAGTTATTACAGTTGATGCACATGTGTAGGTCAGTTGTATCACAAAACATCCTACCATATAAAAATTTTGCAATAAAGCCTAAATCTAAGGAGATTTTTTTTTTTTTTTCAATAAAGCACTACTGTAGACGGTTTACTTTAGAAACAATTTTATTACAACTATTGTTCACATTTTGTTTAAAACAATACCTAACATCAATTATACTAATGAACATTTTTACATTGGCTGTGTCTAGCCCTAACTCACATTTTAGATTTATTTTGAAGCACTAAAGCTGGGTTTTTGCTTCATCTGTAAATGGTAAATAATGCCTTTAACAAAATGCTTTACTGCATCATAATATCTGCCTACAGTTTGTCATAAAAGTACACAGGCTCTCTTCCTTGCCATTCCAGTTTTTTATCAAATTCTATTCAGAGATGACATTTTATGGGTTGGTTAAAACTAATAATTATAACAACTTGTGGATTTTAAAAAAAAAAAAAACTTTTTTTTTTTATTTGCATTGCTGTAACTCGCCCGACTCCATGTTTTTTGGGGTTGTTTTTGGTGTTGACATTGTTGTTTGCTATTCTTGTTTTGCTTTCAATATCACATAATATTGAGCATTCTGCCCTTGCAATTGAATGAACATGTCCATTCCTGCTTGTTTGGGTGCTACCCACGCCCATGTTGGTGTGTATCTTGCTCAATGAAGTCCATGTAGTGCATACATGCTCTATAAAAAAAAAAAATGCCCTTCATCCCCTACTCTAAATTGAAATAAAACCAAAAATTTTCATGTGCATGAAATTTTTCACGAATTTCGTGAGGAGCCAAGATTCACAAAATTAAAGTGTACATTAAGTATTTGTCTATTCACTCATGCACTGAATGCCAGTGGCAATTTGTGAAAATTTCATGCCATGAAAAAAGGTATCAACTCTAATTCACAAAAATTTCATGTCACAAATATTTCTGGTTTTACAGTATTTTTCAGTGGCTCGTTACTCCAATAGAACATTATCTATCTATTCTTTTTTCTTCTTTTTTTTTTTTTGGGGGGGGGGGCTAAGGCTAATGCTTTCCTGAGATATTTATTTTATATTGACTATACAAATTTTCATTTTAATCTTGAATAAGTCATTTTTTTAATACCCACAGAGTAAAGTGCAAAAGAGAGTAAATATTTTTAAAATTTAGGACACCACAGAGAATGAGCTGCTATATAACAAATTTCTTAAATTCAATATAAAATGTGAGGATAGAAGTAAGCTAGGATACTCCCACATCCACCTACAGGAAGAGTGTGAGACTATGAATGGTTGAAAAGGAGGAGGGGAGTGGGTGGGCTTGTGATTCAACAGAGGAAAATACAATCTCAGTCAGATCGAATGGAAAGTATATCCTAGAAGGGCCTCTGAATCTGTTCACTATGAACATAAATCGAAGGCACACTGCATACATCACTTTCAGACTCTTTCAGACATACTGATCCTTCGTCTTGTCATGTAAAATGGGGATGCAGCATTTTGTTATTAAGAGTGTTCAGCCAAGCCACACTAAGATGAAAATCATAGGAGAGAATTGAGACTACATGCCCTAGCTAGTGATAATCAGGTGGCAGTGGAAGCTCATTATGTGCCAATTCCTCCCCTCTCTCTCCATCACACAGTCTGAACTTTGGGAAATCTTCCCACATTTGTTGGCGATATCCACAGCATGCCAGTTTTGAAGTAGAAGTTGGGCCAATTATACAACATATTCATGCTATCAAGTGCTTCTTTTGAAACTAATTCAACACACACAAACATGCACACACACACACACACACACACACACACACACACACACACAGAGTTTTATGAATACAACAATACAAACTTGACATCCAATCATTTTGATGGCAATACATTCATATTACATCTCAATCATCACATGAGCATTCGGGCACAAGTGCGATGAAAAATTTGTCAAAATGTATACTGTTAAATTGATATGCAAACTTTTTAATTTCATCAATGGAATACATCACCTGAAATTGGTGATTAGATGCTAAACAGTGCTTTTTAGCATTCCTCCCCATTTCCATCATTTCCATAAAATTTCAATACTTTGCAAACTTATGTACATTTCCTTTCATATTGTGATGTAGTTTATGCATTCAACTTGAACTGTAAAATACTTGTTTCTGCTGGAAACCAATGGAAGCTCTGTCTTGTGATGACATAATTGCCACTGTCACTGTTTTGTAAAAACTTAGGAAACTGTACAATTCCATGACTTTCTCACTTTGAAGTCCAATCTTACAAAAAGTTTCACTGCTCTGGTTGTTTGATTTCACTCGTCTCATCAATTGTAAATTTAAACAAGACAGGAGTGTCCCTTTAAAGTTGCTTGAATGTTGCTATGGTACCCCTTTAAAGTTGCTTGACTGTTGCTAAGGCAGTGAACATTTTGGTGAGTTACTGTCATCATGAGTCTGCAAATGATTTGACTCCTCTCTTTCTCTCTCCACTACTCACTTCATTTACCATAGATCATGACAGCATGATGCCAGTGTATGTTCTGGTGTGTATGTCTGCTGAGAAAAGCTAAAGAGAAATCTAATAAATGCCTCCAGCAATGGCAACTCGTGTCATGCTTCCCACGGCACAGAGCTAGTAAGAAAGCAGTGAATGGTAATGAATAGAGTCAGTCCATGGACTCTCAAGTTATTGACTTTTACTAGAGCTATTTTTCCTTCAATGCCCTGGCCTGGCGTATCAAGGAGTTCTGTGACAGGCAATGAAAGCCGGGCTCATGGACTAGCGTTCAAAGGCTGCACGTACACAATCGTCAAACATCTAGGACAGATGTATACAATCTATACTCGCTTGACTGTGCTGGCAAACTTCTAAAAAGGTTTGATTGCCGCAGAAAGCAAAGCGTGGCGAATTGACTGTGCAAACGTCAAGATTCAAGCCACACGTCAGGGGCCCCGAGCAAGGCTCTTCCCAGGGAGGATGGTGAGGGATGCTTGGCTTTCTCTCCCTCATTGGATTGGCTTCAAGGATTAGTTTCATGCAATATTGCATGAAACTGTAATCTAGGAGGAAAGCTCTCTGGATCTCTTGCTCCAAACAAAATATTCATTCATTGTCATTTCCTTAACCCTCCTACTGCCTAAACGTACCTCATCTTCAGCCTGAATATACAAAGCAATTTCTCCGCTGATATCTCACATTTTCTCCATTGCTTTTTGGAGTGTATTAAAAAGTAAATACCATACTTGGGAAAAACCTGCAAACTTTTGTAGGATGCAAGAAAAACATATCAACAAGGAAGACTTAAAATCAGATACAAGACAAACATTCCATCACAATTTTCTGCTCTATCACAGTTAGATCTAAGCCATAACTGATGTGGCAAAACAGTGAAGAGATATGACCTTCCCTGTCCACAACATTATCAAACTGAAAATGGAAGAATTTAACAGAAATTTGACAAATATTCCCAAGGTAAGTTTTCTTGCAGGTGGAAGCCCATATTTATAAAACCTAAACGTAGAGTTGGGTCCCACAAAGTCACCTGACTGTGAATTTGATAAGACAACAAATAAACTGCATTCAAACACACAGGATTTATCAGCTTTTGCATCGTGATACAAAAATCAATTTCATTTGTCATTGTTTACACACAGCCACGAAAAATCACCCGACTGCAAATGAAATGCTTTGAATTTCCAGACTAACCATGAATCCGGCACCCAAGTGTGGCTAGTTGCACTACGGGATTAAAAAAATTGAGGGTTTCTTCGCGGGCTGTTTGCAAACGCCACACTGGCCAAATTATTGCAAGAGTTTAATCAAAAGAAAAAAATCAAGCTGGACCAATTTTTTTGCACCCAAAACACAAGAATTCACATTTTCCACACTGCACTTTAAAAATTGCGATTTCAAAAACCATTCATTTTGGGTGTTTTTGAACGGGACCGATAAAGTACACAAGTATTGTACTCCATATCACTCTCATGGTAATAGTGCCACACTGTGTGAACAAACAAAAATTAATGTTTAATCTTCAAGGAACTGTAAGCGGTTATAAGCATGGGGAGGGGGGTGAGGCTGTCAAGGAATGCTGTTATTTCCCAGAAGTAATCCAGAGCTAATATTTGTCATGTGTCATTGTGACATCACAATTGGTAGAAACATGGTGAAAACTGAGAGGACAAAGGAAAGAGAATATCTTCTTTCATGGAGTATTCTATGCAGCACTGGGCAAATCCTATGGGCCTCACGACTGTACACATAAAGGGTTTGAGATGTCAGGGAAGTGGGAACTAAATTGCCACGTCTAAACGCTACACTCAGTCAATATCAGCACCCGGGAAGTACACGTTTCCATTCTTGTGCCTTTCATTTGTCGATTCAATCTCCATACTTGAATAGTATTTCCAATTCCATTCATGAATTCCCCCCTTCCATACAGGATGCCAGCAGATGTGAAATCACAACCTCCTGAGAACGGGAGTACATCGGCTTTTTCTTTACACTTCCTCTCTCTCTCTCCATTTTCTCTCCTGTCTTCACATTCTCTCTATATATTTCTATCTCTCTCTCTCTCTCTCTATCTATCTCCTATCTATCTACCTATCTCTCTATCTACCTACAGGTACATATCAGGAGCTCAAATTAAAGGGAGCTAATGCAGAAAATGATTTTATCATGGAATATTTACATATCAGTTGAGAAGTACAATGTACATTCAACAGACAAGTTGATGTTGAACTTATCAATTTGTTGTTCCTGTAAAGTCGTTACTAGCATGATTAAAAAAAAATGTTCCCCTTAAACCAGGTCATTGCACTTTCCTGGGTGAATTGCCCATATCTTCGCTTGGGCGACAAGACCTCGTATCTACAAAATGTCAAATGTTCAGGAGAGCAAAAAACATGGCAGCCAAAGCACTGTATCCAATGGGATAGACATTCCTTTGACATGCCGTGGCGACTTCATTTTGGGTGTAAGGATTTGAACAGGACATCACTTAACTGATTATCTGACCATTAATCCAAAAAAAGTCATTTTCACCAAAATTACAGATACAAGGTCTTGTCACCGCAGCGACGATATGGTCATTCAAGTCAAATTATGCGTTTTTTTTTTCTTGTGTGTGAACATATCATATCTGAGTCTTCTACTCCCATATTTTGTTTCACATGTAGAAATCTTCTGCAGATATGATAAACCTCAATCTAAGAAGATTTATTTTGTGAATAGTTGCTGAGATGCAAACCACTTCCACACATGCAAGTATCATTTTTAATCTGGTATTTAAGTGAATCAAGTGATACTTCATAGATATGCGACTATCAAACAATTTTTGTAACAGCTAATGCTTAACAGAGAGAAACTTCAAATTAATCTGATATGATCTGATATAAAGTTGTGTACAATATAGATATGATTGCACATTAACATTTATGTCAGGAGATATCTATGTTTTTGTCCTTCATATTAGAGCTTTAACATATCTAGACAGCCATCTGGTGTTTTCACATCGGCTCAAAGAAAATCCGAGCTCACGAATTTTTTCGCAATCACAAATCAGTGCACTATTTCCTTCCCTATTCACTCAGCCCACAATTAGCTCAAAATTTTTTGTGAGCACATTCGATAGCCGAATATGCCCAAACAGCATCTGTAGAGCATGTGCCTTTAAAAAAATTACCAGCGATTTGTGCAAGTTGCCTCAATCGATCGAGTCACACAAATTAGGCATGATGGTATGCATCATGCAAATTTCTTGTGGCGAATTCACAATATCAAATAGCGTGCTAGTTTGCAATTCATCCCACCATTTTGGAAATTTCCCAGGTTTGGGTCAAGAAATTTTCTTGGGATTAGCTTTCAAATTAGTGCACTAATTTGATTCACACTATCAAATAGTGAGCTATTTCGTCATTGGGTCATAAAAATCCAAGCTGGAGATTCTGAAATAGCGCACTATTTCACAAATTAGGCTGATGTGAAAACGCCTAGGCTTTTACGAGGTAATAATGGTCGACTATATTGCCTTTCCATTGCATTCTCCTGCTCAAAATGGCAAAATGTTTCAGCATAGTGCTTACAGAGTTTTCCATTGGATTAGTTTAACAAAAGAACTCTAACTAACAAAACCCACACACAGGAAATGTTTTTCCAACACTTTGCTGAGTCTTTGTGGGAAAATTTGTACAATGTAGATGTCACACAATTAAAAGCTCTAACACCGGGTAATTTCTAAAGGTTTTCCGCATGACTGTACCCCCAGCTGCCCCCACATTCATCTCATTTTATTATGTGCTCAAAGATGCATAAAATTGCTCTGACAGCTGCATCGAGACCTCTCCTCCAGACAGCTTACAAGTATTTTGCTCTCGTGAGACAAACCGAAATGATGCACAACATGAACAAAACGATTTAACCATGCAGGGTTTCTTCTTTTTTTTCAAATTCATGAAATTAAGTCGATATAGGGCAATTTGTCAATCAGTTGCATACAGGTTTTGGTGTACCACACAGCTACATATACTGTACATCTTTGAGCAAGGTTGGCCAGTGGAACCACCACTTGAAAACTGTAGATATGATTTCATCAAGCTGTAGCTATAACGCCATTTAGAGATTTGTAACATTAGACCTTCTTATCACGTTTCAGCAGAAATGAGTCAGAAAAGAAAATTTGACAGTCTCTGCTAATTAAGATTCACTTTGACGCCCAAATGATATAAAACTTGCTTGGTGTCTGCAGTTGAGCATGATAAATATAGAGGGACACTGTTTGGGTCATCATATATTGGTAACACTACAGTGCTATTTCTGCTGATCATACATGGAAATTGCACTGTTTGTTGTCATAGTGGAGATACTACACCAGTTAGCATACTTTATTCTTTTTACCTCCGCCAAGGGAGGAGGTTACTGGTATGTTTTCGTTACCGTTTGTTTGTCCGTATGCAAAAAGTTGGGAACGGATTTAGATGAAACTTGCAGTAAAGGTTGAGAATGACACAAGGAACAAATGATTAGATTTAGGTAGGTGATCTGGAAACTTTTATGGATTTTATGTAGGATTTTCGATATTTTGGCAGGTAGGGTCAATGAACTTGGGAGTGTTAAGCTGTGCATTTTTGAGGTTTTCATACGCGCACTAAAGTGCATGCTCTAGTTTCTGCTAGGGCAAGGCGTGCCACACAGTAGAGGGTTTGACGTAACAAAGGCTTCTATATTGGGAAATCGGGCGATTTTTCAGCATACGTATTTTACGTATACGTATTTTCAGCATACGTGCATACGTATGGGTGGAAATCACTGATCACTATGGAAGAGCAAGATCATCGGTGGAAAGTAGCTGCTTGGCGGAGGTCTGCGCTCTCAGAGTGCTTTTCTAGCTATACATTGAAACTTGGCCAAATATGATTGATGTGATTTTAATCACTTCAGAATAACTGAGAGAAGACAACATATCAAGTACTATATCAAATGAAAAAGACAAGTGAAGAACGAAACAGTATCTCTATACCAACCTTCTTTGGGAAATATTAAGAGTGGCACGTGCGTAGTTAACAAGCAGCGACTGATTTGCAAGCAAAAAGTTAATGGTATCCACTGATCAAAGATGTCACAAGGTGAAAATTAGCACGTTCTTGGCATACACCAATAAAATCTCGGCAACGTGACCAACCACTGTATATATTCTTTCAACAAGTAGAAGCACAGAAGAAGATATCTAATCCTCCATTTTCATCATTTCCAATATCACATCCTGGCAACATGTGTGTTCCGTGATTCCACCGAGTTTTCACTCCTTCAGCATTTGACAACAGAATCCACAGGGGTGGGACCAATACCACACATTGCTCTCTTCACACATGTGTCTCCAGAACTGTGCCGAATCTGTGCTAATTTGAAGACACTGAGAAGACTGCAGTGCACTCCAAGGTTTGAGTCACAGCTGACAAGGTAAATACACCACAAGTGAGAAACAAAGCTTGTACTACCCTGACCTTCTGTGGTTCCAGTGGGCGAAACAAATAGATTTTCAGCTGTATAGGGCTCTCAACCAATGCTGTCTCTCTCTCGCACTGCACACTGGCTGGCAAGCAACACATGGATCTAAAGAGGAGAGAGATCGTGGGGAGGGGAGCTAGAGCTGGCATTGAGTTGGCATATCACTCCATTCCAGCACCTTGCGAGCCCTTACGCGGCTGTCACCATTGGCTGGCTGCGGAGACAGGGCGTGCATAGCTAATGGCTTGCAAACAAACACAATCAAAACTTTACAAGCAGAAGCATTGTAGCACACTTGTCTCCATGATGAATATTTCTTCTCATTTCTCTTTTGTCTATTTAAGGCCTCTCATGCTGGTATCATTCCTTTTCTACTTTACCTTCACCTCCATTCCTAAAAAACATTCTCCTTCCTCCTTCTCTCCAAGTTTGCTTTTTACAATATTCTCTCCCCCTTCTCCCTCTCCACCACTCCTTCTTTCTCTCTCTTTCTCTCTCTCTCTCTCTTCTATCACTCCTCCTCTCATAATTATACAAGTGTGTAATGCTTTTTCTTCTCTCCTAATTTCATTCAGTAAACAAGAAAACAGTGCATCACAAAATGTGATCTTAATTATCAGAAAGCATTGCTCTGTAGGAGGAATGTCAAAACATGCAGCAAAAATCACTACTCTGTCATCTTTGCAACAATTAAATGCTTTGCTGCACTATATATCCTCTGATCAATAGAACCTACATAGAGGGAAACATATGTATGATGTTGAGATAATTAACCCATTGAGGACGAGTCCAGAGTATACTTGGGCAAGTGTCTATGGGAAATGCGTGCTGTAGCAAAATCAGCCCACCCTCACTGGGTTAATTGCCCATTGTTGCTGAACCAGTGCTTTTTTTTTTTAACTAGCTCACTGCAAATGGATCTTCTCTTCAGGGAAATAACTCCCATCCTTTTTTTCTAAATTCCTCTACATCTTTTAATTCTTGAAATATCTGGGATATTTTCTGGATCCCTATGCTCATCACTTACTTTTCTAATACTAATGTCACAATTGCATTCATGCAATGACTACAAACTGAATGATGTAACATGCTTAAAATTGTCAATTATCATTTCATGATACCAAGGTTCATTTTTGCTTCAAGACCTTTCTACAATGTGTGAATATTTGTTTCAACATGCATTAGGGCATACAAAAGATAAAGTTCTAGAAAAATTGTGTCAATCAAATTATACATTCTAACCAAAGTGTCATGCCATCATCCCCCTCCAAGTTCCTATACATTGCTGACAATCAAAATTTCGTTCAGTTCATCACACAGACTGAATATGCACAATGCTTTAATTACACAATTCAATGATTCCTATATCAACAGGATTACATAATTAGAACAAGAGCATAAACAATGACACGATTTATAAAGTGTCATTTGAGAGCTAAAAATAGATCTCAAAAGAGTAAGTATATTGTATGTGGTTGAGCTATTTACATTTCATTAACAGGGGCCCTGGGTTGGGGACGGCACACTACTCGCTAAGTGAGCCTGATAGCAATTAAAGGCTTCGGCTGCATTAGGGAGTTAACAAAGGCTGATTAGGGAAGTGAGATACCAAGATTACTGGGAATTATAACGGTCAACAGTTACTATCTCATCTTCCCTGTCAGACTACGCAAGTAAGGATTGTACAAACACCTACTCACTTTCCTGAAGAAATGTAACATTAGGCCCATTAACACACAAGGTCCAAATTATCGTTTTTTGCATCAGGAAGCAAAGATTAATCTTTAAAAACATATTTTCATGAACTGGCCTCTGACTGATGAATAGCTTGATCTCTTAGACAAAACTTTATCTGTTTCAGACAAATTATATCAACAAGAATTACTAAGTTTTTGCATCAGGCATGCAGCAAAAAACTCTTTTTAATGTTACTTTCAGGTGTATGTGAACAGCCTTTTGGCTGATGAATAACTTAATTTCTTAGAAAAAAATTTAATTGTTCAAAAGAGCTGTAGTAGCAGAGAAACAAAATGCATATAATAATCAATTTCCCCAAAGGCAAAAGACCTTCATTTCCATGTCAACAATGGTTTTGTATACCTGAGTCTGCCAGTGACTCACTGGACAAACATATCATTTCATTCAATTCAGAGCTAAAATGTGACATTCATGAGAACACAATGCCTTCCAGCATTTTAAAGAAATTTGAAACCATTCAAACCTGGAGTGTGCTCATTCATATTTCGACCTGGCGTCTGTGCATTACTGCATTCCTCTCAAGACATGTTGTCTGACAATACAGTATTTGCATTGTGAGATATATAAAGTGGTTTTTTTTTTTTTTTCTGAAGTGGTCTCAATATCCAGTTTTCTGCATTGCAGTTTCAACTCTCACAAGACAAAAGCATTCATTAAAACCCAAATCAATCTAAAAAAAATCAATCTTTAGAATACAAAAGTCACTGTTATACCTTTGTAGCATTTTAAGGCATTTTTCATTTAAAGCTCATTTACAGTTTGAGACAAATCAATCTATTTGAAAGAATAGTAGCCACATGTTGGCTATAACATTATGACATGAAAATTCACATCACAACAACTAGCACATGTTTACTGTATTTGAACTAAATGATGAAAATAATCAATGGACTGTGTGCCCAAAAGTACCAGCATGGTTTAGAAACATGAAGGGAACTATTAAGAATTAATTAACTAAGACTTAATTTTCATGTCGTAATACTAACAAAAATGTACAAGTCGATAATTTGCTTCATGCAACATCAAAAAGTGCAAATAGCTTTAGTAATGTTTATTTAACTATTCTCACTTAAATAAAAATTCCATACTGTGTCCAATCTGCTTTTATTATTCTGACTACATTATAACAAGAAAAATATGCAGAATTCTACTCCTTTTTACATCATCTGATTAGAATAACTTTTTGCTATTCCTATTGTTTGAATTTGTTCAATGCATTACAGCATATGGTCAACTTAAACACAAGATACTGTAAAACGAGGAATGTTTGCATGCATTTTAATTTCGCAAATTTCGCGAGCCAAGATTCGCGAAATGAGAATACACATGAAAGTTCTTGTCTACACTATACGCATTAAATGTTAGAGGCAACTTGCAAAAACTTCATGCTGCGAAAAAGGTCGTTGGCTCCAATTCACAAAAATTTCATGCCGCGAAAATATTGTGTTTTACAGTAGAGTGTCTCTCACTAGTTATGCAATTTATGATTTTGAGTTTATCTAGAAGAATGAATACACCTTGACAGCTCATACCTACAGAGTAATCTCTGATGCACCTGCCTCTTAAACTTAAATCCTATCCTCCCACACAGTATATGCATCTTGGCTGAATAGATTCAAATGACATTTTAAATCCTAACAAATGTAATGCAATAGGAGAAAGATTCAACATCTCACTTTATTAAGAGACAGATATCAAAACTGACAGAGAAGAGAAATGTCATCTGACAGTGTTTCAAAAGCCAACTTAATCCTAATGCTGTAAATCTGAGAGGTTTTGTAAGCTTGATATAGCTATGGTGGCCTCAAAAGAACCTGACAGGATAAAAATCTTTATAACGATAAGACAGTGTAAAATAGCAACATGTTGGAAGGAATAAAAATTGTCAAACATAAAAACAACATGGAATCATGATTTTGGTACCAGTACTGCATAACAGATTATGGCAATGTGAATAAACATAATCCAAGCAATCAACAATATCTAAAACTTTGTCAAAAAGCAAAATACATAAAATCAGAGGAGAATTAGAACAGAAAATAGCACGATAACACTTTGATCCTCTCCCCCCCCCCCCCCACCCACCCCTTCTCTGTGGAGGTAGTTGGGGTATACAAACACACTTTCAAATACTTGTAAGAACAGTAAGTTTATTTGTTATGAGGAAAAGATTTACTACATGTAGTTTCTCATTTTGGTTTTAATATCCCTCTCCAACCCACTTGACATCAATGGATCTGACTTACAGCATCCATCAATATGATGCTAAGGTTATTAAGTTTAGAGGAAATTCATTTATTATTGCACTGTCACGTTATTTGTGTGGAATGTCTTATCCAAAATACCTTGTTTTACTGTAACAGGATCAAGCTTTTCTATGTAACTTCACATGTATTCAACTAACATTAACGATATTTATCTGCATGTGACTTGTTGTTACCAGGGAGAAAGACAATATCCTGGTGATCTATAAAAATAATTGTCACAACATTGTAGATTATACCTCTATACAGCAGGTTACAAGATGGGATAAATGTACAAAAAATAGTTCCTATTTAATTTGCTGTCAGCTATTCCATCTCTAGTGGAAAAAGTTCTCATCTGAACATCGATTGTGTTTACTAGAGATCGATCTACATAAATGCCTCACAGAAAAACTCAAACAAGCTTCAAGGTTACCCTGCATCTACATCTGCAATGGCTATAAACATGAACTTGTAAAAAAGTATTTTCTTCTCTGATGTATTTTTTTCTGCCAAATGCTGGCATTAACTTAATGGGGGGGGGGGAATTAAGTGCAAGAAGCCAGAGATTTTAAGGTGTAACCAGTGCCTTGATGTTGTTATAGTGGAAAGATGAAGTTTTTAAAAACAGTTTTAATATTTGATCACAAATCATAAAAATCAATGACTATTAGCATTCTGCAACAATCCAATACAATAGTAACAAAATAAATGATGCACTATCAAACTCAGAAAATATTTAGATGACATTTGACCCATCATCACACCACATTCCCAGCATGCAAAGCACATACGGATATCCTTTTTTTCCACCACTGGCATCAATGTGGCAGACAGTTGAAACACAAACTGTGAAAGTAATCAAGTTCCTATTTTGGGTATTTGATGCAAGCCCTCTGATGCAGCTGCAAATTTTAAATGAATTTCCACATTAACATACAGGCTTGAAAAGAAGAACTGCAGGGTAGCTCTGCTTTGCTACATTAACCAGCCAAAGGCTGAGAAATATCCCAGGCTAGGCCAGCTGCTCTGATGTAAGCACAGATCGTTATTTTTACTTGGTTGCAAACATCCAAGGTGTTATCACACAAACATCTGTTACATCACTACATTTTAAACCTTAAACCTGTGAAATATCAATACCACAAACGGCCAAGAGTACAGGTCAGAATTGACCATGTGTGAGATGGTTTAGTAATCATGTTCATTTTTGGTTCCCAGACCAACTTTCAGACCTAAATTCTCTAACAAACAAACAAAATTTAAACAAATAACAATTAAAAAAAATAATAATAATAACACCTCCGAAGGCACATCTCTGTGCAAATATGCATCAAAATAAAATAGCTTTACATAGACTTTGATATCAGTTTTCAGTCCTTTATACTTCAAAGCAACCTATTCGGTAGATTCAGATGTATTTTGAAATGGGTGATTTTGCATAAATAAAGTTACAATGTGGCATTCATACAATCTCTAAGACATCCATCCATCTTTTGGCATTGAAATAACAAATCAAAATGAGGGAAATCACAATTTCAATATTGGTACACAGCAAGAGGCCGGAAACATTTTTAAACTGGTTCTGAATCTTTTTTTTTTTCTTTTTTTTTCAGCTTGTGTGAAGTAACTGCTTCAAAACATATTTTTAAGAACAAAACAATTCTTACCTACACCAAAATGTCAATTTCTGAAGAGGGGGTATTTCATTTCATTTCATTTTATTTCCACATATACAAAACAATACTTATTGAAGTTTAAATTCATTATGTAAGAATATTCATTATGGGGGCCCAATAGGCTTTTGGGGGAAAGACCCGCAGTATACATGTAAACGCACAACTTTCAAAACTTAAAATAGTTGTACAAAATATAAAAAATACAAATGGTACACAAACAACAAGGGGTAGAGAAGGAGAAGTTGCTATTTACAGAAAGTGCATCTGAAGTTATTTCTAAACTGCTGATTCAAGATGAACAAACACAAAGACCTGTCAACCAAACATTCTCTGTAATTTGATTAAGGCAAAAGAATTGTGTATCCCAACATGAGACATGGTAACCTAATAGATGAGGATGAGAGAAGAGAGTCATGGACCTGAGAGAATATTTCAGTAAGAGCAGGACTCAGCACTATGCATGCCTTCAGGCCTGTAAGGAATATCAACTGGGCGGAATTCGTGCTCAAGAAAAACATCTTATTTTTGTGACCGCGTTGCAACTTGCATCTCCATATTTCATTCAGACAAGAAGAGATGCATGCCCGTCTCCCTGACGTCAAAGGATGCAGAGGCAGGGTCAGCATTACTGTGCGTCTCCACGGTTTGAAGCCCACCCAGAAGAGCATGTACTCATTTTACACAAACAAGACTTCCCGTTCTCCACATCAAGTTTGGTGTCATTCACACAACCATTCACAAAAAAATCACATCACCTAGCACTCTACTACTTGTTCACAATTTTCCTGCACACTTTACCACAGGCAGACGGTTCGATATTTTCACACCCCACAGTGAAAGCATGAGAAGTGAGTGATTCCATGCTGTCATTGTTTCAATACTTTCATTCATTCCGACATGCATTCACAAGATAATGTGGCAACATGGGAAACATGCAGTGATAATCTCCTAACACCACGTGAATGACTGTTGTGTTGGATTTCCTTATGGATTATGGAGAGAGAGACAAAGTCCTAACTCTTGAGAAGATATCTCATGAGGCCTAGATGGATAATGACTGCAGCAAAAAGAGCACATTATCTAGTCTTTCATTTCAGACACTTAGGACATGGGGCCCCAGGAAGAACTGTTGCATTTTATCATCAGTACAGCTAAATTTGGGTAATCCTGTCTCATTCATGTTATGTGTATGTATGTGTATGTATCCTCTTTGTACCTTAGTTAATTGTTCTGACATGATTCAGAAATAAAACTGAATAACAACCAACTTTCCTTGTCAATAACAGCCAATTGTGAAGCACAACTTGTGATGCAGAAACATAAGAAATAAGAATATAATTTCACTGAATACATGACTAAACACCAAAGACAAATAGAGAACCTTTTCTAGGGTTGCAAACCCTTGCAGAACAAAAAACATACTGATGCACACTAGATAATGATAATTAATGACATATTTGCAGAAAACATCATATTCTGGTTTTAAAAGGGGAAAAATGTACACACCAAGCGTATGTGCTAAAAATGAAAGCATATTTTTCATAAATAGATTTCTCAATTTTGATGAACAGAAATTACATGTATGTTAATATGTACTACATTGTATAGTAATGTAAAAGAATACAGTTCCCAGCTCTCCTTTTCTCACAGGCAACTGAGGATTTAAACGGTTTCCATACACTACTGCACACAGCACTGACTGGTGCATGGGAGTGAGCCATTCAGGGGAAGAAGCCATATCAGCATCAAGCAAGTACAAATTTCTTAAACCCATTGAGGACGGACTGATTTTGCTACAACACACATTTCCCATAGACACCTGCTCGAGTATACTCGGGACCTGTCCTCAACGGGGTAAACAGCAAATTTTGCAGCAATACCGGTATTCTGAAGAGCATTCCATGATAAATTTCCCTAATTGCATTAGAGTTTAAATGATGAGATTAAAATAATCTCTTTACTTAATTACATCATTGCAGGTCAAACAATTACTGATAATTGCTGATAAATTTAACATGAAGGTAGTTCTGACAAGACCACAACCAACATCACACTTACCAGCACACGCATGAAAAACTATCCCAATGTAAACATCACTCTCGCTGTTTCATTAAAGTTCTCTCGATCCCGGATGAATCATTTTTGTTGTCAATATTATTACTTTGCTGCTACTGTTATCATCATAATTAAATCTTATCATTTTCAATACGCTTCTCACTGCTACCAAAATTAGCTACTTAATATGATTATTTGATAGATTAAATACATTACTTAACAGCAGAGAAAACATGATAATGTTCTTCCCACCATGTTCGTTTGATAATACAATGCACTTTTACTATGGGAGGCAATATTTCCTGTGAGTTGTTAGTTTAAGAATAGCAGTAGACTCAGGAAATAATGTGCCATCATAGTATCAGAACTACACCCCTCTTACAGGCTCTTCCTCTTATCACACACACGCATACACACACGCACACAACCTCCCTCTCTCTTAATTTGCAATTTTTCAAAACAAAATAACTTTTATGAAAATCTGTATTTCAAATCCCTATTCATCATTTGTATCCCTTTATTTCCATTTCCCTATTTCACTCCATCTCTCTTTATCACTATGTTCCTTTGAATCTTTATTCAGTAGCTGTGTATTCTAACATCTGCTGCTAAATTTCTCATCCTTTTTTCTTTTTTATTTCAACCTCCTCATCCCCCCCCTCTCTCTCTCTCTCTCTCTCTTTCTTTTCTATTCCTCATATACTCTTGCTTTTCTCATACTATTCTCTCTCTCATCAAAATTTGCTTTCCAAGTGTCATCAAGAATTGATGTGTAGTGATGATGCAGGTGTCACAGTCCATTAAACTGACCATCACAAAGTGCCCACAGAGGACTCTGGACATCCACACCTGCAAGCAATGGGTCAGTGAAAGACAGCTAATGAGTGAAAAAAGAGCAATTTACTGCAGGATTTGCAGTTGCTTTGTGAATGATTCACGAATCATGCATTATCAATCAGCTTAAAAATCAAGATCTTCTGCAGACAGGAATCTTTTTATTTTGCTAATGCTTCTTCTTCTTCTTGATACCCTTTTATCTGGCCAGTAGCAAAAGAATGTCCAATATGAAGAAGTACAGTGTCCATTGCTGCTATAGTGTGTGGGGAGAATTTTGGTTAGTCAAACCCAATGAGAAAGCCTGTATTTTTATCTTACAAGTTGTACTTTACAAGTCCCTGACTTTGGGCAGTGGCTGTTTATCTGCATCATGACAATTTAGACTGATCTTTCCAGTAAAACAAACAAACTCATTAGCCAAGATTCCTTAAAAATGGGCAGGAAGGGGGGGGGGGGGAAGAGCTTTGGGCAGACTTCAGTCAGACTCTGAGGTCCACATTTCAAACTGATGATTCCTACTGATCAATATACTCCTAATCATATCAACAATGATACATTTAAAATGTTTCAGTATATTTTTCATTCAACACCTTTAATGGTAGAAATAAATAGACATTTAATGAAACAAATTGCTCAACAAGACCCAAAAGGATATGCAGAAAAAAAAAAACACACACACAATATACCTGATATATATATAACTGCGTCAAAGGAAGCTTTCTTCACATTACGCTTTGTCTAAAATGTATATTTTTCCCTTTTCAATCCTACAACTGACATCTGAAAGACAATGTTGATGGTTTCCTCAACTGGAGGATAATTCTATCATCAAGGGACTGATTTTAAAAGCAGCTTTTCTTCCATGCCAGACTACCTTCATGTTTTTCTCATTATAAATATGGTACATCATCTCAAACACTGTATGTCGGGCATCATAAGAACATTTTCACATGCTCATGACTGAACGGATACTGCATTAGCAGTTGTTCGCGCATTAGAATCATCACAAATGTTTGATGTCACACATTTCACGTTGGAGCGCAACCGAAAATTTGATATCAATTTAATGCAGAATCCTTTCAACGTCAACAAAACAGAGAGGATGAGCAAACAGGATCTTCTGTGCCTCATTTCCTCTCATAAAACAGTGATAGTTTGGAGAGAAAAAAAAAATCACGCTCCTCATACAAATTGGGGGAACCTCATCACAATCTAGAATCAATCAGCTCCTACTGTACAAGTCAAGTCTCACATGTTCACAGATGCTCAAAATAGTGAAGACTAGAAACATAAAACAAAAGAAAAATGCTGGAAGGCTGAAATGTTTCCCCCCAAAAAATTACCTTAAAACCTCTTCTTGCAATCATACTTTCCATTATTAAATACTTTTCCTCGGCAATCTCCTTCTAATTGGATCACATAGAATTCCTAACTTACAATCATTTCTATTGACTGTAATTTTTTCACTTGCATCAAGTCATAGAAACTGTTATAAATCAATAGCCACTATATGTTTACTGTAAAATGCATTCTTGATATGCCACATTGACAACATTGATTAGATAGTGTACAATTTGAAGCTATTACTATGATCTGAAGACTGATGGAAACTGTTTTACAATGTTCTTAGTTCTGATAACAAGGGATACAGGACTGATTTGTACCTATGATGCAATGGGCTGTAAACCAAGCTCATGAAAACTGATGGATTTTTTTTTTATATATTCTATGCCATATTAAGGGTACAAATCTATGAATTTTTTTTTTTCCTCTAATCTAATGACACATGTTGAATTTGTGCAATTCTTCTGGTGGAACTTCTATGGGAACCAATAATAACTGGTACACTGTAGTTTGATAAAAGAAATACATCAGTAACTGTCAACGAAAAGGTTTGTAGGGTCACCATCTTGATAATATGTGCACAGTATAACAACATGGCTTCCTAATTTGATATCACACAAGTTGTACAGTGCACAACATGAAGATGCTTTGCATGAAAACTTGCTGACTTAGAAACTCTCCATATTCATCCCCAGGCTAGCAGTCTGACTGACATCATTATAATAATATCTGTGATTACATTAGTGAAACAACGCTATCCAGTACAAAACCATTCTGTCTCAACACAAAATAAAAAATAAAAAACAAAACCCATGGCAAAATAAAGAAAACAAGGTCCCTGCCATTTGTTTTCATGCTGTAAAGTATGATTTTTATTGATGATTGAACACAAGGATTGTCTCTAGACGATGCCATGAGACCTACTTGGCTTACACTTGTTACTCCCCTGTGATAGCTTGCCAAGCACAGCGCCCCTTTGCCAGGTCCTCATAGATACATTAAGGCTACACATAATCCTGCATTCAGCAAATCCTGCACTTCTTGCAAAGAACTTGCCGATCCAGTCCTCCCACACAGACACTGTCACAGGGCCTCCCTCTTATGTGCATTTCCCGATAATTCAAAATTCAACCTCTGTGACATAAAGAGTGTGCCTGAGTCACGCCACATTCTAGTAATGTCTGCATACAGCATCAGAGCATTGCACACACAAAGAGTAGTCCCTACAAACATAGTGAATAACTCATGAGAACATAAGCACACAGCAGCAACAAGTGCACTCATGAGGCGAAGATAATCCTTAGAGGGGTCAAATTCATAGTAGATAAAAAGCAGAAAGGAGAAATAACACATGGGTGTAGGGATGGTGAACAATGTGTAAATAAAGATATTGTTGATGAGTGATTACATTGTGATGTTGACTTGTATGTAGCTTTACTTTGAGCTGTGAAGTAAATAACAATTATATAACCGTGAAACAGATTTTTCTGCACTTATTACTACAATCATCTGATAACTGATTTTTTTTTTTATTACATTCATTATTTACAGCTCCAGGCAACTTGGATAGAATTTCACAAATGTTTTTAAAAAAAGGGGGAAAATGATTTATACTCATCCCAATGTGCGAGATCCAACTTCATTTTATGTTCTATCCATGTGATTCTTTAATACAACATGAATATAAAATTCTAGGTGTTGTGATGGAGTCTCAATACGACACAGACTAGCACTCAATCTAAAGAGGACTTTAGGGGGAAAAGCTCTTAGAGCTTGCTGCTCCGGTTTCAGCTGCATTTCATTTTTCATAACAAGTGCATCAGACAGTGTATTATCACTTCAGGGTTCTACACATGTTACAAGTACAGCATCATTAGATTCACCAGACAAAGCCTTGAGCATCATGGGCCTTTTGTTGAGCCAAAAACAAATGAGATATGGGCCACAATAGAGTCAACATTACCAATTAGTTTAATGACTCCAAATCTACTGAAGATATAGATCTCCTAAACTAGATCAGCCGGTCATCATTACTTTAGTTACCCCGGTACAACAATTATAGATATATCACAGCTGATTGGCTGTTATCTAGCTGTTGCCATAGTAACTGCCATAGAATTATAGGTTGCTGCAGTTTAGCAGTGTTTGATTCAGCCAGGCCTGGGTGGCATCAGCATGCCAACACATCAACTCAGCCTAGTCTTACCCACAGTCACTTAGACTAATACAAAATGATTTAACCAAATTACCAATAATAGCCATTTTGTGGCCCTACTCATATATCTTACAGGGTTATAATTTCACATGAATGCAGGTCTCAAAGTACTGTACACACCATATATTTTGCAAGTATAATATTTTGCAAATTTAGCAACTCTCGATTGTGGAAAAAGTATAAAACACATTTATTTTGTTTTACTGGAGGCAATATTTTTGTGAGTTGTCAATTTCATGAATATTGGTCAATCTGTAAATTTGCAAATTATATGAAAATGCCACAAAACATACCAAGCACACATTATATCAGACTGAATGAAATCAAAACTCAATTTTGCTATTAAAGGGGAAGTCCAAATAATTTTCATAATTTCACATCATGTATTACATAAATTGAAAACTCCATGTATAGAATTGTGGAATTTATTGTGGTCCTTGAGCAGAGGAACCAACTCTGATAAACCCAAAACAAATTAAACTGAACAAGGATGACATAGGAGGCTCACATATCTTAAAAATGTACTAATGTAATTCCATTACAATACCACTTGCTTCAAGTTCACCTATGTAGAATTAATGCATGCTTTCTTTTTTGTTTAGCTACCTTGAGCCCCCACTCATGAATTCTTATGATGAAGCTGTCATGTTATCATCCGTGGTCATTGCGATTTGTTATAAATTTTGAAAACATTTTTTTTTTTCTTCTTCCCAATCACTATAAATTCTGAAACTCTGTACTAAGTATAACCAATTTATGGTTGTTCAAATGTAAAAGTATGAAAATTATCTGGAGGTATTTTTAAGGTGTAAGGGTTTGTAAAGTAGACTATTAACCAGTTGGTGCACTGAAATCTGTTTGACTGTTTCCATTACAAAAAGTTACAATATCTTCACTGAAAGATGATTGCTATAGAGTTCAGTTGAAAACTACATTTGGATCACAAGATGGAGGTAAAATGTAGATAGGTCCACAAACAATGCAAGCTGGATGACAACGACCAAGAAGATGTATTATAATCCTTTCTTGAGCTCCTAGCTCAGGTGAGTTAAAATACACTGAATGAAACTATACATGCCTGTTAAAGACACACTTTTTTCTATCTCAAGTATCCACATCAAAAGTAAAGAATGTTTTGGTTGTATCTACTCATCACTGTCTGCTTGTTTACATGATTATTTTCTTCACATACAAGAATTCATGTTATATGATGTCCACTCATTTTCTTCACAAGCATCATGGACAGATATACGGTAATGTACTATACAGGGATTCCCAACATGATAACACCAAAAGCTGACTGCAATAGACATTATCCTCAACCTGGCTTATACGTTTATAAGCTTGTCCCTGATTAGGCCAGGCAGCTGGGAGATATTTCAGACTAGGGGCTTTATGGACACATAGCCATCACATAACCTGATCTCAAGGCTAAAGTCAGTCTTTTTTCCCTTCCCTGGATACCTGTCAAATTCAATAAAGGAATCCATCCATGGAGAGACTATCTCTCAAGTTCAGCAGCCATGTATGACTAGCCTGTGTAAGGCATTCATCATGTAGTGGGAACAATTGTTTCTCGAGACTGTTTGAATGTAGCCTAAATAGCAACATACTGGCATGTCGGTGCAGAGATCTAAGTCTTGAAGACAGGCTAGCCATCACTGTCACTGAAATGAAGTGAAACCTACATGTGGCTGGTGCATGCAATCATGTCAGGGACTGCCAAGAAAGCTCCCCCTCCTGAACCCGAGATAAACAGGAAAACTAATGAAAAGGGGCATAATATTATGGCACGTGCTGATCAGAACCATTTTCCCAGTGGTGTGTCGTGTCATTTTGAAGGCAAGATGGGACTTAAAGATGTCAAAATCTGTAACTATGACCAGCAGATCTAGTCCTCAGTCAGATTATGTACTCTAAAATAACAGGCTAAAAACTGTCAGTATCATAAAGTGCCCATGTACCATCAAGAAGAGTGAAAAGTTCATGTGTACTTTACAATTCATAACCAGCTCTTCCACTAAAGTCTCTTCTTTTTTTCTCTCTCTTTGCTCTTCCTCCTCTTTGCCTTTTTCTACCTGTCTTTCATTATACCTTCTCCTTTTCTTTCCTTTTCAAGTTGGTTGTTCTCCACATCAGGGGTGATATTCTGAAAATCTTCCTAAGTTTCTTCCTAAGTCAGAAAGTTAGGAAGTGCAGAGGAAAGACAGAATTGGTATTCTGAAATTTCTTCCTAGGAACTTCTTAATGCAAATTAGGCCATCCCTACTCCCACCCGCGTCCTTTCTTAAGCAAATATGAAATGCTGTATCATAAGTAACAAACCAATGACAATCGCATATTATTATGACGTAGGGCTAAAAACACATGTGCGCGGAATGTCCCCTTTCTCATGCCCATTTCGTGCATCAAAGTACACGTTGCGCGCAGTGAATGGCAAGCGCCTATCACAATGTTTTGCAGCTTGCTATACCCATCTTAACAACGTACTTAGGACAGGGGTGGGGCTTTCCTAAATTATATATTCCTAAAATTCTCTCCATTCTAGAATACCAACTTCTTCCTAAGTAAGAAATTTGTATATCTCATCCTCATTTGCATATCTTCCTAAGTTTCTTCCTAGGTTAAGGAAAAAGGTTAGGAAGACGCTTAGAAAGAAACTTTGGAAGATTTTCATAATACCACTTAGGAAAAAAATCCTGACTTCGGAAGAATTTCTTCCTAGGAAGGATTTCAGAATACCACCCCAGAAGAATAATCTTTTCCATTTTTTCCACTCATCTTCTCCCTATACCTTTCCCTCATGTTTTTTTCTCATGATATACACACAATTTGAAATATGCAAAAGTTTCTACTGGTGTCATTCCCTTGAAAATGATTGTGGTATGCATATTTTCACTATGTGACAGCTGGACAGAAATTTGTTCACATGCGACACAAATATTACATGATCAACATATCACTCTATGCATATCCCAGGGAGTACAAACTAAAAATGGAAATGGCTTTGTACAAAATAAAAGTGCACATACTGGCATGGGAAAGAGGTGAACCTAAATATATCACATCAAATATTGATTTCATGAAAAGTAAATATCAGAAATATTCTCACCTATTCATCACATGCCTTCTAGGAAAATGCTTTCCATAGCTGCCTTTCAGGTGTTTGGCTTTCAACAGCTTCCTGTCCTACAAATCTGAAGAGGAGAAAAATGTTGCATTAATAAAAAAAAGTCAATTCTATCTGTAATATTTGTAAATTCAAATGCAATGCCTCAGACAAAAAAAAAACCCAACTAAAAAGCTTTGTTAAATTAAAAATTGCTCTGTTTATTTACTTTCAGCCATATTTTTTTTTTAATCAAAGATTCTACCTCATATCGTGATTGAGCATTTCTCCAAAAATCACCAGAGATGCTCAAATTTTTGCAACTAAATGTAAAAGTGCATTTTTTTTAGGGAGAATGGAGTTTTAAGTTCATTCTTTATCAGTATATTTAGATGATAAATTGTTATGAAAGAACTGTAGAATCCACCTAAACAAGAACACATTAGAATGTCATACTCTAAGAGTCTTCATTTTGATCAAAATAGCAAGAAAGTTGTTCTACTATCACAGAAGAAAATCGCATGGGTCGTAGAGATCTTTGCGAAACAGAATACCTCATACTCTATACCAAAACCCCCAACAACTTGTGATCTTATTCCATGTTGTATAATGTGGGCATCCATTTTCTCCACACGATATACATTCATGTTGTGCACGATGTTCATGCATTCTGGCTGGGTGACAAGGTGAATCAAGCTTACATCAAATGCCATCCATCATCACCATATGAAGGAGGTGACTTGGTCGTCATGCAACGTGATCTCAGGCATCACTTCACTTCCTTTCCCTCCAAAGAGACCAGCAAACACACACACACACACACACACACACACACACACACACACGCACACACACACACACACAAGATTACAATAATGCAAGATTGGTGAGGGCTGTACATTATATAGATAATGACTGGCAGGGGAAGGAACGTACTGAATGTTCCACCCGAAGGGTTTGAAATGCTATTGAGGGACTTATAGCCTCCCGAAATAGCATTTCAAACCCTGAGGGTGGAACGTTTGGTACATGTTCCCGACAACAAAAGTCATCATCTGTTATATCATATGGATTAGTCAAATACTATCATCTGTTATGAGTTATCCTATCAATTGTGTGAAAAATATGATCGTTCAATCGTTTGGTATCGTTTGTCATTTGTTACGTGAAAATGTTTTCCCATGGGAGAACATTACAAAAATGTTCTGCCCATGGGCGAACATAACCAATGTGCCTCTATCATGTGACTGTGTTTAGTCAATCACTAACCAGTATTTGACTAACCCATTTAATATACATTAATGTACCTGTCCATGTCGACATGTGACCATGCACACTCAATGGCCTAAAATCCAAGTGTGACAAAGTAATGTGATATATATAGCATAGTACTGATGGAGGAGTTTGACAAGAATGTTGCCAATTTTCATTTTACTCTGAAAGTCATCCTTCATAAAACGTAAAATTAAATATTTAAAAGATTATCAAAGTGCACACCGTATAAACTGGCAAAAAAGAAGACAGATGCATTCGTAGTATACAAACACACACACACACACACACATCAAACTCAGCTCTATTATTTCTGCACACCTGTAGCATTACTTTCTTCCCCTTCATATCATTATGGTGAAAAATTGCTGGAATTATTTGATTCTATCAGAAAAAGTTAACCACTTGCTCTCCCTTGCAACTGAAACCTTCCTTGAATGGTCATTGGTGATCTATGAAGACCAGAGATGAATGGGCACATCAGTGAATGTGCTTTCAAAAAATCATGGAATCACAGGGGGGAATGGGGGAGGGGGCAGATACTGGAAGAAAATCCTCATTATTGGCTCCAGCATTCTTCTCCACCAATCCCTGGTATCCCAGAAAGTGCAGAGTCCCGGAATTTAAATCAGGGTGTTTCCGGCATTATTTTGTGGAGCTCCTCCCGCGGGGATCGTGTCTGCATTCCCAGGGGATGTGCTTCATAACAAAGCAAGCAGCTCCAATTCGGTGGGTGCAAATGAGGTGATAATTGTGGCCAAGGCGGACACTGCATATCTGTTTAATTTGATTGGGATTGCACGAGACGCCAGTGGCTTATTGCCAGGTGCACAGTGGGTCTTTACTTGAGATGCCTGCTTTCTCTCTGGAGGAATAGGGGGAGATAGAGAGAGAAATAAAAAGACTCTGGGAATAAGATGGATGAGGTTGACAGAGAAGGAAGGGAGAGAAAGGGAGAGAGGTATAGTGCATACTACAAGAATCCAGAGAGTTAAAGGCCATGAAGACATCTTTTCCCCACTTGCATTCACAGACCAGCAAGTCACTTGTTGCACAGGAAATGGAAAATAATGCAACACCTTTCTTCTTTTGACTGCTGATATCAAGTACTTTGTATCTTGTCAAAAAGGTAGCGAACAAAACTGTACATAAAGTACAAGAGTATAAGATTTAATTCAGCTCAGTATAATGTCCAACTTGATTTGGAAACAAAAACAAAAACTGAGCAGATACATTTTGTAGTTTGGCATATCTGTAAATTTGACCCTATCAACAAGGGCCCCAGGGCTGGAAATAAGCTGGAAATAAAGGATTGAGTTTTGTCATTCTGCCACGACTATCTCCTGGAGGAATCAAGTGCAGTGGGAGATTACCTAGATTTCATCCTCCCTGTGTTCCCATTCAATAGCAACTTAATATTGCACAATGAGCATTACCAAAGAACAAGGTGGGACAGAGCCATAACCTAGTTGTCCACTCACATGTTTGTATTCCTCTTCTGATGTTTGCCCCTTTTCCCCTTTGATATTTGATCCAGCTTTACCTCTTCAACTACCCCCGACAAGTGCGCTTGGCAGCAGGAGGCTGTCCAGGATTAATGATTCAATATTTGATCAGGCTTCAGCGGCTAAACAGACAAACAGACACACAAACACACTTGCCGGGGAGTAGAGAGAAAGCATCAATCATTCAGCCTTAAACAGAGTCATGCAAGGTGCGGGTAGAACACACCCAGATATGTTGAAAACTGCACTTAATAGCACGAACAGAAGTGTGACATCTAATTTGGTGATGCAATTGAAAAAAATATGCCTCATAATCTATCTTCATTAGTACTATCAACAATGGACATGGACTCGATCTACAGTAGATGATAAAATACAGAATCATGATCATAATATAGTTACGACATAAAATATGTACTTTGTGTATGTCAGTACAATGAGCATCACGTTATGTGAAATGCCAAATTTCCGTCATTGTGTGTACGACTTGTATGAGTACCATAAATTTTTGTAATAAACTACATTTTTACTAGTGATTATAATCCACGCACAGTTAAAGATATAGGCTAGTTTTGGTCAGGGGTCACATATCCTAAGGGGAAGGGGGGTCAGCCCCCCCCCCCCACAAACACACACTTTTCTGGTGTTAAAAAAGGGGGGGGGGGGAATCACCCCCTCCCCCCCCCCCCCGGAAAAACATTACATTAGTGGGATACCATTGACCCTTGAACGCCACAGCCACTACTCTTCACCCTAAAAAGAAAACAAAAAATGTTCTGCAACCCCGATACTGTTTGTTTTTTTTTATGATTTACCTAAAGAACTTGCACAGGTAAAACCACAGTCTAAGAAATGTGTCAGATTTCAACAAAACAGAGGGATGTTATGTTACATCAAAAGTTTTCATGCTACTGTAATAGAAAGTGAATACAGAATAATTAGCATGAATCAACTTGTAGTTCTTCTGTTCAAATGCATAGCCTTCAAAACGTTCTTTTATCACATGAATCCTGCCAAGTAATAAGTAACAGCCAGTTTTCATTTTTGTGTGAGATAGAAATTCCACTAAGGAGCATATCACAACAGGTCAGCTACTTGTTGCTTCAAATACGATTATCTGTACATTCACAGCCTCACATATGTAGTAAAAAGATTCACAAACAATGTCGAAACACCCTGCTCTGGTTCTATACAATTTTATTTTCATTCTGAAACCTTTTGGACTCTCTGGATCTCACAGAAGACCTGAAATTACCAAGTCATTTAGCATTTCCAAAGTAAACAGAAGCAGAAGGCAGGCCATCTTGAAATATCCATCACTTGCAGGCGGTAATCACACGATACCCCAGCATCTTGCTCCTCAAAGTGAAAGTAAACAGACTGGATAGGGCAATCGCTCATCCTGTGTTAAGGGATGAGTAAAAGTGAGACAAACATTAGGGAAAGACGCAGGCTCGGAGGACAAGAGGTGATCTGCTCCCTGAAGAAAAGGCTGAGTTGATACAGCATCACGACCTGCCAATCCAAGCCATTTTCTCAACTCAGGCAAATATCATCTCTGTATCAATTGGTTGTTATGTGATGTTCATGCTCACCAAATTTGATAAAGCTGCAATTCCATAATTTCAAACATTTGCAATTTTAGCATGTTTATTGAATAGTTATACCTGCTAATCAAAAAATGATCACTTTCTGGCAAAATTGAGACTCCCAGCATCAACTCAACCAATGAATTGCCAGAATGAGCATATCGTCTTCATTGCTGAAAGTCTGATTGTCAGTGACCAGAAAGGAGAAGCCAAGTGAAAGACAGACTGAAGTAGCTGCCTGCCATTCAGTGAGGTGCGACAGGAGACTCATTACCCCTCAGGGACTGGAGAGAGTTTAGTGGCTCCATACTGCAAGTGGATACCCCACTAAGGTGAAAGCATCTTGGAGATGCCTCTTCATCTCTAACTAGAAACAACCTGCTGGGATGCAGTTATCATCTTTCCCATGTTTGAAACACATTTCAATATAACAAATATCAAAATGCATTTGCAAAGGCCTTTCAGATCGCGTTTCTCGAGTTGTTGTGTTAATCATTTATCGCGATCGAGAGGGAGGCCTTGTCACTGCACACGGCTCCATTGACCAGTTTGAATCGAGGAGCGGAGATCGTGTAGTTTGCAGAGGTTGGCATGGGCAGGCATGAGCTAAAAACACATTTCAAAATGACTTCGCATTTATCATCTCTAAAGAAATGCGTTTATGGCTAAAATGCATTTGCCTTCACACTTTTTTAGGCATTGCAGAAATGCATTTCAAACCCCACAATCAAAACAGCTTTGTGTTTATCAACTGCCCAAAATTCCATGAAAGTTGTTTAAAAACATTAATTCATGCCAGAAGTGAGTTGATATACATGTATGCACTCATAGGCCCAATAGGCAAGAAATGCAAAAACCAGAAGAATCCATGGTATGAATATTGCCTTTTGTTTTGATTTATACTTAAGTACAATAAGGTCACATTAAAGGCAGATGACACAACACTTTTCAGTCTCAGGATTCAAAACTATCATATAAATTGCTATAATTTTCACTAAAAAATTGTATGTAACTAGTTTCACACTGAATAAAATTGATTCTAGATGAACATTTTCCTGATAAGAAAGTAGTTCTGCATTAAAAGCACTAAGACAGCAACAGATGCTGAATATGTGAACACAATCAACCGTATGACAAGAATGTCATGATTATGAAATGTCTGTAAATGATCTAACATGGCATGAAATGGGCACCTCAACAAGACATCTTGAAATCATCAAACCAGGATTGCTTTAAAGGAGAACTCTAGACCGGTTAAAAGTTAGTTTAAAAACAAAGAACAAAAGCTTATAAGTACAACATTGAAAATTCAATAAAAATCTGATAAACATTACAAAGTTATGAAATTGTAGTTTCACTCATTTTGCAAAGCAGTTCTCTAACAGTTGATATGAAAATACAAATGAGTGAGCCGATGATGTCATCACCTCACAATTTTCCACTGATCATGTATGAAAAAACTGAAAAAAAAATTGAAATGTTTCTGCTTTTAAATTGTTAAAGGGAAGAGCAATGTGGATTGAGTGAAAGCAGCAACATTGGTAGAACACATCAGTGAAAGTTTGAGAAAAACTGAGGACTGCTAGAGGTTATGACCCTATGCGTGGACATCAATACAAAGAAAATATAAAGGAAATTCAACAAAGAAATCACTTTTCTAGCATTATGAAAGAGCACTTGACTTACCACTTTCAGAAAGCAGCCTGGGGAATAATTGCTACCCTTAACATATGTCAGTATCAAGTTGATGGAATTTGTAATTTTCATGAAAAATGAATTTTTGTGGAATTTTCTTATATTTTCTTTACATTGTTGTCCACTAATACGTCATAACCTCCAGTAGTCTCCACATCCAGCGGTTCCAATACCAAAACTTTAAAAATTCATAACTTTTGCATCGATTGTCCGATTTTTTCAAACTTTCACTGACGTGTTCTACTAATGTTGCTGCTTTCACTCAATCCACATTCCTCTTTGGGTTTGCATTCACTTTAAACACAATGTCATACCTAGATGAATAAATTCATAATAATGATCAGCCATGATTCACGATTTCATCACTTCTTTAAAGTCATTTGAACATCTGTAAATCTGTTATACTGGGTTCAGAGATAAAGAATTTATTGATAATCTGGATAAGGAAAAAGATTTTTTTTTTTTTAATTCGTAACAAATCACAGTGAACAAAAATGATGATATAGCAGCTTCACAGCAGAATGCATGATTGGATGGTCATGGAAGCAAAACAAAAGATAAAAGCATGCATTAATTCTATACCTAGTAGGTAAGTTATGAATTTTTATGAAGTTTTTTAAACTTGTTAAGCAAGTGGCATTGTCACTGATTTACATTGCTTCATTACTGGAAGTGGATACATGTGTGCCTTCTATGTCATCGTCCTTGTTCAGTGTAATTCGTTCTGGGTTTTTCAGAGTATTGGCTTTTCTGCTGTAGGACCACAATAAATCCCACAAATTTATCCATGGCACTATCAATTTATGTACCACACAATGTAAAATTACATTAAACGTCTGGAATACCCCTTTAATCCTCATATGATTTCAATCAAATTTTCACTGTTGTCCTTACAAAACTTCCTCTTTCTTTCCAGGCTAACTTTTAACATTTAACATGAACATATAAAGGGATGAGACATTTCCATCAGACTAATTCTGCTAATGAAGGGGTGGACAAAAGAAAATACACTGAGACAGTTCTGAATTCCCCTACAAGGACGGTTAAAGGACACCACTATGGTTGTTGTTTCTGGTCTCAAACGTCATTCAGTCGCTTCGTTTGTATGACCCACATTCCAAAAGTCATATGGCCCACTAATCCTCCACCCCACCCCTCCTACCCCATCCTAGCAAGATTGATTATTTACTTCATCTGCTGCTCTCTTGCTCTCATAAAAAAGACAAGCTACATCGCAATTAGGTTAATGGGATCTCTAAGCATGACAGGTGCACACATAAAACATGTAAAGGATTGATTTGAAATCAGAGGGGTCATCATCAGGAAATAATAAGTGCTGCTAATGCATTAGATTTGGGATTAGTCTCTCTTTACTTGATGCTCACTTTTTTCGAGAAGCAAATGCAACAAAGATCACTGTAAATAGGAATATTTTCATTAGCAGCATGTCAGTGATGGGAAATTGTTTATCACATCCAGCAGGGAAAAAAAAAATAGGTTAGAAAGAAATGAATAATGAAGCCCTTAGATTTAAGTTCATAATGCATCAGAGATGAAGCTAATTTCATTCTGAATAAACACGAAATAATGACATTTTTCCTTTTTATCACTCACCTCCACATAACCCAGTTTTGTTTTGCTCTTGTTTTTGTTGTGTGTGTATAAAATCTGCACCACACATCCTTTTGTTAAGGCTACAAAGAATCTCTTCATGAAATTCAATCTAGCCCAAAATGTTATTTGCCTTGTTTCATCAAAATGCATATCCCTGGGTCACGAGTCTGACAAGGCTGTGGATATGAAGAATACACTATATACCACCATCATGAGGCCAATTGAAATTTCCCTAAATTTAATGAATTCATCTCATGCTTCAGCTAAATAAGCTCCAACAGAAGAACTAAAGGGTATAAACACACATACAAACAAATCAAATCTAGTGAGCTTGGGGTTGATGTTTGTTACCTTAATTTCGAACATGGGTAACTGCTGGCCAAATATTATCAGGTAATTCCCATTCGATGAACACTGATATCATCAATGTTTCTTGCTTATAGCTTCATATCAACAGATGGCTGATAGAAAAATGTACTGAAAGCCTGCACTTTGTGGGCGACAAGGATAGATATCTCATTAATTCTACAAGATATCACTCCAGAGAAAGCTTAATCTATTTGCATATTCAGACTCTACAAAAGGTGCAGTGAGACTGGCAAAGGATCGCAAAGTCTTTGCAATCTTTTGTCGTGCGGTCACACTGGTAGCCAAACTTGGATCAAGAAGTTTGGGTCATTGGTACGCGTGCGCAAGAAAGAAGAAAGAGCGCGCCGTCCGATGGCTACTGATTGTGACGTAACAATGCACATCTGTACATGACAATGGCCTTGCGCTACGGAGACACTGTCCAGAAACGGATCGAGAAGTTTGTCAGGGGTGAGGGAAGTATCCCTAGTTGGAGTGGGAAGTTTCGCAAGAAGTTTTGTGAGAAGTTTCGCGGGAAGTTTGCGGCCACACTGGCAAAACTTTGAGATCTTAAAGATCGCGAACTTAATCTTCTCCATCTTTTGCCAGTTTGACCGCGCCTAATAAAGATTTTTTTTTATCTCTCTTTGTCTGTCTCTCTCCCCTTATTTTCTCAGATCTGATTACAGATATAGTCTGTGGATGTACTTCTTCTTTATAAAGTCTTTTGGCCTCTCACTTATGCATAAGTTGCACTGAATAGAAATCACCTTGTGAAATTTGTAAACTTTGCATTTCTACTAAGGTCATACTCTGATGATGCGTGAAGAATTTGAAACCAACGTCATAGTTTCATCACAGTACCCAAGTACATTAAAGTTGATTGACAATTACATGCCAAGGTAAGAGAGAATGTACAAATACAATGTATGCAGGGGTAGTGTTAGTCAGTGTGTACAGTATACCAGTCACTTCACTTTGAATGTCACCTGTCAATTGTGCATGAAAGTCTGCACAGAGAGAGCCTTGTGTATGTTTATCCTCAATCCCTTCATGTTCCATTACATACATTGCTCATGATTGTTGCAAAAGTTGGTCCCTGTGGTTTACTCTGTGGTTACCTGAGCCAAGTTGAGGTTTGGGTGAACATAGAGACTTCCGATCTGTTGATCCCCCTGTTAGGATGGGAAAGACACTCACTGCTTATCTTATAACCAACAACTGTTTGTGACAGGTTGAGTCAGTGAACAGTATACGCAAACCAGTGAACTATCTACAGACTGTACATACACAGTTCATTCACAAATCTTCAAATATGACACATTTACCACCCAATGAGAAAGCTATGACAGAAGAGGCAATGTTTACATTTCATTTAAATAGAACAAATGCCACATTGGCTAGGTTAGTCCCAGAAAGTCATTGTTCACAACATCTCTTGACTGTTGTGAAAACAAATATCAGGTGGCTTACCATATTATTATATATACGGTAGTAATAAATATTGTTTTATTACTGACATACTAAGCTGAAATGCTGCAGTACAGGACAAAACCAGTGTGATATGATTTTGCACCTTAATATGCCAAAATCTTCAACTGAAGCACAGTTTATAGAAAGAAAGAATATCTGCTCCAGATATTAAGCCGTAAGTATGGTTAAACATGGCTGACTGGACAGTGAAGAGACTATCAAATTGAAAAGATCTTCTCTACCTAGTGTAATATATACTACATTATAATTTCATTTATTTTCCTTCTTCCTTCCTAATTAGATTTCCCCACTCTGTTCAAAAAGAAGACTTGATTCCCTTCACACACTTTGAAAACTGGTTTCAAAACAAAATGAGGTTAATTTTATAATGCAATAAATCATATGAAATAGACATATGGCATTATTATCATAGAGTAGTTAAACGTCCTTTACGCCTTGTTTTGTAAACATATTTATTCATATTTCTGTTATTTTTACATACATACATGTACATTATCACTTATATTTTTGTATTCATATATTGTAAATATGTTTGTACTCTCATACCCCGAGAGGGGGTCGATAGAGTCAATAAAATCTTACAATCTTACAATCTATCAACTTAACATCACAAATGGCCAACAGCGTGAGCATCATGAGGTGTAAGTTTCTTCAATTTGTCTCCATCTACAAATGAAATTTGTCAAGATTGCAACTGTTGATTTATGATTTCTAACAAACATGTCATGTAATCTTGCCTGTGTCAACAAGAGGAAAGAAGCACATTGTAGTGTGGTTGCAAGGCCAAAATAGATGATGATTTCGAATCAAACATGAAGGACATATATTTACAATAACTCATCAACAGAATGAATTACTGGATTACAAAATATCCTTTTCTCTTTTTCATGTGGTCATTTCAAATAATATTATCAGTTGTGACCATGGGATACAATGAGTCTTTAACTCTGAAAATATATTATTTTCAATATGTGGCCATGGCATATACTGTATGCGCCGAATATTTCGCAAGGTTTTCATTTTTGCGAATTTCGCGAGTTGGGTGCTATTCCTGAAATTAAAGACATGCGAAAATATTGACTCTGATCCTTGATGTGAATGTTACGTACGCGTGTACATTTCTCCGTTCAGTACACAACTCCACGATCGTGAATTCAACCGCTCGCGAAATATATGGCGTATACAGTATATGATCATGAAATATCCATTTACAAAAATCCTTTTTACATTAACTACCAAAGGAAATACAATGTATATTCTTTGTATTAACCCATGTCTATACATGATCTTTTTGTCATACATTCAGAAACATTTTTGCTATCCACACCTTTACAAATTCAATATTTCAGCATATGAGTGACTGTGAAGAGTATTGCTGGAAACTAGCAACACAAACAAGCTGACAATGCAAACAATACAAAGATTTTCACATTTTCATACTTGAAAGATCCATTATAATCCATGGGCTTGCCCCAGTGTTGTTTTGTTTTGTTTTTTTTTTCTCTTTCTGTTCTGCCATTGGTACACACTGTATACCTTGTATGAACCTAACACAATCACAGAGCAACAGCTGCGACATGCCAATAAGGAATGTATTCTAATTCACACTTACTCTATTTTTAGACGTGAAAAGCTGTCAAACAGGAATAAACAAAACTGCCACTGTCAATTATACTACTCACTAGCATCAAGTACTCCGGAAAATATTGATTCCTTAAGAAAATAAGTATAGACCTGTATATCAATGAATCTAATGATAATGATAAAAATAGGATGGTGATAATAGTATACATGTACACGTAATATTGATAAAATACTGGAAATGATAACAATAAGAACAATAGAAATAACACCAATAAGAGAAAGACAGAAAGAAAAAAAAATAATCTAAAAAATCATTACATAGGCAATGGTTATGACAGCAGACAAGAAAAAAATGAGTTGTCAAAAATTGTTATTTGATTAAATTAGATTTAATTGATAATATTCAAACTGGTTTTTCCCTCTACCTCAAACTCACAACAGATGAGCCATGAGCTAATATAAGATGATTCTTAGTCTAGATCCTGGACTCTCTTGATATCTTTACCACAGTTGCCAAACCTGTATGCGTCAAGCCGAGTGATGGCGCTATCATAAGAATCAGAGAAAAAAAAAGAGTCCAGATGGATTGCTCTCAGCTGACAAGGGTCAAAAGTTCACACACTTGAAATCAATGCATATACACTCCCTCAAAATTCTGAGGGAATGTTACAAGCACAGAGCAATCAGCCTGGACTCTTTTTCCTCCGGTTCTCTGGATAGCGCCATCACTTGACTTGACGTGTTCAAGCTTAGCAGCTTGAATAAAGATCTCATAAACAGAGTCCGTAATCTGGACTAGACAATTCTCAGAATGCACGAGCTCTTAAAAAACAAATAAAACATTTTAATCATGCACAGGTTGCCCCCTAGCTGGCTTCAGCTACACACAAAACTGATCTACCCTGCAGAGGTGGCTATGGCTGAAATTACTGGTGAGTGTGCTCCTGTAGCTGTAGAGTAGTCAGTATGAACACATCTGGGCTCTAGGCCAATGAACACTAGGATTCAAGGGAGATAAACTGTACAGCTTAACTCAGTCTGATCTCAGAAACTGCTAATATTGTTTAAATTCATGGGGAGCTAGAGCGTATTATATGTGCTTTCAAATATGATATGAATTTCTTCTCTGCTCTCAACAAATGTTTATGCAATAATGTCTCATCCTCGGAGAAAAAATAATCTTTATCCTATTTTTATCAACTATACAACATTGTGCTTAATCTTTTTGATCAGAGTAACTTTTAACTGGTCCAGAATTCCCTATTAAGCCAGGGGTAGAGACAATGGAACAGTGCTGAATCATGCATTTTCAATTTTCCACACCTTAGCAAGCCAGCCCCACTGATTTAAAAGCATGTTTTATACAATCCAAAGGGGAAAACACTATATCCAAGACAAGAGCCGAGTCCACAACATAGACATGATCTTAAAAAAAAAAAATAAATAATAATAATAATAATAATAATAATTATACAATGTTTGTATGTTTTCAGGTCATATCTCATCATGGATGGACACAGCACAAGCTTCCTATTGATCCCCTCAATACACAGCATGAGGACAGACACATGGCCACACTGTGAACCCAGTCAAGCCAAGGTTTGGGCACTATGGCGATAAGCAATAAAATGATAAGCATTGTAATGCCCTCATTTTGATATGTATCCACTGTTTCGCAAAGTTATTGTGAAATATGCACACTAAAAAAATATATATAAACATGATATTTTGAGAGACATTCACTTCACAAATATTCCAGAAGTATTCATGTTATTCTTTTTAGGCAAGCATAAAAAGCAGCACTACCATGTGTGTACTAAAAGCATACTCACGCCAGTCATGGAATGCTTTAGTATTTCTAGACAGTTCAATTTCTTACGGCTATAATTTCATGGTATATTTTTTAAACATACAATAGTAGCATAAGGGATAACAATGTGATTCTAAAGGATATTCATGAAGGGAAGAGAGGTAACAATGAGGGTAAAATGTCCACACATTCAGTGCAGTTAAAGTCTGTATTAACCAGCAGAATTTTCCCAGATTATCATTATGTTATCAGTAGCATATCAACAGGTTTATTTCTTTCAGCATTTATACCTCTATTCTAATTACACTTGCAAACATATCATTTATATGACCTAAAAGAATACACCAAATCAGTGCTTACATATCATCAATTTTTGTCATACAAATCTTGTCATTCAGCCTTGCAATTTTTGTGTGTGTGTGTGTGTGTTTGTGTGTGCGTGTGTGTGTAATTGCTTGTTCAGAGCAAATGAGCCTGCTGGCTACAAAGTTTTGCATACATTTGTATAAATCTCCCTCTGCCAACAGCTCATACAAATAAGCATCAATAGAGGGCGTGCTTTCTCCTCTGCCGTATGCACACATGGTTTGTACCTGTAGAGCCAGCCATCAATGGGCACCTTGTCTACAAAAGTAGTTGAACTGAATTAATTGAATTGAATTGAATAGAATTGAATTGAATTGAACTGAATTGACTATTACTGAATATAACTGAAAAGGTGTTTGATCAATATCCATCGCAGCCAGCAGGCTGAATTGCAGACATTGTACACAAAGGACCATTATACTAGTACCAAGGGTACTTAAAAAATATGCACAATATACTGTAAAAGTGGAAATTTTCGCGGTGTTGAAATTTTCGCGCATTTCGCACAACCAGAAGCTAGCGCGAACATAAAAGCACGGGAATATTTTTGCGTGCTATATGTTCCAATAGTTCATGTCTTGATTCTGCGGACTTAAAAACACGCAAAACTCTTCTTACCCAGCCAAGCGCAAAAAATTAGTCTTGCGAAAATCCACTTTTACAGTACAACATAGTAAGGGGGAAAAATACATAGAACAACAAAAAATCTTAACTAATATTGCACAATGAGATCAACCTACAATACAAAACAAACGCAAATATTGCAATTACAATTTCTAATATCACTATTCTCAATATTATGAATACTTTGAGTTTGTGTTATTTGTGTATGCTGGTCATTTATACTTATTAATGTAGGTGAAGTTATAAACATTCCTCAAATCAACACATTTCATATAGCATAAAATAATCAGTTTGATTCAGAAAATATTTTCTCACAATCTTCTCTTCTTAAACATTAACTCTCACATCAAAATACATTCAATCTATACACAACACATTACATCAAATCTCTTAATAAATATATACTATATTCATATTCATAAAAAAATAACATTTAAAGAGAATGCAAACCTGTAATGTTTCGGGAATATGTTAACGTTGTTGTATCGCTGTGTGTATATTACTATAGAGTACAGATAATTGGATACTCAGAGGCAATGGATAGAACTTCACTCAGTGGTAGTTGGGAGGATAAGTGAGACTTTATTGTTGAAACTGGGAGTATATACACAGTCTGCAGTAGGGGCTCATTTAACAAGTTTGTTTGGGTTTGTTTGCCAATCAAGTGGAGACAGTTAATCTGTGTGGTCAGCTTGGGAACGGAAAGAGGGGATTGCGTTATCAGTAGAAGTTAGTGAGGGGGGAAAGCTTGGTGGTTAATGTAAACATAGAATATGTTATTAGAAGATGGGGTGTAGGTTGTGGTCTGGTAGTATGAACATTACAAAACCCAAAGAGCAATGTGGATAGAGTGAAAGCAGTAACATTAGTAGAACACATCAGTGAAAGTTTGAGGAAAATCGGGCAATCTATGCAAAAGTTATGAATTCTTAAAGTTTTGGTGTTGGAACTGCTGGGTAAGGAGACTACTAGAGGCTATGACGTATGAGTGGACTGCAATATAAGGCAAATATAAACGGAATTCAATAAAAATTCGTTTTTCATGAAAATTACACATTCCATCAACTTGATACTGACATATGAAGGTAGCAATTATTCCCCCTGCTTTCTGAAAGTGGTTAGTCAAGTACTATTTCATTTTGCTACAAAAGTAAATTTTTGTGGAATTCCTTTTATATTTTCTTTATATTGTTGTCCACTCATACGTCATAACCTCTAGTAGTCTCCTCATCCAGCAGTTCCAACATCAAAACTTTAAAAATTCATAACTTTTGCACCAATTGTCCAATTTTCCTCAAACTTTCACCGATGTGTTCTACTAATGTTATTTTACTCAATCCACATTGCTCTTTGGGTTTGCGTTCCCTTTAAAATTTGCACATCTCTCTCTCTTCTAACTCCCATTCCACTTATACACACACTCTCTCGTATATCTACCAACAAATAACAAAATTATCTAATCAACACTTCTATTATATACCGGTAACTGCACATAAACTGCACAAAATTTTGATCTTAAATAATAAACAACACCAAAACACTGAAACATTACATCATGAAAATACTTTGAACCATTTCCCCTTGACTCCGTGGTCCAAAAACTGTGGTCCAAAAGTAGCTCTTCTGATGCAAATGGAAATCCAGAGTTTGAATCTACTGTAAAAGTGGATATTTTCGCATGACTAATTTTTCGCGCTCAGCCGGGTAAGGAGAGTTTCGCATGCTTTTAATTCTGTGGAATCAAGACATCAACTACCGGTACTGGAACATACGGTAGGCAAAAATATTTGCGTGCTTTTATTTTCGTGCTAGTTTCTGATTGCGCGAAATGTGCAAAAATTTCAACACCATGAAAATTTCCGCTTTTACAGTAATTGAATTCTGCTTGAGGAAAAGACAAATCCTCGAGTGTGTGAAGTAGACTGTCAGTATGCCTTGATATATTCACTACAATCACTCAAAGTTATTAAAATGCCTTGTTCTTTTGAATGAAAGAACTCTTATGAAAGAGATAACACTGTTTTAAGCTTGTTAGCAACAAGACAAAAATGATAAGGAAGGAAGGCTTATTCAAATGTCATGGAATAATTAAGACAGGTCTCTTCCTGCATTTCATAAAATTTGTCTTAAATTGTAATAGGGCCCTATTAGTTAATTAAATTATGTTACACTTCAAACAAAATACACGGTATCACAATTAGATGGTTCCAATCCTTACTACGTATATTTGTCTAGTTTGAAAAGAAAGATGTGTGAATGGAAACTTAGGGAGACACTTAGGAAGATTTTCAGAATACCACTTAGGAAAAAATTCTGACTTTGGAAGAAATTTCACAATACCACGTACCCCTGGCCCTGGACTCATTTTTATTGAAGAACCGGGAACCAAGCCCGTAGTCAGAGCATGCAGAAGGGAACACACTCCCCTAAATTTAAAAGAAGGCCCATGTCCTGCATGCTGATTTGAAATAAAGCCTAAAGGCTAACGCAAAGCTGACAAATCTTAATTGGGCATGTAGCTCTGGAACTTGACCATTTAACGTTAATTAGTTTTCGACTTCGCATCCATGGCTGTAGACAGAAAGATCCGTCTGTCCTGAGGACTCTTTTATATTTTGCCATTGACGCTGTCCTCCTCGAGGGGATCCGTGAAGCCAGACGCAGTCTCCGCGGAACATTCCCCGACGGACAGATACAGACCGATCTTTCGGTCAACCATGGCTGCTGCAGCTGAAGCCGCATGGGTGCGCCGATGCCGCATATAAGGGTGTTCATTGGACAAAGAATCAGACACGAAGCGAAGAAGTTACCAAAACGTTTTGGTAATAATAGAGCAGCTAGTGACAAAGCTAATCAAAGGCCTAGGATTAGGATAATAGGAAGAACCCTGTAAACTCACATTGCATGGCAAGTATGAAGTGAAGTATGCCGCCAGTTCCATGAAGAGTCCAAAGTGAAAACCAAAAGGTACCAGGGCAAGAGTCCTAACATGTATTCTGGCTGTGGTTGGCTCATCTCTACGACTCACGGCGCCGCCGCCGCCGCCGGAGATTTGCACTACCCTGGCCCGATGGCCTTTGGCTCTGCTGTGTATGTTGTGTATACGCGGTGGTGGTGTGGCCTATGCGTTGCGTGTGTATGAATGTAAACGGGTATGATGACGTCCTAACATAGAAATAAATATTTGGGACTATGAATGGGACGTCGTCTGCTGCCAACAAGAGAACTATTCTGACTCTCTTCTTTGTTGATTTTAAAAAACCATGAAATTCAAACAAATTATGTTTTACAACACCTGTCTCTATGATATAACAATCAAATTTAGTAAAAAATGAATGAATGATAGCTTTTGGTAGTTACCCAGAAATCTAGTGTATATAAGCAATAAGTTGACTTCTCGTGTATAGGACGAGGTGGCCGAGTGGTTAAGGCGATGGACTGCTAATCCATTGTGCTCTGCACGCGTGGGTTCGAATCCCATCCTCGTCGCATTTTTTTTTTTTTTTTTTCTCATTTGTCATTTTTAGGGTCATTTGAGCAAACAGTATACATATAAGAAATATGTCGTTGGTCAAACCAGGGAGGTGTTACAGAGATGGAGTGGCACCTCTTCGTAATTCATGCAAACACCGTCATGTTTGGGTTCAAGCAAGGAGGTATGAGAGAACATACAGTTTTACCTCCTTGGTTCAAGGCGTTACAATGGGATGTCTAGCATTCCACATGCACAGCACTGCTCTAGTTGCAAGACGAAGTTCGGAGACGAAGAATGCATTTCACCTTTCGTTGAATTACAAGCTTTATTTCACCATAAAATATTAAACGAAATACTCGACTTGATTTAGAATAGTTTCGGAAACTTCAAATTCAATATCATAAACATGTATTTCTAGTTTCTTCATAATGCGCAAATTGAAATGAAATGAAAATTAGGCCCTCTTAAAAACCTAATATTTTTCTATAATGCGCACATTTCCGCATATTAGTTTTCTATCTTTTAATCTGGGATATTTTGATCTTTCAAATAAAGTACTCCGCTAAAGCGTGTTCCAGCGTGCTGGCCACAATTATAGGATCTCTTTGTTTCACCTTGTTTTTGGATATCTCAGCCACTTCAAAACCGATTTTCATCAAATAAACTTTTGATACCCCTTAGAATTGCATGCTCTTTGACATCTCATAGAATGGTTTCTGAATATCTCGCAAAACGTTAAAAGCTAAATCCTCACCTCGACCAGAACTGTACACGACCTTTAAACTATTTGCTGTTAAAATTGTCAGTTTTACACTGCATTTTGATTCGCTGCTCCAATTCAAGGTACACAAATCCATTGTTGCCATCACATTGAAAGAGAGAGCAAATTGCAGTAGGGATAAGTATTTCTAGATGTGAGAGCGCTAGTCCCGATTATTGATGCTCTCTTTTGTCAAAGCACATGGGTAACACCCGTAGTTGAACGCATAACTTCTCGGCGGTGCCGCGCATGACTTCAAAGGAGAGCAGTAGTTGTCTTTCCTTCTCGAGCACCTCCCTGGTCAAACTCACTCATACAGTATGAAAACACATGATTCTAACAATAGGAGACACAGACTGAGCAGACTCTGTGCCATGATCCAAGACATTCAAGACCCGAAATGGCCTAGACGATTTGCATAGCCCAGATTTCTTCCAGCAATATACCTATTCCAGGACACGGGTCACATACTTCAGCTCAGAAAACTTCACACAAACTCAAAAACTACGACAGACGAACTTCTCTCATCGTGTAGTCAATCTCTGGGACAGCCTACTAGCTGAAGCCAACAGTATTAACTCCTTCAAATCAAATTTAGGGAAGGCATGGAAACATAAATTCAGCTGTTATGATCCAGATACTAAATTCCCATAATGCTCCTGCCCTACGCATGCGAATAGTAGTGTAAATAATACGTGCAGCAAGACTCAAGAGAATGCAGAGGGGAAAATAAGTTCCGTATATTTTATGCCCAACATCAATGTAAATCAAGGTAAAAAAATCAATCTTATATTATTCATGGAAATCTTTATGATACATAATGGTATGGAACCTTTCATTTATCACCATGCAGAGAAGATGGCTGGAAAGCCCATATTCAGCTTAACTGGCTAATATTCTAAAGGATCCAGCTGGATGTGACATTTGTGGAAGTTTGGCAAAGTCAAGTTCCATTACATGTATTAATTATCATTTACATTATTTTAATAATTATTATTAATATGAACTGCAAAAAAAAAATGCACTAGGCCTATAATGATAATCAAATACTAGTACACTGTATATATTTTCTTCATGTTACTCTATAGCTTTGCTTGGATGAAATTTGTATTTTGGTACCGCAGGTGTTACATTCACAGTTCTCCATTCATCTCGTTCATTACTTACAAGAGAGAGGAATTAAGGAGGATCAGAAAGGAGGAATAGAAAATGAAATAGAGATGAATAGACCAAAGAAAGATAGAGAATAATCCTGTAGGCCCTATAGGCCCTAGCGTACAGTATGCAGGCATATATCGTTGTCTTTTCTTTTCTTTTTTTTCCGTCAACTTGCGATTTTAAGTATAAACAAAACATCAAAGCAACCGCAAAATAGTGAGCTTAACTGGTGCTCATGATTATGAATATGATCATGAATCGTCAGCTTATCAAAGGAGGCAGATATTAACCAGAAGAAGGAGGAGGAGAAGAACCTATAGGAAGAAGAAGAAAGAAAGAAAACAAGAAAGAAAAAGGAAAGGATAAAAGAAAGAAAGAAAGGAAGGAAGGAAGGAAGGAAGGAAGGAAGGAAGGAAGAAAAGGAAGGAAGAAAGAAAGAAAGAAAGAAAGGAAAGCACATCGATAATTTTCGTGTATATGGAATGTACACCACCTGGCAGCTGCACTAAACTCACACTCATCATCATCCCGATCGCATCCCGATCATCATCGCATACAGTGGTATGCGAAACCAGGGACACCTCCCTGGCGAAACCGTACCGCGCATTATGTACGTGCTACAACTACCACATACCATGGAGCTACTAACTCCATGCACAAACCAAAGATTCCGTCCTCTCACGTACGCGATACTATGTAGTTGCTTTACACACGTAATCCGCATCAAGCAGAAAGCTACCTACGAAGAAGGGACTAAACAGAGGAAAAAGGTAGAGGTATGTATTGCTTCCTTTTTGTTTTAGTTATCGACTCTCCTTGATACATGTCCACTACAGTTCCATGACCCAACAACACCTGAAAATTGTGGTCAAGGCCAGGGCGAGTTGCAACTGTATCTATGTCAATGGGAATGCGTCGCTAGCGAATTTCGCTGTCTGTAGTCCCATCAAATCTTACTCGTGTTGCTGTGAGCCGGTTTGCGAGCTTGTCTTCTGTGTAGACAGTGAGCTAGGTAGGGTAATTATATCTGCTTCTTTCAGTGTGTGCACTGTTCAGTCTTCTTTGATTATGTGAACACATTTAGGAAAATAAGTCGAAAAGATGTCATGGCAGCAACTGTATTTTACCTGGCCTCACATCAGACATGGCGATCCCACTTTATGCACCACCAACCAAAATTTCTCCTTTCCTTCAATTTGCTTTCCTTCTGAAGTTTTAAGAAAAAAAAAAGATAGCTAAGACACGTTTTTATTTCCTGGGATGATTAACAGGCTGTTTCTTGTTTGCTTATTCAATAGTTTAGCTTGTCAGTCCAATTTATGTCAATTGTCCAGAAGGTCCATGGCACAAACCCAACTGTTCCCTGGCTTTTCACCCTCTTCCCCATGAAAAACAAAATCTTAGTTGATGACTGATCTTGTACTAGCAGTAAATGCCACTATTCATTAAAAACAGACACTCTAAAGGATCAGTTCGTACAAATTACATGTTCGTTATATGTGCAGTGTACAGTCAGGAATTTCTTACTTGCACAAAATGCCCAAAAGTACTATACCCACGAATTCCAATCCAAGCAGTCCCAGTTTGTAGCTTCCCACGAAAAGCTGCAACAGGGATTACTTCCTCAAGATTCAAGGTTCAAGTCTTTAACTCAGTAATTAAGCTTTTTTCACCCGTCAATAGGGGTACCCTGTTGGCCCCTACTAATTCTCAGACAGAATACTAAATAGGGTGCTCATGCTCCTTCTTATAACAAAGTCCTTTGGACTGGCACTTTTTAGCTCGTTGTTTCAAAATCTTATTATTAACTTACAAGTCAGCAAACAAAAACAAAAAAACATACAATGAAAACATTAAACAGTAAGATTTGTGCATGGGGGAAGTGCAAGTGGGAAATGCAATGTTTATAGACACCCTGTTGAAACCTAAAACTTGGTCCAATTCGACAAACATTTTGAGAGTGCAAAGAGAAAAAGTTGTATTCACATCAACATTGTAGAGAGCGCAATATCAAAACATACATTGTACACATGAAATTGAGCATGTTTACAATGTATCAAAAAAGGTTTCATGATCATAAAGATAGCAGTACAACATCAAAAATCATCTGAGTGTTGATTGGAAGGGATGCTTAGTGCTGATGTACTAGGAAATATATTGGGTGAAGGGAGGGAGGTTGAAACACATTTTCTTTAATTCAGATGATGCCCATAATTTACACGAATAGAGTGTGAAGTCACACTTTATGCCAGTGTAGGTGGATTTCAAGTCTGAATAGCTTTGTTGTGAGTATGCTGTGGAGGTTCATTTGCAGGAGACATGGCTATACTATGAAGCTGTTGAACATTTGATCTCGAACCAACTACATTTAAGCTTGCAAATTATTAGTTCTGTAATATGATTTATTAAGCAATCTAACTGAATGCATTTGTGATGTCTTTTTTTTCCCCTCATCCACTGTGCTTCAAAATTGCTTTGATACAACAAGAATTTTGCAACCGCTATGTTCATTGTATTTTGCCATAGACTGAAATGATTTGGGACCCTGTTTACTTTCTCACAGGAAGTAAAATGGGGAAGCATGACTAATATTCTTTCCACAATGGTGGCTAAAGTGCAACAGGGACTAATTCAACTTTCCATAATTTTGTGATTTTTTTTTCTTTGCTTTCAGAGAACCTCTTAAGGACATGAAATTATCATGAGCAGCAAGAAAAAGAAGCATCACAGGTCATCTTCATCTGACCATTCAACTGATAGCAGCAGTGATGATGACCATGATCGGAGAGACAGACACATAGAGAAAAGGAAATCCAGTCACTCACGAGACTCAAGTAGGCATAGGTCAAAGAATCGTAAAAGGCATAGATCCAGAAGCTCCAGTTCATCACCTTCTTCCTCTTCTCGTGAAAGGGAGGATGTAGCCAAGAGGAGACGTAAAAAGAAGAAAAAGACAAAACATTCATCTGACAGCAGCAGTAGTGATTCAACCTCAGGAACAAGTGATTCTGACAGTTCTACAAGTGACTCAAGTATAGGTATGATATGCGCACATAATACATGTGGTAGATTTCCATTTACTGAACATTAATACTTTTCCAACCTGTTACTTTCACTTGTCTCTTTTTTTCTTTCTTTTTTTTTGTTTGTGATCAGCCTTTTGAGGAATGTGACAGTGTGTGCAAGGCAACTATGCTTTTATGATAAGGACATAATTTAGGATGAGCCAAGTGAACAAAGTAAATCAGCAAACACACTGCAGGTCTTCTGTACCGAAGAAACATAATGCACAAGATGTATTTGGGTAATCCACTGTCCAAGGCTTGCACAAATGCTCTGTGTGTGGGTTGTAAGGGCACAGGTAAGATCTAATTACAGATGTAGTCTTAGATTAGAATAGATATTGAATTACACTATGAAAATTTCTGTGTAAGCATTACTCTTCATGTTTATGGTTATGGGAATTTTTAATTATTGCCTTTAATCTGTAACGTTTACAGAGAAGCAGAGGAAAAAGAAGAAACGAAAGCGGGAAAAGAAAAAAGAGAAGGTATGTGTCAAAATATAATTTGAAGCCTTTTTTTTTTCATTTTTGGTATTTGCTGAGCTGAGTTACTCCCTATTGCAAAATTTTCATTTTGGAATGCTTGTGTTGCTTTCCGTTGTTATTTACAGCATGTTTTGTGTGTGCACTTTGTTTTGGATTACAGGAACTGTGAATTTATGAACCAGGCAAAGAAACACACACATTTGCCTGTCACTTTTTTCCCCAATAATATTTATTCACTTTCATCCAAATTATACCCATGCAGCAATTCAATTTGGTATTCCCAGGCAAGGTACATTGTATCTTAAATAATTCCTTTAGTAACATTTCCACACTTGGTAATAGAAATGAACAAAGGTATATATTGAGACTCACATTCCATTTTTCATTGTTACAGATGAAATGGAAATAGTAAAGTAAATGAAATGGAAATAGTAAAATTATCACCACCCTTCCCCCCCCCCCAGAAAAAAAAAAAGTGGAAATATAGTCAACCTTGCCTTAGTTGAATCTATTCGGACTGAAGAAATAGCTTTGACTTAGAGAAGATTTGATTTAGGAGGGATTAAAATCACTAGAATATAAAGAGAAGAGGACTTGAAAAGGCCTTTGACTTATTAAGGCGATTATTCGACTTATGCGAGGTAGACTGTATATCGTATCTGAAATAAAACCCATCTCCAGACCAATTCTCCCTAACTACCTTTCCTAATGCTATTCCTATACAACTATCCAAAACATCAAACACCCGCAATATTCACATCTCCACTCCCCCTTTAAATCCAGTCCAATACCAAACAGACATCCTTCATTCCTCCCATCCCCTTTTATATTTCCCAAGTCCAAATATCCCCACCCTGTGCCCTAGCACATGCATAACCGCTTATCCTTCCCTTCCCTCCACAATTCACATCACAGAAATAACACACACACACACACACAGTATGCAGTTTACTGATTTTTGAAATGGCTTTTGGCAGTTCAGGGGCAAAAATGTGAGAAAAAAAAAATCCTTGTCGTTAGCATCTTCCACATGGGCCTTCTTGAACATTTACTGATAATTTGTGTAATATTTTATCAGCCTTCATATCCTTTCCAGTAAGAACTAGAGGTGTACACCTATTATCAGTGAATTTGTTATCAAGTGCTTTCTGTAGAATACAGGCATTGAATCAAAAGATATGAATGATGAAGGTATTTTGTTTCTCTCTTCACCAGAAACATAAGAAGACAAAGAAGAAGAAGGATAGCAAAAATGACAGTGGACCTGTTCGCTTATCACAGGTGTGTATGTGTAGATTTATGTCATGTTGCGACTAGATCATTTGGACTGAGATTTTCTTGATAATGAAGGATCTCAGCAAAAACCTACAAATATATACACATGCAGGACTTGATGTTTATTGCACTGCAGTAATGGCATTCTGAATGAAAATTCAAACCTCATTTTACCTTGTATTTAGTCATTTGATGGGAGTGCAGATTCTGTGTTACAAAAGTTACCTATATGAATTTAAATCTGGGACATGACAAACTATCAATGAGAGGTCATTACATCACCTTCACAGTGACAAACTATTTTGTCATATACCTGGTACTCTACAGAAACAAAAGTTCTACTGTGTTCCACACTGAATTACTCTAGACAAGTTAATGACAAGTGACAAGACTCATTTCTTGCAATCCTGGTCACTATGAATGAAAGGATCACTTGCTACTAACGAGTAGCATTTCTTTAGTCATGTATGTCGTCATCTCTTATGATAAATGAAAGAAGTAAATCATCATGTTATCATATTTTTAAATACCAGAATTAATGCAACTTGCATTGACAAAATACACAATTACATTAAAGCCCAAAGAAAGTTCTGGTACGCCTGCAAAAGTTGACAAATTTTGCTCCAAAATGTGAACGTGTGCCTAGGAAATGTGCGGAATAACACTGTAATAACAAGATATTCGATGGGTAACGACGAAAATGGGAAATATTAACCAAAAACGTTCAGTCTCAGAACTTACCCGAACGGGGTCAGGCTAGACTCGGACTCGGGGATAACTCGGTCTCGCTGTGCTTGGCGGCGGGATGAGTTGTATTGGTTGTCCCTCTGGATTGTACAGCGTTGTACTATGCATATGGGAGCGGCCTGTATAAACTACATTGTAGCGTTCTGGCTACTCGCAGTAAATGGTCCGAGTTGTTACAACGCGCGCATCAAAAACCTCTTTGGCGCGCATGCAAAATTAGTGTGCGCCTCAAGCACCTCTAAAAGCAATCAAAGACGCTTGATAAACAACAACAAAAACTTCAAAGACCGCGCGTCTCAGCAACTGAGGTGATGTGCGTATTTAGGCTTGAGGACCGCGCGCTGTCCATTTGTTTTGTACAGGATTAGCACGCACTTTCCTGTCTGCTCATCAAGGCCTTGTTTGGTACCCTTAGTATAGAGTACTGATGAACATGGCGATCACGAACTGTGTGTAAATTGTCTGAAATAGGGTCGAGTTTTCCCTGAGACCGAGTTAGTCTGGAGCCTTCTGGAATAAAAGTCGGTCTACCGACTTTTATTAATTTTCTCAAAATACTCCAAAACGACTCATCATTCCGGCATACCGCGTCAGCCAGGTAAGTTTCTTTGTAGACTCTTTCGATATATTGCAGGCAAATATGAAATGGTGTCAGACGGATTCTCAGGCCCTTACCAGAACTTAGTTTTCACTTTAACAGGATAGATGCCAAACTCTTATGATGTCACCAAGTTTCCACTTGCATTCAACCATATATGTGCATTCGAGGTGAATGTCATGTGTCGGTCTGATTTTAATATATTGACAGCGTTTTGCGCACTTACAAACTCTTGTTTTACCAATAGTACATGAAGCCAGAAACAGGCAGAAGTATAGTCTCCGGCCAGAAGATCAAGATGAAGGTGAAGAAGAGCAGTTCAGACAAGGCAGTAAGTTTTCATTTTAAAGGGGAGGTGCAGTTTGGTCAAGATGAGGCTTCAGCTTTCCAACATTTTTTGATGATGATTCTTGGAGGTAATAAGAAACCTCTTCTGAAAGAGCAAATAATTCCAAGAGAAATTCAATGTTTATTTGATGAAAATTGGTTTTGAAATGGCTTAGATATCCAAAACAAAGTGATCCTCAAAAAAGTTGGGACCCACCTTTCATTAGGATCGCTTTATTTTACTTTGTTTTTGGATTTCTCAGCCATTTAAAAATTGATTTTCATCAAATGAACTTTGAATTCCTAATAGAATTGTATGATCAGTGACATTTCATAAAGTGGTTTCTAAGTATCTCACCAAAAGTTAAAAGCTGAATCCTCACCCCAACCAGCACTACACCATCCCTTTAACCCAAAATGTTTACAAGTAACCATCTCAAGGCACAATCTCACAAGAATGAAAAACCTACCAGGTGTGTACAACAAAAACAGAAGCGTAGGAAGATAGGACCTATTGTCATCCCTGTGAAATCAGACTTGCATGGGTATTTCATGTGTGTAACAGAGAGAACATGTTTTCAATGCCAGCTGCACCATGTGTTCCAGTATACCTTACCCACTAAAAGGCCCAAGTATGACCTGTAGATATGTAGTCTTGAGAATTATACATTGTACAACTCCATAGGATCATATCATACCAGCAGTGATTCAGGACAATTCTTGAAAGTTTGGACCGTCAACTGTTCTGCAAGTTAGATGTAAAACTGACTGTGGAAGTGGCAATTGGCATATTCATGTGTTTGCAACATGCTGTACTGTAAATGACTTCTGGTAGCATGCTACATTACTTTCAAAATGATTGGGCAACTGGAGTCTATCATTAAGAATATTTGTACAATAGGACCTACGTATATCTGAATTAAATGCAGTACAATCAAATGAAACATATCTCCTATGGAAATGTTTGATGGCATTCCATTTAGTTTCTGCCTTTCCTTTCTTTGTGCCACATAGGGGCCTGTACTGTGAACCAGTTCAAAGAGCTGCGAGACAAATATATGTACATGTTTATTGTACAAAATAGATTACATGTGATAGATTGTGATGTTATAGTGGCCAATCAAAATCCCAGAATATTTGAGAATATGAAAGCTTTCACATTTTCGTCGTTTGCATCTCTCATCATAACCTTGACCATAAAAAAAAGGTAAAATAAATTAGGTCACAGATTTATGGGTACTGTCTTTTCTTTGTCCATACTGGTATTTTTGTATATATACACACAGTCATTATGATTTGAAACCACTGCCATGGTATCAGCACATAGTTAAAGAGTTGTGTGTCATGATGGATCATTGTGTGACCCATGACAATAAGCTTAATATTCCATGCTTCCTTGCCAGTTTCCCATAACTTTCATCTCAGCAGTCCCTCTTTTGTCTTTGTCTCTCTCTACAGCGGGACAAAAATCGAGAGCAGCTTCTCCACTTCCTCAATTCAACCAGGAATTAAACAGAGTTGTGTGTCTTGCGTTCCTGCCGAGATTATTTCTTTTTTACCCAAGTTTACTGATGACAGTGCCATCAAGACATGATCCGCTGATGATGATCAAAGTTTGTTGTTGGTTTTTGTTTTTGTTTTTTGTTTTTTTTGTTTTTTGTTTTGTTTTGTTTTGTTTTTTTTTGGGGGGGGGGGGGGGCGCGGGTCATTTCTCAGACTTGTGTAGGTCTAGATTTTGCCTGTGGCATGTAACGTTCTATATCATTCATTCGTCCCCAGCCAGCTAAATTTTAGCAGGAGTCGGTTCAGCTTAAAGTAAGTTTGATGGTACACAAGTTATAGTGAGCCATTGCATCTGTATTACAGGTGAATTGCAAATGAATCATAACGTTTGCTGCTGGCAGTTTTCAGTCTGAATTATAACATATCATTCCATATGATAAGACTGACAAAACTTTATATTTCCCCCTCTTATTTTCAAGATTTCTTGTGCAGATTTGTATTAGGATTTCCTTTACATGATAAATTCTGGTAAAAGTGAACAAATCAATTTTGCTCTATTTTAGGAGAGCAGAATCATGAATGCCTTAATGTGTTTATTACCATTGATACCAATAAGAGAGATGTACACTTCACACTCTACTTATTAATGTTAAATTACAGTAAAAGTGGAAGTTTCCGGCATTTCGCGCAAGCGTAAAGTAGCGTAAAAATAAAAGCATGCGAATAATATTTTTGCTTGCCTTATGTTCCGTAGTTGATATCTGGATTTCATGGAATTAAAAACCTGCGAAACTCTTCTTAACCATGCCAAGCGCAAAAAATTAGTCGTGCGAAAATATCCACTTTTACAGTAATCAGTGTGTGTTTATAAAAGAATTGTTTGGTCTTCCATGGTAATTTGCAATGAGCTGTAAATGCACAGATACAATGGAACCTCATTATAAAGAGATTGGATATAACAAAACCCTCTTTCAACAATGTGATTTTGTAGGTTCCAACTCTTGTTTTTGTACCCTTGTATAGTGAGAAACCTGATATAACAAGGTATGTGTAATTGTCATGGTTTTTAGATTCTCATTATAACAAGGTTCCCCTGTACAAAGTAGCTGCCAACTTCTCTCATCCATGCTAATTCAGTTAGCTCCCCCACGTTAAGATCACACAGGAGAAATTTGGTGTACAGAGACCCAATACAGCAGAATATAGTCAACTTTGCCGAAGTGGAATCCAAAGGGAACAGAGAAAATACTTCTGATTTAATGCATGAATTTTGATTTATACTAGAGAATTTACATGTTTATGTCCATCCAGAGTACAATTTTCCTTTGATTCAGCCAATTCTTCTTATACGAGGTTGACTTATGCAAGGTTGACTGTGCATACAGTTGTACCTGATATGAGATACTGTTCATTTGTCCAGATGGGGGGAAAAAAATCATGTTTTTAGTTGTTTTGGCTTCTCATGACTGAAATAACCTGCTCTTATGAAAATATTTGTGCAAAGTTTCCACTGTGGTTACTATACTTTATTACAGGCATACTCCACAGGTGGTAATAGTCACATGGATGAGGTATCTAATCCCCCTTCCTTTTTTTTTTTTTTAAATCATATCAGTACGCATATCTTAAGAATGAAAAGAGATGCGTTCTATACAATGTACAACCACTAGTTGATGCCTAACTTAAGAAATGTATGAGTTTCTGCACAGGTTTATTTCTGGTTTGTTTGTTGTTTTCCAGTGGTGTGTAAGATGTGCACAATTCATATGGTTTAAAGAGTAATGCATGTGATGATAGTTAGCAAATTAGGAGCATCATAGTTTTAGTTGTAGCTTGTGAGAGTTCTCATAGAAGCATTTTGTCCACTTTCAGCCAACATTGAGTAGAAATCCAGTGAGATTAAAGAAATGCATCTACCAGTGCATATAAAAGATAAAACTACACTATACACTGTATATGTATTTGCAAAGCAGTCCTGATGTGAAGTGTTGACTCAAAATTTTGACTTGCACTGAGTTGACTGGCGTGATGTCTATCTTAGTTTCTTTTCTCTTTCTCCACTCTGGTTGTAGATGCCAGGAAACTTATTGATGTTATTTTTAGACTTTGTACATTCAGTTTGACTCATTTTGTACATAAATGTCCAAAGTGTACCACTATATGTATGTACATTGACTTCAAGAATTTCAATAAAATATTCCAACAAATTTTTGTGAGAAACGAATTCATTCACACATGAATTTATTCTTCGATTATGATATGTTCCACAGAATGCAATAAAGGTAAACAATTTGTTACTCTCTGTGTACGCTGTTGTTTTTGCGAATTTGGAGGTCACACACATTTTCACAAGATGTTGTTTTTGCGAATTGACACAAAGGCCTTCATATAAAGCGCACTACTGCCTTAGCATATGGTGACATTTGTGCATGTTGCTAAATTTGTGGTCCAACCACGATTCACGAAATTTGCGAAAATTAAACCCTAGCGAAAATAACAGCTTATACAGTAGTCCACCTAACCACTGATTTAGTACAGAAGTCAATTACATACTCGAGGCTAGCAAAATGCTAAATGAGCTTGAGCATTATACAGTACAGTGTTCGTGCACGCACATTGTCCTATTGCGGAGAATGACATAACATGGACTGGTGTCCTCAAACAATGAGACCAGTCTGGTCAGTTTATCCGAAATTTCTGAGAAAGCAATCTAGTACATTTACATATCTATGGTACAAAGTACCTTAACCACAACATTACAGGCCATTCTCGGTTATCGGGCCATTACTTTTCTTGATCTCTGTACTTTACGAGCATGGAATGGTACTTGAATATCTTTGCAGTGTCAGAGCGAAACTTGGCTATAGTACAAAGCAATGATTCTCTTGCAAATACAGTGTATAGTTTATGAGGAAATGAGAAAGTCAGGACATAATCAATGTTGATCACTATGATACAAATCATGAATGTATATTCATACCAACCAAAATACTGTAGCTAGAGAGCACAAAGACCAAGAGGAAGGCATATTTCCACGCATATTCCATTTCATTTCCACATTATTTGAATTATGACACATGCAAGTACCATGTAAATCATAATGAATAATAAATCAACAGTGTCTTACATAGACCCCCAACACAACTAAGGCTTGAGCATATCTGACCAGGTAGAAGCCCATCTCCCTGGTCTCACTTATCCAGCCACATCACTTGTCCGAAAGAGCATCAGTCCCAACATGGTCAGATAAATGAGGTTGGATGTACAGGAAATTCAGCTATAACAAGCTTGCTTTCAACAAGGTACCACTTTTAACGAGGTGAATTCTGTGGTCATGATTTTCCATTTCTATTGACCGATTCGGGTTCGTTGAGGGCAGCAGACATTTTATGGCACTGGGCGCAGCCATGAGCTCAAATTGCAGTGTCTCAGCCGACCCCCCCCCCCCCTGCTCTCCCCCACCCCACAGGCAACATGTTTATCGCGCACTTGTAACAAAGGTTCGCGCACTAAGTAAGCATTCGCGCACTCAGTACGAGACGCCCATTGGCTAAAGCAACTATGCATCAGTTTTTCATTTTGCGCGCGTGCTAATGTAGGGAGAGGGGTGGGGAGTGGGAAGTGGGGGTCGGCTGAGACACCGCGTAATGGTGCTGCCCATGCCAAAAATACACATAGCGCGTCACAGAATCGGTCAATATATACCTGGTCTGTCTTTAGTACAGCACATTTACAATGAGCTATTGGTGGTTCTGGCAACCTTGTTATAACAGGGTTTCCATACAATTACATTGTTGCTCAAGGACTGTATAATATATTTTGAAGGCTCACACTGGTGACTTTTGTTGGGTACGTAGTGCAATAGCTTGAACTCAAAATTATGTTTTCATGCAACAAAGGTCAAAGTAATTTCTCAGAATAATATATATACATGTACCGGTAATACATGTACAGTGTATGTAGTTATGACTGCAGATTTTTTTTTTTAAAGAATGATTTTCTCCATAAATAGTTGTGTATGCCAATAAATGAACTGCACTATGTTATACACTGGCTACTCAGAATGCAGATGATACATACTGTAAATGTGGACATGTATTTTTTGCCATGTGGAAATTTTCAAACATTTCGTGCAACCAGAAACTATCGGGAAAACAGAAGCACAAAAATATTTTTGCTTGCTATATGTACCACTACTGATGCCTTGACTCGGTAGAATTAGAAACATGCAAAATTTATCCTACCCAGAAGAGCGCAAAATGTTACTCGCATGAAAATATCCACTATTACAGTATACCATGAAAATATACACACATGTACACATAAATGTGAATCACATTAATTTAACTTAGATAAAATGGAAGAATTTACAGGAATACCCAATGATGTTCACTGTCATGCAGTACAGCCAGTTGCTCCCAAATTAAAATCCATTACACAAGCATGACACAATCAGAACAGACATGAAATCACATGAAAGCATTTTATGCACATCATTTACATCATACTCAATGAACTGCACACGGTCTACATTTCATCCTGATGCACTTGATAAAGAAAGAAATGAATTACTTATATTTGTTTGGATATTTTTGTGATGTATATAATCTCACTTCAGGTCTTGCAGAGTGGCATGCAAACCTAGAGAAGTGGTTTGTTTCTCACACACACACATAAGAATATGTGTGAATGGTGCCATCTACTTGTTTGTCAATAGTGGCAATAGCAGTGTGGATCAATTGGGCATCTTGCATCATACAAGATCGAACAGACTTTGTTACTACTTAGAGACTGGTGGATATTTGTTCATGTCACAGTCACACCCTTGTAGCTTACAAGAACTTTGTGTGGAAGTTTCTGATATTTTCATTGACTTGAATGATCCTGAGAGAACTAGGAGCAGAGTTTACACATTTTATCCCAATAATCTTACAGCATACTGCATATGGCATATACTTTAGTATTTCTTACGTATACTGTATTTCATGAGTTGGGGCTAGTAAGACAATTTTGCAAGTGGTTGATTTAGCAATCAAGAACTACAGTTATGCAATGACAAATGAATTCATGCACTATCCCTTTGCAGAAAAAAAAAAGAAGAAGAAAAGTAAGTGATTTCCCACTTAAAGAGATCGTATACAGCATTTGTATAGGACAGAAAACATTTATTGTCAGAAGTTGTTAATTTTGGGAATATTAGTCAACTTGCAAAATTTGTAAAACTTGAAACACTACAATATATACCACATTTACAACATTTGTGTGTTGCAAAAAGGAAATAAAAAAGTTACAGCTGCTCCTTCAAAATGAAAACAGTAAATAACACATGGACACCTGTGGACAGATGAAAATGTCATGCAGCAATCCTCCCCAGTAAGCACATTCTGGTTACAACTGAATGTCTTTGTTGTCAAGTTTATATATTGATAATCATTTCCTTTAAATACTTTGCAATCCATCCAAGACACTTCACACAAAGACACAAATTATACCTGTTGCTGACCTGTACAATTGCATCTGCCCTGCTCTAGCAGTGCAATATTACATTCATGTTTTGATATAGCTATCTGCTACTATACACATTAACACTTGTATGTCATCACAAATGATTGGTATGTAGTACCGTATGTATAAGCCTACAAAGGATACAGTAGCGCATTGTTTTGGCTATTAATCTTAGTACTAAATTCAAAGAAAAATATGTGTGCAATGTAAATCATGTTGAACATCGATATACAACTAGTGCATGTACGATGTGGTCAGTCCATGTAAATAACTTCAAAGAGACGGAGAGAGTGTGTGTGTGTGTGTGTGTGTGTGTGTGTGTGTGTGTATGTATCTCAGTGTATCTTTCAGTCAAGCCTGCTCTCAATTTACCAATACATACCAGTACACGAATATACATGTCCAATGTAGCTCCATATATGCATGTAGCTTGTAGTGTGTACTACAGGGAAGAACAAGGGAGTAACAGCGGTGCCAGACTGGTATAAACACAAGAACTTTGCTCTAAGGTACCGGTTACCTCTGACTAGAGACAAACATTGGTTTGTAGCCATGCCTATCCTGTGTATAGAGATTTCTCCTATAATAAAGGGATGGTGGCTTGGCTAGTACACATATTCTCCACAGATCTAGGCCAAAGACAGGACTATAAAGATTAAGCGATGTAAGATCATGATACATATTTCTGTCAAATCTTCACAGATTCTATAGCAATCATTTTAACTTGTAGTTATTATTAATAGGGTGGTTTTGCACCTTGAGAGCCCGGAAAGCATATCTGGCCGAGGGTTTGATGAGAGGTGATGGTGTCTCATCTGCAAGCCTTCTACGCAGGGGAGTCATAGACACCGCCATCTTGCTTTCCTCCTCCAAGGGATGAGAGAGAACCTTGTAGACCCTGCTTCCATGCATGGAAGACTTCATCTCATGAGCCTCATGGAGACGGGATGCCTTGTCTTCAAGCAGCGGAAGGTCCTGTAACAAAGAGCAAAGAGAGGTTGGAGGAATACAGAATCAAGATTTCAATTCTCCATGATGATGGATTAGTTGATTGTACAATCTCATTTTGGCAGCTTCTCATTTGTAAGCACTCATAAAGTTTATTAAATTTCATCAACAGATGGCAGGTAGTGACCTGAAGCATTCATCAAAGTTTACCTCAGCCTACTTGTTTAGCAGTAACAAACAGAAATATTACTTGAATTTCTTTGATATTTCCGCCACGTTATATTGCATCTGGCATTCACTTAAAATCAAACACTCAATTTCGTTGAATGGACATTAGGACCAGGACTTGAAAGTTGTGCTACCTTTATCCAGCGATTGATCATTTCACTACAGAACTTCTATCTTCTTTTCAAAGATTGACTCATTATGAAGTGAGTGTTGGCAAAAGTTCAAATTAACTGTACACACTAGCCAGCATACATCTACAGAAAGAAGCTAATTATTATCTTACCCTTGATAACCTGGCAACTGCTTCGCCTGACTCTTCCAACAGTCTTGCATCGTTGCTTAGAACTGCACAGAAAACAGAAAGCAATTAGCATTTTGATTGACTCTGAAGTGTAACATAAGTGAACACATGGTGTGTAACATTTTTTGGATACTTTACAAAGTGTAGAAAAACTTGTAGTCACACGATACGGTGGATTACCCTGCATGTAGAACTTTCTTATGCCCTAAAAGTCATATGACAATACTAGTATACATATTCACAGTTTGAGTAAGTATTATGAAACTTTAATGAAAACTATCAAACTTTGCTGACTGGGATGTACATGTATAATGATATTTAAATGTATGGGGGGAGTTAGAGTTAGTTTTAATCCTTTTTAATTATAGAAACATAGTTAAACAATGCCTTTAAGTTTTGCCTGCATTGGCTCATTCTACATCTATAAATGGGTAAAATATATTTGGAGTCATGAGCATTACAGATAGTTCATGTGGGTAATTTGGAAGTGTAAGTATCACTGTGATTTTGAAAAACCTGTCAGTAGGATTATATAATTACCTTGACTTGGAAAACTGCTGGTATCAACTTCAAGCTCATTCATTACTGGTGTGTATTGTTCCTGCAGAAAGATAGATATTACCATATATGATGAGTTTAGCACAAGTCATGGTTACCATGAAAAGAAAAGTCACTAAATGGAAATATCAACTTCAGCAAATGAAATACCCAAATACCATGATTTTGCTTTACCACAAAAATTTAGTGAAGGGCTAGTACACCTTCAAGCAAGGTGCTGTTGAAACTATACAATGTCATTGACAATTTGTTTACCACATTAAGTACTGGTAGTTACAGACATCATCAACATTTGATACAGTATCTTTCAATTGAGACTAATTGCAGCCTAGATCAAGAGTTCTATTTCTTGGCCTCATTATTGCTCTCAAAATACTTTTAACTTAAGGAATATTTTTTCCTAGTACTGAAGAGCAATTCAATGTTCAATTATGTCATGTGCTGTTGCATAAAATGTCTTTTATTGCAACTTTGCTCCATAGAACTGAACAAAATATAATTAATCACTACTTTAGTCAACTGTCTGATTTGTCCATCAAATTTGAGAAGTAATTTTTTTCTTCTGCTTTTGGCTTACAGCTGAATGTCTCAAGTGCTCCATCCTTTTGGTGATTTCTTGAGTGATCTTTGGGGGCATCTCCCTTCTCTTTGCTGTTGTTTCCACTAGGAGCTCATCCAGTCTGAGTGCTTTAGCATCCACATCCTTCCTCAGTTCCACATCAACTGGCTCATAATCTAAAACAATGCAAAACAAACACATTATAAACAAATCATTTCGTGCACTTTTACAACTGTGCACGTGATTATGGATAATGGGATATATGAGGTTCATATGCTAATTTTGTAGAAGATAGCCATAGATTTAAGGTTGTTAACGCAATTTTTTATTGGACAACCTTCATAGAGGAAATAAAGATTGTAGGTTTAGTACACGTCTTGTTGGCAAAGTTGACTCTGGTTTGTCAAAGGAGGTTCAAGAGAATGAAGTCACAACTGTAATATTTCCTTTAAAGTCATGTTCGATGCCGCCACTCAAAAAGCATTTGAAGCATGTGGCAAACTGGATCTGCCGGGCAAACAGGAAGACAATTGACTCCTGTCTCATTGCATAATCATCAGCCACTTTCAAAGGAAGATATGTCTTTGTTATGGTAATTACTTTTCGCCATTCCTACTAATAAAAGATAGATAATATATAATGGTAAAGACACATGGATGCATGAATAAAAATTACGACCCCCCCCCCCAAAAAAAAAAAAAAAAAAGGAAAAGAAAAGAAAATATAAATGAAAATGAAAATTACTCGACTGGCCATGCCCGGACACTAATATATCTATTAATAAAGAATTATACTTGAAGATTATTCCATATCAGTTTTATTTTGCGAAATTAAATGGAGAAGTGATAAAACCGGATTTCCAGGAGGGTACAGTTTTAAACACTTTCACATGATACAGCTCTGAATTACACTTTTGCACATATTTCTGGAAGGGATTGACCTTTGTTTAATGTGCTTTATCATTAAGTGAGATTTCGTTTCATTTGGGATCAATAGATAAACAAGCAATATATAGCCAACATTACGTTAACATTCAAAATGAATCTTCAGATTGCTCAGCGAGACGGCTGCATCAAACTCCGTCATCAAAGGCACAGATGCACCTGTGGAATTCTTTTGTACATCAATAGAAAAGTGACAACTGTTTGAATAATTATAGCCAGTTGGAACTCCATCTCTTAAACCTCCTTGCTTTGTCCCATTCTTTGTATTTCCTTGGGTGGGCAATCAAGTCCTGTTCAAAAGGGGATTAAATACATTTGTAGCTGTTGAAGATGCAGTGTGTACACAATATGCACTAAGAGGGTGCTACTGTCCACTGCTCTTATGCATTTTGGGGCCATGTAGGTTTCACACAGGAAGCTGGGGATTGTAATGTTTTGGACTGAATGGCTACCTTGAATGTAATCAGCTCTAAACATGTAGGGCTTACCAGTACCCTCTGAGAATGAACTGTAGAATCTTCTGTTTATACTAAGTTGTGGAGGGTTGGCTTTCTTTTTGGAAGGGGCATGTTAAATTGAAGTTCGAGAAGAGCAGACATGGGATAGGTAGCTCCCATTCTGTATACTAGTCAGTACAATGTATTGTTAAACAAAAGGAAACAGAGGTTCTTTGAAAAATAACAATTGTTACATAGGTGGAAACTGAACTAAATAAAGCAACAACAACAACAAACATATGTGATATCACTACATTGTAATGACCAAATTCAATTGGCAGGTCCAGCTTACAATTGTTGTAATTGAGGACTTTACAAATTTATGCTATCTTTTCTCAAACAAAACTTACATTTAAATTTTCATCAACCCATCAAATCCTACAGGTATTCTGCAGCAGAAATAATAATTTTGACCCCATTATATTGGCAAATCTGAATTTTAGTGTGAGTCCTACTTTTAGGACTGGTTGAATTCATTAAATCTCTGCACAAAATAAAGAAAAATACAAAATGTCAATTTAAGAGAAAACATGAACCTGACTTCTAAAGTATGTTATTAATTACAAAACTAAGTCAAGATCTTTTGACAAATCTGCAACCCAAACAAAATACATGAATGGAGAAACAAACTTGATGTAGACATTGATGCAAGGCATTCCCCCCTCCCCCTTTGTGTAAGCATATTCATGTATACGGTGGTATAATACATAATATTGACAAAGAAGATTTAAAGTCTTTATAATCACGGGCATGTACTGTATTACTTGGATTTTATGGCACCTGTTCCTTAAGCACAGCACAAGTCAGTGAGGTGTATAAACCTGTGGCCATTACATATGAAATGTGAAAGAAAATTCAGTGGTTAAACTGTCTTCTAATTTAAGCACATAGAAAGGGGCATTCAGTAGACCAACCAGCTTGAAGAATTCCTGGCATTACACTATGATAAGGAAGAAAAGAAGGGGGAGGCAATTACACAGTGAAAGTAACATTTTGAAGGTGAGAAACCAGAGTGCATTGTGGTGAATACCTTTTGTTACGTTTCCTTCCTCCATAGCCTGACTCCAGGTTTGACCTTCAACTGACACATTGTAGTGAAGAGCATTTTCATACACCTGCAGGTACAAAGGCATTTGTCGATACTTGATTACTCAAGCTGCTTGATGTCAATGTGACATATTTATTTTTATACAACTTCAATGGTATAATTGATATAAATCATGAATGCAGGTCACACACTGCAAAATTTACATAACTTTGGAGATGTCAAACTTAAACTAAATCTTCTACTTCCTATACTTGTTTGCAAATTATACTGATATTATACAGTAGATTACTGGATTACATTTAAGACAGAAAAATCTTGTCTGTCCTCCGGAGGTTTTTTTTTTTTTTTTTTCATCATTTTTTGACATTTATGGCTCTCCTATGGAGAGGAGGGGATTCTGTGAAGCCAGATGTAGTCTCTGCAGAACATATTACCAGATATAGTTAGTGTACTGTAACACTTAATATTCTGGTGTCCAAAATCATCATCAGCTAGTCACTCAGGATTACACAAGCTGAGCAGCATTTAGTCAACCTCCAACAAACATTCAGGGCAAATAGGGAGAGGTAGAAGAAGGAGGTCCTCTCTCAGTGAGTTCCTATGGTTGACTGATTCTGTATTTAGAACCCACAGGGTTCTCTCCATTTGCATATATTTAAATCACAGACTATACAAACCAATCAAAATGCTATGGAAAGGAAAAGAGTGTGACCTGAGGTCAAAGAAAGAATGGAAAGTAAAGTTGAAGTGATCATGAGCTGAACTTAAACATGAATGTGAACAGAACAAAAGAATCATGAGGTGTGGAGATGGGTGAGAAGAAAAGAAGGTACGGTACTGGAAAGTGTATAATAGGCACAAGGAAGGAAAAAGGAATTGTGATGTATAGGAGGCCAAGTGTGAGAAGAAATGATAACTTGGGGCATGCATGGAAAATAAAGAGTCTACGGATAAAGCTAAAAGAAAAATTGAATTATTCAAATATATATCTTTGGATCAATTTCACGCTCTTAATAAGTCTTAGTCTCTTACCCCATGTTCTACTACTTACTAGATCTAGAGCTAGTACTTTTCTACCCATCAACCACCTATTTTTAAATCGACCACCCTTGCGCAATGGCTTTCTCGCATACAATGTATAAAATCAAAAGTATGCGTGGAATGGAATACAAATCAAGAGAAATCAGGGGGATACACCATAGACTACAGGAAAATAATCTGAGGAAAAAGGAGGAAAAAAAAGAATTGGAAGAAAATCCTCATCAGTAATACACATATTAAATCATTGTTAACACATAGGAATCTAGGCCTAACGTTACATTCTGAATCTATTTTATTTTATTTGCCATTCAGAGCGTCACTGGCTATGGCTGGATTTCATATGATTTTAAAATCTTACATGCTTTTCAACACTGTTCAAATGGAAAACTGGCGGTCGATGAGTTTGCGCCGGTGCACAGGCAGAAAAAAAAAATGTCACTTGCTTATTATTTGTAAAGAATAATATCAATTGACTTCTTTGTGAAATGGGGCCCAGATCACACCGGTATTTCACACACACACACTAACGACCGTAACGTTAGAACACACTCGATGCTCGATCGACCAGGGGGTGTTTCACAGAGCCGTTCTCACCAAAGTTAAGGACTTAAGACCGACTGGTGATATATCTGATATATAGCACACAAGAAATGATCACCAGTCGGTCTTAAATCCTTCTTAATTTTAAGAACGGCTTTGTGAAACACCCCCCTGGCCCTGGGTCTGACGCCGTGCCAAGCCGCGCCTGGCCTGTCGCAACTTTATACGTGCAAATAGGGCCTACATACAGCGACTGTGTATAAATTTACATAGAAATCAATGGGCACGCCAACGCTATCCAACGTTTGTCTACTAACGTTACATCCCTGTCTTGTGGTAGCCCGACCAGACGCTGTTACGCTATGCGAAAACAGCGTCTGACGAGCGCGGCATGCAGCCTCAAAGTGAGGAACCTCAACACAACTACAAAACTTAGGAAAATGTATACTTTTCTCCTTTAAACAGAATACTTTACTCACGTTAAATGCATGTTTCTATTAGTACAGAAGAATAGTTTGCCACACTGGGTCCATGGAGACCACTTGCGATAAGTCCGTGGAACAAATAAATGACACTTTCTGGCGCAATTCCTGACCGTCGGTACGTCGCGACGTACCATGTACAGCGACTGGGCTGTGTATAGTTAGTCTTGTGGTTGCTTTTCTTGACTGATTAATTGGTGAAGGCGTCACGATTGTATACGACATAATACGACGTACCTCTTTAAATCGTTGTTTGATACGTTCACGGAAGTCATCTTCATACTCATTTTTCTCCAACACAAGCTGAATGGTTGATATAACCATATGACAAGCCGATTCTACAGCTTGTTTACTACAGCAGTTCACGAGAGTCGGCGTTGAATCTGAATTGTCCTCCATATTTTTTGACCATCGCGCTTCTCAGAATTGGGTACATTGAGGAATGAATATGTTTTAAAATCATTTCTGATATTATTTTTATTCATATTTCTATACACGTATTTATAAACTTTAGTTTATTTTACAAAGTTCCTGTTTTGCCGCTAATGATTTTTATTGAAACACTATTTACCCAAACAAATAATCCTTTTAATGAACGAGGTCAATATTATTGAAGGAGGGGAGGCGAGGGATCAGGGCAGGGAGAGCAGTGGTATGGGAGCTAGTACGGTCGGCCAGCCGCCCGGCGGCGCGGCTGGCTGTGCTGCGCCGGGAGGCCGTGTCCCGTGTCTCTGGTGATAACCTTCCTGCTTGATTTCTGCGGCATAGGCATCCAGTGATTTGCGACAGTGGGCTCCACTCGAGTTTCATACAGCCTGCATGTAGTGTCTAACACCTCCCTGCTGACCCTGGCTCCGACTATTGAGAAAAGACAGTGAATCTGCATATATCCCAATCTGGTCTGGTACAACTCAACAGGAATGGAGACGAAATCGAGCCCAGAAGAACATTCTAAATATTATATAGACTGTCACTGCCATCTCGCTGCAGAGGAATTTGTCAATGTAAGCACTGCACTGCCTGTCAGTGTCACGCAGTGATACATGTAAATTTACTCTTACACCACTGCACACTTCCTTCATTGAACTTGGCTTCACAATTCAACAATGTACTTACGCTGTTTTACTTGTAATGTACTCACTAGAACACCACTGCCATGATGTAGATCTAGATATAAATAGATATAGAATCTAGTTGTTTGTAACTGAAGCAGTGAGCAATTATAATTAAATTAATAACTTAATTTTTTTATCTATAAATTTATTATTTTATAAATTTCATCTGTTTGGACTTATAAAAGTTATAATATTGGAATCTGAAATCTGATCCCGAGGGAATTTGTTTTGGTCACTGCTAAGACGGTTAGTCTAACTGCTGCTTTTTGATTCATGAGATCTCTGCAACAATTGGTATTGGTTGTGTCACACTAAAAATTTCACGCGAATTGATTTTTCTTGGACAGAGAAAGAGCAATGAAATATAAAGCTCTGGGCCGGGGCATTGGTTTTAAGTAAAATGAGTCTGATGAGGTCAGTAAAAGGTCAAAATAATGTGCAGTTTTGAAAAATGTTAAAATAAGATTTCATACAATGAAACCCTTTTATAACTTGTCATACCAATTTATAACTTTTCAAATGTCTTAATAAGTATATCGTATTGTCTTGCATTTCAACAGGATGTTGATGAGGTGGTGTCCAGGGCCAGAGAGGTATGTAGATCAGGGAATTATCCAGATATGATCAAAATAAAGTATCACTAATCTTTTTTTCTTTTCTTTTTTTCTCAGTTTGTCAATCTGTACTTTAGGTCTTTGGGTGAATTACTCTGTGGTTATGAACTTGTGTCAGTTTTTGAATATGTAATAGAAATTGTGGACCGCTGTGTTTTTGTGAACTGTTGTAATATCAATATCTAACATAATGCTAACCAGGGTTAGTAAAATGTTTTCTTTTCTGAATACTTTCTTATTTGCCATGGTGAAGTCTTGTGTAAGCAGAGTGAGTGCTCTTCCATTTCATTTTGTTGCTTTTGATTGTTTTCTTAAAAGAAAAACAAAAAGGAAAGTACAGATGCATCTAGTGTGTGGGGAAAAAATTGTCTGTTTTACATGAACTTCAGTGTGTAGTTGTAGACCTGAACACAAAAGGTAATAAGAAAAGTAAACATAAAAGAGGTATCATATAGGATATGCAAGAAGTTTTCACTTTGCTCATTAGAAAATGTAGTTACGAGGTAACTTTATAGTTAGGGTGCATATGCTTGGTGATGGTAATATTAATAGGGAGAATACATCTTGATGTACCAACTCCAACTATTAAAGAATTTCAAGGTACAGAAACTAATGTTGTGTGTGTAGCTTGAGGAAATGGACAGTATATTTAATACAGAGAGAGAGCATAAATTTGCCCTGAAGCTGTTTGTGGTATTTGTTTTATCATAGCATGGTGTGGAGGCAGCACTGGTAGTTGCAGAGAATGGTCAAGAGTTTGAGAGGGTCATGGAACTGTCTAGTCTCTACCCAGGCTTCCTTCTGCCATGCCTTGGTGTTCATCCTGTGCAGGTGTTTGATTTCTTCTCAGAATTTAATGTATTCCTGAAACTTGTCTTTAAAAACAAATTAACTTCTTCCCCCGTGAAAGATGTCAACATGAATTTTAAGTCCCTCATTTATGTGGAGCATTGTCATAAAAGATTGTTTCATTAAAGATAAGTGAAAAGAGAGGACCGCTGCTTACATATCTTGTCATAAAATCATACGAAAGAGCTTTTAATCACATGGTGGATGCCATTTCAGATAATTTAAAGGTTTTCAAACATTCTCTGCCTTTTTTGTATTTCGAGAACATGGGACATCTTTCACATCTGTTATCATTTTGGTAGATTTGTTGAAAAATAGCTTTTTTATCAGAAAGATCAGCACAGTGTTAATAACTATATTGTATATCGGTCAGCAGGTCATGTGATATTTCATCCTTACTTACATAAGCTGAAAAAGACATCCTAGGTACATGACACTACTTTGTGACAAAGGAAAAGGGAAATTATGAATTTTCTCAGCTTTACAAAAGTGAATACAACTTTTTTGTCCCTGAGTAGTGTAATACTGATTTGTCCTCAAGATATGCAACCTCTTTGTGACTGTCATGATGAAACAGTATTTTCACAAAAACATGCAATATTATAACTTTCTCACACAAATGACCAGTACAAATATATTTCACAAGCAAAAAAAAAAAAAAAAAAGTTGTGTTACCAAGACAACTCTTTCGTGTCCCTGGTGAATGCATGTCATATGGTAAGCAATTTATATTTTGTCTGTTGAGAATGAGAAGGGCTTTAAGTTGTCTCGAACACTATGGGTTTTGTGGTCACTTAATGCCCTTATCATTCTCAACAGACGATCATGATAATGACCATTCTGATATTTGCACAACATCACACTGTCTGATTTTTTTTTTTTAATGTAATGATGACATTTTACTCTTTACATCATGGTATCATGCCTGTAGGGAAATCCCCCTGATGAGCAGCGCAGTGTGCAGCATACTGACTTAGGTGACTACATTGGAGTTATTGAGAAGTATGCTGATCAGCTTGTGGCTATTGGAGAGGTAAAGAGGAATTCTTGTCCATGGTTATGAATTTCTTTAGATTTAATTCATTTTCATGCATGCTAATCTTTACCCTTTTGTCTCTTATTTCCTGTGTGTGAATATATCATGAGTTTTTCATTATATGGTAGGCAGAAGGGAAGGACAAAGTCATGCCATTTGTCAAAGGCACACAGTTTTGGTGGTTTTTTTTTTTTTTTTATTATAGGGACAGGGTGCTTATTACAAACTGCTGCATGTTACATCAAGGAGGTACTAGCTCCTTGGTTACATGCTCAAATCTGCTGTCATATCAGTAGCTTTATTCTGAAATATTGTAAAGGTGATACCCTTTCATAGATATGGACGCTCATATTCAAGTTGCCCTTGCAGCAGACCTCACTCCCCACAAAAAATAAATAAATAAATAAAAAGTGGGGATGGATTGCAGTTAGGATTTCTGATAAAAGCAAATCAGTTCCTGTGATTATGAATTTGGGTATCATTTTATCTTATTGTGATCTTATATACTGAAACATGTAATTCTGTTTTCAGGTGGGATTAGACTTCACACCAAGAGTAGCAAGGAATGCAGAGGAAAAAGACACACAAAGAGCTGTTCTCATCCAACAAGTACAACTGGCAAAGAGACTAGGACTCCCTTTGTAAGTCATGTATCCTCATATTCTGTTTTGTGGTGAGGCGATTGCATGCTGTTGCAATTACCAGATACAATGTACATGCATTTCCACTGAACTTACTTTGGCAACATTAAATATTTTGCAGAGACTTTAATCAAATACAAAATAAAACACAATCTCAAGAATATATGCTACATATTTTACATGTGAGTCAATTGTGAAACTGACATATTTTTCTTCTGTTGTGATATACATGTATTTCAAAGAGACCAGACAGTAATTCTTTTCATACTTTGTGTTCCATGTAGAAATGTCCATTCAAGGTCAGCAGGGAGACCTACGATAGCACTTCTTCATGAACAAGGTGAAAGATGGTTTCTTCTTTTACATGTCATTTACTGTTGCAAATTATATTAACTGTTCAATCCTTGTGCTCTGCCTTTTCTGTAGATCTGTTGTTCATATCACTGTAGGCTAATTATCTCAGGTCATTACATGTAGATGTTTAACTCTGCTAAATGTGCATACCCATCATGTTAGAAAATTTCCATCCATGCTGATTTATAGTCTTTCAGTAGACCAAGATGTTGAAGCCTGTATGAATAGTAATTTTCATATCCCAGGATTTTATATTTTTGCAGATAAGATATTATTTTATTCAAGTTTATACATATGTTTGCAGTATCATGACAGTATGTTCTTATACTTTGAAATAATGTAAAGGAAAACGTGATTAGTTAGTCACCTGTGAAGAGATGGTTTGGACCACACCCACCAAAATTTGCTTATAGTCCAAGAAATGCTGCACTTTGATGAAAGAATTTGTCTTCACTGTCTTAACAGCTTATTGAGGAATTGGTCAGGGGATGATTTGCACTGTCAATCTGCCAACCCAGGCAACCCTGTGATACTATGAATGTTAAAATATATGTTCATATTATAGATTTTAGCTCACAGAATACGGTTTCATCAGTCTCATACTTGCCAAAATACTCTATAAATTCCATCATATTCTTGAGACCTCTGTTCTTGGAAAAATGAGGGCAGGGTGGCAAATGTATAATTTGCAGTACCCAAGGTATCTCCCCTTACAGAGGATATATATGATGTATCAACCACCATGTACAGAATTTGTATATGGTGGTTGATACATCTATATATATTTAACATTTAATGTTACTGCGTAACATATCATATTTGCTGAAGTTAATAGCTTGGCATATTCAGATGTTCAGTGTGTAATTGTTGCTTGATTTTCCTTGTCTCAGGAGCGGAAAATGTATTACTCCATGCTTTTGATGGAAAGGCATCAGTTGCTCTTCAGGGAGTACAGTATGGCTACTTCTTCTCTATCCCTCCTTCCATTGTTAGGAGTGGTCAGGTAGGCTTGTTGTGGATTGTCTCAATCATGTGTTCTCTCATCCTTTTTCTTCCCTTTAATTTGGTCTGAAGAATTCTCATCCGATATCACTGTTCGGCATTGATTATTATCCCTACATCATGCTTAATGATGAGACTCTACAAAAAAGAAAAAAAAAATGTAGATTTTGTGACATGCTGGTGACATGCTGGATTATTCCCATACATCTTGCCACATAGATAGCATTTTGCAGATAGAATGAATACTGTATGAGTACTCAGAGTATCACCACACCTAGTGAAAAAAAAACAACAACAACAACAAATAAACACAAACTTTCAAATGAAGTTAATGGATTGGTTATTGTTGAACTTCAGTCATAATTGTCAAACTTATATTTGTTGTTTTTAGTCCAAAAATGTTTTAATATTTGGAAAGAAACAATATTAAGTTGCCAGACAGCTACCAAAACTGTGTTACACATTCTAAAAAATGACACTTATAGACGCAGAATATTAATACAAAATGATACAGCTGTTCTGCCATTTTGCCTCCTCTTTTTTCTATTACAATGTATTTTTCTTATTTCATATTTGTTAATTTCAACAAGAAGCAAAAGCTGGTGAAGCAGCTGCCATTGGAAAACATCTTACTGGAAACAGATTCCCCAGCCCTGGCTGCAGAGAAGCAGGTGAGACGTGGAAAGATGATTTCTCACTCATTAACAGTTCAGACTCTTTATACAACCTTCTGGCGTAAGTGACACAATTCTAGAGGACTTCTTTTCAGTCTTTGGTGAATTTGGTTCAGATATTGGTATAAAACGGCAAATAATAAACACTTGATAAAATGCAAAAGTTGGAAAAGCATTAATTGCAGACTCCTCAGGATTCTAGCATACAGGAAAGGCATAAAATATATTGCTGTGACTGCATGTGACATTGTGTAGAGATTTTGTAGCCTTATGGACATGCCTTAGAATTTACCAAGCATGATTTGTATTTGGAGTCTTAACTTTGATGTAATTTATATTTCTGTTCTCCTAAATCAATTCTCTATGCAGACGAGAAATGAACCAAGCAACATCCGAATATCATGTGACTACATTGCAGAGGTCAAAGGTGTGTCAGCTGAGACGGTGAGAAGGGTCACCCGAGAAAATGCTCTCAAACTCTTCCCCAGGATTCGGCAGTTTCTCCAACCAAGATGACAAGTGCACCTTGAAACATTGTACAGTATAGTGTATGGTTTAGAGACTGGTTGACATAGGATTAAGTTCCAAGTTGGGTGTCTATCACGCAAGGGTTGAATGCAGGTTTTTGACAAAGTGTTTGGTCTGTCAATAAGAGAGTGACCCACATACATAGGCCTATAGGTTTGCCATCCTGCATCCTAACAGTAGCCATACCTCAGGCGTGGCATACAGAAGAATGACAAACTTCTCTATCAGGGTTTTCTTCTTTCATTGAAGAATTTTTGCACCATCACAAGTTACAGTAACTACAGCAATGACATTGATGTTCAAAGTTGAACAACTGTTGCCATAACAAGTGCACTTACATTGGACTCCCGTTATAACGAAGTCTTCAGGGCCGCCAGTTTTCTTTTGTTATATCAAAATTTTGTTGTAACCAAACAAATAAACAATAAAAATACAGAGAGTGGATAATGTTGCCGCCTTAATTTTTACTTCGTTGTACGGTGTACTCCCGTTATAACGAACATGGTTATAATGAAATAAAAATTCTGACTGCGACATTATCCTACCTTTGTTTTTTTATTGTTTATTTCTTCGATTATAACGAAATTTCGATATAACGAAAGAAAACTGATGGTCCCGAGGACTTCATTATAATGGGAGTCCATTGTAACCAGAATTTCGTTATAACCATGTTCGTTATAATGGGAGTACACTGTATTGCCACTTTCAATCTTTGCAAACATTTTCAAGAAGTGGGCCCATATGTTTGAAATGTCAAATGTTCTCCCACTTTTGTTTTCAATGTAAAGTCCTCATTTCTCTTAGCTTTTTGAGTACCAGTTGGTACACTGCCTTGTTTTGAATGCTATGCATTTGATTTTGACATTCACTGAAAATCAATCGTAGATTATGGATAGGTCTGGTGTAGGGCAGAATTTTAGACATTGTTGGCTAGGAATATGATTTGTAGCCTTCTTAGATAAATAGATAAATGAATGGGCCTGTGGGTTCAGTTGGTGCCTCAACATAGCATAACGTGAATTTATTTTGTATTTCTCAAGTAGCAAAAGAAGGGGAAACAAATAATGAAAAAAAAAAAAAAATGGCTTGCCCACAAAGGTCGATTGGCAGCCTAAAACAAAAACTATTGCAACATGTAAACAAAGAAAGAGAGATAAACTTGTAAGTGCAATATATCATAAATGTTACCATGGTCCAGTTACGTCATTTGTCATGTTTGAATGTTTTTATCATTGTATACAGAAGAGAAGTGTTCTTTTTCTTTAACATGTCTAAAGACATTGGTGGTCAATAATGAGAACTTGACAGTGTGTGTGTGCGAGAGTGTGTGTCAAGTGGTATGAAATCAAACGCCTTCCCGTAAGAGAATGCCATAGAGGTCAACTTGGACATTTCAATCTGTTCTGTCACTCACTGTGTGGATTAGTAGATGCATGTGTGTGTGTGTGTGTGTTTTGTGTGTGCATGTGCATTTATGAGTTTTAATGACTAAAACAATGTCTTGTCGGTGTTTCATTCAGATTCTTTCCATCCACTCACTATCATACAAGAATTGCTGCATTCATTTGACCGGAAGTTTCATTCTTGAAATATTTATTTTAAAAGTATACAATATACATCAATATTGCTTATAATGTTCAAACATATTGCATAAAAATCAAGACAAATACCACACAAGTAATCAAACTCTGCATAGATTTCATCAGCACATTGTGGGTTTAGTTAAATGATGCAGTGTTGTTTGGTTCAAGAAATGTCGCAACTGATAACTACATTGTACAACTAACTGTAGAAGCTTTTGAAATGCTACATGTACATAGACAGCAGTCATGCAAATCAGGGAGGTGTTCGTCTAGCCTCCCTGTGCAAATCCAACCCTCTACAAAGAATGCAACAGTAGCTAGAAAAGCACTCGGTGCAGACCTCTGCCAAGCAGCTCATTTCCACCCATGCACACATGCTGAAAATTGCCCAATTTCCCAATATAGAAGCCTTTTGTTTACATCATCGGCTTCCAGCTATGCGGCGCCTCACCCAAGCATGTAGAGCATGCACTTTAGAGCACATGCAAACATCAAATACATGCAGTTTGAACTCTCAAGTCCATTGACCCTATCTGCCAAAAGATCAAAAATCCTTCAAAAAATCCATAAAAATTCCCAGATTACATGTACTACCAAAATTTAATCATCTATTCCTTGTGTCATCAACTTTTCCTGCAAGTTTCATTTGAATCTATTTGCAACTTTTTGAGTTCTTTTGCAAACAGACAAACAAACCAACGCCAATGAAAACCTAACCACCTTCCTCTGTGGAGGTAATGACACATTCTATCAATGCATCTTTTGCAAGATTATTGTGTAGTCCAAGTGAGGCTGGCATCACTTTCCCCTTCGGTATTACTAGTAGTACAACAGATTAAATTGTCCATCCATAATCCGGTACATGTACAGGGTATATGCATCCTTGTGACGAAGAAGCTTATACTGCACATTTGAAGCGTCTCCCTTAACGTCGGGGAATGTAATTTGGACAGGTTTTCCGTTAGACTCTTGTCAAAATGCTTTAATTAAAGACAGGGTCATATCCCTTTTTGAATAGTCAGAGTATTCTATTATCACAGGATTGGCCACACATATCTGATAATAAACAATAATATTAGCAGTTCTGTATGATACAGCCCATGAGTGAGTTTAGATTTTTACTGCAATATTGTCCTCTGCAGCACATTTCAATATACACTGTACAATGACAAGTACAAGCACACATTCAAAAATATGTTGTAGCATTTTGACAAGAAGAAATTACTTTCAACAACCTTCAGCATACAATGTAGCTGCCTCATTCAAATATGAGTGAACCTAACACAAGGCATCTTCATGATGATTTGTCAAAATTGAATGTTGTGTATTACAATGCACCTGTATAAAGAATTCTTATGCACAATGTACTTGGGTAAAGGCAAACAGCTTCTGACATTTAGAATTAAACCAATTTTTTTTTTCTATTTTTTCACCTGATGAGTTGATATGACAGATTAGACGAGGTACCCAAATACAGTAATACTTAAAAGTGTTCCAGTGCAAGCCATACAAAATTCCACTATGCATTATACTGTATAACAATATTCAAGTGAGTAACACACATTCAACCCTCTTGGGACCAGTATCAAAAAACAAAAAAAAAAAAAATCAAATACATGACAGTTCCCCAAGGTACATGTATTGAAAAGTGTACATACTATGTTAGAAAAACATTCTCTTGAAATTTGTGCTTATAAATAATGATGCTGTAGGCAAAAACTAATAACTATTGAAGGATTTTTTTTTTTCATGGTGGAGGAGTTCTTGGTGAATCTTTGCCCATCATTTCCTCTTTTTTTTTTTTTTTTGATACTTTGAAAATTACATGTTAAATACTGCACAGCCAGAGAGCATGAGATTATAGGAGGCACTCCCCCTCCCCCCCCCCCCCCACCTTGTAGCAGAAGCACAGTGGTATACTACTTGAAGGAATGACACAAATCCCTGAACAGTGTGAAGAGGCAAAGTTTGTACATTTAAGTGAAAGCACCACACATGACCAAATTTCCACATCCCTGTATACTGTAGGAAACCTATATCAAAGCATAAGATGAATTTGTAACAAAATGAAAAAGAAAAAAAGAACATCCAAGCTAACTGTTTATCATAACGATGGTGATAGTATTGCCAGCTCATTTCAAGCCAATGTACTACATTATCCACTGCATGTATAGCTGTCATACCTTATGTTAATCATAAATATCAGACATACAATGGGTAGGTCTATTTTGAGAAGTTTGCACACATTATCAAGCACAGATGATTCCTTGGCACCAGTCCCTGATCAGAATGTATACTGAAGCAGGATATTACTAAGGCAGTCCAGCTCCATTTGATCTCAGACTCTGCAGCAAAGCAATCCAGCCATGGATGTCCAGCATCAACAGATCACCTTTTTAAGTTTCCTCTGCAGCACCCATCTTCTTTATGTGTCATTGCTAGGAAGGTATTCTCCAGCAGATTTCCCCTTCCCTGCTTGGCTTTAGATGGCAAGATGACTGTAACCTGAAAAAAAGGAAAATTTTCAAGCAAGTTTTAACAATGTTCTAGAATCAGATTATTAAAAAAAAAAAAAAAAGTTAATAACATCAACATCTACCAGCTAAGACAGTTATGATAATGGGTAGAAATTAGGGGTTACACAATCCAGATATTCAGCAAACCAGAAGAAGTGCATGAATAGTGCAATCTAGTATATACTGTATTTTTTTATTTGACTGAGCCTGGACAATACTGGAGAGTGAGAGATGATACTACATGTACAATCAGGTACAACTACTTTTGTACATGTACAATCAGGTACAACTACTTTTGTACTATACTAGCTCCATCCACTATATCTAAATCTGTAAAAATCTAAGTGTATGGTACATGAAGTTAACTGCTTTATGGCCAAAGAATGTGTTACCATCTCTGAATTTTCAGTGGTTACCAAGCTCAGTCAAACCCAACATTGGGAGGGGGTTCGCGACAGCGGCTGCGTGTAGTTAGGAGGGGGTCCAAAAGATAACCACAAAATATACTGTATGTGCACAGTAGGAAATACAAAGGCAGAAGTATTTGGACTAGGGAATCATACAATCAACCATGTTGTTTCTAGCTTTTTTACGATTTATCTACGGGGCTGTCAAGCAAAATAGCCAAGGCTTTTTGATTGATACACCCTTGTTTCACTTCTCTCAAGAATATGTAAGTTTTTGTTTTAGCTTCACATCCTACATAGGGCTTACATGATCGTGTTTTTGTTTGTTTGTTGTTGTTTTACCTGAAGAATGAAATAGGTCTAAATCAAGCATAAACAAGTTGGTTTTTGCACATTTCAAAAAAAAAAAAAATCCCTATAGCAGGCCTACCCTACAAACAAACAAATACATTGTAGGCAAATGCAAAGCGTTGATAATGATACACAATAGTTTACTTACTGGATTTGTTGGGGAAGTGCCTCCTCTCTCTATGTGTTCTGTCATTGACTTGAAAAGTGCATCTCGCCTCGCTTTCTGGCTGGTTTTGTTTCGGGTTCATAACGGTGCTTTTGAAGTTCTCCGAGTAGTGCTTTCTCTGAGCTTTGCACCAGTCCTGTCGTGCACTGAGTTCTACAGCGCACCAGGATTCGCGCTGGTTGTTCATCTCGTACAGCTTTTGAGGGTCCATATTTCTTTCTTGGATTTTTGCACGATAGTGTTAACCTGAGAGTTTACTGCTGCTTTGCCTTTACTTTAGAATGATGACAGCACTGCAGCTTGAATACACGTGTTTCAGCAGCAAGCGATACGCTTTCATATGGTTACGGTACACACCGGCGGTATGTTGTTGTGGTGGCGTGGCAGCATGGGTCTCCGTCGAAAACAGCTGATGAATGGGTGGGTGTAAACACCAGTTGCTGTGGCAACGCAAAGCGCCCTCTTGGGCGGTGTGTTACACGTCTTTGGCAAGCGGCGTCTGCTTCTGCTACTGGTGTGGCTTTTTTTAGGGGTGGTATTCTGAGGTCGTAATTAAGTCTGTAATTAACTTCGTGATTAAGTCGTGAAGTTAATAGGCCCTTAATCATGGGCAAAATCGGTATTCTGAGGACGTAATTAAGGTATGATTAAGTCCCCTGTAATTATCTTAGGTCCCTCCCATCTAATTGTTATTCCATCCAATCAGACGCGTTGTTAGAGGTCAAAATGATGATTACACGCGCAAATATGCCCTCAATGCGCGCTCCTGCACGCCCCCTGTAATTACAACCCAAGAGCTCCGTGCGCACACTCCGGTATTTGATTACAATCCAACCCCTCACTATTACCTAGGCACGCGAAGATCTCAACCTCTTTGCTCACACAAAATGACAAAATTCCTCGAAGATCGGCTATATTTCTTTTTTTCTCTGAATTCTACGGATACCATGATAACAAGATTCAACCGCTCCTCGGTTACCGAAGACGGTAAGCATCGTTGTGGCAGAGAAAACACGATGTAATGCGTGATATCGGAGTAGTTAATGACACTCTTTGGTATCATTAAGTTTTCCATTAACTTTCATACTTAATTACACCCTCAGAATACCGATTCGTAATTAACTCTGTGATTAAGTCCTCTCAGAGGTGCACGCGCATTGATACGCGCAAACGCGCAGGTCCTTCCCGCCAAAACGCTTGTTGCTATGGTAGTTATTATACCCTCTACTTAATCATGCTCTCAGAATACCAATTCGGTAATTAAGTGCTAATCAGACACTTAATTAGCTCTCAGAATACGGCCCCTAGTTTTTCGTGGTTGGTGTCTTGTTCAGACGACAACGAGGAGTCCATCTCTATACAGTCAGCTACCAAGCAAGCAAAAAAATAAAAATAAAAAATATCTTCAGCTCATCTTTCTCCTCCCACTTCCGTGTTTCTTCAGCTGACAAGCAAAAAAAAAAAAAAAAGTTCTTCAGTACAGAAACATTACCTTACCGCACTCACACTTCAAGATCTCTATCTATTTCTTTTGAGTGCCACTTACTAGTACATACTTCCGGGGTAAAAGAAGTGGGGGGGGGGGCAAAAGTGATGACTATGTATTCCTTTGTTCTGCCGGCCATGTAGTTTGTCTTCTTTTCTTGCAATTATTTTGTTTACTCTCATTCTCAGCAGCAGTGCTTACTCTCCTTGCATCTCTTCACCTGTTCTCTAAATCTATTTTCTTCCATATCATTGTCTACTTTCCTTTTCTCTGCTCTCTCTCTCTGCTCTCTCTCTCTCTCTCCCTCTCTTTCCTTCTCTCACTGAACTGCATTGTAATGCAAGGTTGAATATTGCAACTCAATACAAAAATACATAGGCACCTACTTATGCATTTGTTATACTGCCAGAAACAGCAATGGACGTGATCGGTGCCAATTTGACTGCGTGAGGGCCTTTAAAATGTTTTCAAAGTGTTCTTTTTAATTTCAAATAAATTCATCAATGACTATCTTGCCCATCAACTCCTCCAAACTTTCATCTATGGACTCACTATGGCAATTTTTTACTCTTGAAATTAATTTTGATGAATAATATACTGTACACACCAAATATTTTGCCAGGTTTTTATTTTCGCGAATTTCGCGAGTCAGCTGCTATTCGCGAAATTAAAAACACGCGAAAATATTGACTCTGATCCTGATTTGAATGTGACGTACGCGTACACATTTCTCTGTTCAGTACACGACTCCACGATCACGAATTTAACCACTCGCGAAATTGTCGGGAAGTCTCGATTCGTGAAAATTTAGACTCGCGAAATATATGGCGTATACAGTATTGTAAATCCTTATTAAAACTTGTTATCAAGTCCCTTCTTTAACTCATACATAGATGTCCTCATGATTACATCATTCATTATACACGTATATATATATATATATAGTACCCAGTATCTTCTCCAATTTTTTTTTTTTTTTTCACTTAACAGAGAATTAACTCTTTGTGTGCCACTGTGTAAACCACCTGTATGCCACATTATTCTGAGACGGCAACGTAGTCCTGCTTTGGGAAAATGTTCCGTTTTTCAAATCTGTGTAACTTTTGTGGATTTTTGTTACCCTCAACATGTTATGAGCAAAGTTGTAGTGAAAACGTCTAAGTTTGCTTTGCTGTAAATTGCATGACAAATCATTGATTATATTTTCTTTCAAAAGACCAATAGCTACATTTCTATGCAGAGGCGTAACTTTTGCACACAAAGCAGTGACAGAAACTAGGAATTTACATATTACTTGCAAATCCAGTATAACGAACACCGGTTGATATTCAATCAGCACATAAACTGCAAGCTACGCGTGACAGTAATGGACCCACGAGAAACACTTTCATTTTACTGTGGCATTGGGTGATGTATTGATCGGTTTGGGCAGGTTTTTGCATTTGAGCAGAATAGGCGAAGTTGGCACGCCGTCGACTGAGTCGCGAGTGTGAACGTGGCACATAAAGAGTTAAGTTCCCCTTCCCCTTTTCTAAACTCATCTTCACATAATGCTTCTGCTGTTTCCATTCTAGCTCATAGCTGTTGTTTGGTTCTTGTGTTTATCAAAACAGTGTATACTATGTAAGAGCAAATAGGCACATGCATATAAACACAGGTACAGTGTATAAAATACACAAGAATACAATAGTTGACATATCAAAATTATTCTTTTATTACATGTTAGGTCTATAACTTTGAATTCTCTGTATTTTTTTTTTTCATTTATTTCTAGATATATAATGCATGCAGAAGATGATAATGCATCTAAAAAAAAAAGAAAAAAAACAACCTAAAAGATATATAGTCCGTATTTCATCCAAGCATACAACTAGATAATAGTCCTAAATGAGTGAAATCATCTAGGAACCAAAGCAAGGATTTAACACATCAACACTACTTTTATGACAGACATGTAAACAGCAAAGGACTTTCATACAACATTGAGATGAATTATACAAAAAGTGTTTTTTTTTCTGTAATAATACAGGTTGATTTATGACTCCCACTCAACAACATGTAGGTTGGCACTTATCTACATATATATATATATACTATTTTATAGGAGTAATCTAAATCATGACAGCCATCACGATAATCATAAGTAGAGATTCAATATAATCTCAAATTTGGTATAATCTTCAAAGACAAAATAGATATCCCTGGGTAATTAAACTGTACACCAGCTTACTCTTTAATCAAACATGTGTAGATGTCACAGATTCCCTTGTTTTTGCAATTTCAATCCTATAAATCATTTTCATTACAGACACCTCGACATGTGGTTTATTCCATTCAAAAAGTGATTAACAGGACACTATTTTTACCATGAAAATGCAGCATTTACTACTATAATTCACTGTGAACATGAAACTTCATTGGGAGAGTAATAAAGTAAACAGTGATTGACAAAGTCTTGATCAACTATTTAAACAAACCTCTACCAAGAGACTTTCATTTCATTAATTTCTTAACCCAATGGATTACAAGGACATTATTCTTCTTCAAGGCACTTTCTGCATTGCTCTGTAGGCTTGAGCAAAGTTCTGATGCATGAATTTGGGAACATGATTTAATCCTACATGGTATTTAACATTACATTGAATATATTGCTTTATCTATCTCTCCCTTGCTCTCTACCTCCCTCACACTCTCCCCATCTCTCTCTCTTTCTGTCTTTCTATCTATCTAGCTACAGTAGCTAGCTATTGTTCTCTTCCTTGTTCATATTAACTGATAAGTAGAACATGGACAAATAAATTCAGTCACTTCACTATGATCCACATACACCTTATAATGGTTTGTGTTGTAATACTTATCAGTACAAAATTTTAGGAAAGACATCACAGAAAATTGGAAATAAGGACGGAATGAGACAAGAATTGTATAAGTGGAAAAGTACTGACCTATAACATACAAACATATACAGTATCTCTATTTTTCTTTTCTGTACCTCCTGAAAAAATATAGTATATTATCTGAATCGCATTGACAAAAATCCCCCCCCCCCCCCAGCACAGTTTAACCTGTCTATAGCAGCCGTCCAAGGGAGACGAAAAAAGCGGCTGTTATAGACAGGTGGCCATTACAGACATAGCTCCCGGGGGGAGGGGGTTTTAGTGCCCGTATACAGCATGTGGCCACTACGGCCGCTTTGACTGTGGTGACTATGTATCAACACTAAAAACTGAGTTTTAAAGTTTGGCAGCATGGTTTTATACTGTTTTTGATTTATGATCGGTTTCATTGCAACCATCACATTGATGTTTGTGGGTTTTGTTTTGTTTTGCTTTGTTGTTTTTTTTTTAAATCAAGTGCATTATACAGTGTACCTGCAACACAAAGTTGCCGAGAAAAAATACAGTAACTCTGATCAGAGCTTGAAGTACATGTACTCTGTAATACAAGAATATACTCAGCACTGTGGGCAAGTGAGACAAATGATGCATCACGTGTTACCCCGGGGTAACGTAGTAACCTGGATTACCGCATTGTGTAGCACCACCTCACGTCCACTCGAGGACAGCCGGAGAAAAATGCATGCACTGTGTGTGTGTACATACTGTAGTAGTCATTCCCATGCCACTGCATGTTATACTATGCATGCATGGCACGCTGTGCTACCACTAGCGTGTGCTTCAGTGAAGTGCAGTGCAGTGGCTAGCGCGCGCTAGCTCCAGCACCAATTTTCTCTTTTTGGCACCCAGGGTACGACCTTTTAAAAAAAATAATATTAATTCAACAAAATGGCTGATTTTTATTTGATACCCCGGGATACCATTTATGTCATCAAATGCTATTCTAACTGCTAAAGTTCTAATTGGCAACTCTGAGATTTCATTTCAGAACAAAAATGCATACAGTACTATGTACAGATAAGAAAGCCTCATGTTTTGGATATCATTACATCTCTTCTAAAGTGGAAAATGTCAAAAATAATTCATTTTCTCAGTATATTGTATACCCTGTAGAGTATGAATAGTTTCAATATGACTAACAGAGTCAGATACTAATTTCTTTGATTTTTAAAATCAAATGGAAAATTAAGAGCTGAATAATATCTTGTAAATCTCAAATACGTGTACCTATACTTCTTATATTTCTTTCTTTTAAATCAAGATACTTGCACTGTATATGCTTAAATTCTCCATGGAAATGAAGTAGAACACAAATGAAGATAACATTTATATTTCAGTTTTACATGCTTGTTTGTATTTCTTTTTTTTACAGATGCCAGCATCATTTCCATAAAATCTCTCTCTCTCTCTCTATCTCTTTCTTCTATTCCTCTTTTTCTTACATCTTATATTTCTACATAATTATATTGAAATATAAAAATACTATTTTTATTTGTTGAGCACATTTTTGGGGGTATAGCAATGATATAGCATCAAACACAAGAAGTCTTCTATGAAGAGAACTGATTTATTCAGGAAGGTTTTGAATATTACCTGCTGCACTAGATTATGTGAAAGCACATGGTATACTACATATTATGTACATTTGCATTCCTCTAACCCTTTCTCTGCCAGTGAGTCAAATGTGGATTAATTTCACACACAAACCAATGGATAAGAAATCAATGAGGCACACAAAGGGTTTAAATCCTGATCTCATATCCTCCTGCATGGAGCTTCTTCTCTACAACAGGGCCATCATCATCGCTGTCCTGCTCCGTCCCTGCCTGGGTCATCCTGATGGCCACAGGGGAAGCATGACTCTCTCTGATACGAGGCGTGTTGCTGGGGCCAGGGTTTCTTCGGGGTGAGTTGTACGGGTTGGCCTCTTGGACAAACTGGTAGCTGGCATTACCAGACCTGCTGGATTTGTACTAGGATAGAAAGGTGATGATGGTTAGACAAAGTCTGGCGAAGTCTGGAAATTCAGATGTCTGTATAACTTCACTCTGTGTGATAGAGCTGACTATGTTTCATCACTGATGAAGTAAATGCAATGTGTAGACTGGAAATGTCTTTCAAAGAATATAGGATGAAACTGACAAATCCATTCCATACCTAGAAAAAAAATTTCAGTTTTCCTGTTCCCTTGCCCTCTGTAAAATGAATGCATGCCTACACATCTTTTGCTTTACAGCATAGAGAAAACAGTCAATTATCTTGGATTGATAAGTACACTTGGAGATACAACACTTTATGATATTCACAAGCAAATGCAGTACTGTAAAAGTGGATATTTTCGCGCGACTAATTTTTCGCGCTTGGCCAGGTAATAAGAGTTTTGCATGTTTTTAATTCCGCGGAATCAAGACATCAGCTACTGGAACATATGGCACGCAAAAATCTTCACATGCTTTTATTTTCACGCTATCTTCTGGTTGCGCGAAATGTGTGAAAATTTCAACACTGCGAAAATTTCTACTTTTACAGTAATTTACAGTACTGCAGGTAAATACCTTTTAGGTTATTGAGTATAGGTCATGTTGAAGAGTTATCAGAAAAATCTGATGCTGAGACTTGGGCCACACAGAGCTCTCAAACTATGCTCATCTTGCTTTCCATTTACTCTCTCTGCAAGCTGCAAAATTGACTTACAGTGGACCCAACATCAGCGAACACCATGGCCTTACCTCCTGCTTGTGATACAAAAAGACCAACTAGGGTACTTACACATGCTCTCATGTCCTTGGCATACTTGTCAATCTCTCTTGTGGCCTCTGTCCGACTCATTTTCCATAGATTGAGAGAAAGGTGCTGGAAAACAAACATCACACACATAAAGTGGACCATAGTGTCAGTATATCATGGCACCAATAGAAGAAGACAAAAACATAAACACATTGTTTACTTGTCACACTTTTGTGGGTGAAATAGAACTAAGATTAGGGCGAATGGAATACTTTGGCTAATTTTACTGAACCTTGTTCATTTAATAGTAAGAACTATTAGCATGTAACGCAAATGAACAATACAAGTCACCTCCAGTTGTTTGATAACTGACATTCTGGTTTGAAATGTTACAACTGTGTGATACAGTTGACTCTGTATAATTGGGTTCAAGTTACTCTTGTTAACCCACTGAAGATTAATCCCGAGAATACTCGGGCAGGTGTCTATGGGAAATGCTTGTTCCAGCAAAATTGGTCCATCGTACCTCTTCAACGGGTTAATTGGTGGGACTGAAATAAACACTTCCCCTGAATATAATAGATGTTTTACCTCCTCATTACATACTGTGGTACAGAAGGTAAAAATCTGCTCTTACTGATCCTATGCAAGAAAGGAGAGAGACTCTACTTTGCCTCTGTTATGAAGATACCATAATGTGACTGCAGTATGTACTGACACGATATACAGAAAAATATCAAAAGTACCTGGGTAAACGTAGAAATACATTGTAAGTACAATGTACATGTATTATAATTGATACTCATGTTTTGATCTGTAATCTTTTCCAGAGAGAGACAAGAGATGGCTAACATCAGCCATAATTACCCTCCATTGAATCTGCTCAAAGCTGTGAGGATCATGGGAGATTGGTAGACCAACTTTCACCTTCTTCACTATGTGCCAGTCTGTTTACAAGGGAACAGATATAGAACAGTACACATAACACATCAGCTCCTTTTGAAAGACTGAAACGGGTACCTAGTTTGATGTTTGAAAGTAAAGATGTCATATCTAATTGATTTCTGGGACGCCAAGCATATCCTTATCATGAAATTTTCACTCAACTAGGGTAATGATGCAGACTACAGCATTCACAATTACACATGTGCACTCACACACACACATTCTCTTTTGAAATTTGCGGTTTGTGTACAAGTTACCAAAAAAAAAAAAAAAAAAAACTCAAGCTAACCAAATAACATTTGCAGTCATTGCATACAAGCAAGAAAACAGGAACTTTTAACAATTCAGATCACTGGTACTTGAAAAGAAAAAAATAAATGGAGCCCTCTTCCTCATACCTTCATATTTTCATGAAGAGTTCTTCATTAAAGGGCAATTTAACTCAGAATGCAGCTATTTCAATAAAACTTAACATCACATTACTATACATATATCTAGACTATGCCATATCTATGCCTTAGTTTAAATTCGAAATTTTCATTTCTCTTTCAACTATTATAAGGCCTACATTTCTAAATTTAAATGTATTTTTCATAAAGAATATTAATAGTGGAGGGTTTTTTGAGGGGTAAAAAACACAATGTGACAGAAATATTTGTTTTCTTGAAATTTTAAACAACTTTGATATCATTTGTGGATGTACTTACACTTCTTGTAAGCATCTTGGTAGTTGAAAATGAGTTCTGATAATGACTGCAGAAACAAACAAACATAAACACAATGTAGAAATGATGCATGTTAAAATGACAGAGACTCAGAATTTAAAAAAAAAAGACAAACAGCAGAAGTTCATGTTTCCTAAACTTTCTTAACACAAATGTGGTTCTCCAGGCATATGAACTTACCAAAGGAAAATAAATCATCACTATTAATACACATTTAAGAGTGCATTCACACTACACTTAATGTTCAGTTTCAGAGTAGTCTTTACTTGAATCCCTTGTAAGTGATATGTTTTTTATTTTTCCATGAAATATGACATCATTATTAAGGCCCATTCAAATTTGTACAAAGAACTCCTTTGAATTGATTCCTTGCTCTTGCCACAGCTAATGATTACTACATATCACTTCAATTCAAGACTTTCAATTTTTACTGTATTCAACCTTTTGTTATCTATACAGTAGCTGAGTGAATTAGTTTCCGTCGTCGATCATTCCTTTTAAAGGTTGTTTCATACCCCAAGAAAAAGATAAGGTTTGAATTACACACAAACTATGCCAAACTACAGATATATACCAACCTTGAACTCTATGTGCTTGTCCATCAAGTCTTCCCTCCTGCTCATCCCGAGGGCACCATAGCGAGAATTGTGCGCCAAGCCAAGGACCACATGCCTGTGGATGTTTCCTGAGAACTGCGTCTTAAAGCTGATAGGAAATCGCTCAAGGCCAGGGGTTCCATTTGTCAGATAGCTAAACAGAAGTGTACTTGTCAAGGACTGTGGAACTGACATGAGAAAACATAGCAACACCTTCCCCTTTAACTTATTACTTAATTTGACCACATGGCTATACAGTATTTTTTAGTACACAGAACATTTGTGGGCCCTTGAACTTCTGGGAGTGTTGTATCAATACCCTGCAGCTAAGGAATAAAACAAAGATGAAAGACATATCAAAAACAACGAGCCTTACAGAGATATCTATGGGTTTAAAACTTGTCTTCTTGTACCATAACTGTTTATATGTACAACAGACTTCATAAACTTCAATGTGCTACAAGTGTATTGAACTTTTCCATCTCTTCATGAAAGATAGAATGTCTTCACCAGGTGAGACTGGCATATATACTCACAGGTTTCAGACCCCAGATCATTTATTGCAAAGAATTTTGTGCTGCCTTTAATTTTGAGTATCTAACTGGTATACAAATAAGAAAACAAAAATAAATCAATAAAATCACCTGCAGGTTAAAGCAGGCCGAATGGTGTACAGATGTCAGCTCAGTCACCTACAGTATATACTTCACACCTTTGAGACTGATGGTAGAATCAGCTTTAAATGAAAGGATACATTCCAAGTATGACAGCCTCCAAGCACTTGATTGGCAGGGATTCTCTTATCATTTCCTTTGCAGACTCCATTAACCTAGAAAGAACGAAAACAAATAACACTGATATTTTTAAGCATTCTGCATGAAAAAAAAAAATGTGAGTAGGACAATATATTATAGAGTAAGAGGCATACACAGATGACTACTGAAACAGTGGAGAATTAGAAAGGCCTGTACCTTGTACATTAGCAGCATGATACTGAATTTCAATGAATGTCTCAGTGTGCAGTCTAGGAGCTTTGAGTGGCAGCCATCTTTAAAAAAAAAAATAATAATTAATAAATAAAAATCAATACGTAAAATCTACTTGGAGAAGAGGAAACTAAATACAAGCACAGACAAACAAACAAATACTTTTAATATGCCATAGCAACTTGTCATGGCATATCAGAGGTACTGGTGAGATATTCTACTTACCCTGAGAGTGGTCTGTTCTTTCTGATCTCATAGAATTGCATGCCTGTATGGTTGTATCTGACAAATTACATTGGTCAAGGTACAAATTTTACAATATTCTGATACTGTAACATTTACATACTACACATGAGACATTTTTCTTTGAGAAAAAAAAAAATTTGCATGAAAATCATGACAGCTCATACAACATGTACTTCATATTCAACAATCAAAGACATGAGTGTATACATACCATGACATGTAATAAGACAGTGCCCACACTTTACAATTCATCAACTGGATTCCTTTACCAGAAAGTAAAATTCCTCATTTCAAGGAAAGGATACTGAAGTTCTTTCATGTAGTTCTGTACAGCCTCAACTCTTGTTGATGCAGATGTGTACAGATGAACTGATGGAGCCGTTGGAACAGGAACCTGGGAAATGGAAAAGTTACTTTGATATGATACTTCATGTACATTACATGAAATAAGAACAAAGGTCAGTCACACCTCTTTAGACATCTACTCCGGAAGGTTTAGAAATATGACACTGAGTCATGGTACATAGAATTTTACACGCACTGACTACACTTGATAAAATGCCACCACGTATCATCAAAATGTTGCCTGGCTAATTAATGTTGTTGTGATTTCATCTCTGTGTGAGAAAATGTAACTTTGGTTGCATGTGTCTGAATGTGTGCGATCACTAGATGAAGGACAAAGGGATTGGACAGGGATTACGAAATGTGTACATACAGTGCATCTTTAGCAGTACTAGTACTAGTAGTAGTGTAGTACATTGTACAATGTACTAGCCGAACTGTTCATCACATACTGTTCAGTACGATCAATGTCAAAAATGAAATCAACCTTGCTTAAGTCGACCTCATGTAAGTTGAGTAATTGCCCAAGTTGAAAGTCTTTTCAAGTCCTCTTCTCTTCATATTCTATAGATTTTAATCAATCATAAGTCAAATTTTCTTTAAGTCGAAGTTATTTCTTCAGTTCAAATAGATTCAAATTAGGCAAGGTTGAGAGCATTTCATTTTGAATTACTACTGAGAATGTAATTGTTTGTGCACGTCTAGCAGAGACTTTTTATTCTAATTTTTATTATCATTATCAATATCCATTGTTAGTGTCCATTGTTAGTGTGAAATGGTGCTTGGTGCTTGTGCTTGGTGCTTATTTTCCTGCTTTTAACTCCCAGCCAGACGACCATGATCTGATACAGGTTGAAAACCTTGGAGGAAACAAGTCACTAAGGAAGCAGGAGGACTTTTGTGAAGTATAAGAAGGTACAAGAAGAGATATTTGCATTTGATTTTTTTGCTCCTCAAGCCAAGATTTGAACCACCAGACTCATATAGTCCCAGATATCCACATCGAGTGCGGGTTTCTTCATTTGATTGAAGCATCTCATTCTCCAAGTGCAGACAGGATAATCTAGCTTTTGTGTTCCTCCAGCTGAACAGTGCCTTACTCCAGGACAAAGGTGTCACTCTTTCAAAGGAAAGTGTTCAGTGGAGTTAAGCCTTCCTCAATGGCCCTCAATTCACCACCTTCAACCCGACAGTCATCAGCTCTTGTTTGCAGTGTGATAAAGGAACTTCTGAAGAATGGCGACTACATTGAGATGCTCGATGCTGCCATCAGCAAAGCTGTGGACAAGGCTTTTGTCAAGCTCGATGACCGCATTGAAGCTCTTGAAGGTCAGATGCATGACCTTCAAACAGACTGTGACAACAAAGCCCACCAAATAGCTGTCCTAAAGAAAGAGATGAGTAAGCAGGCTGACCGCATTGACACTTTGGTTCAAGCACAGTGGGACATGGAACAATACTCCCGGAGAAACTGCATCCGCATATTTGGAGTGAGAGAAAGAGAAGGGGAAAGCACTGATGACATTCTTTGTGACATCGCCAAGAAAGACCTGGGGCTTGCCATCAATCCTGAAAAGGACATCGACCGTAGCCATCGCACGGGAAGAAAGAAGGCAGATACAGCTGCACCCAGGCCCATCATAGTCAAGTTGACCTCCTACAGAAAGCGACAAGAGATCTTGAAAAGAAGAAGACATTTGAAAGGAAGCGGAGTTTCAATCCATGAGGACCTCACAAAGCGAAACGTTGACCTGTTACGCAAGGCATCCCAGCACGCGAAAGTGAAGGCTGCATGGTCCTCAGATGGCCGCATCATCGCAGAAATACCAGCGACAAACGGAAGGACAGTAAAGAAACTGATCAGATGTGAAAGTGACTTAAAGAACTTGTGATCTACAGTTAATGTTATTCACTAGTGGCGGCCCCAGAATGTAAAAATTTTGATTGTAAACATGTAAACACTGTTACTGCATTGATATGTATCTTCTTTTGCTTCTATGCATTGTAATATAGTATCATCACTGCTGAATTCCTCCTAAAGGTAATAATACATTGTAATCAGGCAATGACTTGTTTCTAAATCTGTTGTTATCAGAAATTTGATTTGGTTATTTTTTTTCTTTTGCTCATTCTAAATTTCAGTGTATAACTGAGATAAGTTATTGTGATAATTGTATGTGAATATATGTTCTCTTTTATGTTTTATATGTTATATCTTAGGATACATGTCTGTAAATAGTAAGTGTGCATTATGTAACAACCAAATACTGCGAGATGGCATTTGTTATACGTGTAAAACCAGTAAGTTAAATCAGAATATGCAAAACACGTTAGATGAGGAATGTGTGACAACTACACGATATTACCTTCCAAGTGAATTTAAGAATGAAATGAAACAATATAATACTCCTGCTATGATGACTTGTGTTCATTTTAATTGTAGAAGCCTTAAAGGAAATTATGATAATTTCGTTTCTTGTTTAAACTCTTTAGATTTAGATTTGTCTGTTATTGGAGTGTCGGAAACGTGGATGCAGGACAATGATAATGTGTTATTTTCGTTACCTCAGTACAATTTTGTTGGAAAGGGGAGGTCAAATAGGAGAGGTGGAGGTGTTGGCCTTTTTGTACATAGTAAATATAGATTTAAACAACGTTTTGATTTTGATGTTTTTAATGAATGTATTGAGTCTGTGTTTATTGAAATAGCCAACTCTCAAAATAATCTTATTGTAGCTACTGTTTATAGACCCCCTAATCAACCAATTCAGTCTTTTATTGATATGCTACAACCTGTACTCCACAAAATATCTCAAGAAAGGAAACAATGTATTATAGTAGGTGATTTTAATGTTGATCTATTGGTTGATAACAATGTGACACATCAATTTTTAGATTTATTCATTTCATCTTCTTTTTCTCCTATGATATTCAAGCCAACAAGAATAACACACTCGTCAGCTAGCTTACTTGATAATGTTTTAATCAACCGCTCAGAAAATGTTGTCACAGCTGGTATTCTCATTTCAGATGTCAGTGATCACTTATCTCCTTTTATTGTGTATAATGGTAGTCGAGTATATAACGATGATGATAAGCATATATACAGAAGAGTTATTAATGAGGTAAATATAGTGAAATTGCTTGGTTTGTTACAGTCTGTTAAATGGAATAATCTTGTGGAAGTTCCTACGGTTGATGAGAAATATGAATATTTTATGCGCACATTTTTAGATACGTATAATGAATGTTTTGTTGTTAAAAAAGTAAATATTAAGAAAAATAATAATTGTCAAACTTGGTTTACTAAAGAACTGAAAAAGATGTGTCATAAAAAGTATATATTGTATAAAAAATATTTGAAAAACCCCACTCAATATCGTAAACACATTTACAAGCAATATAGAAATACTGTTAACAATATGATCCGTGCAGCTAAACGTGCCTATTATCAAAATGTCTTTGACAAAGTGAAGAGTGATTTAAAAGGTACATGGAGAGTAATCAATAATTTGTTGAATAAGAATTGTAAGAAAGATAGTTGTGATTACATTGAGCATAATGGTGTAGCAATTGATGATAAGAAAAGTATTGCTGATACATTTAATGATTATTTCAGTAGTGTTGGAACTAAGTTAATGAATAATCTGCCGCATTCTTCTTTAGATAAAGATTTCTCACACTATATGAAAGATAATTTTTCTCAATCTATGTTTTTTACACCAATTAGTGAAGGAGATATTGTATCTGTTATTATGAGTTTAAGTGCAAACAAATCTCCTGGCCATGATGGCGTTGATTCTTCTGTTTTAAAACGATGTGCCCATCTTATCTCTTTTCCCTTGTCACATATTTTTAATACTTCAGTTGAACAAGGTATATATCCCACAGATTTAAAATTAGCAAAAGTGATACCCGTATATAAAAAGGGAGATAAATATTCATGTTCAAATTATAGACCTATTTCAATTTTGTCAGTTTTTTCTAAAATATTTGAAAAACTTGTTCATAAGAGATTGACAGCTTTTTTAGATAAAAACAATATTTTGTATAATAAACAATTTGGTTTTAGAGAAGGTTTTAGTACAGATATGGCACTTTTAGAGTTTGTTAATAATGTATCTACAGCATTTGAAGAAAAGAAAATAATTCTGGGTTTGTTTTTAGATTTATCAAAGGCTTTTGATTCTATTAATATTTCGATTCTTTTAAAGAAGATGTATCATTATGGAATTAGGGGAAATGTTTTACAGTGGTTTGAAAGTTATTTAACAGACAGACAACAATATGTATTTATTGATAATCATTACTCGAAATATAATTTTATAAATGTTGGTGTTCCTCAAGGTTCTGTATTAGGACCATTGCTTTTTCTGATATATGTAAATGATCTGTGTTTTGTGAGTGATATTTTAAACCCAATTATGTTTGCAGATGACACTAATTTATTTTTATCTGGCAAAAATATACATGATATGACAGCATTGTTGAATACTGAACTAAAGAAGGTGTGTGATTGGTTTGTAGTCAATAAACTTACAATAAATTATGAAAAAACTGTTTATATGGTATTCAGACCAAACAATGTCAAAATAGATACTAGTTCATTGAATATAATGTTGTATGAAAATAGAATAACAGAGGCTCAGAATGTTACATTTTTAGGTGTCATAGTTGATGAACATTTGAGTTGGAAATATCACATCAATGATATATCTTGTAAAATATCTAAAGTTATTGGTGTTTTGAATAGGATGAAAAGTTTTTTACCACTGCGCATTTTAGTGAATTTATATAATACTATGATATTACCACATATTTCATATTGTATTTGTGCATGGGGGAAATGTGCAATGTATTTATTGAATAGAGTATATATTTTGCAAAAGCGTGCAATCCGTGTTATAACGAATTCAGCTTTTTTAACATCTACTGATTTTCTTTTTAAGAAGTTGAATATGCTCAAAGTAAATGATGTTTATTTGATTCAAGTAGCCAGTTTTATGTATAAACACTCTAAAGGTTATTTACCTCAAATTTTCAGCTCTTACTTTGCATTTAATAGATCTATAAATTTTTATGAAACCCGAAATTCGTGCAATATGTACGTTCCATTTTACCGATATAAGATATCAAGAAGTAGTATAAGATTTTTAGGTCCAAAATTGTGGAACAGTTTAAACATTGATTTAAAACAAAGTCCATCTCTTGCATCATTCAGAAGAAAATATAAGTTACAGCTTATTTCAAATTATTGTATAGATGTGTAGTCCTATCTTGCTTAGTGCTACATAATGTCCCGTTTTGTAGACTGTTTTTGTTTTGTAATTTGTGTCTTAATTTGTCCTCTGTAAGTGCATTTAGTACTTGTAATTGTTTTATGTGCTTGTTGTTAATTATTCTGTAATGCTTTAATTGATAACTGTTAATTATGACATCATTATTTTAAATGACTCTCTTTTTTTTTATTTTTTGTCTATGGGGTTCGGCCTCGAAAGGTCAATGGCCTATTGCTGTTCCCCTCCACACTCGCCACATATCCCGAGTCACAAACTCTGATTTTTATACATGTGCGTTATTTTGTTATTGATTGTTTTTTTCTCTGTGTTCATTTTTGTTATGCTCACATGAAATCACATTGATTTAATTTTTCTTTTTATGAGATGTGGAAAATAAACTTGAAACTTGAACTTGAACTTGAAACTTGAATATCAATTTGATTAATCTAATTACTAGTATGTACCGCTGCACCGGTATTGGCTTGTATATTCGCGGTGGCAGATATATTATCGCCGACCGTATATGTTATATACTCCTGGGGGGCATTTCATGAAGGAACTTGTCGGATAAAATATCTGACAAGTCAATAATATCCGACAAGTTTTGAGAAATTCTTTAGTCTGATTGGCTGATTTCTCTGAACTTGTCGGATATAATTGACTTGTCGCACATTTTATCCGACAAGTTCCTTCATGAAATGCCCCCCTGGTGGCCGATGTATTATCGCCGACCGTACTGTAGTATGTGATATATATTCCTGGTGGCAGATATACTATCGCCAACCATATATATACTTCGGGTGGCGGATATAATCGCCATCCATACAACCAAACCGAGTACCGAGCACGGAGTTCAATCTGTCTTACTACACTGCATCAAAAAGTTAAAAAGCAGAATGCACAACACGCCACTTGAATTGGGCTGTGTTTACATCAATACATATAGGGTTGGACCTACTACTAATCGACCGCCTAATGTTTATTTGCTTGATAAGAATATTTAACACTGAAATTCACGTAAAAAACTTGACCTACGTGATTGAGAAAATCCAGCTCTATCAAATGCCGTTGTTCCCTTTTCGATTCGAAGTTTCAGTGCAAAAATATCGCCGACGAACTTGCGTGGCCTCGTTTCAGCTCCCCGCGGTAAATCGCGTTTTTAGGATCGACCGCTGATTTTGCATTGACAATGCACGTAAACCGAGTTGTTTTGAACACCGTGTTGTACGAAGCTTTTTAGAAGCCTTTTAGAAACTTCCATAGACATTACATTGTGCTGTCATTACGATTCGGTGAAAATATTCATTCGAAATTTTGTCCTTGATTAAAACCATTAATGAAGAGTGAATTATCGCGTTTTCCCACACCATCCTAATCTACATTCAAAGCCAATCCATTTTTATGTGCTTTGCGCGCAGAGAAGTGCGTATTAAGTGTTCAGTGTGCGAATTATACGCGGTCGGTTTCAATAAGGGTGGTCGATATGTAGTAGGGTTACCATACATCTCAACCTGCTAACTAGGACTAGACTCTATCACATTAACCAACCTGACTCAGTGACTGCAGATATACATGATCAATATTATTAGTATTACAACCGAACTGTATAAATTAGATCTAGAGATTCCAGACCTAAATGTTTCAGTACAGTGGTTTAGATTTGGTCATAAGTTAAAGCTCTCACCTTTGGAACAGTTTTATTTCCGCGAATTTTGTTCACCATGTTCTCACCATCGGGATGAATATTTGCACAGTGGTTCCACATTTTCTCCCATGTCTGATGTGACATGGGGAAACCGTCCTTGTTCACATAAAACAAGACACCTCCTCCGCCGCCGCCGCCGCCGCCGCCATTTTCTGTTTCTTCGTCACTCTTGTCGCCTGTGAGTGTTGCAGATGCTGCTTTCGACGAGGGCACTGTCGTCGTAGATTTAGACATCGTCGTTAATTAGACTGTAATGTGTCCATTCTTACGCGTGGCCTATTTATGTAACTAATCCTGTGATTTGTGTCCGGGCTTTCGGCTCCAATTTACTGACTGTTCCGTTCATGTTAACCGCTACATTCTCCGAACAACATGAACAAGCACCCGCAACAAAAATAGGGCACTCAAGCGGTTCCGGCCCGACACACGGCGGTATAGCATCTCGCTGCTTACGGGTCGGGTAGGCCAGTGGTACGGTGCCGTGCTTCTCCTACGGGCCACCATCGGCACAGCTGAGTGGATTGTTGATACGTCGTCACGCAACGCAAGAGTTCATTAGTCTTTGTAAAGATGTTCAATTTATTTGTTCGTACAATTGGATCATATTGATAAATATAAAAATTGTAGCACATTTTAACTAAAAGTAAAGCTTGAAAAATATATTCTAATTTCAAAAAATCTTTCATTATATTTTTAAGGAGGTTACATTTTAAGATATAAGCTTGTAACGATCAAATTAAGACTACGACAACACACCGCCATACACAACATTTCAGTTCATCTTCAAGCTGAAAATATGACAGCTGCGATAAAACTTCTATATAGGCCTACATAATACCAAGGAGGTATAATCTCATACCTCCTTGATAATACAGACGATGATCTTTATTTTTCTGTAGCAGTTTCGACATTTTCAGTGGCGTATACTGTAATTGCTGTGCGTGAAGATCCATTTTCTCAGTGGACATATGCCCTGCAAAGTATGAATAGGACACAAATGATGATAAACATTTCTGTTTTAATTTTACATAGTTGTTTTCTCTCCCTCTCTCTGGCCATCTCTCCCTCCAATCTGTTTGCTCCTCCCCCCCCCCCCCTCCATCTCTCTCTCTCCCTCTTTCTCTCTCTCTCTTCATCTCTGTTTCTCTTGTTTTCTTACATTTTATGTTCCTACATATATTACAATACACAAAAACTGATTCTCTCTCCATTGAAAACATTTCCCCCCAGGCAGCAATGACATAGCATTGAACAACAAAAGTATGATGGCCAGTCAGTTGCAGTGGCGGATCCAGAGGGGGGCGCACCGGGTACACACCTCTTCTTTATTTGTTGTTAAAACAAAAGAAAAAGAATGAGATGAAACCCGGAAGTAGCACCAGAAATATCGTTTCCGCCCCCACCCCCAACCCCCACCCCCTTTACGGAATTTCTGGATCTGCCCCTGAGTTGGAATGCGCATGAAGAACGTGAAATGATTCCAATCAGTTTAGGTAAAACTGCATTTTAACCCCTTCCATACGCAATTCTGAAATGCCCATAGACTTAATATGCTGAACCACGGGGTCCGTTTTATAAAACTTGTCATCAGCGACAACTGCCACGTTTCTATGACAAATATTTGCTCTCAGCCAATCAGATGCAAGGATTTCAGTAGCTTGTCACATCTATGACAATTTGTCACTGATTACAAGTTTTATGAAACGGGCCCTAAACCATCAACTGTGAATTTATTATTGAGATTGGTCAGTGGTGTTCATTTAATTGCCAATAACTCAGTGGCCACCTAAGAATTACCCTGTATCTCTGTTAGAAACTAGAATTCATGTGATTAGTATTGGTGTTTTTTTTTTGGGGGGGGGGAGTGGATGAGAGGCTGCAGAATGTTATAAATTTCACATTCTAATGATAAATTAATTTCTCTTCTCAGTGTGAGTGGATCAATACATTATATGCTCCAAGATAGAGGATATGGATGTTAAAGGACAAGTTTATTGTGATAATAAGTGTGGATTGAGTGATATCAGTGAATGCAGCAATATCAGTAGTATAATAATTTTCCTCAATCTTTCACTACTGTGTTCTATAGGCTACCCTATTGATATTGCTTTATTCAACCTACAAATAAATCATATTTGAGTGAAAGTGTCCTTTCAGATAGATATGAAAATGATGTGTGAAAAGCGGAAGAGAAATTTGCTGTCTAACTTGTTATAAGAATTAAAGATGTAGGAAATATTGGCTAATGGATTTTGCATTATATAGGAACATGTCTTTGACTGAGTAGGAGTGAAAAACTGTACAAGGTATCTTGAATTAGAAGAGTCTTTGAATTAGAAGAATTTTATTACAAAATGAGCTAAGCGTCTATTCTAATCTTTTCAAAGTAAGTCCATCATCAGATAAAGCAAAATTAAACCTTACCAGTAATACCTCACTTGTGACATAACAAGGAATATTCTAAAAGTTATGATTAAAGATAGCCTGTATTTTCCTTATATTTTCTTTGTTTTTAGCAGCTTTAGTCACAAATAGGTCCAATCTCAACTTAACAAGAATGGAGTTAGCTCTAATTGTTCTACAAGAGAAATTCAGTCAAGGTTTCTATTTATAACTAAAGGTTTAAGACAATCTAACTTTTAATGTGACAGTGAAACAACATCAGTTAGGCCTATTAAATGAAAAGACATGAATGTTTAATAGTCATCAACTTTCTATTTTGATCAAACTATGGAGCATTTTCGTTTTTCATTTATTTGATTCCACTTTATTAATTTTCATGAATTTTGTGGTTTTAAAACACAAACACCTGTGTCTTTCCCGCTAGGATCGTTTCCTATAGCGACTGGATTATAGTCATAAGGAGAGGAAAATGAAAAAGAAAGATAAAAGGGAAAAGAATTAAAAAAAAGAGATAATTTATTACTATGTTGAATGAATACATCAGCTGAATACATATCGTGACCCTGTCTAACTTCAACATAGATTGTAAATTCAAACCACACTACTCCAGGGACATGGAACAAAAACTCTGAAAAGACAAGAAGAAAACGAGAAAAACTGAATAATTCATTTTTGCATTCGATTAAAAGTATATTAGGGGAGTTGACTGAAACCACAAACTTGTCGAGCTTGTTATCGTTGTTCTCCCTTGATGGTGTGATTTGCGAAGAAGTTCGAATCATTCATGCAAATAAAATAATCCAAGCTCCAGTGTCGAATGTACCGCAACTCAACCCGGTTCCAATAGTTTTGTGATTCCATGTAGCCCGATCTGTCCAGCGAGTACATCAAAGAGACACAGCGCCATCTTGAGTTGAAATACTACTAGTGTGAGAAGAGTTCTGTGGATCAACCACATGGGCAATCGGCAATCACTGCTACAAGAACCAGCATGCAGCGCATATGGCAGCCAGGGTGCATGCAAGTGATCGGATACACGCTATGTGCTGGCTAGTAGTGCTATACGTGGAGGCGAAAGAGGCAGACTATTTTTTGGCCGATCGATCGTGCGTGCACTGTTGAGACGCGGCGCATATCCATGATAAGTTTGATGATACCAATATGAAGAAGCATAAACAGAAAGCAGGAGGACGGATCAGGTCTTCAAAGGAAGACAGTGATGCCGATGTAAGTAAAACTCGTTGTTTTGCAGAGTATTCATGAATGTAGAGAGTATGTTCTCAGCTCTTTTGACTGTTGTCTACGTGCATAGTCCCACATCTGCATATTTTTGTGTGTCTCATACTGTGACATGTGATGAATTATGAGCTGCTGTCTTTGGTCATGTCGACAACAGCTATCCTACTAAACAGCTTCTGTTTGATAATGATATTAATGCCCTCGGCTCGGCCTCAAAGGCATATGATTCTAGACAGTAGAAACCCTTGTCATCTTCACTGTTTTGTATAATCTTGGCGTGCATATAATAATGTAAGTTTAACATGAATTAGAGTAAAATATCCCGTTTGCGGCAGTTTAAGCATTGTTAAGAGTTTTTCCAACTTGTAAACAAATCAGGCAAATTATTTTCAACCATTTCATATATCATAGACAAGATTATTCATTAACGCAATTGTTTTCATGAAAGAAATTTACCATTGACCAACGCAGTTTTCATGATTTACCATGGCAAAACCCGGCACAATTTTCGCCGATAAAGAGCGATATGCGACAAAGTATTTCTGCTTGCGGCACGATGTACAATCCCTATGCAATACGCGCGTGCTCTGCGATCTTTAGCTGAACACCTTCACATGTCTGGCGAACATTGCGTAAGCGCCAATTCCCATTGCGAAAGCACGTGAAAATAGCGTGCGCACATGCATTGGCCGCAAACAAGATCGCACTTCTGGCGGTGTTGTTGATGTCTTTCTCGTGTTTTTCTCATTTTTTTCGATGGTAACATCCACTTTCTGAAAAAAATGGCGGCCCACATCGGCTCGCGAAAATTCTATTTTACGTGAGGATATGTTTTCAAAATCCATGAACATCGAGAAAACGGAAAAAAAAATCCAGTTTCTTGGACCATTGTTTCTTAACTGTTATGTTAAGAAGTACCGAAAATTTCATTTTGGATGCGATATGTTGTCATTTAGGTGAGAAAATTTCACTTTCGTCAGAGATCGTGCCCATTTTATCGGTTGGTTTTTGTTGATTGCTAGTGTGTTAGTATATGTGTAGTGTGCATGTAACAGTGCAATGCTGTGTTTAGCTGTATATTACCGTGTATGTTGTACTTGCCGCGAACGGCTGCACGGCCGCTTACTGACGCAGTTACTCTAGAGTAAAATATCCCGTTTGCGGCAGTTTAAGCATTGTTAAGGGTTTTTCGAACTTGTAAACAAATCAGGCAAATTATTTTCAACCATTTCATATATCATAGACAAGATTATTCATTAACGCGATTGTTTTCATAAAAGAAATTTACCACTGACCAACGCAGTTTTCATGATTTACCAAGGCAAAACCCGGCACAATTTTCGCCGATAAGGGCGATATGCGACGTAGTATTTCTGCTTGCGGCACGATGTACAATCCCTATGCAATACGCGCGTGCTCCGTGATCTTTAGCTGAACGCCTTCACATGTCTCGCGAACATTGCGTAAGCGCCAATTCCCATTGCGAAAGCACGTGAAAATAGCGGGTGCACATGCATTGGCCGCAAACAAGATCGCAATTCTGGCGGTGTTGTTGATGTCTTTCTCGTGTTTTTCTCATTTTTTTTCGATGGTGACATCCACTTTCCGAAAAAAGTGGCGGCCCACATCGGCTCGCGAAAGTTCTATTTTACGTGAGGATATGTTTTCAAAATCCATGAACATCGAGAAAACGACAAAAAAATCCAGTTTCTTGGACCATTGTTTCTTAACTGTTATGTTAAGAAGTACTGAAAATTTCATTTGGGATGCGATATGTTGTCATTTAGGTGAGAAAATGTCACTTTCGTCAGAGATCATGCCCATTTTATCGGTTGGTTTTTGTTGATTGCTAGTGTGTTAGTATATGGTGTAGTGTGCATGTAACGGTGCTGTGCTGTGTTTAGCGGTATATTACCGTGTATGTTGTACCTGCCGCGAACGGCTGCACGGCCGCATACTGCTGCAGTTACTCTATTCAATTAGCACATTAGCTCCCATGCAGACAAGGTAATGGCAGATGCTCACACACACGTCATGTAACAAGTTGAAGTAGTCAATAACATTGTGTAGACAGCAAGACTACTAATACTAAACATTGCCACCACTACTAACGTTAGGTCTAGTCACCGAGTATCCAAGAATTAAACCGGCTCTGTTGATATTGTTTTTATACACTACACGAATCGGCGAATACACCCATCTGAGCTGTGCACTTGAAATTGTGTTTACAAAGTAGAAATTCCATTCCATTCCATTAAAAGCATTTAAACAATTTTGTACTTCTTCAACTTGATCTTGGTATTCCATAGGAAGATTTGTTGCAGTTGATGAATAGCATTCAGGATGATGGAGGCGAGATGGAGACGAGTCATCAAGTGGAAGGAGAAGATGTCCCAGCATCAGAGATTAATGACATCATCAAGAAGTTGAAACTTGACAGGTAGATTTATTTGGGCTAGAGTTCCATGCCCCCCCATTAGAAATGCTGCAAAGATGTGTTTACATGTCATCACCTTCAGAGTCTACTTCACATAGAACTAAAGCAATGTCTTCAACCAGTGGTTACATGTTTAGCAAAATTGTGGTTTAGGGCACCATTAATCAATTGTATGAAATAATTAGTTATGTAGAAAATAATCTCATAAGTAATATCAGAAAGATAAGCACGTATCTTACCAAGACATTGGTAGGTTGTAAAATAAGTTTTCCATGCATTCAGTAATTTTCTTTGATGTTGCCTTTCAGGTATCAGCATGAACCGTCCAGCATTAAAGAAAAGAAAAAGAAGAAAGTGGGTAAAAAAGCACCCTCGTTGGATGTGCGAAACAAAAACGTTCAACAAAATGAAGACACAATTACTCAGGAAGATGGGTCAAGACATCAAACAGAAGAGAAGCCAGATATCCTTGGACACAGTGTGAAGACTAAAAAGAAAGGCAAAAAGGTTGAAGGAAATACAGATGTCAAGGCAAAAGTGAAAGATACCCAAAATGCAGCTAACGTTAATGCAAGGACAGTACCCAGTGTGGGGAAAGAAAGAAGTCCTGAAAAGAATGTAAAGCAACATTCCAAAGGAAAAGTTCCAGTCAATCTGCAAATGTCACCAACCTCCATTATGTTAGTGCCATCTGGAGTCAAGTGGTTTACAATTCTGGTGAGTATTCTGGAATTTGAATAAAAAGAACAGAGAAGTAACTAAATATGAATACCAGAAAAATATGTTCATGTGTACATTGTATATGTATTAAGATATGTGTGTTTACTTGTATGCATATTTATAATTATTTCAGTCATATATTGTTATTTTTCATCTATTACTTGTTTGTTGCAGAATTTTTTTAAAACCATGATTTCTTTTTCATCTTATATGCCACATGATGTACATGTACCCTGTTTTTGTTTTTCTGTTTTCTGTAAAATATACTTAGGTTGAATGAAGTATTAAGATGTATATGTATATGTATTAAGATATGTGTGTTTGCTTGTATGCATATTTATAATTATTTCAGTCATACAGTTAAACTCGCCTAAGTCGACGTCGCATATGTCGAATAATCGCGCAAGTCGAAGATTTTAAAAAGTCCCGATTTTTCCCCATTGACTTACGTGTATTAATTCACTCACAAGTCAAATTTTTTAAGTCGAATACTCGCCTAAGTCGATGAAATTCCAAGAACACTTTCACAGAAAAACCATTGAATTCACTGTGCCTAAGTCGAATAAGATTTTATTGTGTAATAAATCACTGTCAAAATCATGAGACGCCAGTTTTTGTTTACATACAGTATATACCAAAAGAAACTTTGCGTTAAAAACATTAACATTTCATTTACGCAAGCGGTTTCACCTGAATCGTTATTAACGCAAACTAACGATAGGGAAAATTGACGTTTGTAGTAACGAGGAGTAACGATCCCAAGCGCAAATTAACGATGTTTCGTTGACATTAACGACAGTAACGCAAGAACTCACGCGAGATTTTGGTTTCCGTTACCCAGACCTGGTGAAAGGACAACGTATCGCCTCTGCCGAGTGTAGCAATCTATGCCTTATATACTTAGCGGAGTCTTTTCGCGAATCGTATCACGATTTCGCGAATGGTTAATATGCGACAGGGGTCACCAAAAACGCACGCCGTGCCAACCAAAAAAAAAAAAAAAAAAGAAGAGCCGGATGTTTGCCTTCAGTTTTGGAAATGAACAGCGGTAACAATCGGCTCCATAAGAGCTAGAATAAATGTCAGATGTTTGCTCTTAATTTTGGAAATGAATAACGGTAGTATTCAATGTGGATAAAACGTCTTGCTGAAGGGAAAATATCGGGCACACCGCTCCAGCTCTCAGCTCCAAAGTAGACAACATACATGTACATTATACACGTGTATGCGTGGTGTAACTGTAAGTCGATTTTTTTCGACTTACGCACAAGTCAAAACTCGCCTAAATCGATGTGTTTTGCTCAGTCCCGAGAAGATCGACTTATGCGAGTTTAACTGTATATTGTTATGTTTCATCTATTACTTGTTTGTTGCAGAATTTTTTTTAAACCATGATTTCTTTTTCATCTTATATGCCACATGATATACATGTACCCTGTTTTTGTTTTACTATTTTCTGTAAAATATACTTAGATTGAATGAAGCTTTGGGTCATGTGAAAGCAACTCCTAAGTATTGTTGTTGTGATTGTCGAAGGCAAAACATTAGAGCTGTTGTTTGATTTACTTTATCTTACGAAGAATGATGAATACTCTGGTAAATACACTAAAGTGCACTCCCGTTATGAAAAACATACATGTAGTTATAACGAAATTTGTTGCACAACAAAGTAAAAGTTAGATCTCAAAATTATCATCTATGTATATACATGTACATGTATCTTCACATACTCTACTATTTTGGTTGTAATTAAATTTCAATATCGTGAAAGAAAGCTGCCGGTCCAGAGAACTTTGTTGTAACACGAGTCCCCTGTAGTAATGGGATCAACTGATATTACAATGTATCTCTAATGAGCTCCTTTTGTTTCTCCTTGTAATTCTTATGTTTGACTTAGGAGCCTGCAAAGTCAGTGAGTGTCCAGCCACCAGATGAAGCTGTTGTTTCTGCATACAAGGAGTATGCAACAAAACTTTATGACAATGAAGTGGAACTCTATGCAGCAAGTAAGTCATTTGATTAAGTTTTTTTTTTTATTGTATTGTTTGTTTTGTAATTCAGTATACAAAAACTCTCCAAGTGGTCAGTTGCAGTGTTTTTGTTTTGTTTGTTTTTTGCTCTGCGAGAATTCAGACATTGTTGATATCAGACTTGATTACTTTCTGCATGTATGACATTTTTATGACATACCCTCTTGAAAGTTTGACATGAAAGAGCCATTGTAAGTGTGAGTGAGTAGCTGTAAGAGTTATTAAATAAATGACTGATTGTGAGTTTTCTCGGCGACATCCAGGAAAGAGCAGTGAGAGTGGATCTCAGAGCAGATGGATGCAGACTGTGGCAAAGTCGGGAGCACTGTCAGACAAGGTGGCGGCCCTCACTCTGGAGGTGCAGGCTGCCCCTGTCCACACACCCCTCAGCCTGGACAGCCTGCTGGCTATGGTCAGGAAGAAGGGTCGGAGGGAAGCCCTCCTGGGGCTGGATGCAGTCAAGAGGCTGTTTCTGGAAGAGTTGTTGCCTAGCAACAGAAAGCTGAAGCTGTTCTCACAGGTTAGTATAATAGTCAAAAGATTATTTGTGAACTTCACTCTCTATCCTTAGCCAAGTAAAATACCCTCTTCTGTTACTTCTTTTAAATAGCTATGATAGGTTTTCAAAAAAAGATGGTAAAGTGATGGAAAATTATGAGAAACAATTTCTTCATGTCTCTCCAAGCTCCATTTGTATATTTTACTTTTAAAGTGTCTGTCAGAGGCCAAGTTAACACCTGGGTCATGAAATTATATACTTTGTCAATGTTTTGTAATATCATCTTCTTAACCCTAAAAAGACTGGGGGGGCCTTAAAAGGCCCCCCACACTTTGCGCGATTACTCAGCAACACGCAATGCTCTCGCCGCGATGCTCTATGACTTTTTTCTTTCGAGTTTCCCGCACGTTTTGACACCAAATTTGTGATGCCTGGGGGTACGGTTCTGAAGTTACATAACTTTTTGTACATGCACGTGAGACCGAAAATGGCTCAAAAATGTGATTTTGTGTACAAAGTCAATACAAATTGAGTTTTATCACATGGTTCATATAAATATGCTTATTTTTACTCTCAATGGCTAAAATCAATTTGTTTTAGTAGTATTATGCTTCAAAAAGGGTCTGCCACAAATTTTGCTGAAAAAAATAACAAAAACAAAAGGTCGAAAAAACAACGAAATACATAAGAAATTCATAAAACAATAAAATAAATAAGAAATTAATTTTGATACCAAATTTTTTTTCAAGTACATTTGCTAAGAATGCTACAAAGAATATCTAGACCAAAAATGAGCACATTTGGAGCTTTATTTACTGATTTACATAAAAAAGTCTGATTTCTCGCATAGATTAGCATAATTAATCAAAGTAAAATAAAAGAAGACTATTTTGGAAAATTTAAATATACGATCTTGTAGATTACATCGCACACTACCATTGTTCAAATTTCCGCGGCGATCGCGCAATCCACGGCCGAGATCTTAACCCTAAAAAGACTGGGCTATTTTGGTAGCTCGAAAGACTGGGGGGGGGCCTAAAGGGCCCCCCCTTAAGATCTCGGCCGTGGATCGCGCGATCGCCGTGGAAATTTGCACAATGGTAGTGTGCGATGTAATCTACAAGATCGTATATTCAAATTTTACAAAATAGTCTTCTTTTATTTTATATTGATTAATTATGCTAATTTATGCGAGAAATCAGACTCTTTGATCTAAATCAGTAAATAAAGCTCCAAAAGTGCTCATTTTTGGTTTAATTATTCTTAGTGGCATTCTTAGCAAATGTACTTAAAAAAAAATCGGTATCAAAATTAATTTCTTATTTATTTTATTGTTTTATGAATTTCTTATGTATTTCTTTGTTTTTTCGACCTTTTGTTTTTGTTGTTTTTTTTAACAAAATTTGTGGCGGACACTTTTTAAAGCATAATACTCCTAAAACAAATTAATTTTAGCCATTGAGAGTAAAAATAAGCATATTTATATGAGCCATGTGAAAAAACTCAATTTGCATTGACTTTGTACACAAAATCACATTTTTGAGCCATTTTCGGCCTCACGTGCATGTACAAAAAGTTATGTAACTTCAGAACCGTACCCCCGGGCGTCACAAATTTGGTATCAAAATGTGCGGGAAACTCGAAAGAAAAAAGTCATAGAGCATCGCGGCGAGAGCATTGCGTGTTGCAGAGTAATCGCGCGAAATGTCGAGGGGGGGGCCTTTTAGGCCCCCCCCCCAGTCTTTTTAGGGTTAAGGGGGGGCCCTTTAGGCCCCCCCCCCCCCAGTCTTTCGAGCTACCAAAATAGCCCAGTCTTTTTAGGGTTAATGAAAAAAGTACTAAAGTGAGAAATGTGATTTGTAACTATGAAAGAATCAAGTTTCCAAATTGCATATAAACATATAACTTATTTCTTTACTGTCAGATAAATTCCACACCAAGTGATACTATGCAATTCTGTCATGATGGACTTATTACCGGTTTATATTTTTCTATGTTGTTTCCAGCACTCTTTTGAGGATCTAGAAAGGAAATGTGGCTCAGATCGTGCCAAGCGTGATAAGCACATTCTGATGTACTTCTTTGAAGATCAGTTGAAGCAGAAATACAGCATGTTTCTTGACATCATCGAGGTGAGTTCAGAGTCTAGGGAATTTTATCTTACAGCTGAAACCCTCATCAGACAAAGTGAAAGCATACAACTTCGAATTGTTGAGGATGAACTGTTCTCTTTTAAGGGCTTAAAGAAGCAAATGATTTACGTCGATGTAGGGCAATTTGTCAATCAGTTGAAATGATGAGAAAGTAAGGGAGTTGGAGCTCTTGTGCTTTGTAAAATGATGCAAGGTCTAGTGGTGATTGTTTGGGGTAACAACTGAATGCCAAGTTGAATTCCTGAAACTGCAACCATTTCAATGTCGTGTGATGATATATTTTTGTTTGTGTTCACAGCCATGATCGATTAATCCTATTTGATAGGATTTGATTTGATAGCTGATGATGTGCATTGTTTGCTTGAAAACAAGGACAGAAATATTGTCAGAGTACAGTTGTAGCTGTGAGCAATTGTCTGCCTTCCTGCTGTACTTGTAGGCTGTGTCAAACTTGATGATGTAATGTTTAAGTATGTATATTTTTCTTTCATTGATTTCCTTTGTTGCATCTAGAAAATGCTGCAAGATACACTAAGTGCCGTAAAGGGCAAGGCCTTGTCAGCCTGCTATGAGCTTCTTGTGAACAGACCAGAGGAGGAGAAGGTGAGAAAAAAAAAAATGACACAGTGGTCTTTTGCATTTCATTAACTATTTCTGAGTGGAAACATCATCTGTTTTTACTTTACATGCTGTACAAGAGATACCAAGATGAGAGTGCTCCTCTAAGTATTCATTCTTTTTTTTTTTCTCAAAAATGAGAAAAACTCTCTGGATGTTCTCAAAGATTGTACACATTTGTGTAAGGGGATTACAAAGCCAACTGAAAATGATATGTATCAGTAATATTTAAGTGAAGGAGGGCATAAATAGTCATAAGTACAAGACTAAGTTATATACAAATTCTACACGTTGATGGCATCTTATCTTTTTTTTTTCATCCTATGGAAAATCAAGTGATATGTACATTTATCACTCATTTTGCAATGTTTGTTGATGTTTGTTGGTTTTCAGCGGCTGCTTAGACTTATAGTCAACAAAGTTGGGGATCCAGACTACAAGGTTGCAGCAAAAGCAGTCCACTGGCTTCAAAAGTTGGGTGAGTTTCTTTTTGCCAAACTATCAGCAATCCAAAGACTTTTGACATTGCAAACCTCAGTTTGAAAAATATGACAAATGAAGAGCTAGCAATTAGATTTTTTCAAGACTTACCTCTTTTAACCAGGCCCCTGTTTTATGAAGAGTTATAATTGATTATATAGTTGATTTCTATGGTAAGTCTATGGCAGCCTGTGTGGTAAGGACATTTATGATTAATTATATCTTTTGGTAAAACAGGGCCCAGGCTTGCTTGTATTGTTTCCAGGTTCTGCCTAATGTTTCCTTGGAAAGAAGGATCTATAATGAGATGATTTCTAAAGACAATTGCCATCATGTACAGAGACTCCAACCCCAAACACCTTCTGATCTGGAGATTCTCCCGCCTGAAACCCCTAGCAAACGGGAGACTCCAGTCACGAGCGCAAAGTTCCTTATGGCCGGGGTCCAAGCTCTAGGGTTCTAGATGCTATTTCGTGCTATCTGAGGCTTATTTTCAACATACAATGACACTAAGCAGGAAATCATTTCAAGCAGGAGACACAGAGCCAGGGCGGGAGAAATTAAATCTCAAGCGGGAGAACGGGAGATTTTGCAAAAATGGGCTTTCGGCAGGAGATCTCCCTTCAAAACCGGGAGAGTTGGAGTCTCTGCATGTAATTCATCATATGAATATTTCAGAAATGCATTATTGTTATATTTTGTGTTGAATTTTGTATTTCTCACCAATAGTCGAGGTTCATTCAATGATGAAGTTTGTGGTGGTTCAGGCCGTGGAGGAACTCCTCTTCAGACCAAACATCAACACAAAGGCTCAGTAAGTCGACAAGGGAATCACTTAGATAAATAGATCATTGCCAAGAAGTAGTTCAGATTGAAGCAATGGAGAAACTTTAAATCTGAGCAATATAAAGTGTACACTGAGAAGCAGTGTCTGTATAAATGTTAGAAAACCATCTGGTTCAGCATCCTGTGGACAGCCTAAAACGTTCATGTGACTGATTCCATCTATAATGTACCACTCATTGTTTGTTAATGAAAATGCCAATAGTTTGTAATGTTACTTTGCACAAGATGACGTTAGGGTATAATGTAATGAGGAAAAGTGGTGGAAACAATCCTTCCCAAGCACATTTGAGAAATAATTGACATCATGTTGATTGCCAAACCAGTGTGATGCTGTGAGGATTGAAGGCATTTTTTGTTATTTGTGGAACATCTCTGTTGGATCATGTACAGAAATTATTTTTGTGTATACTATATTGAATTCTTATATGATAGACCTTTCACAGCATTTAAACTTTGAAGTCCATTCAATTTTCACCAGTAGAAGTAGACCCTGGTATGTCATAGTAATGAGAAGATACCCATACTCCATGATCTATGCTTTATAATTGATAGAGCTGCAAGTTGATACATTCTGCTCTCATACCAAACATCATACTGAGAGAGCAGTGTTGAAAATGTTGTCTTCATTTAGCAGTACAGACTGGGTGAAAATTAATCTACTGGCATGCCTGAAGGAGGTCACATGCTGAAATAAGGTGAAGTGAAAGCAAAAAGTTGGACACCAGGTAGAAGACATTATATTGATGCAGATTATACAATTGTGTTCTTCTCATTACCGGCATTGAAAGACTTAATGGTTGTAACTAATGTTTCCCTTGCTGTTATAGGTACTATGCCATATGCTTCCTGAACCAACTGGTGTTGAACCAGGAGGAGGATGGTCTTGCCACTCAGCTCATTGTGGTCTACCTCTCATTCTTCAAGGCAAGTCATATTGGTCTTTGTACTTTCAGCCTGCAGATTTTTTGTATCAGGTATTTTTTGTTATATTCTTTTTTATGTCCTTAGAGTTGTTCTGAAATGCTCTTGAGCCAGGAGCCTCTTTTATGTAAAATGTTGATGTAATCTGGGATAATAAAGAAACCTAAAGAATTTTTTTTTTTTAAACAAATCCCAATATGTGCAACATAGATAACATTATGAGACCAAGCATTTGCCTGTCCAGCCCCAAACTGTGGGATAGATTTCCATTAGAAATCACGAAATCCCCAATTGTAGCATTATTCAAATTAAGAAAAAACAAACCTGTTTTAAAATGGTTCACTTACATTTACCCGTTGAAGACTAGTCCCAAGTATACTCGGGCAGATGTCCATTAGAAATGCGTGTTTGTGCAAAATTGGCTCGTCCTCAATGGGTTAAGCTTATCAGCAGCTCTTGCATTGCAGGAGAACATATGCGCTTTTTATATTTATATGTTGTTATTATCATCATTGTCAAGTAGATGTCTATCTAAGAGGCTAACCTGTACTTTTCAAGCAGTTCACCTTGATTTTCATCTTAAAATATTCTTCTGATTTTGTATTGTCAGGCTTGCACAAAGCAGAAGAAAATTGACAACAAGATGTTATCAGCAGTCATTACGGGAGTCCACAGAGCCTTTCCATACTCCAAAGGTAAGAGAATATGTCAACAGCAAGCATTGATACGGGCAAAATCATATACCGGCATTATATATGTGACCCGCTACAACAAAAGGATCCTAAAGTCGCTGACGGGTGAGCCGAGAAAATCGAGTTTGAAGTCAGATCACTAAAATCTGTCAAAACGTTCGGATTTCTGTTTGTAACATAATTTTGTAGTCTAATGTATCTTCTATCATCTGCCGAAATTGCGAAGCTAAATGATCAAAGGAAAGGCCTGAAAATAGCATTTTTCTGGGCCATGCTTGGCTCGCCTGTCAGCGACTTTAGGATCCTTTTGTTGTAGCGGGTCACATATATTTCTATAGTTGTCTTGAAGATGAGGATAAAGATGATACATAAGATGAGAACACCAAATGTCGCTTTTGTTTTATCTTGTTAAGATATCTAAAGCCACATTTGTTTAGTTTGTCACTGTTTTTTCCCCTCCGTTTGTTCATACTTTATGAACTTTTAATCCAATGGGCTTTTCTTGCCATAAATCTGTTTATCCAGAGGATGAGAAGGTTCATGAACAGCTGGACACTCTCTTCAAGGTCATCCACAAGGTGGCCTTCAACACAAGTATCCAGGCCCTCCTACTGGTCAAGCAAGTCTTGGACAAAAGGTTAGTGACCACTCTGAATAGAGGAAAATGTGTGGACATTGATAGAATGGTACCTGTCGTAAAACAGGAAGCCCATGAGCTTGTACTGTGGTATTTATGTGATGATAGGATGTTGGTGATCATTGTTGTTTTATATCTCTGCTGTGATATGCAATCACTCATGATAAGATGGATGAAATCACACTTCACTGATGCAGCAGCAATTCAAAGATTAAAATTCCTCTTTGGTGTTCATCTTCTTTTATAGAGACTATTCTAGCCATAATCATATGTCTGTGAATGATACTGACATAATGTTGATGGTATATGTAAAGACAGCATGCTGAAATTTGCAACATGTTGCAACAGTGATGAACTTGTTATTGATTTCTACAAAACTCATAGTTTTGTGATAAGAAAGTTGGTTTACAAGTAAATGTGCACACAATTTTACTTGAAGCTTACATATACAGTTGGAAAGTGTTGAGAAGTGACCTTAGTAAAAATGTGGGTGTGTGATGCTTGTCTTGATACCTAGGAAATCCACAATGGACCGTTTCTACTCAGCCCTCTACCGCAAGCTGCTGGACCCCCAGCTCTCTACCTCACCCAGACATGCCATGTTCCTCAATCTTCTCTTCCAAACCCTCAAAGAGGATGATGTGTTCAACAGAGTCAAGGTCAGTCAAGTTTTTGAAAGCTGCACCAGAGATTCAAATTAATGAATTCTTGCGTCAAGGTTTTGTCATTGCAAGTGATTGACAAATCCCCTTCATCAACATGAGTAAGCACCAATATACAGTGTTTTAGTGGCAGACATGACAAAAATAATGGGCATACATATTCTGTTGAAATTAAACCAACAGTCTCCGTATTACTTGACAGCTTGGTAGTCTAGTGGATAACAGTGCCTTTGTAGTAATCAAAAGATTATTCGTTTGAGTCCAACCGGAGTATATATGCCCATGATTTTTTTTTTTTTTTTTTTGATTTTTGATTTTTGATTTTTTTTTTTGGGTCATGGCTACTGCTAATGCACTGAAAAATAATTGCTTATTTACATCAATGAAGGGTAATTTGTTGATCACATGCAACTGTAACAGAGACTTTGGAAATAAAATCAAATGAGGATGGATTTCATACTAGTCAGTGTAAGAATCCTTAATTCTCTGATTGATGAAAAGTCATCTTGTAGCTACCCATGAGTGCTTTTCACACTGATTTTCCTTTCTTTCCTGTCTTCATCATTGTAGATGATTTCATCAGTGGAATCTGTAGACTGTGAATATTCAATATGTTTAGATCTAGAGGATATGAAGTAGAGAAAATTGTTGATAATAAAGACCGTAATTTGAAATATTTACGTAGTTGTCTCTTCCACTAGTGTTATTAATATTCACTCCAAATTGCTTTCATCGGGTGTAAAGAGCTACAGAATCCCAACAAAAACAAATTTGATGTACTTTACTTAAAATATTATGTGATGAGAAATATCTGTAATTTATCTTTTCCTGCAATGATGAGTCTTTTTAATATTCAACTTTGACTGAGTGAGAGAATGAGTGAATGAATTAAGGGAAGATTCAATCGATCAATTAATGCACGAGTCCATAGATTTCCTCTGTTCTTGCTCTCATCTCCCAGGCCTTTGTGAAGCGTCTACTTCAGGTATGTAGCTGGCAGCAGCCTCCCTTTATAGCCGCCGTCTTAGTGCTGGTCTCTGAGGTCATCCGGGTCAAACCCTCGCTGGGTATCTTCAGCTCCTCATGGAATGAGGTAGGTTTGGAAGTTAGCTTTGTCATGAGATACTATCAGAAACATCAAATTTGTGATATCATGTCTTGGGAGCTGGATGGATCATCTTTTAAATATAATGTGAATAAAGCAATGCAATGAAATACTCACTAAACTAGAAAAGCACTCTGAGAGCACAGACCTTCGCCAAGCAGCTACTTTCCACCGATGATCTTGCTCTTCCCAAAGAGATTTTTCTTCTCTCCACCACTGGGGAAAAGTTCTTTGGGGTCTTATAGAAGCCTTTGTTATGTCATAAACCCTCAGCTGCGCGGCGCGCCTCGCCCTAGCAGAAACTAGAAGCACGCACTTTAGTGCGCGTTTGAAAACCTAAAAAATGCGCAGTTTGAACTCCCAAGTTCATTGACCCTACCTGTCAAATTATAAAAAATCCTTCATAAATTCCCCCAAAATTATCAGATCACTACCAAAATTTAATTATTTATCACTTATGTCATTCTCAACCTTTCCTGTAAGTTTCATCCAAATCCGTTGACTACTTTTTGATTTATTTTGCACACGGACAAACAAACAAACAAACAAACCAATGGTAACGAAAACATAACTTCCTCCCTTTGCGGAGGTAAAAATTGTGTTAAATTCATCAGCTCTCTTTCACGTCACAGTGGCTGGTGTTAATATTAGTGAAGGATATGAACTATTCATGAAATATTGATGAACTTGTGCTTGTTCTCAAAGTAAGATATTTTCAGCAGATATAATGAATGGCTTGCGAATTTTCTTTTTCTCTCTCTGCTTGTACATCAACGGTTCATTTGTGAAATTTTGTGTCAACCTAATTGAATCATTGCTTCTTTTTTTCTTTTTTTTTCCCTGTTCAGGACTTTGATGATGAGCATTTTGTGGATATAAATGAGGAAGAGGAAGAAGATGAAACCAGTGATGAGAAGAATGGTGAGATGAAGATGAAGACACATGAGACCAGAGAGGACAAATCATCCTGGGTCCATCGACAGACAACAGAGGGAGACAAAGGTAGCGATCACCTAACTCTGTCTCTTGTGATAACTGAAAACTTAAAGTTCACTGAAACTTGTTGAGTAGGATAGATAATAAACAAAGGGAAGATTTTCAAGAGTTTCACTTGTTTGTACTTTGCGCAAGTACACCTGTGAAAGTGATGTTGGTTGCACCCCTCAAAGGCCAGTGATTCTTTCATGAACAGACAGGACTCCCATTGCTAGCTGTGTACCATTGCACCAGAAAGTAGAGACACAGGCTTTGCAACCTTTACTCATAGAATTCCAACATTGTGCTGATAGTGAATTTTGAGAAATTCATCGACTCTGATAGGAGTATATTTGTCATATTATGGCAATGCATGTAATAGATATCAAGCAAAACTAATGTTGTATCCCTAAGAAAAATTCAAATTCTCTTTCTCTCTCTTCAGACGAGATGTCATCCAGCTATGATGCCCTGGCCAGAAATCCTCTCCATAGTCATGTGGACAATGCCATCATGTGGGAACTCAAAGTGGTAAGAGTTTGAACCTGTTTGTTTGGCTCTCTTGTGTTGGAAGCAGAGAGTGTGGAATACATGTGTGTGTGCTGGGTGGCGTTGTGCAAAATCGAGTTAATGATCTTACAACTTCAAGAAGTATTCTCTCGGAAAGCATAAATGCTCACCAGGAGTGGACTGTGCTGTGAAAGTGGTGTAGTGTAGTACAATTGTGCATGTCTGCCGACATGTGTCATATATATATACACACAGGTGTTAACACTGCAGTCTCCTATATGACTGATGGTTATTATGCTATTGCATAAATTTACACATGCCCCGTCTACTTCTTGCCTTCTCCTCCAGGTTTTTGTATATTTTGTATTCATATTTCAATGATCTTTAGATCACATGATCTGGAAATTGACCATTGCCAGTTATCAGGTGTTGATATAGGACAAGATTGTATGTGTAGTTTTCATTTTCATTTTTCATTTCATTTATTTCCAAGCTTTAAGGTCAATTCATATGAGGTATCCAATTTCTGTTGCAGCTTCATCAGAATTCTATCCTTATAATTTGTATGCTGTCTACCCTTTCCAGCTGTCCAAGCACTTCCACCCATCGGTGGCGCTGTTCGCCTCCCAGCTCCTTTCTGGCACACTGGTCTCATACACAGGGAACCCTCTGCAAGACTTCACAGCAACACGCTTCCTCGACAGATTTGTGTACCGCAACCCCAAGCAGAAACTTATTGGTAAGATTGGAAATTGATTTGTGGCACTCTTTACTCCAGATTTCCAGTCAACCTACCCAGTATACCAAAAGGAATTAGCATACATTACGTTTTCTTGTCTGTTTAGATGCACTATTATATGTTTTTGTGTTTTATTTTGCCGAATGTCACGTGAGTGATTTTTTTTTTTTTCTCTGCTACTCTGACACCGAAAGAACGAAAATTCAAACTGTTTGCATGCAGTTATGTTCGAGTTTAATCTTTCAAATCTTTGTAGCTTTCTCGTTCACAGCATATATCAATACATTGGGCATAAAAGATGGTCGGAAACAAATTACAAATACATAACTGGGGTTATCTTGGGTGACTTGAACCGGTGATCCCCTCAGCTCAGCTCAGTCGTCATCGATGCCCGATGCCCTCGTCGTCGACCTCGGCACAGTCGCTTGGCTTGTCTCTTGGAAGCATCCCTTGACTTGGCCACTCAGCTAGACGCTACCCTATCGGCGGTCCTCTCAGCTCCTCGGCCTTTTCTAGTCCCTGCAACCACGCAGACTCCTGCCTTGACCCGCGATGCCCGAGCTCAAGCGACGACGAGCAGGCAAATGGAGATTGAGCCCCGTACCAAAGTTCAGATCATAACTGTCCAAGTTCAGTTTATATCAGCAGCTGGAGCTTGCATCTCACCGACGTGGAAAACCCCCAGAAAAACGACTGCTGCCTAAGCGGAGATCTATGCTGGATGTCTGATTAAAGTGTTTCTCCCTGATCCCCTACATTCATCAGCTTTTTATTAGCTCCCCTAGCCATAGAGATAACACTAAAGTTCCTTACACTCCCATACACTTGCTTTTTCATGCCTTTCCTACACTAAAGAAATCATCCAATCGTCATGCTTAAATATTGCCCTATTGAAACTGTACACAATATGTCTAGCCATCGTCTAGACTGCTGTTACATAACATCTTTACTCGTGAACGTGTGAACAATAAATTACAACCAGCACCCTAGTGACACTGACATAGCCGAGTCTCGACTGAGCTCGAGAACATTCCTAGCCACCACCTGGATGGGAGCTATTACATAACACCTCTATTCACTCAATTTCTATAGTCTGAGTTAATACATAATACTGCAAACCGGGCATGCTATTGCCATGCTATTTCTTTAACTTTTACTTTGTCTCATTTCATGTGACTGCCCTGTCTGAATTTGACTGATTTAGACATGTTGTTGCTATGGCAGTTTATTCTTTTACTTTTACTTTGTCTCATTTGATGTAAATTTCCAGACAGTCAGTCTCTTGCAGTTTGACCCAGTGGCTTCCTAGGGCAACTTTTAAAACTCTAAATCTTTACAAATTCAAACAGATTCCATTTCACTTCACTGGCAAAATCAAAGATAAATTTCTCTCCTGACACCGAATAAATGGCCTAAATTGGCCTCAATCAATCAATCAATCAATCAATCAATGTGATATCTTCTCAGCAGTGTTTTAGCCTCCGTCATTCACTCAAAGCTTACATCTGTCTTGGATTATGACAGTGCCTTGTATAACATTCTTTTAACTGCACTACAAATTACATGATCCCAAACTAATGCTGTCCAAGTGTATATAATCTCCCTTTCTCAACAATATATCCATTTCCAAAGCACCTGGACTTGTTATTGAAAAAGTGAAAATCATATTTCTAACTCCAAACAATGTTGTACACTCCAGTAGTTCACTGCCCTTGAACGAATGTAGTACCGCTGAGAAACCCACCCAATTCCAAGTATGGCATCACAGTTAATAGAATTTTCATTGAACGTGATGTTTGTATGTGTGTGTTTGCTTGTGTTTTTTAATGTGTTCCGACACCAAGGACCCTTGTGTATTCAAACGTGTTAAGTTAATTCCAGTACTTTGAAGAGCTGTGTGCATTTTTTAGATAGTTTTACTTTCATCATTCATTACTATTGGTATATATGTGAATTATAATGAAATGAATTCATGTAAAAATGTTGTTTAAAATTTTTTTTTTTTTTTTCTTGGCACAATAAAATCGGCTAGAGAGTGGATGCACAAGAAAGAGCTGACTATTATTGTAAATGATTTTTTTTTTTCAACTATGAGCTGTCATGCTACCTACCATTACTGTACAAATACGCGGTAGCTGAAAATTCCGCAGTAAGATAGATGATGCCCTGTCTCTGGTCATATATTCCTTTAGAAATTTACGGGACATCAGGTACGTGCACACACGCACACATCATGTGTGTACATTCCTATAATGGGACAAGTACAGTATGTAAAGTATCTCTGTGCTCTTTACATGTCTGTGTAGGCAGAGAGTCTGTCATGCAGCCCAAGTCAAGGTCCTACAAGCCTCCAGCAGTCAGGAACCTCCCTGTTAACAGCAAGGACTTCACCAGTCTGACTGAGGAGAGTGTTCCCATTGATGAGATGTTCTTCCACAGGTTTGTAGCTTGTGAAGATCTCTGCAGCAGAAAAATATCTCACGACTAGCTTGATCACTATATGTATCTCTGCCTCATACTGTAAAACAAGGAATGTTCGCGTGCATTTTAATTTTGCGAATTTCGCGAGCGCCAACATTCGCGAAATTAAAGTGCGTGCGAAAGTTCTTGCCTACACAATATGCGTTGGATGCCAGTGGCAGTTTACGAAAATTTCATGCTGCAAAAAAGGCTGTCGGCTCCAATTCGCGAAATTTTCATGCCATGAATATATCGTGTTTTACTGTATACTGGTATATGTACCATGTGTGATGTATTTATATTAAAACACAGGCACACACACAGTAGATGGTATGACCATACTAAAATCATCTTGCTCATTGTAACTCATGTAAAATTGTGCATCTGTTATGGTATTTATGTCATTGATCATGGATTATTCTGTGTTCTGTGTATGGTATCTTTACATTATGACTGGAGGATGTTGGTAGATTTGGCTGATTACAATTAGGCAAGTTATTGACTCTTAAAAATACTCTTTCATGGTTATGATTGACAGGTTCTTCTCCAAAAAAGACCAAAAGCAAAAGAAGACCAAGGAAAAGGAAGACAGGAAAGAGAAAACATCGCAAGAAAGAGAGAAGAAGGTGGAAGAGGATGAAGACATAGGTGACAGCGATGATTCTGATGATGAGTTCGTAGACGAGTCACCTGATGAGATTGACAGCGATGCTTCAAGTATTGATGATGAGGAGTTTGACAGAATACTGGGTGGGTACATTTCAAACTTACAGTTTTCATAGAATATCAAGAAGCTTCTGTCGAGTGTGATGATGATACTTGATAAACATTGAACTAATTTCAGAATGAAAATGAAAGCTCATATTGTAGCGGAGGAAAATGATACAAAGTCAAACCTTTTGAATAACCATCTTGTTGCATGAAAATGCTGATAACACCACACACTAATTCTCTGCTGATATTAATGTCTTTCATTTCCCTGTGCAAAAATGGAACTATATCATATGGTCATTCCCAAATCATTAACTTGATTAGAATCACCTTCCATGGTACAGTTTCAGCATGCAGATGTAGGTATCATATATAATGTCTCTGTTCACATTTACAGCTTTCAGCTTTCAAGATATGTTGTATTGTTTGCCTCTCTTCTATATGGTACTGTCTATTTTTATTTGTGTGTGTGTGTGTGACTTTTGCCCCCCCCCCCCCCCCGAATTGAAATCGCAATGGCTATCACAACATCTGCTGTATTTTCAGAAATTCCTTCCCCCAAGTTTCACGCATTTCCATTGTTGAGAAAAGAACACATTGTTATGTTTCCTTCTTCCATGTTTACATGTGTAGATGATATGGAGGGAGATGCAGAAGATCCTGACCTAGGTGATGACTTTGATTTTGCTGGGTGAGTTTTTGAAGCCATTGATTCACTTAGAGAAATCATTCTTGATTGGAAATGATTTATGAAATGTCATCATTTACTCCAGTTGTTTGATAAAGCCTTCACACTCAGTGTTGATCATGTATTATACATATCGTCGCTGTGGTGACAAGACCTTGTATCTGCAAATTTGATGAAAATGACTTTTTTGGATTAATGGTCAAGTAATGGGTTAAGTGATGTCCTGTCCAAATCCCAACTGTCTTACTCCAAAAATGAAGCCACCACGGCATGTCAAAGGAAAGGCTATCCCATTTGCCACAGTGCTTTGGCCACCATGTTTTTTGGCTCTCCTGAACATTTTACATTTTGTAGATACGAGGTCTTGTCGCTCCGGCAACAATATGCTTTGGTTTGTTTGTTTTGTTTCTTCTGTAGACATATCCAGATTGCTATCCTTTTATTTAAAAAAAAAAAAAAAAGCACAGATATTTTAGACACTGGTCTCTTTTTTTTTTCCTTGGGGGGGGGGGGGGGAGTTTGAAATAAGTGGTGATGTGCACACTCAAAAAAAACAACAACTTGCGATTGACTTTGATTGCTTTGACATTAATTTGAGTTTTAGTCTTTAAATGCAAAAATTGAATAAGAATATTCCTTCTTTTTTTTTCAGAGAGTTCCAGAAGAAGTCTAGCAAAAAGCAGTCCAAGAAGAGGAAGGCTGCCGAAGAAGAGGATGAGTCTTCATCTGATGATGATGATGAGGAGGAGGAGGATGAGAGTGATGCAGATCATGATGACATGGATGATCTTCCAGAGACAGAGGACATAGAGGGACTGGATGAGGAAGCATTTGAGATGTCAGATGAAGGTATGCTGAGAATCTCTAAAGTATAATGTTTGAAAAGGATTGTCAATGCAGCAGTAGATTTTCTACTTTCGGTCCCATGGGCATTGATGAATCCCTGGGAGTGATTGCTGGGTGAAAATGTGTAATGAAGCTATTTTATGAAAGAAATACTTAGTGATGTTCTAAAAGTTGTCGCAGAAAATATCACGACACTCTTAGCTCAGTTAGAGATAGAAAAAAAAAAATGTTTTACATTGCGTGGCTTGATGTGTGTACATGTGATCATAACTGTAAAACTTTATGATTCTTGAGGTACATGTGATCATAGCTGTAAGCCTTAATTGTTGAGGTTTGCCATTTCACTCTATGAAAACACTCTTGTACTACTTTCCCCTGTCCTCAGTAGCACATATTTTCTGTACAGTGCAGACATAGGCATGATTATCATATCTGTTAGTACAATTCATATTCCAACATGTTACGTAGAAATTTGTTTTGTATGTTGCAATTATCAATGCATTGATTTTGATTTGTCTGTGTGATCTGTAGAAGAGTTTCCTTTACCAAAGGCTGGCAAAGCCAGCAAGAGAAAGCGAAGACGAGAAGCGAAGAAACCCAAGAGACAGAGAGAGTCGACGGAACTCTCCGATGTCACTGAGAAGGTATGAATAGGTCACCAGGAAGTGAGAGTTGTAGAAACTCATACTTTAAAATGACTTCTTAAAGCTTATCACCCAAGTGTCAAACATGATTGTGGTCTTGAGCAGAAAGGACCTGAGAGCAGTGTTAAGTGTTTGTTTACTTTTCTGGCATATCACAACATTCATGGCTACAATCAACATTTCTTCAATCTTGGGTATGATACAGCCTTGTAGCTGGAAGAAAATTTGTAACATACACATAAATGTGAAAAGGAAGTCAAGATATGGTTTCTTTTTTCCTTACTACCAAATACAAGGTTAGTTTCAAACAAAAATGTGACACACTGTTGGGTGTTGTCCCCCCCCCCCCCCCTCTCTCATTTCCATAAAATGTGATAGAAGTATGGAGAATGAGAGCAGTGTTAAGTGTTTGTTTACTTTTCTGGCATATCACAACATTCATGGCTACAATCAACATTTCTTCAATCTTGGGTATGATACAGCCTTGTAGCTGGAAGAAAATTTGTAACATACACATAAATGTGAAAAGGAAGTCAAGATATGGTTTCTTTTTTCCTTACTACCAAATACAAGGTTAGTTTCAAACAAAAATGTGACACACTGTTGGGTGTTGTCCCCCCCCCCCCCCCCTCTCTCATTTCCATAAAATGTGATAGAAGTATGGAGAATGCATTTGTTATGCTTACTCACTCATATGTATATTGAGGAATTATAGATATTATAGGTTGGTTAACACAATATGTATGTAATTGTATCACATACTGATGTTACAGGTCATAACATTGAGAAATTAATCTTAAAATCCCCATTCATGTGCTACAGTGAATCATACATGTCGTAGAAAAAAATCACAGCATTTGTACTGAAAAAAAAAATTACTGCATTCATGGCATTCTTGGATCAAGGAAATGGCCATGCAAATTCTATCTCCATAAATTTGTATTGCTTATGAAAAGATAAGAATGCATTAGATCTATTTTTATGTGATTGTTATAACTGTCAAAATATCCCAATGTTACATTCTGATAGATTGCGTCAAGTACATAGCGTATTTCAACGCATGCATGTATATCCACATCATTTTACTATATCAAATCCACTACTATGCTTAATTCATTGCCCTTTTTTTTATATTTCAGATTTCCAGCATGATAGATGAGAATGTTGGATCTAAATTTGATGTTGGACTCAATGCTCTCGCCAACAAAGACAAAGCAGGTCAGTATTTCATCTCTAACTTCGGGCAAATGAAAAGAGTATTTGTGTTAGATTCAACATCTTGTTATATTATACATTATTTGGATTCCACTGAGGGAGTAGAAATGCTGATGGCATGATGTTTAAATGTGCTCAACCATATGAATATAGAACTTTATGTTGACAAATTGTGAGAGTAATGTATAACAGATATATGCTAAAGTATTTTGGAAGCTTCCATCATGAGTTTGATAAAATAATACTGCCAATAAAAAAAAAAAAAAAACTCTTCTAGAATTACAGTCAACCTTGCATAAGTCGAATGATCACCTAAGTCGAAGGTCTTTTCAATTCCTCTTCTTTGTATATTTTATTGATGTTAATCCCTCATAAGTAAAATTTTCTGTAATTCGAAGCTATTTCTTAAATCCAAGTACTGTAAAACAAGGAATGTTCGCGTGCATTTTAATTTTGCGAATTTCGCGAGGGCCAAGATTTGCAAAATAAAAATTCACGCGAAAGTTCTTGTGTACACAATATGCGTTGAATGTTCGAGGCAACTTGCAAAAATTTCGTGCTGCAAAAAACGCCGTCAGCTCCAAGTCGCGAAAATTTCATGCCGCGAAAATATCGTGTTTCACAGTAGATTCAACTTTTTTTTTCAAATAGGCAAGGTTGACAGTATATATTTAACATTTACATGTGTGGTTTGTCATGGAATACATGAACATGTGTAAAATTTTAGAGTTATTGCAAAGTTACAGAAAAATTTCAAACATACGGGTATTGCTGTTATGTGTATTTGTATCTTTGTAGATCAGTAATTACTTGATCATTTAGCCACTTAAAATGTGGCAACGTAGGATAATGTGTGTCACTCCTCGTGACTGCTTGACCCACAGATATGAAGCAGCTGCGATGGGAGATGGACCGTGACCGCTGGGTGCGAGGAGTGGACTCTAGGAGTAAGATCCGTGCCAAAAAACTGAGCCGAGGACCGAGAGCCAAGGGTTTCCAGGGCAAAGGGAGAGGGAAGCAAAAGAGATGAAGATAGAGCTTTTCATTGTGACATCACTAGCATTGTGACATCACTAGAAGTGTGACTGTGTCTTCTAGACCTCATTTCTTGAAGCATTCAACTATGGTATCAAATCGCAATCATTGCTGTTACCATGCCAACACTTTGGTGATGACCGATCGGCTCTGAGCATCTCAGCAGTTATGATGGAAACAATCATTCCAGTGGCAAACCAAATGAAATCAGACATAGCTCTGATCAGGTGTGAGACGTCTTTGCCATCATCTCTCAGTCTTGGCTGTCAACTTGCTACTTCATTTCACCTGGCATCGTACATTTCTTCTTGCAGGTCTGACACTCAAAGTAACTGAAGACTCATCCATGGTTTGTGCAGAGCCTTGGGCAGGTTGAAGGAGTTCAATCTCAGTAAATCAGCTGCAATATTTGAAATAAAACATAATTTAATGTCTGTCCGGTGCTTTTGATTCACTAATTTAACTGGAGAAATTCACCATAGGAGAGCAACTTGTGTATGATTTCAGTTATCCTCTGTTTTTATTTATGATTTTAATTGTTAGGTAAATGTAATCATTGGAATCAGTAATCGAGCATTATTCTTAATCAGCTCCATGAAGTATCACTTGAAGCTCTGTCTCATCTAACTGTGTGTGCCACAGTGTAAACCCCGTTTTCCACATTACTCTGAGGAAACCATTCTGTTTTGCATAGCCTTATACCTATTTACAGAAACCTTTATGCCAGGCACACTGTGAGCATAAGTTGGAGACGAATTTCCAAGCTTAATTTGGATGTAAATTTTATGACAAAGCTATGATTATTTTCTTGCAAATGACCAGTAGCTTTGTTATTGTCCAGGTCTGCGAGGTATGACTTTGGCAGAGAGAACTGAGACAGAAAATTAGAAAAACTAAAAAACAAACAAACAAGAAAACCCCTATGGAGCACCGCTATTCAATCACATGGCATTGCAAGCTACATGTGTGAGGAATGGAATAGTGTGTGAACCTCTATTGTACTGTGGCATTTGGTGATTTATCAATTGGTGTGGGTGAGTTTGTGTGTTTGAGCAAAATATGCAAACTTTTGAGCTTTAGTAGAAATTTTATGCTGTGATGACAATAATGTGAACTGCGTAGTGTTATATTTCAGTAGTGTTATATTCATGCCAGCCTAATCTGTTGTGCCTCAGTAAAGTACAGAGGCTGTGGAATGCCCCCCCCCCCCCCCCCCCCCCACGGAAAACATTCCACGGCCCCTGAAGTTGGCTCTTTGAGATTCTTTGTAGGAAAAATGGCTGTGCAGTCAACTCCACGCAAGTCTTGCTTGACAAGACTGAGAAAAACGGCAATAATTTGACACATACGCCATCGACTTACATGGAGTTGACTGTATTTTTATAGAGGTCATCAGAGGTAATGAGAGTTTGCTGTCTTGATCTAAAACTGAAGCACAGCAAGATTTTGTGCATATTTTAATGTTCTTGTATATCTCATGCCAGTATGAAGCTGCAGTATCACCAAGGTGACAAGCTACACTATTAAATTTGGTTGATCTTACCCAGCAAACACATTGTCAGGCAAGTCATCTTTCTTTGTGTGAGGGTGTGTGTGTATCATACTTGCCAACTAGTAAGATTTTATCAGATTCAGTAAGATTTTTTACGTTAAAAATAGCAAAATCAGATTTTCTGTCAGAGAAATCAGATTTTTAAAAAATATTTAGATATACCTTTCATGTGTATTTTCTGAAGATTTGACCAAGAGTATGATTTTTAACTTCAGTTTGCATATGAAATAAGATTTTTGCAATCCACGAGTAAGATATTTCATCTTGAAATGTTGGCAGGTATGGTGTATGTGTGTGCGTGTGTACTTCACCAGCATGCTTAGTTATGTAGTATTCTCACTGCAGTCTTAATACTTACGACTTAAAGACATTAATCTACAAATTGCAGGCTAGAGGAATGAATACGGTGTACAATGTATAATATATGTCTGTGTATGTTTTTTTTTTTTTTTCAGGGGTCCATAAAGAACAGAAGTTATTTACTCCTCAGTCATACATTTTCTCATTTCCACTTACCCCCAACCCTACAAATATTCAAGTACTGTACTTACAGAATATTCTTGTTCAATATTTCAGACTTGCACTGAGAGACTCTGAAGTTTGCGAGACATACAATTCTTAAAAAAAGAAATAAATTCAGCCGCATGACCAAGGAGGCCATATTAGATGATAACTTTAAATATAACTCACAGCTTCTCCTTCCTGTTGAACTATGTCCACCATCTGAGGGGCATTTCATCAAGCATTTTGTCAGATATTTTTTCTGACAAACTGTCATAACCTACAAAATCCTTGCATGTGATTGGCTAAGAGCAAATTTGTCAGAAAAAATATCCGACAAATATGCTTGATGAAATCCCCCCCCCCCCCTCCCGCAATGTATTTTTTATTCATACTGATCTCACCTCTATGCCAAACTACACTGAATAGACAGATATAAAAGGGCCATTTACAGGAAAACTTTGACATTGCACTTTACATGTGTAGACCCAGCAGTTGCACAGTGACAGATACACTGTAGTGCCCAGATGATGATACCCATGGGGTGTCACAGCTACAGTTTATGGGCATCAAATGGGCATCAAATGAACATTCAAAATGAAATGATCTCTCACTTGAAAAGAGACCCAAGATTTTGCACTCTACAAGACTCGTTCATGTGTATGATGTATTCTGCACTGTACAGGAAGTGAATCAATTGTGTGACTGCAAGTGTATAGACTATTGTAGGCATGACTGCCACACTCATCAATTTGAAACTTAGGATTCCCATTAGACATGACAAGGGCACATGAATCCAACAGAACCCAACTTAGGGAATGTTCATTATCAATGTACAGTCAACCTTGCCCAAGTTGAATCTATTTGGACTAAAGAAATAGCTTCCACTTGGGGAAAAAGTTGATGTATGAAGGATTAAAATCACAAGATTAGAAAGAAAAGAGGACTTGAAAAGACCTATGACTCAGGCAATTATGTTACTTATGCAAGGTCAACTTAAGCAAGGCTATTAAACTGTAGTTTTTCTACTCTCTGTATCAACTTGCTTTTCTTCACACGTAGGATTTCCAGAACATTGTACTTGATGTACATTGAGGTTCTACTGGAGATCACTGTATGAGAACTCACTCTCATTCATTTTCCATGGTGAAACAACAGTAGAATCAGACATCTAAACATGAACTGAACAGATTTCATGTCCACATGTCATGTGTCAGGCAGGGTCAGTGTCTGTTTATTTCCATATTTGCATAATTTCTTGCCGTTTTGAATGGACCTTTGTAGAGCTGTGTGAATGGCATAAGAGCAATGCCAGTAGACAAAGAGTGCATATCATTAAAAGTGACTTCATGACATTTATCTGAACATCAAGTTAGTATTCAATTTGTTGTTAAAAACAAACACACAAGTACAAATCACCACTCTGTGTTGTCCACTCACTTGAAAAATTAACAGCACCAGACAAAGTCACACAGTGTGAACATGAATCATTTAATATGGAAGAATCATCTCCCTCGACAAGGGCTGGAATTTTGAGGACCTTATAACAATGTATTAGAGAGAATTCATCTTGTAAAACTCAATAGATTTCCAATATCTCATACAAAAAAAAAACCCAAACAAATAATAAACTAGAGAAGCACTCTGAGAGCGCAGACCTCCGCCAAGCATGCAAATCATTTTCACCACTGATCTTGTTCTTCAATGGAGATATCAGTGATTTCCACCCATACATACTTATAGCATTGTGTGCTGAAAGTCGCCCGATTTCCCAATATAGAAGCCTTTGTTATGTCATAAACCCTCAGCTGCACGGCGCGCCTCATCCCAGCAGAAACTAGAGCATGCACTTTAGTGCACGCAGGCAAACCTCAAATACGCGCAGCCTGAACTCCAAAGTTCATTGACCCTACCTGCCAAAATATCAAAAATCCTTCATAAATTCCCCACAAATTCTTGGATCACTACCAAAAGTTATTCGTTTGTTACTTGTGTCATTCTCAACCTTTCCTGCAAGTTTCATCCCAATCCATTAACTACTTTTTGAGTTATTTTGCACACGGACAAACTAATTAACTAACTACCTAACTAACAAAAGAACGAAAAAAAAAAACCAACGGTAACAAACGCATAACCTCCTCCCTTGGCGGAGGTAATAAATGCATTGTAAAATACGTCCACTCAGTGAAGCTGTCCTTGGTACAAGATGCTCACATACTGGTATATTATAATGCTGCAAATGTATCGCCACATTTGTACATTGTACACTACTTTTCCCATGAATAGCAAAATCTGAAATGAACTGAGCTGTTTGAATAGCTATAAAAGAAAGAAATCACAAAGTTATCAACACTTTGGAGTCAGAGACAGAAAAAAACTAGAAATGTCGCTTTGGCGACTGGTATGCCTCCGCCATAATGCATGATTTTCCCAATAGGTCTAGATAGTACATGTGAACAATGTGTGATTACATTTTCACAAAATTGGCAAAATATTGAAATGACAAGTTTGTCACAAATGTGTTGAATGTTCACCTTATTTGACCTAGGTTTAATTGGATGAATAGGAGAGCATGTATCTAGGGATTTAAGGACTTTAACTCGACTTTGACCCATTCATACATTTAATTTTCAAGGTACAGGTGTGGAGGAAAAAGTGCAATTTCTGAATTGAATAGTAAATTGTTACCATTTTCATCTGGCCCTTGACCCTAAAATTAATAAGATAATCACTTTCAGGTAGAACATGCATAATATGTACTATGTTTCAAGATAACTTGAGCCACTTCCGAGATATGGAGGAAAAAGTTAGTTCAGCACTTTTACTTGATCTTTGACCTTTGAGGCAAAAAAAGAAGAAAAAAAAAAACTTTCCAGAGAATTTCTATTAGGTTACACATGTATGCATACACCAAGTGTAAAAAAAAAATAACCCTGCTGGCATTGCATGATAGGAGGGAAATAGTAAACTTTTGAAGTGTTGCATTTGACCTTTGACCCCTGACCTTTGACCCCATGAACCCTACATTCTCTAGATAATCACTTCCAGTCAGTATATGTATATACTATATTCCATGAAGATACATTGTACCTTGAACAATTTTCCAAGGTATGGAGAAAAAAAAGAAGTTTTAATATTTTTAATTGACCTTTTGACCTTTGACCTCACAACCCAAACTTTCACCAGAGAATCTTAATTGGGTAATACATGTATACACTAAGTTTCAAGAAAATATCTTCAGGCATTCAATGGATATGGTGGAAATAGTGAAATTGTATGTATTTGACCCTGACCTTTTGACCTTTGACCTTTGACCTCATGACCCAAACTTTCCCCAGAGAATCTTAATTGGGTAATACATGTATACACTAAGTTTCAAGAAAATATCTTCAAGCATTCAATAGATATGGTGGAAATAGTGAAATTTTATGTATTTGACCTTCACCTTTTGACCTTTGACCTTGAGCATGTGCACCCAAAAGTTGATAGGCACAACTTCACCCCCTAATACACATACATGCCAAGTTTCATTAGGATACCTCAACAGGTTTTGATAGTTACCTTGTCCACAAAATTCATTACGGACGGACGGAAGGACGGACGGACGGACAACCCGAAAACATAATGCCTCCGGCACCACTTCGTGGTGGAGGCATAAAAAATATGATAATAAAGAAGCTCTGAGCAGAACATTTATTTGGTTTTAGTAAAATCTTTTCTCCTTTTTTTTTTCTTGTGCAAAAATTGACTAATGCTCAACCTGCACTTATTTGCATTGTATTTCAAGTCAGTTGATGTAAATATCACAGTCTAGATGGATCCAATCTCATGCATCAGTAACTAAGTTTATACACAAATTTCTTAATTTTGCTTAATATGTATAATACCTGTTCAAATACACAAACACAAATATGCACATATTCCATCACATTACCACTGTTTCAAAAATAGCATGGTAAATAGCCATGATTCTTCCAGCAGAAAAGTAACTACACAGTCTCTTTATGGAAAGAAGGGAAAATCCCAGAAATGTTGTAATTAGCCTCCTGCTGCTGTTTTTTTTTTCTCCAATTTTTATTACTTTTGATGAAATTGCACTTGATTTGTACAGTACAACCTCATTCCTACAACTGTAGTACTACAAGCATGTACAGTGGACACTCCTGTTATAGCCAAGTCCTCGGGACCTCCCAGTTTTCTTTCATTATATTGAAATTTCGTAATAACCGAATAAATAAACAATAAAAAACATAGAACAGATAACGTTGCAGCCTGAATTTTTACTTCGCTGTAACCAGAATTTTGTTATATTAATGTTCGTTGTAATAGGAGTGCACTGTACGATGTATTAATTTTTCTTTCATCCATCAATCTCTCACAAGTATAAAACATCACTAACACCAAAACCTGAACATCGGTGGAAAAGTGAAACAGTCAAGGTGAGTGATTAGTTAGTCCAGTGGAGACAAGCAGGCTCTCATTTATAGCTTTCTTCCAAAATAATCACATGTCTGCAAAAGAGGTTCATTTCAAATGATACGTACTAATAACAAAAACATTTCATATCAATTTATGTATGATGATACATGCAATGAATATTAATTCTATAACAAGCCCAACTCTACAGGCGAAAATATGCAAACCATAGAACAATTATCTGATCAAACCCCAAGTAGCTGGTAAAATACACATGCACAGACCATAGAACCACACTAAAGGGAACCCAGAGAGTGACTGGGGAAAAAAAAATCAACAATTCAAACAAATGTATACACGTACAGTCAACCATGCCTAAGTTTAATCTATTTGGACTGAAGAAATAGCTTCTTCTCAGAGAAAATTTTACTTACGATGGATTAAAATCAATAGAATATAAAGAGAAGAGTACTTGCAAAGACCTTCAACTTTGGCCATTATTCAACTTAAATCAGTTATGTGAGGTCGACTAAAGCACGGCTGACCGAATTGGCATTTGAACAACTCTTTCTGCTTGCCAACATTCACAAATCAACAGGAGATTCTACAGAGCACCGAGGGAGACTCCTGTGTGTTCCATCCATGTCAAGAGGTGAAAGTACATGTCAAATCAGGGAGGTTAATTTTGTCCTCTGGTTGGGTCATGAAGAGCTTTCCAACTTTAAAGACGCATCCTTCACAATCAAGGAGACGTGGCAGCCCCTGTCTTTGTTGTATGTTCAATCATGTGATAAAACATACATGAGATGTAGACATTCTTTCAAAAAAAGTCTCTGGATTAAATTTACCTTGTACAGACCCTTGACACTAGTACATGTACATTGTTTAGTTTTCTATAAATCTGTATTATAAACTACAATCAACCTTGCACATGTTGACTTATATTCATGTCTGAAACACCTGCAACAGATTGATTCACAAGAAAGTTCCGACATTATTTACAGACAGATAAAAAGTGGCTGGTAAAAGAAAAATAAAGAAATGAATAAGTTATATCAACTTCTTAACAACAACAACAACAACAAAAGAAAAACATTTGCAGAACTAAACCCCCCCCCAAAAAAAAAAATAAATAATAAATTCAAAATGCTTCATGGTGCCCAATGTTGTTGAGGCGATCATTGTCTCTGTTCCAAATATATGTGAGCAGCTGCTGATTGACTTTTTTTTTTAATCCTGTCTTTTCTAAATGCAAGTTCTTGCGACCCAACAGATTTCATGCTACCAATTTTTGCACTTCAAATACTAAGACAAATTCATAGTTTTATAAAATATATGCAATTTCCTTTACAATGAAATATTCAGACTTGATACACATGTCCATTCCATAATTAGTTGTGAAATTTCTTCCTATCACAAATTCACATGGAGGTGTATGCCTGCTAAAAATAAACAGCCCCCCCCCCAAAAAAAAAAAATGACAAAACACACATATAAGTATGCAGTCCGCATCTGTTCAGTCAAGCGAACTGAACTAAAGCGTACCGTACTGAACTAAGCCAAATTTAGAGCATTTGAGCGCTCTGTTAGAGGGGGTCACGCATTTTGTACCAAAAGGGTCATTCACCTGGTGCCCTTAAACTATTTACAGATGTCCCAAAGAAAGAGAATGAACTCTTTATCAGCAAATCATGTGTACATCTTACATTGACATAACTCATAATCTCCTTTCCCTGGAAGCAAAATTTCCTATTCATTGAACTGACTAGCAGTTGATTTTCGCCTTGTTGAATCGAGTACTTTATCTTCCACCTTGTGTGAAATCTTGTACCATTGCACTTATGACCATTCAGTATTTGTATCACACCATAAAATTTGGGGGTCATTCCATATAGGTTTGGGATCATGATAGATTTAGATGTTGGAGTAAGCACAGCAAGGACTTAAATGCTCATGGCTGACTGCTTGTAATGTTGTTGGCATCACACTCACAGTGATTGCAAATTGTAATTAATGTAAAACGCTTCCTGTCCTTGGGACTTGTTTCATAAAGCACATAGAAATACTGGCAACTTATCCTGATGGCATTTTATTATTGGTCAGCATCTGGGAAACAGCTAATAATCTTTGAGGAGTAAAGTCACAGCCATGGCAGACACCATTGTTGTAACTTAATTCCTACACTTGCAAACCTTTCCGGGGCCTCAACAATGGCTGTATTCTATGGTCTAGACAATTATTCTTTTCATGATATCTATTGATATTGGTCCTAGAAATCCATGAGAGAAACAAAACTCTGGCTGACGCTTTAATTTCTGTATTGATATGAGGCCTTAAACCACTTGCTATGAATGATTGATATCTTTATCAGACAAAATATCTGGAGAGCATAAATAATTCCTATTTATTTAAACCATACAGGTGTCATGTGACAGGTGTCATATAATATGATGTGAATGTCATTGATATTGCTAAATGTCAATTATCTAATAATGGACTGAAACATAAAATGTACACTAGTATTTTACCGTTCTAACTTAATCAAAATGCACAAAACATCAAATGAATCTGATGATGAAAGAAGGCTTAGAGTACTAATGACAAAGTTTTGTACTGATTATTACATCTTCTGGCTATAGAAGTTAGGCAGCAAGTAATGTACACGTATCAGAAATGGCTAAAATCACAACCTACACATTCAAGAAATGTACACAGACCAGAGGATATACAAATGTAGGATGAAACTCAACACAAATATTTCTACCCAAAATCAATTTATCTATTTCCTCTCAAATCTATAAATAATGGCAAACATATAGAATCACAGGCTTTGCTCAAAACTCCCATTGACAGGTTAGTGTTTCTACACTATGGGTATTTTAAATCCAACACACCTTAGTAAGGTACAGTCATATGCATGTAAGATTCAATACCAGGGGCGGATCCAGGGAGGACCACAAACGGCGCACGCCCCCCTTTATTTTTTGTTGAAACAAAAGAAATAAAAAGAAAAAAATGGGGGGAGGGGTGCGTGCGCCCCCCCCCCTTTATTTTTGTAAACACGCCCCCTCATTACGAAATTCCTGGATCCGCCTCTGAATACAGTGCAATTATGGTTTTCATCATGGATCTGCTCTGCCATATTAATCCTAAAGGGCAGTAATGGACATTTCGACTTGCTGGCCAAATGAAATTTGAGTTATGATGTGTTTGATGTGATAACCAAAAATATTATATGAAATATATGCTGGTGTGCAAATAGCACTCTGCTAGAAAATGTTCATCTCCTCTACAGTCACTGACGAGAGTTCTATCTTTCAGTACAACTTTCATTACTTGCAAAAGTTCTCATAAAGAAAGACTATCAAGTAGTCCTGGCGCTCGTTGTCATGTCTTGAAATGTGGGAGGTCTTCATCGACTGTTTGTTGAGACCTGTTGCCCATGCTGAGGACTTTCATACAGAGGAACACAGGAACAACCATCACGGTTGCATTCATGGGGTCACTCCTTGTGCATGCTATGATTATACAGAAGACTTGCAAGTAAGGCAGAATGAAGACCATTGCCCAAAACCAGAATGGAAGCGCCATCACTCTTCTCATAATGGACATGTACCACGTCAGCTGATGAGGGTTGAGACGAAGGGTGTCTGTGTATGTTTGGACATGTTCTAGGGCAAGAATGTTGTACTGGTCACTGATTTCAAAAATGAAATATGCCATCAGCACACTGATGCCCAGATAGAAAACAAGGAAGATCCATGCCATCCTCTGCCGAAAATTCATTGTCTTGAAGTCCCTTCCACAGTTCAGCTTCAGTTATTACAAAGATGTGCCAATTTTGCACTCGGGAACTCTATGACAAAACAAGACAAAAATATACATGTTCATTATATGGAAAATCCCCATCATTAGATTATCACTCACATTTAACATAGATAGCTGCAAAATTTAAATAAACCAACAAGTGAATTATGAGGACAAGTCAACATTACACAGATATTGCCTTTTTAAAGGTGTAATACAATAATTGACATCCTCACAGGACTTCTATTTTTCCAGACAGAAAATATTGTCTCAAGGGGAGATATATACATTAAGATACCTTCAATGGGACTGCCAAGTGTTACATTACCATGACAGACAAGGCAATATTATTCTATATGGTTTACATAAACACACATCATTTTACTCTAGCCCTGTTGGCAGCCAGTCAATTGTTGAATTACATTACAGCTGTACTTCACGTAATGTCACTGCTCACAATGAAACCTGTAGTCAAGTGATTGAATTATGACCAATCACCGACAAAAGTTTTACAAAATTTATATGTAGACCATTTGATACTTCACAGGTAATTTACATTCAGTATGTGTGCAGAAATGTGGCAAGAAGTCAGTCAGACGCACTTATTCTTGAAACACGGAAGCAATGCTCAAATCACAACTTAAGATGATGTTATGTCATGAAATTGTGTTTGGCAATATGCCCTTCAGAAGTAGAATAACTTATCATAAAGGAATATACTGATGCACTGGTATCAGCATTTTCCGATCTACCAAGTATCACACATTAGAGGCTTGAGACTTGCGCTACAGGAGCCTTTCTCATGATCACTTTATTATGACACACTTCACACAGGCATGCTTCTCTCCTCACACGACAGGGGAAAAACAAACAAACAAACATACGTGTACGTACAAAACCCAAACACAAAACATGGGTTTCTTAAACCATCAAATGTCACACAGTTTATCACTTTGAGTTTGAGTTTGTTTGTTTTTTTCTACAAAATAAGGCAAAGCATTAAATTCGGTATGCACCATATCACACGATTTAAAGGTACAGCTTAAAAATGCTAAAGTTCCTTAAATATTTTAAAATAAATCCTCTCCCATCCCATCCAGTCCCCTTCGCTCCCTCACAAGTACTAATACAAGTGGCTCTCTGACTCTAGTCTGAGGCTGTGCTGCAAAATCTCAGCATCACAGTCAGTAGTCAGTAAATTTAACTCACTAGACTAGATGTCTAAACTACTGTCTTTCGGGTCACTGCCACTCTGCACTGCACTGCGAGCACAGCAAATCAAAGGGGGTGGGGAAACACAAATGTAAATGGATGGGACCATTCGGGATAAACAAAACATTTTACTCCTCCACCACCACACTCAGCACAGGAACTACGTATAGATTCTACGAGTCTATCTAAAATTCTATAAAACCATCCAATTAAGGCATGAACCAAAACATACCGTTGTGCCGACTAATACCTCTAGCAACCGCAACCTGTGCTCTGCAAGTCCTTGGGCTAAAAGTGTGTTCGGTATCAAAATGTAACGTGGAGTAGGCCTAGCCTCTACTAGGTCGAGTCTACAATACAATGCTCCGTGGCTGGCCCGGCGGCGGCACCGTGAGATATATGCGCCTGCAATCCCCGAAGCTAGCTAGCTATCGCGCTACCTCAAGATGCAACAGGCTTGGGAACTTCTCGCCAGCTCACGTGTATATTCAGTATGCATTGCTCCCACTGACCTTACTCTACAGTAATTGCTCCGTAGTCCGAGAATATCGATAAATAGTAGAAAATGTTCTACTGTATTTAACATCACATTTTAAATTCCGGCAATGAATAAATACAATAATATTTTTGGTATTTTTATAAAGTTTTCTAGGTATACTATGCGTTTTAGCACTTTTACAGTAAATAATTTTTTCATAAATTATGAAAGAGGCTTCGCAGATTCAATATGGCAGCCCCCTGTGTCTCTTGTTCTGTGACATCGAGGTGCGGTGATATCACGACTTTCAAGCATGCGCTTTCATCCAACGATAAAGAACTGACTCATAAGTCACTTCGCAATGCCATTTCAAAAATCCAAGCTGATGTGAATGCATTTCTGACTAAAGAAGTGGAAAACGAGAAGCTGCAAGCAAAGTCAAGAGGAAAGAGCGAAAGGACACACAGCCAGCAGCAGGAAGAAACCGCAGGTAGAGTGTCTAACTTTGAAGGCCTAACGACTGTAACGTTAATTTTGTAAATTTTCGCAGTACTCCCTGTCTGAAGTGCGAGTTGCTTGCTACAACTCGCAAGAGGTGTACAGACTGTAAGTGCGAAGGTGATTTAGGTATATAGTACTGAAGTACAGGTACGGTTAAACACATGTCCTTCAATCAACATCACTAACACTGTAGACAGGTTTCTAACTTCTGATATTTCTAGGTCTAGTAGTAGTAGCACAAAAGTTAGAGTTGTCAGTACAGCCCTGTATAAAGTTACACTTACAGACCTGTACTGAGATGGGAAATGTGATGATGATGTGACGGTTGTGTACCCAGTAGAACAATATCCATGGTGGAAAGAGGCTGTTCCTTTTGAGACTTTTTGTTCTACAGTGTAGACCTGTGTAGTGTGAGTCATGACCATTGATGACAGTTCTAGTCTAGTAAATAGTAGAAAATTCTACATATAGGTAGAAAGACTACTTTGTCAAGTACATGTATTCTATCTATGGAAGTATGGTGTACTCATCAATAGCAAGTGTAAAGATTAAATTTTGTTTTGTTCATAAAACCAGGGTTGTTGATTGAAATGGTTCACTGTTAAAATGAGATCAACATTGAAATTTAGAGATTGATTGAAATGATTCAATGACAATGTTAAAATGAGATATGGCCCATTTTATGTAAGCACTATCTTTTATGCGATTTTCCACAGGTGGCAGTGATGGAGATGACTTTGGCTTAGAGGATGAGGAGGATGGTGAGGATGAAGACAATAGTGGAGACTGCCCAAAAACAGGACAAGATTCTACCAAGAGAAATGCAGAAGAAAGTTGTGTTCTAAGTGCTAATAAAAAGTCCAAGACATCAGAAACATGTACATGACTGAATGCAGAGGACTGGTGATTTTAGTGCATCGTTTCTAGTCCAGGAAATGTATTGGCTCCTCTTCTCCAGATAAAATGTACTGTGTAGACATTATTCATGTGAATGAACATACAACGTAGGTGCTCTGTACATGTTGGTTGAGTAGCTTTGCTACAAGTATTTATACGTCACTGTATGAACTTAATCAGTGGTAGATTTTTAGTTCTGATTACATTTGCATTTCTACATGTGTAGTACATTTATGTTGATTTGTAGGCAATGCCTCATTTTTGTTGACTGACAACTTAGGTTATAAAAATCAGAGCCAGCATCCATGCTTTATCCTCACCCTTTTTCCCTGTCTTCCAGAAGTTTGTGTAAAATATTTATGCAAGAACTTTGTTGTCCTCTGCCTGTTCACCTTCCAAATTTCTTTTTCTCATGTTAATTGGAACATGAGATTATCATTCTTTTTATATTTTCTTTGTTGAGGCAGGGGCAGCACAACAGATTTCATTGTATGTACATGAGTACAAAGTACATGCAATGTACTACAGTAGTAATGTGTGGTGTAAGCAAATTCTATCAATACAGATTGTTCTTATTTTTACTGCAAATGAAAATGCACAAATACATTCATACAGGTATACTGTATATTCGTGTTCAAGATACATTGTACAATGTAATAACCACCTTGTTATACAAGTCAATGTGGAAGGCACAAACTGAATGGGATTTCCATGGCTTGCAGTGACAGCTCATGTCATGTTTAGTTGAGGGCTGTTATGTTCCTTTTCTCTATAACTACACTTTCTCAAGACAGCTGTAAAATTTATCTATGTATTTGTCTATACCGTTTTATTTTCACAGGGTAGCCCTTTCAGTTTAAAAAAAAAAACATTTACCAAGGGACCCTGCATAAAAAAGAAAAAATATGAAATACATACAAAGTTACATACAAAAGTAGAGTAAATCCAAAAGGATATCCCAAGGAAAAAAAAAAACCTCAAGGAAATGAAATATAGAGCTGACATTTGAAACTGATGTTATCACATTGCAAACCTCAAAGAAGGTGTGTTGGAGGCAATGATGGTTTACTAAAAGGGCACTATCCTTAATGAGGGCGTTTCATGTATTGCCATTCTTTGCATTTGTGTGTGTGTGTGTGTGTGTAGGTGTAAGTATTTTATTTGGCATTACAAACATTTGAGGTAGGCTATAGGTTTTGTTTGACGTTCTGTGGTTGAGAGTTCTGTGTCACTTATTCCATAAAACTAAAATTATGTACACTGTACAGTGTACAAAGTATAATTTGTACTTGTTATTAATGAAAATTAAATGCAACTGTACATGGAAAACTTGCTGTTCAACAGGTTTGTGAATTGCATCTCTAAAAGAATTACAGGCATGATATCTGGCTTTTTGTAAAATGCAGTACACATGTATTTGTATTATTGATATTCTGCATTTCCCTTTGAAATTTGCAGGTCCCCCCCCCCCCCAAAAAAAAAAAATGCACACGTGTATCTTTATTCTGTGAATAGTGATACATGTACTAGTTTCCTGCTTGTCTATGACTGAATAAATCTTCAGAAGTTATTACATGTATACATGTACATTGTGATTTATCTATGGTATACAGTCTGAATGTATCACGTTTTTGTTTTTGTTTTTTGTCTTTGTTTTTTTTTACATTTTAAATGCTAAAGAACTTTCTGATATACATGTACATGTACTGTTATAACAAGGAAGCGTTGGTGGTGTAAATTACAGGCAAAAGACATGTACACTGTAGTTTACAGGGCGCAACCACTTTTTTGCAGGTCAAACAGAAATATGTTAAGAACCCCCCCCCCTTTGTTTTTGTTTTGTCTTGTTTTATTTTGTAGTTTGATTAGCTGATTGTGGTGGAGAAGTGGCAGCAACACGTTCCCCTCCATCCTGAAAACGAATCCACATCCCTCCCTGCTCCCATAAAGTCGGCCCCTCAATTTGAACAACGTAGCGCCGGCCCTGGTCTCGAAGCATGAAACATACGGGATACGGAAACGACCGGTCAACACCCTAGCCCCCCCCCCCCCCCTCCCTGTAATGTGCAGTCTTTATTCATGTTTTGTATCATTATGTGGCGAATACTGTGATCTGAGTCATGTTAAAAGAGATGTACTGAATATAAAGCTGTATGGTCGTTCGTCTTTTACATGCATCTTTATCGTGAGTTGTTGCTTGTACTGTACCTTTAACAGTTTTTCACAATAAATTTTGTGAAAATTTGCATTACATTCTCGCATGGTTTGATTCATAGGGTCTCCAAATTCTACCATTCGTAAATCCTGTTGTACTGTAGTTTAGCATAAGGATCTAATGTCGGATAATGTGGCAAGGTTGCATCTCTTACTAGAGATGCATTGTATCAGCCCATCAAAAAAAAAGAAAAAAAAAGTCCACATTGTGGATAATAGGACGTCTTTGATGTTTGTTGAGTGAAGGCACTGAAGGTCGATCCAGCAATCAAGTTGTTTTCTCTTGTTGGGACACACGCATCAAATATTTTGTATGAACTGTAGGCCCTAGTCCTTTGATATTTTTAGGTGTGATTTGTCACACATTACATTTAGACCTCGTTGCTCGGCTTTGATTTGAAGCGCAGGCTATTCTACATGTACGCTGTACATCTACCACAATACAAGTGCAGGTGTTTTGGTCTGAAGGACAAATAACCTTACCACCGGGAGTCCTGCAGCCCTTTTACATTATTATGGAGGACACTGTATATGGGGATGGCATTAGTAAACGTATTCACTGTAGTTTGCCTCCTTTGTACCAATGTCTGCTTGATCAGATCTAGAGTAGATGTGGTCGTATAATATAATTTGTTTATACAATACATGGTAATGAGCATTTTCGTAGCAATCAGTAGCAGGTTCATGTGTACTGTATTAAAACACTTGCATATATATATATATATATATATATATATATACATATATAGTACTGTATACTTGTATATATATTTGTCAATGATCTTAGTTTGATTTACATGGATGTTATACCGAATGACTGAAGTGACTACATTGGTCAACGGTGTATATCCATAGGCAGACATTTTCCAGACGACAGCTGGGTGTTGTTTCAACTTCAGTTTTGACCTTCGTATATTTATGTGGAAAATAGACACACACTTGAAGAATACTAAATACATGTAGGCCTGTATGATGTCCTTGACAAATCATGTGAATCATTACGCATAGAAGATCATAGAAAACATTTACTTTTTGACTGTTGGAGGTATGTCACAATGTGCTACACCGCAATCATCTAGTCTTTATCTTCTCTTGTCACTGTACCCCCTTTGATTTTTCTTTTTTGACAAAAGAGATAAAAAGAAAAAAAGTGAAAGGGGGCGCTTTAATTTCTGAAAGAAAAACCCGGAAGTGGCACGAGAAACAAGGAGAAAATTTGCACTTATTTTGTTTTTCTTTTCTTTTCCTGTCAGCCGATTAACCCCGGAAGTGGTACGAAATATTAAAAGTACCTGTTAGGGCCTTTTCTCTCTCTCTCTCCCTCCCTCTCCCTCTCTCTCTCTCTCTCTCTCTCTTTCTCTTGTCAGCTGATTAAACCCGGAAGTGGCACCAGAAATATTTTGTGCGCATACAAAAATACATGTAACATGTAACAGTATATATGTGTGTGTTATGTTTGGCTTTCTGGGAATTTAAGAAGAACAATCCGCTTACAGCTCATCACTGCCCACAAGACAAATCAGTCAGATGTTTTATGACATCTTATTTGATTGTAACCAGAAGCGAGGTTTAAATGGGTCATCTCCGTAGTGGTATCGATGCTTATTCTACAATTTTTCTTTTCATTCATTTAATTTTATCTAAAAACAGGGTGGTCCGTTTACATTCGTGGACTTCCGCGGGTCCCTGTGAAATGAAGTACACGAACAGAATATTTCAAACATAAAAATCGACGATACAAATTATGCAAAAATAAAACATCACCCGCATTATAAGGCAAATTGCATTCAGCTGATAGCATACAACAGCGGAAAGGAAAGAAATCTACACTACAGCTGTACGAATACTGAAAATACTGTAACTTGTGTATGGGGTAGTAAATAAAGCGTTCTTTGTTAAAAGTATGCAAATAAACGTTTGTACATTAGTTTGTGTGTATAGTCCTTGATTGTTTGGAATGACTTAGTGCAGTCTTTTAGCATGTTTCATTTGAGACTGTGTAAGCTTGTGTAGTATTAATGATAATACATAAATGAGTGATTTAATCTGATCAGGGATCTTTTATCGAAAGATACAATCGATTATAAATTTCCTTACCACACAGGCTGCCAAAGACTTAAAACGGAAATCAACTATATAATCAATTATAACTCTTCATAACAGGGCCCTGGAAATTCGCATTTTAGAGTGGTTATATTCTCTAGGATTTAGCATGGTCACATTAGATTTTAAGCCTTTGAAAGTTGTCAGACACACTCCTAAACACGTCATCTTCAGGTTCCTCATAAGGTTGGGTCTCGGCTCACCTAATTTGACTAATTAAAATCACATCATCTCAGAGTCTCAGTCGACGAGATCATTATCGCTCTACGACTCCAATAATAGCTACAAAAAGGTCTCTAGATATCATTTATTACTGAAACTATAAATGCAATTAGCTCATGCATCTTTCGTTGATGAGAATTAATGATAATAATGATAATAATCAACATTTTATCGCGCTTAATACAAAGTTTATAAGCGCCTTACAGATAATTATACCCAAACGCATACAGTGTATAATCTTACATTATTGAAACATAACTACAAACTCTACAATAATTTACGTTACTCAATATACTTTAACAATAATCAAATGTTAAAGTTAGCATACTTACAAGTGTGAACACAAGTCATAAAGAAGAAGAAAACAAAAACGTGGAAAGCCGTTGCAGTGCTGTGCAATTTGTTGTTACTCTCCCTCTCCCCTCTCTTCCTCTGAAAAGAAAACAAAAAAGTAAGCACCCACATACACACTTCCTGGCTTTTCTCTCTCTCTCTCTCTGTATTTTACTGTCTCTGTCTATATTTCCCACCCTATCTGTTATTTTTTTTTCTGTCTCTCGCTCTCTTCTATATGAAGAGAGCGTTTTCCAATGTTTGCGCTTCGCACCCAGTCGGTAGTAACGCCTGACTGCCCCATAAAATAGTGCATGAATCAAGTGGAATTTATATTTGCTGTGTTACTGCCAATTTCGAATAAAATAGCTGGATCAAAGTATGCGATGAAGGTGTCATATCATCGACGCACCTACATTATTCCGCCAGCTCTGACTCTGCAACGACTGGTGTTGTTTCCCGCTGGTATAGCGCAGATCTGGAAAATTCGTGGATATGTAGCAAACGGAAGCAGGAAAACATTGACCGTCTGCTCAGGAGTTTTCAAATTACTACAAGTCCAAAATTTTCGGGTCTTTTATGACTTTTAGATAGAGATTAACAGATTCTGCCACCAGTGTGACCAGGTTTCATTTTCTCTGCCGTTGGAGCGCGTCTATAACTTCCCTGGTCGTCATTCATATCGAGTGCCAATTTGGTTTTCGATTTCCTGACGTTGATCTCGGTATTGTACCTGGATATCTTTCAAAAACAGGTTCATATTTTCAGTATTATTGGTTATAAGCCAAGTTTTCGGTATCAACTTCCGTGTTTCCATCGCACGTTCTACATAACTCCTATCTTGCTGGTATCACAGACGCTTTACGCCGTGCCATGGATGGAGCTAGATTATACTGTAAAGAGAAATGAACAGGAGTTGCACAGTTTGAATGCCAGCAATCGACTTTGTACCGGCGGATCCAACGAGAGATGTTTCACACATGTGGCAACGTGTCGCCTCCGGGCTCAGTTCGGGAAGATAAGGTCACTGGGGTGAGACGTAGTATAAAATTCTTTCTTCTCTCTTTTATATCCCTAATACAATCCGTTTACTCTCCAATTCATAGCTTAGTGTGCAGAATATTTCATTTACCTTTTTCTTGCGCTATCATAATCGCGATCATGTTCCTGTCGTAGCCTACATAGTTTACATATTGATACTGTGACCAGGGAGGTCCATGGTTCTGTTAAGTTTATGACATTTTGAGTACCAGGTTCCAGTTGGATTCGTACCGTAGTACCTCCACGTCGTAAAACCGCGTGCATGTTTCCTAAATAGTATTATCTACCTTCAGTAAGAGAATAGTATATAATGCCCTATGTTCATCTTCCTTGTTTCACTCAATCGCTCGTGCTTATTAGTGCGTTTAAGCAAACACACACTTTTACACACATTGATATGTATTGTGTATGTACCTGTATATTTACATAAAGTGTGTGTGTGTGTGTGTGTGTGTGCATGTGTGCGTGTGTGTGTGTGTGTTGCAAAAACCCATGGGCTGACGTGTTCTGAACGACTGAACTCCGGATCGGGTTTATGGAGATTATATCTTTAGGTCTATAAAATGTAGAAAATGAGCTTGACATAATTCTACTCATGCATTGTACAAAAACGGTACACGCACCTTTATAGCAGTCATGTTGCATGTTATTTCACTTTCTATTCAAATCTACTTACATTCGAAGTCTATAATCACAGTAATTATTTCTCTCGCACAGAATGTAATCAATTTACCATTTAGGTTTACATTTAAGTTTGGACCGCATGTTATTATGTTTCATGCCATAAGATGGTAATTTCTCGTCGCCATGTTATACCCGTCTTTCTAGGCATGACAACTTTTGTCATTAACCTGAATCAACATCTGATTGTTAACATGAAGTCTATGCTATACTATGATGCACAGTTTCAAGGCAATGGAATTCGATCCCAAGTCGTTTCATGATGGGGTTATATTCTGCATTTACGAGAGCCTTTTGTGGTGTTGAGCGGTCTGTACGTTTGTGCTCAAGTTGTCATAGCGACAGCATCCCCTTTTAGGAATCACCTGCCGTCTTCGCACTGAGATGGCATCAACAGAAACATGGGGTATAATGGGGAGCCGCCACGGAGTGTCGTATAATTTTACATGTATTATTGGTAAGAGAGGTGAAAAGGCAGGACGATTTTTTTTTTCCTTGAGCTGGTAGATTTCGACAATGCTACATGATTATGGCACATGCCAGTGGTGTTCAGTTAATTGCTCCAGTATAGGTCTGATCATTTACAGCGGTTTCTCATTAAGTGTTATACTATTTTGTTCAGCAGCATAAGATGAATTCACATTAACGCCTTTCTTTTACTATGCAGTTATATAAGTACAACAACAACAACAACAAATGCTAATAATGAATATATAATCATTATTATTACAATTATTGTTATCATCATTATCATTGTTATTTTTATCATTATCATTATTATCTTTAATCATCATCATCATCATCATATCATCATCATTATCAATTAACCGACACTTTGGGACAATGCTTACCCTGACCGAATACTAAATAATATATAGTCTTTCACTGCTTGATTTTTTTTATTCCCTCAGGCAGACAGTTATCTTCAAAGTCGTTCTGAGTCTAAAATGTCTTTACACGATTAAGATTTGCTTCGCTTTGCAGTTACAGCTGTGTGATAGCTCAGAAACTGGAACTACATGTATATTGCTTGACGTAGCGCTGACTGTCACGGACAAACCATTTAAGAATGCGAATTCTTAGTTTCTGCGCAATGGTTACTGATATTTCTTTGAAACCTAAACAGAATCGGTAAAAATGATACAATCATAATTATAGTGCTTATGTGTATAGTTGTGCCTTTCGGTTACTTAGCCCAGCCTTGCTGTATAATAAGAACGTTGCACCGAAATAAAGAAATGCGATTACGATGTAATCTTATCATCAGCGATAAGATCTTAAATCTTTCGTCACGATGTGCCTGTGTTTAAAAGCAAAATACGCAAAGTGCAACTCCAAACAATGCCTTTTGACACTGCCTGCGAATTAAACGTGGGCGACACAAAAGGTCTCCAAGGACACCATGCAGTGGGTGAAGATGTGTTGTCGATTTTTGTCGCCACGCATTTTGAGTTTTGAGTGATGGCAGTGTTGGGGATAGCCCTGAGTTAATAAAACTGGAGATTTTAGGCATGAACACAATTCAAAACCATATGAGCCTGGTGCCATTTTAATCATGTTAATAGTGATTTCTGCCCCGTAGGATGTGAAGTCACCGTCTAAGAGATGCGCTGAGTGTCAGAAAGTGTCGGCCAAGATCATGGCGGAGAAAGAAGTGCAGGAAACAATCGGAGTTCTGCGGGACAGACTGCGGGTGAGACATCCACTATTATATAACCATTATGATTATGACAACTTATCGTCTTATTGGCAGCTCTTCGAGATTTTAAAGGGATGGTAGAGTATTGGTTGAGGTGAGGATTCAGCTTTTAACTTTTTGTGAGATACTACAAACCACTTTGTAAAATATAAAAGAGCATACAATTCTAAGAGGAATATTCAACGTTTATTTGATGAAAATCGGTTTTGAAATGGCTGATATATATATATATATATATATATATATATATATTGTATTATATATATATATATATAAAGTAAAACAAAGCGATACCTAATGAAAGGTGGGTCCCACCTTTTATCATGATCGCTTTGTTTTGGATATCTCAGCCATTTCAAAACTAATTTTCATCAAATCAACTTTTGAATTACTTTTATAATTCATATGCTCTTTCATTTTATTTTATAAGAGGTTTCTCATTTTCTCAAAAAATCATCATCAAAAAAACGATGGAAACCTGAAGCCCCATGTCAACAAAAACTGTCCCATCTGTTTAACTGCGTATATGATTACATCTTGTCTTAGCGAATTATGCCAATGTGTATACACGGTGTACCAAAATTATCATTCTGCGGATGGCAACACAATCTGAACACATTCAAGTTATCTCATAGGCTTCTGAAGTGTCGAGTACTAATTGTGCAATGCATTGTCTATAGGCCTACAGTTAGGTAAGGAATGACGATGGTATGGTACAACATTTGAAAACAACATAATTGACAGCTGTAACATAAAGATGAATAAGCAACTCCCATGTGTTGTGTTACTTAAATTTCTTCCTACACATGGTAATATTCACTATGTTTTTCCACTGACCACAAGAAATAGTCGGGGAGGAATGCACAATTAAATATGCGATCGCCGTTATTTAGTGTGTCAAATTTCGTATTGCAAGATATTGCTTTTGGTCTGACGTATTCATGAATACAAATCTTCATGCGCAATATTTTCCGGGGGGGGGGGGAACTATTAGCCTTTTCTGCGTGAAGATTGTCATATGAATAATTACAAGTGTTTGACTGTACGATTGATAACAATGCGTACAGATAAAGTAATTGTACTGAAGGCATCTAGATAGGAACCACACCTGTTTGTCAGTTGTATCACAGAACTCGGACTGTGGTCAAATTTGCTCACGTTCTCTGTACACAGATTATGCAGATAATGGTTGACGACTGCGCTGCAATGTTTGAGCAGAAGAAGATAAAGAAATGGAAAGCGGCTCGAAGGAAGTCTGGAGAAACAGACTACCAGTTGAAATGGACCGTGGTTGCATCCATAGTTGTCATGTCGATGTGTTACTTGCTACGTCTTCTCCGGAGTATACAGCCTGAACCCTGCTTACCCAAGGAGGACATTGATGTTGTGCAAACGTGACCACTCGAACTTTCAAATTTGACTGTAAAACGTGCTGTTGGTAAAAAACAAGCGAGATACAGAATGCAATGCAGGCCTTTTAAATATTAGATAGGTAGCTTTGGTGTAATGTCATATTTTATACTCTATATATAAACGACACAGTCAGCGGCCAAAGTAAGATGATTATAGGGAAACAAGACTCCGGACAACACTGAAATAAACAATATTTAAAAAACAGTATTTCGATACGGTCAAACTACTACGCAACATCTTGTCTAAATAATTCAAATTAAAAAAAAAAATATAGATATTGTATATATAGCTTGAGAGCAAATTTAATGTCAGTGATGCACGCAAACCACTTAAAACGTGCAAAGAATTTGTAGCTTCGGTATACTTTGTTATGTTGAACAAAAATATTCAAATTATTTTATGCGTTTTTGTAGGCCTATATGTTTGTTTGTGTGTTTGTGCATGTATGTTCATGTTGCGTGATAACTTCTGCCGCTGTCCACAATACGAATGTGTGTTTGGCCGACACGTTCATTTAATTTGATTTGTCATTATAGATCGTGTACGGATAATTTTTTCTTTTAAATTTATTGCATATTTACTCAAGGTATCAATTTCTTGCTGAACACGGCGTTATACAAACCATGCTGAAAACTCATTTTCATATTTAGTTCTTGGTTATACTGAAATCTCAGTTTCCTCATCATGTTTGGATACTGAATGTCAAAGATATAGAGAAAGAGAGAAAGAGGGAAGAGAGGGCGATTCTGGGTACACGTCACGATTCCGACACCCACGAGTCATACAGCCTATTGCAGTCATACAACCTACGAATCAAAAAGCACATATTGAGAATAGATACTTAGTGAGCAAGGCCCACGAGCTCGACATCAAGTAAAAGTGGCCCACGAGCTATACGAACAGAACTACACGAGCTCGACACTCTGCACATAATGCATACTAGTCCGACACTATACATGCCAGTATTCGCAAACAAGGCCCACGACTCAGACACTAGGAAAAAAGGCCCATGAGATGGACATTGCATCACGGGGCATAAATCACGCAGTGCTTGTCTCGTGGACCTTGTTTGCCTAGTGTCGGATTCGTGGGATTTATCTACTAGCGGGTCTACAAGTGTCGAGCTCATGGGCCTTATTTGCCCAGTGTCGAGCTGGTGGACCTTATTGCGTGTCGAGCTCATAGACCGTATGACTTTATGACTCGTGAGCCATTTTATCAATGTCAAGTTCGTATGCAATATGACCCGTGGGTTTCAGGCTCATGGGATAGTCCCGAGATTCTCGCATGGGTGAAGAATGATGTTTGTGTGTTGGTGTATTTTACTGCTTACAGATCGTTATCCGAAGGTTGTAGCTATTCCGAAGCTTCGTTATTCCCAAGGTCTGTTATATTCCCAGGGTACATTAGTCTAAAAATAAAATACAATTCATTAGTCTGAAGATGAAAAAGGATTCGTTTTTCCGAAAATTAAATAGAATCCGTTATTACGAAGGTCTGTTAGTCTCAAAATGGGAAAGGGGTTCATTATTCCATAGGTTTGTCAGTGTTTGTTAACCTGAAAATGAAATCAGGTTCGTTCGTCCAAAATTATTGAATTAAATTCAGATTTTCGAAAATCAAATAAAATTCTTCTAGTGACAGAATATGGTGTTGTAATTACAAAAAGAAAGAAAGAAAGGATAATTGGGCAACGAAAATTGGGTATGTTGTCAGCGGATGATAATATACTTGTATACTTTTGGGCAAAGCATGTGCTATACGTCAGGAATATTGACTTTGATTTTATCTCAACAATTGCTATACCTGAGCTAATGGATTTAGATGTAGTTATAGTTATAACAGTGATGATAAATGTATAGATGTTGAGATAATCGCTGGTGGTAATGATGCTAATGATTGATGACAACAACAATTAGAATAATGATGACAATTCCGATTATCACTGAAGTCCTAATGCTAATTACAATTAAAGTTAGATAGATTTACATGGTGATATTTAGATATTACATTTCAATTCAACACTGTATTTAATGCAAGAGTTATTATCAGATGTATGTCATAATAAATGCAGTATGACAGATGAAAATAAAATCACAATGGGCAGGTGATAGTATTAGATTTCATGCATTGTTATATTCTTAATTGATCATTTTGTTTGAATATTTTCGGAGAATATAACGTGAATATGCAAATTGAAATCTGAGTGTGTGTGTGCATGTTTATGATTATATATATATATATATAATATATATATATATATATATATATATATATATATATATATAGCAATAATAAAGTCACAACAGAGGAATGCAGGAAATGCATTAATGGCCAATCTTGATTTAATGAATAATCCGAATTTTCGAGGATCCTTCCTCTTCATCAGGGATGACTTTATTATTGCTATTTCTAGTACTGCCAATACGCGGAACAACTACAATATATATATATATATATATATATATATATATATATATATATATATATATATATATAGCAATAATAAAGTCACAACAGAGGAATGCAGGAAATGCATTAATGGCCAATCTTGATTTAATGAATAATCCGAATTTTCGAGGATCCTTCCTCTTCATCAGGGATGACTTTATTATTGCTATTTCTAGTACTGCCAATACGCGGAACAACTACAATATGTATATATATATATATATATATATATATATATATATATATATATATATATATATATATATATATATATATATATATATATATATATAGTGTATAATAAATCATATATATAGGCCTACGAAGTATGTGCGATACATGTATGCGTAGGTATATGAGTGTGTGTGTGTGTTGAAGTGAAGTGGAATATAGGTTACAGATATAGAACTCCTGCAATTACTGTTTGAATACCCATCTCATTACCGCCCCATCCCATTCTATTCTCCTTCAGAGCCGGACGTTTAATCTGAACTGCAACATCATATTACTTTTTAAGGGAATCAAATTTAGGGACTGTAGGTTGAGGTGGGGATTCATGTTTTGAACATTCCTAAGTGAGATAATGAAAAGCCTCTTATGAAATATGAAAGAGCATGTAATTTTAAAAATAATTCAACGTTTATTTGATGAAAATTGGTTTTCAAATGGCTGAGATATCCAAAAAAGTACTAATAATAAAAGGCGACATGCCACAACTTTATTAGGATCTCTTTGTTTCACCTTGTTTTTTGGATATCTCGGCCATTTCAAAACCGATTTTCATCGAATAAACTTTTGATACCCCTTAGAACTGCATGCTCTTTGACATCTCATAGAGTGGTTTCTGAATATCTCGCAAAACGTCAAAAGCTAAATCCTCACCTCGACCAGAACTGTACACACCCTTTTAGGACTCTGAATTTCTATAATCCAGATGCATACCGAGTAGGGATGAGGGTTCCCTTTTCTAGCGACCATGAAGATGTTGAAAACTTGATACTTTAATGGTCTCTATACTTGTCACAAAATTTTGCGCCCTTGCATGGCAACTGAATAATGTGCAACGGTTCAGAGATCTGCTGGCCAGTGTGATAGTCAGTTTAATTGACTACCCACCGCCCTGTCAACAGATCTACTGACGTAGGTACCCTAAGCAGAGCCAGAGCAGAGCGGTAGAATCGCGCCATCTATTGACGGGCAGCCAAAGAATGGCATCCTGCTTGAATCTCTGCATGATAAGCTGTTATTTTCGCGTATGAGGAGGTCTAGGACATTTTCGCGAAATGTTGTTTTCGCGAATGGAATCTTTGGCTATTGTAACTGAACTATTAGCCTCGCACATTGCGACATTTTCGCGTGTTGTTAAATTCGCGAAATTCGCGAAAATTAAACCCTCGTGAAAATGACAGCTTATACTGAGAGTCCGTCGCATGCTGGATAGTCGCAGGGAGGGTGACGGTGCGTGTTTCTCACGCATGCTTGGCTTTCGATCACTTCACTATCATAAACATGTGGTATGATCGACTTTGGGCTATTATACAATGAAGTTACGTTACCACAGCTCAATGAAATGAAAATAAAGACATTTTAATCAGAGAGATAATCTCTCTTCCTCAATTCTAGTCTGGTTTGTTTGACACACCATTGTTTCTAACTTAACAGACCCATCAATCAATTTTCCCTTTTTCATCAAATAGAAAATGAAATTATCAAGAAATAGACCTATTCAAATTCATGAAATTCTTCCGTCGAGATGTTTTCATTGCAACTGATTGACAAATTGCCCCACATCGACGTAAATAAGCACTGAATTGATCAGTGTTTTAGTAGTAGCCATGATAAAAAATCATGGGCGTACATACTCGAGCAGGATTCGAACCTACGACCTCCTGATCACCGGACAGGCGTCATCTCCACTAGACCACCGAGCTTTTGCCCAACAGCAAGTGTTGGTTCTAATCCTTATAGCATGCAGCGGGTACTGCTTTGTTATTCAAATTCATGAAATTCTTCCGTCGAGATGTTTTCATTGCAACTGATTGACAAATTGCCCCACATCGACGTAAATAAGCACTGAATTGATCAGTGTTTTAGTAGTAGCCATGATAAAAAATCATGGGCGTACATACTCGAGCAGGATTCGAACCTACGACCTCCTGATCACCGGACAGGCGTCATCTCCACTAGACCACCGAGCTTTTGCCCAACAGCAAGTGTTGGTTCTAATCCTTATAGCATGCAGCGGGTACTGCTTTGTTATTCAAATTCATGAAATTCTTCCGTCGAGATGTTTTCATTGCAACTGATTGACAAATTGCCCCACATCGACGTAAATAAGCACTGAATTGATCAGTGTTTTAGTAGTAGCCATGGGCTACTACTAAAACACTGATCAATTTAGTGCTTATTTACGTCGATGTGGGGCAATTTGTCAATCAGTTGCAACAAAATAGACCTATGCCTTCATTGAAGTTGACCTTAGTGATCATTATAAAGTTTATCATCTACTACTACTACTATACTATGTTTCTTTATTTTTTCAAAATCAAAATTTCATTTTTCGACAGAGCATAACATACTGTTAATTCCTTTTTGTGCCAAAGGAATAATATAAACGGTGCATTGTGAAAGGAACAGAGTGTACTAAAGATAGCGAAACAATAAATCGTTGTAACAAGGAAACATTGTAATAAATCAACAAGAAGAACAATAATTATGTAGGGCCTACTGTGTGAATGGTTCGTAAGGACTGTTATTGGGTCAATGGTCATTTAGCCCACCATATTCTTTGTGTGTGTGTGTGTGTGTGTGTGTGTGTGTGTGAAATTATTTGTTATTATCTGTATGGATTGTGTTACATGATATATTTATATATTTTGTATTAATATTTATCACTCATATTGAGTCATAGGCCTCTTTAGGCCGGCCGTCCGTGTGGCGGGTGTGATTTTTTAATAAAGAGCTAAACTAAACTAAACTATGTTGCGTATCATCCTAAGCCCCGTGATGATGTGGAGCTTTGTTTACTTTCGTCTGATTGGTTCTTTATGTTCAACTCTGTCTTGAGCCAGCGCCCTCGCGTGCATGCTATCAATAATATGCCTCCAGTAACAACGCAACGGCCTCAAGATGATGGAATATATATTCTATAAATAGATATAAATATCGAGACATCGCACACTATGTACATAGAGGTTATTCAATTCAACCACTTATACAAGGTCATATGCCACTTCAGTTCGCAATCAGAACGAAATAATATCGTATTATCGAATGTTGATGCTCTGTCAAGCTTTCAACGAGGAAAAGATGACATTGCTAATTCTTATCAAAGTATGATAATGAAAGCAATAACGTCATCAATAGTATAAGGTTGAAATGTGTAGCGACACACATTGCATAGGAATGTCTATTCTTGATCTCTAGCCATCATGCTATAAACTTTTTTTCGGTTGAAGTTGCAATGGACTTTCACAGCACACCAATGGATCAGATCTTCATGAATTGAGAAAGAATAATGTTGTAGCTCGAATGCATCTTGTAATTTATTGACGCTTTTTTATTCATCTGCAATTAAATCAAATCAATAATGTCAGAAATTCATGTTTAACACACAGTATAGTCTTCAGAAATGTCTTGTTTCATTTGCATAGGGCCATCATAATATCACAGCCTTACATCGCTAAACTGTTTACTAATTCCCCTGAAGAGAGACGAGATAAAGACAGACAGACGGACAGGCAGGCAGGCAGACAGACAGAAGGGGAGGGGGAGGGACTCATCAAAAGTTCAGTGCCAAAGTGAATTCGGAGTGTGGCCAAAAACCTTCTTCGCAAAGAATTTGTGGTTTCTGATTTATAAAGGCAGCCAAGAAAACGAAATTTAAAAAAGAAACCAATTTCAATGTACTCTAAGCGTACAATGGTCCAGGACCTTTTCGCTTTTCCTTTATTATGAATGTTATTTCGGTTATCTAGTTACTCCCGTCTTGACCTGGCTATGCTTTAAAGAGTTAATGTAAACTGAACACTCCAAGGAGAGCATGTAGAGACCAGTATATATTTTGCAAGGAGATAAGGAACTCCGGAAGTGTTTAACGCTGATGATTAGAAACGGATCATTAAAATGATCTCAAACCATGTCTTATGTGATCAATAGTTGACTGAGCGAAGTGTCAAAACCAAGTTGAAACTAATGTAGTTAAACCTCTTCAAAATCAGTAATTTCACTCCATTGGTCAGCCTGTCGTTGTGGTTGATGTGACCGGTCTGGTCCCCATGTGTCCTCCAACAAGGAGGTGCACTGTATGGAATTACATGGACAGGGTGTGACAAAAACGACAAGTATCGAGAAATGAAAAGGTAAATGTAAACTGAACACTCCAGGGAGCGCATGTAGAGACCAGTATTATTTTGCATGGAGATAAGGAACTCCGGAAGTGTTTAACGTTGATGATTAGAAACGGATCATTAAAATGATCCCAAACCATGTCAGCCAATAAACAGACGCTTGATAATTATGATCAATAGTTGGCTGAGCGAAGTGTCAAAACTAAGTTGGAATTAATGTAGTTAAACCTCTTCAAAATCAGTAATTTAACTCCAGTGGTCAGCCTGTCGTTGTGGTTGATGTGACCGGTCTGGTCCCCTTGTACCCTGTACTGTAATGAATTATACATGGTGCAGGATGTGGCATAGCAAAGCAACGAAAAGTATCACCGAGAAATCAAAAGGTAAATGCCTTTAAGACCCTTAGATTACCATGCACAACTGGGTACCTTTCATTCACAGCAATACCAGAATCCTGATATATACTTATGCATTATTCAGCCGAAAATGAATATGCTATATTATCATTATAGAAGCGGGAAGTAGTACACGTTTCAACCGGCATTTCCTGATGGCTACAACCTACATTGTACTTTATTCAATATTCATCACGACAATCTCACTCGATCAGAGACAAGGACAACATTGAGTTATAAGATGTAGGATTGATTTCATGCTCGGTGACTTAAGGTGACATGGCGCATGTCCCCTGCAGACGGAGAGGGATTGTGAACTGAAATACACGGATTACGCTGAAAGGATTCCAGAAAGAAAATGATGCATATTTCCATTATCATTTTAGACCAGAGTTAACAATCTTTTCATTTGGCTTGATATTTTCACTTTTTCATTCCCTATTCTCATCTCCTGACCAGCACATTGTGTATAAACTAGTGCACTTTTTATGATAATAAAACTTTGTGTAATGCACCTTATATATTTTATATCGTTGTACATAGTACGTGCTGATATCACAACATGTTACGGTCTTCGGTGGTGGCATTGTAACTTTAAAAATTCATATCACTTTTCAGCGGATTGTCCGATTTTACTCAAACTTTCACTTTGTTGTAGTTGTTTCATTCACTCAGTCCAGATGTACAGGGCGTCCAACAAAGAAAGAAACTAAAACAAAGGCTTATTATGCAGAAGCAGTGGTGTGTATGCATGATTGAGGCAAAAAAAAATGTTCAAAAAATTTGAACTCTTTCAATCTATGCATTCGGAAAACCTATTTAGTCACGTATCTTTGAGTGTCATGACTTTGACATTTTAATGTTAAAAACCTCTTGCTACACTACACTCCAGAAAAAAATAAAGAGATGCATGGATACCTCTTATTTCCAGAAAAAAAAAAATCATACAACAAAGGATTATTGGCTTTTGACTTAGACTTTGAGCTCATCAGAAAAAGAAAGAGATAGACACTCCCTAGCTTATCTATTCTTCAAAGTATTGTGAAAAGATTTGTTACATAGTGGATTATGAGCTGCTCCCTATTAACAACATGACCACCTGCATGCCCTGTCATGGCAAAGTCCACATGTCAGCGACGGCACGCCTCACAATAGCAGGGTTGTCACGCAAGATCTTGCAAGATTCTGAATGTTGATTTTTAGTAACACACCCTAGAGATTGGGTGAAATAGGGCTTTGCTTAAGGCTTCTGATTATTTCAAGACTAAGATGTGCCCACCTCTTTCTTTTCCTGATGTTGCCAGTGTCAAAGCCAACCTATAACAGTGTGATAGCAAATGCTTTTTTTTCACAAAGTTATTTACAAACATTGAAGCATAATATTATAGGCCCTAGAGTATCAACATAAACAATAATAATATACAGTGTACTTCATGGAATCTTTAATTCCATTGCAAGTCATAAGTCAATTCAATCATTTGTTGCTCAATCAATTGTAATAATACAGTAGCATATGGCTATAATGTATATAGATATATATATTACAGTGCCGTATATATGCATTGATAGTAAATGGTTAATGTCCGTCTTCCATCTCTGACAAAATCTGTACCAGTAATTGCAAGAAAGGCTGATACTACCGTGATATCAATAATGTTAATACAATGATAAAACGGGTGCTGTTCGTTATTCCGAAGGTTCGATATTCCGAAGGTTCGTTATTCCGAAAGTTCGTTAATCCGAAACACGCAAATTCCCTATACCTAGAGGTTCGTTAATCCGAACATTTGTGGCGTTATTCCGAAGGTTCGTTATTCCGAAGATTTGTTCATCCGAAAATGAAATTCGGAAAAACGAACCTTCGGAATAAGGAATCTTCGGACTGAAGAGCCTTTGGAATAACGAACCTTCGGAATAACGAGCTGTAACCGATAAAACATATATGAGAATCATATGAAAATACATGTAGTCTACATCGTAGAATGTGTAAAATTCTATTAAGTCAAATAAAATGTGAGAAAGTACATATAATGTGACTAACATGTCTCAAAGTATATAGCGACGAAATTACATTGGAAAACGTTGATACGTTAGGCACTTGCACCATGTTACATCCCTTTTTGCCCTTAGATTATACTCTACGCGCAGGTGAAAATTTCGGTTATACATCAATTCGTTATTCCGGTGGTTCGTTAATCCGAAATGAAATAAGGTTCGTAATTCCAATGTTTCATGTTTCATTTTCGGATAATCGAGTCTTTTTATGGGAATAACGAAAACTTCGGAATAGAGAACCCTCAGAATATAACGCCACAAATATTCGGACTAACGAATCCTCTTTCATTTTCAGATTAACGAACATTTAGGTATACGGAATTTTGTGTTTCGGGATAATGAATCTTCGGAGTAACGAACGGTTAGTCATTTTCGCATTATTTCGCATTATTTTCGCAGCCTTTGGAGTAACGAACACCACCCAAAATTTGTAGGTCATCTATACAGCCTTAATCATTGGGAGTGGCAAGCAGACTCATCCCTCTATGATCCAAAACAAATCTTCATGGAATATCATTCCGTTCAATGTTCGATTATTTTATGAGGAGAACAAAAGGCTTTGCAGAGAAGTAGCATGGTTCTTATCTCCCCCATTGTTTGCAGAGTTGAAAAGTAACTATAGATCAAAGCCTCTCCATTTGTACAAAGTTGAATTTACCCTTGCTCGATATCGAAGTTTGACATTAATTATCAAAACCATGGGAACCAAACAGTATGTTTACTCTTGGTGAGCACCCAAAGCTTACTTCAGTGTGTATGTTTTGATGTGTTTTTTTTTTCTTTTGCAAACTTTGATAAATATGTAAAATACAAGGGCGTGTGTGCCCGAGATAAAACAACCCTTTCAACAACATAATGTTATCGAATCCTTTATGAAATATAGGGGGCGTTTCTTTGTTGAAATTCAACCCCCTATATATAAGATATAGCAATGAGTAACAACTGGGGGTTTTGAACGCACAATCAATAAATACACTCATTCTATGAACACAGCTGTTGTATCTAGGGAAGACAGCAGGCAAGTTATATATTTAGTCCGAAACTGAGAAACATTTTCCAAGAAGTGATTTACTGGAATCTGAAATTTTTCTTTGCGCTACATCGATACAAAGTATCATGACGAAATTTCTGATAGTTTTAGCCATTTCCGTCATCTTCAGTGTCGCTCCGGCGATTTCCGACGATCCAGAGTTTGTGTATCCGGACGTGTTCAACGATACCGACAGGGACGCCTTTCTCTACGGGACTTTTCCCGAGGGCTTCGCCTGGAGCTCTGCGACGTCGTCATACCAGATCGAAGGTGCTTGGGACACTCACGATAAAGGGGAGAACATATGGGACACATACACCCACGAAGGCGGGAATGTCTACAACAATGACACTGGTGATGTCGCCTGCAACAGTTACGAAAAGTAAGTTGCTTTGATATGAATAGTTGATTTTCCCATTTACACTCAACTAGATCTGTCGGTAACAACCTTCTTACCACAATACCAGATTACAGCAGAACTGTACACTCTGGCGTTGACTTTGTAAATATGAGTTACGTTGAAAACAAGAAAGGAAACTGGTACGATTTTCAAATATATAAACATGGAAGGAAGTTAATGCATTTTGAAGTTAACATTCATGTTTCCGCGTCAAGCAACGGAATCGGTCAAATCACGCCTATTTAGACAAAAATGTCACCTCATTTCCCCGTTTGTAGATAACAACTATTATCAAAGTCCTTTCTTAAATGAATCAGCTACGTACTAAAAACCTTTTTGATTTCTAGTCATCAGTGTTTATTTGTTTTTGTTTTTTTTAATTCATCTTTTGTTTACATCTTTGTCGCTAAAAGTGTCTATCTTAAAGGGGAATGAAACATGAATATACATGTAGCTTTAGTACATGTAATAGCAGTATTAGTAAAACACATCAGCAAAGTTCTGGGAGAATAGGAGAATCCGTTGAAAAGTTGTAAATTGTTAAAGTTTTTTTTTTTTTTTTTATTTGCAACCACGCTGGATGGGAAGACTTCTCCAGATCGAGATGTCGTTGCAGAACGACGACATAAAGAAAATACAAAGAGAATTCCCCCAAATTTCATTTTTTTAATGGAAAAAATACAAATTTCCTCAACCTGTCACTGACGTATTAAGGGTAATAATTATCATTCCCCCTGCTGTCCGAAAGAGGTAAGTCAAGTGTTTTTTATGCTATGGAAAAGTGAAAATATTCTGACCGTTCTCTATATTTTCTTCATAGTCGCTGTCCATGCATGACGCCATAAAAAATGTTGAAGCTTGGCCTTCTCATCCAGCGATGGCGAGCCGAAACTTTAAAAAACACGGAACTTTTGAACAGATTGTCTAATTTCCCTAAAACTTCGCCAGTGTGTTCTACAAATATTGCTGCATTCCCTCAGTCCACATAATGGATAGTCGGCCTTATGCCAAAAGGGCCTTAAAGAACTTCCCCTGTTATGCCAAAAGGGCGCTAATAGTGTACAAAGTCTTTAGTGTTCAGGTCCTTTTGGCATAACAGTGGAAGAGGTTTAAGGCCCTTTTGGCATAAGACCGACGGCTACTACTTGCCTATGTTAAAACGGCCAGGATTACGCAGGTGACGTATATTCTTTGTTCCTATGTTACCTAGCATTCTTCTATGTTTCCATCCACGGCTGCACTATCAATGATACAGTTCACATAATTTTCCGCTGCAGGACCCTGTGTCGTAAAATATGTTATATTAGCAACTCTAGCCGGAAGAGCAACTTCCCGTGGCAACAGCCAATCAGGGAGCTGGATTCTTGTCGTTACCATGACAATTACCATTCCAGCAACTTTCACCAACTCCGCAACTCCGCATTTCAGCAACTTCAACTTTTTATGAAATGGGGCCCAGATCTATATCATACCTTATGGAATATTATCTAGACATAAAATCTCACCCTCTCCCATTCACTGAAAAGGGAGAACTTTATGGGTCCTCGCTGACAGTAATCCCTATACCCCTCTCTATTCCTTGAAAGGTACAGGGTACGGACTTCAGGTTTGTTCCTTTCATATACATGTACATGAAAAAGACATATTTCGGAGGGTCAGCGTAGCTATACTGGCTATAATATTCCTTTAGGTAAATATCTCATTCTTATAATAGCCGTATCTATAATGCCACAAGCTAATTTGGTTGCATACAAGTCATGTGTAAAACACTTTACTTTCTTGGGACTTGTTGGGAACGCTCTAAAAAAAAAATCTAGTTATTTTGGGTATCACATCACAAGTGGAAAATAACGTGAAAACAATAAACACCTGTCTTGACGATACTAGATTACAGAGTTCCAAAGTCTATGAGAACAAGCCAGACTGATGGACACTTTGAATTTGTATTACCGACAAACACTCAAAGTGGTACGTAAAATGGATAAGATTAAGCAATTGGGCATTTGGACGTAAGATAAGAAAGTTTTTAAAATGTGAATTTTCAAAATGTTTCTACACAACAATGAGATGATTACATTTCCATAACTGATTATGCAAATGGGATAAGGAGATACCAGCTACAACCCTTTCACTTTATTCATAGGACAAATAACTTTCATGACTTTGTTGTTTGCTTGTTGTTGTTGTTGGGTTGTTTGGTTGGTTTTTTTTTTTTTGGCTTGAATTTAGCACCTTTAATTTTCCCTTGAAAACATTCACCGTAGCAAAAAATTAACCCTAGCTCTTTACTGCAATGATGATTAACATTCTTGAAATGGAAATTTGTTAAGATTGTGGAAAAAATGACGGGGATTCGTAAGGCGGAGTATGACTTTATGTCGAAGATGTAATAATAAAGATTGTTGATAGCTTAAATAGCAAAAAAAAAGTTCGGGATATGATGGAATCACAATTTTTTGGTAAAAAATGTGATTCATGAAATAATTTCGCCTCTTTTATTTTCAATCAATCTTTATCTACTGGTAAAGTTCCTCATAAAATGAAAGTAGCCAGAGTTGTTCCCATTTTCAAAAAAGGACGAAAAGACCTTGTTAATAATCATCGCCCCATTTCTCTTTTAACTTCCTTTTCAAAGATACTCGAAAGACTTGTGTTTAAACGTACCCTAAATTTTCTTCTTCAGGCAAAAATATTTACTGAATCTCACTTTGGATTTCGGAAAAAACATAGTACAACTCACGCATTACTTAAGTTTATTGATAAGATAGCTCATGCTATAGATGATGTTTCTCATACTGTCGGTGTTTCCTTATTGACTTCTCCAAGGCGTTTGATACAATAGATCATAACATTTTACTTTACAAGTTAAACCATTACGGAATTCGGGGAAGGGCGCTAGAATGGTTCACTGATTATTTAACAAATAGAAAACAATTTGTAAGTATCCACGGTCACGACTCCCAACCAAAACTGATTTCTTGTGGTGTTCCACAGGGTTCCTTGTTAGGCCCACTTCTCTTTATTTTATATATTAACGGTATCCAGAACTCCTCTAAGATTCTTTCCTTCGTTTGTTTTGCAGATGACACAAATTTGTTCTTTTCTCATCAAAATCCTGATGCGCTTATAAACATAATAAATAAAGAACTTGGTTCTGTTCAATCTTGGATTTTTGCAAACAAATTATCCTTAAACACTGATAAAACTCAGTATACGTTATTTAGTAATTCGCCACCTGTGTTCCCTCTCTCTGTCAAAATATACAACATTGATTTGTCACAGGTCAACAGCACAAATTTTTTGGGTCTTTATATCGATAGTGATTTATCTTGGAGAACCCATGTTAATTATGTAAGTAGAATTACTGCTAGAAATACCGGGGTTCTTAACAAACTTAGCTATTATTTTCCATGTAATATTCTACAGAGCATATATTCAACTTTGATATCTCCCTATCTCAATTATGGGATTCTGGCGTGGGGAAATGCTTCTAAAAACCTTATCGATTCGCTATTTCTTGTACAAAAACGCGCTGTTAGAATTGATAACCACACTGGATATCTATCCCACACGAATTGACTTTTTGTTAGTAACAACATTTTGAAAATTCCCGAGTTATTTTATTACAACGTTGGCCTGTTTATGTTTCAATTTTCAACTGGCCAATTACCAGATGTATTTTCCCAATTGTTTACAATAAATTATATAGTTCATGATTATCCAAATCGTCAACGTTAATATCACCTTCCACAAACCCGAACAATTTTCGCAAAAAAACTACTATGTTTACTGGACCCAAGTATTGGAACGAACTCCCTACGGAACTTATAAGTTGTCAGTGGCGTATCTAGGGGGGGGGGGGGGGGGGGGGTCAAGTGTCAAGTGTTTTTTGTGCTATGGAAAAGTGAAAAAAATTCTGAACGTTCTCTATATTTTCTTCATAGTCGCTGTCCATGCATGACGCCATAAAAAATGTTGAAGCTTGGCCTTCTCATCCAGCGATGGCCAGCCGAAACTTTAAAAAACACGGAACTTTTGAACAGATTGTCTAATTTCCCTAAAACTTCGCCAGTGTGTTCTACAAATATTGCTGCATTCCCTCAGTCCACATAATGGATAGTCGGCCTTATGCCAAAAGGGCCTTAAAGAACTTCCCCTGTTATGCCAAAAGGGCGCTAATAGTGTACAAAGTCTTTAGTGTTCAGGTCCTTTTGGCATAACAGTGGAAGAGGTTTAAGGCCCTTTTGGCAGACCGACTACTACTTGCCTATAACGGCCAGTACGCAGGTGACGAAAATTCTTTGTTCCTTTATGTTACCTAGCACTCTTCTATGTTTCCATCCACGGCTGCACTATCAATAATACAGTTCACATAATTTTCCGCTGCAGGACCCTGTTTCGTAAAAAAATGTTATATTAGCAACTCTAGCCGGAAGAGCAACTTCCCGTGGCGACAGCCACTCAGGGAGCTGGATTCTTGTCGTTACCATGACAATTACCATTCCAGCAACTTTCACCAACTCCGCAACTCCGCATTTCAGCAACTTCAACTTTTTAATGAAATGGGGCCCATGCAGATCTATATCATGCCTTATGGAATATTATTTAGACATAAAATCTCACCCTCTCCCATTCACTGAAAAGGGAGAACTTTATGGGTCCTCGCTGACAGTAATCCTTATACCCCTCTCTATTCCTTGAAAGGCATCTAAGGCTACGGACTTCAGGTTTGTTACCTTCAGTACATGTACATGAAAAAGACATGTTTCGGAGGGTCAGCGTAGCTATACTGGCTATAATAGTCCTTTAGGTAAATATCTCATTCTTATAGCCGTATCTATAATGCCACAAGCTAATTTGGTTGCATGGTCATGTGTAAAACACTTTACTTTCTTGGAACTTGTTGGGAACGCTCTAAAAAAAAATCTAGTTATTTTGGGTATCACATCACAAGTGGAAAATAACGTGAGAACAATAAACACCTTTCTTGACAATACTACATTTCAGAGTTCCAAAGTCTATGGCCCGAATTCACGAAGGTGGTACAAATGAAACCATGGTTTAAACCATGGACAAAAACCATGGAGCGCCAAGTCTCGCACGGAATATTTCGTTACAAAATATTCGTCGACAAAGTGACCGTTTTGTTAAACAAAATAATCATTTCGTGGACGAAATGTTCATTTAGTTACAAAATGTTGTCATTTTGTTACAAAATAATCATTTCATCGACGAAATTACGAAATATTCCATGCGACACTTGGCACTCCATGGTTTTTGTCCATGGTTTAAACCATGGTTTCATTTGTACCATACCTTCGTGAATTCGGGCCTATGAGAACAAGCCAGACTGATGGACACTTTGAATTTGTATTACCGACAAACACTCAAAGTAGTACGTAAAATGAATAAGATTTAGCAATTGGGCATTTGGAGTAAGATAAGAAAGTTTTTAAAATGTGAATTTTCAAAAGTTTCTACACAACAATGAGATGATTACATTTCCATAATTGATTAAGCAAATGGGATAAGGAGATACCAGCTACAACCCTTTCACTTTATTCATAGGACACTTTCATGACTTTGTTGTTTGCTTGTTGTTGTTGTTGTTGTTGATTTTTTTGGCTTGAATTTAGCACCTTTAATTTTCCCTTGAAATCATTCACCGTAGCAAAAAATTAACCCTAGCTCTTTACTGCAATGATGATTAACATTCTTGAAATGGAAATTTGTTAAGATTTGTGAAAAAAAATGACGGGGATTCGTAAGACGGAGTATGACTTTATGTAAAAAAAGGGTGAGCGTTTATTCCATAATTCTCTCTCTCTCTCTCTCCGTGTGAAGCTTTTATGAAGCTGCCTCTGATTTAGCAGTTTAAAATGTAAAGTCAACAAAGAATCGGATCCCCTGCATACTCAGTTAGATTTGATACCAAGAGAGTTTGGTTAACATATTGTTTTATCTAAAAACTATTGTGCTCATTATTTATGGGGGTAAGAGTTGGCAGTATCGTGTTGAGTTAACAGTCAAGTGCCTTAAAAAAAAAAAAGAAAGTTTGTCACTGTGACGTGGTGTGATGGAATAACATTCATGTAACCGTTTAGCGAACAGCGTTATATTGCAGTCAGTAGGGCACCGAAACAACGGGATGTCAATGAACTGAATCATGTCTTGTCGTATAGGTCTATAGATAAAAGGCGGAAAGGGTCCTCATAGGACAGTATAATAAGAAATTTATGATCCAATCTATACGATTATTACGTTTATCAATCAGTAAACATTAGGTCTAATTACTTTATGGATGTGGGCTATTTATAGCTTCAACAAGCAAATGACATGAAGAAAGTGGATATTCCAGGATAAGCAGGAAAATATAATAACTTTATGTGAATGCAAAATAACAATCGATGTCTTTGTTCATTGTCTTGGTTGATTAAAGATGAATATTTTGACAGTAAACGCGGGGATGAATATCATTTAAAAATGTTTAGAACGATAGTTACATTAGAGAAAGATGAAACATCAGATTGAGACTGTAACTTGTGGATGAATGAAGACTATAGTTGACAGGATAAGTCCAGTTGCTCGCAGCTTATAGAAAGATAATACATAGTGGAAAACCCAATAAACATACAAATATAATAAATAATCCCTATCAGTCTTTAATTCATGTCGTCTATCATAGTCAGTCATGACGTTGATATAAATGTGTTGACGTGAACGGTTCCTCTTCTTCGCTGGCATGCTATAACCCTCACCATTGAAGCTTGTATATGGGCCACTATTATCCTCGTTTATATCAATGACATTCACATATCCTCAAACATATTGCACTTTATAATATTCGCTGATGATTCCAATATATTTCACCCCCATTTCAACCCTTCTGAACTTTTTACAAATAAACAATAAACTTACTCATGTAAGTGATTGGATGAAAGATAACAACTTATCCTCAGTTTGAGAGACTAATTACATGTTTTAGTAATACCTTGATTGTCCTTCCCAGTCCAATATTATTAGATGATATTCCAATAACGAAAGTTACTTCAACTATATTCCTCGGCGTCTCTGTAGACAATAAACTTTCTTGAAATGTTCGTATTGATAAAATTTGTAAAACGGTTTCCGTAATAGCCTATACATGAAATATAGCTAAACTCAAATATGTTTTACCAAGAGTAAAGTTCTTAATGCTTTATTGTACGTCAATCTATCGATATCTAAATCATGGTATTTCAACATTACTCAACAATCTCTCATCACTTCAGAAAAAGATTCTTGGAATACTAAACCATACTACCCATGAGCGTCACCAGGGGAGGGGGGGGGGGGTGCGTTGGGTGCGAACGCACCCCCCTGCAGACCAAAAAAAAAAAAAAAAAAAATCAGTCTCCGAGCGACCTCAACGCCGAACGCTAAATAATTTTCTTTTTTATTATATTTTTTATTATTTTATTTTCATTTTACACCAGGGACAAGAAATTCGCACCCCGGGCTCTGGCAGCACTGATTTTATATATATCTATTTTGCAGTGTTCACTATTATTTTATCGACCGTACAGTATACGGTACGGAGCACGTACACGTTTGCATGTATGTGTACGTGTGCTGCAAGGATGTAGGGTCTACGGATAGAACTTTATTTCTGACCAATCAAAATTTAAAATGCGAGCCCAAGTGCGAGCCTTAGCCTTTTTAAAATTTTGGAGGGGCAAGCATATTATGATTTTGCCCCCTCCCATAATTCCCGAGATGAGAAGATTTTCTTGCTCTTTGACAGAAAAAAGTTCCCCCATAAAATATTGCAAGGGTAAGCATATCATTTGCCCCTCCCCCCCCCCCACACACATATTCATAATTCCCGAGATGAGAAGATTTTCTTGCTTTTTGATAGATATCTGTCCAAATATTTCACCCAAAGTGTGCACCAGGTTGCTGAATTTCAATTCTAAAAATGAAAAGTCTCTCTCGTGTGGGAGGGGGATACCCCTTCCCACACCCTCTCCTGTTTGGTCTATTTCCATGGACTTAATGCACCTTTAGATTGATAGATTTACAAATGTTTTATCGCAAGTGTGCAGAAGACCTGTCACTTCACTTAAAAAAAAAAAATGCAAAAGTTCCGTCGTATGGAAGGGGATAATCATCTCCTTTCAATATTAACCCTTTGCCCGCTTGGTTTCCCTTCATATTATTATTAGTGCACTGAAAGTCTTGGGGGATTGAGAGCTTCCTAAATTCCGAATGTACTCTTTATGAGCTATTTTCATTTGAATTCTAAAAATGCAACAGCTTTCTCGTATGCAGTGCATCAATCCCGGAGGAGTAGGGGCAAACGTCACCGTATAATTCTCGAAATTATGAAAACTTTCTTCCTTTTTTAATAGAAAACTGTCCAAATTTTCATTCATTCTGCAACGGATTGTTTGAATTTCAATTCTGAAAATGCAAAATCTCCGTCGCGTTGGAGGGGCTACCCCTCCCACACCCTCTGCCGTTAGGTCTCCAACCATACACTTCGAAAACTTGGGGGGATTGACAATACGTTCAGAATAGCTCATCAAAAAGCATGTTTGATATATCTGTCACTTGAATTCAAATATCATTTTCAAAAGTTCCCTCATCCTCTTTGATTTATGTTTCCCCCGCTCGGTTCCTACCCACAGATTAAGATTCGATACACTTGGGGACTGACAATTTTCGGAGTATTTCATAGAAGTGTGCATCAGGGGACAAAACGAGTTTTTGCCCCCCCCCCCCCCCCCCGTGCCCCCTGTAACAAATAATTGATCAATTATTGAAAGACCAAAATGAGCAATAAAGGCACTTTTCTCGTCTAAAATTTGTCAATTTCATAACTAAAAATGCAAAATTTTTCGTCAATAACTGAAATGAATAGTTTTCAGAAGTTATGATCATAATCCTTCGCAGTGTTTGTTTGTTTGGGTTTTTTTTTTTGTTTTTTTTTTCTGTTTATTACCCTAGAAATTTGCTTTTAAAATGCTCTACAAATGCGACTTTTGTACTCTGCTTTTACAAAAAGCCCCTACCGTGGGAGCCGCGGGTATCCCCTTCCCACACCCTCCCCCGCTCGACCGCTTCGCTCCCTCCCTCGCCGAGGATCTCACACCGTCACATAATGTACCCCCGTATGTTATAATCATAGTCCTTTACAGAGAATTTTCCACTATTTTTAATTTTAAAAAAAAGTTGCTTTTAGATGTCTACAAACGCGACTTTTGTACTCTGCTTTTACAAAAAGTCCCTACCGTGGGAGGGGGTGTCCCCCTCCCACGCCCTCGCCGAGCATCTCACACTGTCACATAATGTACCCCCGTAAGTTATAATCATAGTCCTTCACAGTGATTTTTTACGATGTTTAATTCCCTAGAAATTTGATTTAAAATGCCCTATAAACGCGACTTTTATACTCTGTTTTTACAAAAAGTCCCTATCGTGGGAGGGGATATCCCCCTCCCACCCCCCCCCCGGTCACTTCGCTCCCTCGCCGAGGATCTCACACCGTCACCCCCCCCCCGTATGTTATAATCATAATCCTTTACAGTATTTTCCCACTATGTTTAACTTATGCTTATTAATACGTACCACTAACAATGTATGTATATACATGTATAATGTACAGTGTATTATGTAAATGTACATGATGATACAGGCACCAATAAATCCAATAAAACAAAAGAATCTCGCAGGTTACATTTAGTGTCAAAACGCACCCCCCTTGAAAAAAGCTGGTGACGCCCCTGCTACCACTCATTCTCACACTAATGATTTGTTAATTGATTACTGATAAGCCCTATATACCAGATGCAACTCTGTCAATTCATGTACAACCCCCATGACAATAATCTTCAGCATTCAACTCAGTAAAAAAGACACAAGACAGTCCAGTTGCATCCACCTATCCTTGTAGCGAACACATTCTTTTTTTGTGTGTGCCAAAAACACTTTCGTTTACCGTGGACCCAAACTGTAGAACTCCCTTTTGGCCGAAATAAAATGTTCAGTAAGTCTTGGCACATATAGATTCCAGTTGATATAAGTGCACTATTAAAACATTGAATACAACGGACTTCCTTGAATTCGAGACCAACGACTTCCTACATTCGTCTTTTGTGAATTCATTTTTGATAGATAAAGATATTGTACTTAAATGTTGAATTCCATGTCGGTTGTCTCGTCACATAACCCATTTCATTTTTGTCTTGCGATGTTGGCTTTATTTCCTCGGGTTTGTAAGAATGATTCTGTATATTTGTGTTCGTGTATACTCTGTGTGTGTGTGTGTGTGTGTGTGTGCGTGTTGGATGTGTCATTTCGTCCCATTGCTTTATTTGGATCTCTTTTCACTCCTGAATCTGAGTGTCCATTCGTTTACTTAGATAAGTATGGACATGCTTCTTATTTCATAGATTATCAGTACACACATTTATATACACTCAGCAAAAAAAGAAAGTAAACACTTTTTCGAGGTCATATTTTTCATAGAAAATTTTTATGACAATCAATGTATTATATACCATATTGAAGGGAATCTAATTGGCTATTAAGCTAATAGGTTAATTAAAAAGAAAACTTTACGCATGAGTGAGCACATTCGTTTTTGTCCTCCAAGGCACAAAATTAAAAATTGCAAAAATTGACATGTTCTCTTTCATTTGCAAATGCCCTTCACGATAACATTGATAACAAAAGACCAATTTAACACAATAAGAGACATAAATGAAAAAGCAAAAATAAGTTTTTGTTCTCTTTATCTCTTTATAACCTCTAAGAAAAGCAAAGTGGGAAATTAAAGGGGAAAAATAAGAATTTTCTGTCAAGTCAAACCCCTAATGACATACAGAACAATAAGCATAAAGATGATTAAATGAGCAGAATTTTTTTATTAAATATTTTTTCTTTCTTTTAATCTAGTGATTTAAGAATCTATGTGACAATTTCAAGAACCAAACATTATTTACAATTTCCTAATTTGAAAAAAAAGCTCAAATTTGTACCATTTTTTGTTAATTATTACTTCCTTTCTTATTTCATTTGAATTTTGATTTGACATAAGATGCTTTATTTTGTTCCATTATTTTTAGCCTTCATTGATCTTTTGGGCTTTAAAGATATCACAGAGATGAAAGGTTTAGTTTTCAGCTTAATTCATGTTTCTTTTTGTGTGAAATTTGTTGTTTGTTCTTATTGTTCTATGGAAGAGCACATACGCATGAATGACAATTTGTTAAGTTTTGCAATTTTTACTTTTGTGTCCTGGAAGAAAAAAACAATGGTGTTCACTCATGCGTAAACTTTCCCTTTATGTTGACCTACCAGGTTGATAGCCAATTAAATTACCTTCATGATATATAATACATTAGCTTTCAGTCAAATGTTCTTTGAGAAATCTAAACTTGAAAAAGCGTTTACTTTCTTTTTTTGCTGAGTGTATATACGTTTATGCATATTTCTCTTTTTGCCAAGGGAACTTTCTAATTCTACAAGTTTTGCTTTCCTTTTTTTTCTACCAGTTTCCTCCATTCCTTAAGATTTAGTAATGTTTCAATTCGCATTAATTTCTCGAAGATCAAAATAGTTGAAGGTCTATATATTATATGTATTTATTGCATGGATGTGCGGAGGTGTATTGTACGTACATCATTAATTCATAATGCTTGTTTGACATTCAATTCATGTACATATTTGTATTCAGTTATCGTACTATCTCAATATGACTTTTTGCCTGCTTGTACAAATGATTTTTGTTACTTTGTAATAATCTGTATCATTTAGAAATGGAATATGAATGAATCTTATGAAATGAATTAAACTCATATTCAACTGACGGTTAAAACGCACCATTTATAAATCACATAAGACGAAGAAAGTTGATGCTGGAAATGAAAGATTCATGTAAGCCTGCCAGTCACATGGTCGGAGTAAGCACTTCAGTACTTTATCACACACGTTGCATTACAGGTATGCAGAGGACGTAGCTGCTATGACAGCGATGGGACTCAAATACTATCGATTCTCGATCTCCTGGGCGAGAATCTTGCCCGATGGAACCATCGACAACATCAACGAAATAGGCATCACGTATTACAACAACGTCATCAACGAACTCGACCTACACGGGATCACACCAATGGTGACGCTCTACCACTGGGATCTCCCTCAGGCCCTGCAAGACCACGGAGGATGGGACAATGAGACTATCATTGACCACTTCAACGATTACGCCAACCTGTGCTTCGAGAGGTTCGGTGACCGAGTGAAATTCTGGATCACCTTCAACGAGCCGTGGATCGTCTCGCTGCTGGGTTACGGCGAGGGTACGAACGCCCCTGGAATCAAAGACATGGCTTCCACCGTCTACAGGGTGTCTCATAATCTCATCAAGTCTCATGCTAAAGCCTATCACACCTACAACGACACATATAGGAGCTCGCAGGTTAGATTTCAATTCTGCTTTGATCAGTCACTGATCCATCCTGCATCAGAAAATAACAAGTTATATCACAACCAGTGGTATAGAATAACAAGTTGACAAATAAAGTCTTCAGGTGCGAGTTTCTTCACTTTTGTCTCAACGAATTAAATTTGATCTTAACATATTTAATTTGTAGAAGGAGACAAAGTGAAGAAACTCGCACCTTCACCTTCACCCCTCTGAATAATATATTTCTTTCAAATAAAGTCTAATTCGTTTGTTTGTTTGTTTCTTAAATCGGGCCACAATACTGACTGCAATAATTACCAGCCATATCAAGCCTGTGACATTCCTCAAAAAGCTTGATATCCACTTTGTGCATGTATAATAACCACGTATATTACGTTTCTTAGAGCTAATTATCTATTTTCTTTTTACAGAATGGTTCAATAGGCATTACCCTGAATTCCAACCATGCCGAGCCGTTCAATAAAAGCAACCCGTCCGATGTCGAGGCCGCTGATCGCAACCTCCAGTTCAACCTCGGCTGGTATGCTCATCCGATATTCATCAACGGGGATTACCCCGAGGTGATGAAGGACAAGATTGGTCGAAAGAGTACCGCCCAGGGCTACAACCAGTCCCGCTTACCTGAATTCACCGAAGATGAGAAGGCCCAAATCAAGGGTACTAGCGACTTCTTTGGTCTCAATCACTACACATCTAATTATGCCGTGGACAACGGAGAAAACCTCAATAGCAATCCGAGCTATTGGGAGGACTCGGACGTCGGGACGTGGCAAGATGATGCTTGGCCCTCGTCGGGTTCGTCATGGCTTGCGGTGTGTCCCTGGGGAATTCGCAACCTGCTGAAATGGATCCACGACGAATACCATATGCCCATCTACGTCACCGAGAATGGCGTGTCGACCGCCGACGTCTACGAGCTGGACGACGTGAGCAGACAGAAGTTCTTCCGTGCCTACATCAACGAGGTCTTGAAAGGTTTGTTCAATGATAACAAAGTCAATGTTAGTAAATACATTTACATAAATGTATTTCTGAATTCGAATGTTTTATGATGTATTACATAATAAGATCTGTAGTCTTGCACAGCCATGATAACTGGCCGGGCCAATAATTCGAAGGAGTGAAGTGATCTACCAGTTTTCCTCCAAATACGGACATAGCTCGCTTGACCGCGCATCAAAATTCCATAGAATGGCTTTCGCTGTCACAGTCACAGAAAAACGACAAATCAAAGCAAAGCGAAAAAACAACCAACAAAGACAGACGTAGCCACATCAAGGCCATTAGGAAAAATGCATATGATATAAGGTATTGTGAAACAAAGTTATTTTCTAAACCCTCCCTTGATATCATAATTATCTTTTAGCCATCAATATTGATGGAGCTGACGTCAGGGGGTACACTGCCTGGTCACTTCTGGATAACTTTGAGTGGGCAGCGGGTTACAGCGAACGTTTCGGAATGCACTACATCAATTTCTCCGATCCGGACCTCACCAGGCAAGCCAAACAGTCGGCAATCATGTACAGTGAGATCGTCGCTCAGAACGGATTCGTTCCCGAAAACCAGGGCTCGACTCCGTCCATGGAGACTGTTATCATGACTTCATCAGGGGGCGGGACTCCGCCCACGGAGCCTCCCGTCACTACCGTGGTCACGACTACACCAGGGGACGCGACTTCACCCATGGAAACCACTGATGTCATGACTACATCAGGGGCCGTGACCGTCAGGGCGTCACTTTTCTGTAGTGTACTATTACTACTTCTTGCGCTCTTTTGAGTCGCATTCAAACTACTGATAAGAGGGACTGTTGATAGTAGATGCTGTAGTAGCACTGTAGAGATATTACCCCTTTTAATAGATGTTTTGTAAAAGCATGGATCCAGTATATCCACGGTCAAAGAATGACAGGTGTACAGGCTTTGGCAACGGTTATATACAGTCATTAAAATCGGCAATTAAAATCTGACCAGTGATCGTGACTTAAATCATGACTTGAATTTGGATGTACATGAGCAAGTTGTTTAGACTCGTCTGGTGCGAAATAAATAAATATCTATAGATTTACTGTGTGTTAAACACAAACTAAGGCAAGGAAATTCAAGGACACTTTTGAGGTACCAAAACTTTTTATTATCTTTAAGCAATAACAAATAGAAAATAATCTATAATAATAATAATACATACATACATACATACATACAATTTCTATAGCGCCGTTCTCCACTTTGATTAGATGCTCAAGGCGCTTTACATCAAGCAAACAGACTGAATATACAAATACACCACCGTAATAGAAGAAGATGAAGAAGAAGAAGAAGAAGAAGAAGAAGAAGAAGAAGAAGAAAAAAAAAATGAATTGCCTGAAAAAAAAAAATGATGAGTTAGTCGTGAGTTCATGGGTATATGAATAAAATAGACAGTAGACATTCATCATTAGTATATAAACATGTATAATAATAGCATAATGTAGGTCTTTAATACACGTGTATATTTTATTGAAATGATTGACAATAAAAGCAGAGCGATATAACTTTGAATAATGTCAGGTGAAAAGAAACTACAACTCTTTCGACAAAAAACTAACTATGGGAAAAGATCCCTAAGGTATAGAGGAGCTAAACTATGGAATGATTTAAATTATCAGGATATAAATTCTATCCTATCCTTCAAACGATTCCTCCTGACATGTAATAACAATACATCTTGCGGTGAGTGGCAGTTAATAACTATTTTTGGGTTTTGGATTTATCAGGGCACAAAGTCAAGGACACAGGACTTAAATCATAATAATAGTAAATTAATAAATTCATTATTATAATAACTCAAATAGAATTATGTCTTCTCTGAAGCTGAACTGATCTGGATTAAGGGTCAAGGGGTAAAAGGTCATGGAACTCATTACATATAAAAACAGAAAAAATGCCTAGCGATGGATGCATCCTTTCTTCTGTGTGAATAATGTTTTGTTTTTTTATAATGTAATGCATATTATATTGTAATGTATTGTGTGTATTTCTAAGCATATTGCATATATTGTACATATATTTTTTTCTATCTCTTTCTTATTCCTTTTACGTGTGTTTCAATGTTTGTACATTTTAATGATTGTATGTTTGTTTGTTTGTTTGTTTGTTTGTTTTTTGTAATATATGGTCGGACCCCTCCAGGGCTATCCGTCCCATGAGTGGAGAATAAATAAATAAAAAATAAGAAATAATACCAGGCAGACGAATTTAAGTTATAGATGTGAGACAACAGAATGTCATGTTTTTATTTCTGTGTCATACAGAACTATATTGATTTTGTGCTTTTCCATTCATGACCATGCAAATTAGGAGTTATTGCAAGATAAAGGCAAAACCTACATAATAGTTAATAATATAGTCCCAGAATCTGGACTAAAGCTAATAATGAAATAAAGAAGAGAATCGGAGCGGAGGAATCATGGATACTTTCAGATGTGACTATAAATTTGGATCAGTAATTGCTTTTGCACACTTGTTATTGAAAATGTCACATCAATACCAACTTTCGCTTCTTGGCCGATTCTTTTTATCGATTTCACTCAAGTCAATTTCCTATCTACAGTAATTCCTTCCTGAGAATGGCAGCAGATAATACAAAAGAAATAAATGTATCAGACAACGCAGAGGTGCGCGGATAACAGCTGCGAACCATGTTTTGCGTGATTTCCTTTTCTCTTTTCGTTGAAGATATGCGATTATTGTATGGTAAAGACGAACCCTACATAATTCTCACTTCTGTAAATAAATGAAACCAAAGGCCAAATATAAAAATGTGGATTGAGTAAAAGAATCAATATCTTAGAACACATCAATTAGAATTTGAGGACAATTGGACGAAAGTTTAGGAATAATTGTTGAAGTTTCGGTGCCATCATCGAATAGATACTGGAAGTATAGGCCTTGTTCATTTCATGACGTCATTCAAACAAGATTAAAGAAAACATAAGGTGAAAAGCGATGACGGCACCGAATAAACTTGAAAACATCATAACTTTTAAATGAATTGCTTTTACTCAGATCACATATATATATATATATTTTTTTGCTTTGGTTTGTTATTAGATCCGCAAACTGTATGATATGAAAGCATTACGCGCAATGTCTTGTTCGTTATCCTGATGTATGTATGTGTGTATGCGTGTGTGTGTGTGTGTGTGTGTGTGTGTGTGTGTGTGAACAGCTCAGCGCAATTCAGTTTTGTGAGGATGAATGCAATAGTCAAATAGAGTGAGTGTGTGTGTTTTTTTTTTTTTTTTTTTTTTTTTTTTTTAGGGGGGTTGAGAGGATGGAGGGCTAACACATATCACTATTATAGTGGCAAAAAAAAAAATAAATAAATAAATAAATAAATAAGAGCAATTACTGGTACTGCAGGAACAAGACCGGAGTATCACATGAACAAGTCCGGATATTTTCGCATGACTATCAAGTTGTGATAAGATCCTAGAAATGTCTTAAACCACGCGTGTTTTCCCGTATGCCTTGCACCTATCGAAGAGACCTCTACATTTTCATCATAGGGGCCTAACCACGAGCTTGTAACAAACCAGAAGCATCCACATCGTCGTCAACCAAACGAACCGACGAATCAGGTGATATAAGGCTAAAATTATCGAAATTGGGATTTTTGTTGCACATTGCATTGGACTGCTGGACTCCGAAACCCCTGACAAATTTTCAGACCCAAATTCGATCTCAATTCCGAGAAAATCGGGTTTTTTCTTTGGCAAAAGTAAACAAACAAAAACCAACAACAAAACACCGATACGTCCAATATTATTCATCGATCGAACGAACCAGTGACCAAGCGCCTTTCCCCGCCCCTGCCCGCGTCCTGCCGACCGAACTGATGAATAGTATCAGTGTCGTCAGTACGAACTGTGTACGAAGTCTGGAAGGTAAAATCATATGCATGCGTCTTTCTATATCATTTTGATTTCATGTTGGGCCTACGGTAGTTATAGTCTGGGTGCCAAAGCCACTTTTTGGGCCTAACCTTGTTTTACCGTCCACCCATTGTTTTTTGATGGTTCTACCCTATTTCGGGGGTGATGATTCCGAATCTGGATGATGCAACTCTTGCATCCTTGAGGGTTTTGAGATATTCAAGATGGCCGCCAAAATGGCCGCCCAAACCGGAAATTCCCATGTATTTCCTTCTAGATGGTGAGAAATTGAAAACAATTGATGGTTTTATCCTATTTCGAGGGTGCCGAATCCGAATCTGGATGATGCAACTGTTGCATCCTTGAAGATTTTGAGATATTCAAGATGGCCGCCAAAATGGCTGCCAAAACCGGAAATTCCTATATATTTCCTTCTAAATGGTGAGAAATTGAAAACAATTAATGGTTTTACCCTAGCTCGGTGGTGCTGAATCCGAATCAGGATGATGTAACTCCTGCATCCTTGAGGGTTGTGAGATATTCAAGATGGCCGCCAAAATGACCGTCAAAACCGGAATTCCCATGTATTTCCTTCTAAATGGTGAGAAATTGAAAACAATTGATGGTTCTACCCTATTTCAAGGGTGCTGAATCCGAATCTGGATGATGCAACCCTTGCATCCTTGAGAGTATTAAGATATTCAAGATGGCCGCCAAAATGGCAGCCAAAATGGCCGCCAATTAAAAACGGAAATTTCTATGAATTAGCTTTTAAATGATGAGAAATCGAAAACAATTGATGGTTTTACCCTGTTTCGAGGATGATGAATCTGAATCTGGATGATTCACCTTGAGATATTCAAGATGGCTGCCAAAATGGCCGCCAAAACGGAAATTCTTATGTATTTCCTTCTTATAAATGGTGAGAAATTGATAACAATTGATGGTTTTACCCTATCTTAGTTTTGACTGAAAGATTTCAGGTTTTCGTCAATGGAACAGTTTGAAATTGCTGTATAATACAGTGAAACCAGCTCTACCGGATATCTTTGAATTGGTACGATACAAGTGTGCAAGCGGTTCATCTAAATCATATTGTGATAGTGATGTAGAGAAGTTTACTGAAATTACCCAACATTACCTGTCTTAATCCATGAGCAGTTCAAATCTCTTCATCCATGAACACTCAAATTGGTTGATTGGTTTATATTGGTGGTCTTGATGACATTATTGGAGACACGAGTTGGACATTTTTATAGTTATGCTTCATTATTTTTTTCGGCAATATGATGTTACATTATATATATATATATATATATATATATATATATATATATATATATGTGTGTGTGTGTGTGTGTATACACATATATGTATGTATATATATATATATATATATATATATATATATATATATATACATATAATACAAACACACAAGAGGGGATGGACAAATCACAGGTAACGCATTGTTTAAAGAACTGAATAAAAAACCAAACAACAACATGTAAGGTAATAGTTGATAATCCAGGTTATACTTACGAATATCATAATCGCGCAGAGTGCTTTTGAAATTACCCTTTTTGATATCTACTATAGTGGTCATGGATGCAACCATTTCCAATGACGTAATCAAAATATGAGACAAGTTTCATAAAAATACGAGGCGAGACTCGTCAGAATACAAGACAAGTTTCAATACCAAATACCAGCATGCTATTCAATTTTATATTGATAGCCGAAAAGGATTAATTTCACATCTGTTAAGCCATATTGGCGACCACAAGCATTATTTTACAACAATTATGCATAAAGGAATTTTCAGTCGTATCTTTGTGTTTGTACGTTTCAGTATGATGTCAATATCACTTTTTTTTTCCAGTACGTGTTAAAGTTCCGTTTGAGACATATCGGAATATCTCAGTATATCACAATATCATTGTGACAGTCATTTTGGATGCCAAAAACTTTTGGCTGATTTGACAAATCCGCTCAACTGAGTTGAATGTAAGAATACGATTTTTTTTTTGTTTTTCACCCCTGGGTTTAATCCCCCGCTTCGCGTTAGAGCACAAGACTTCACCATTTAATTATAAGAAAATGTTAAGGAGTTTCCGCTTATACAGGACATTTATAGATGTCTCAAAACCTACAAAGACCTTCAGCACCCTCGAAATAGGGTAAAACCATCAATTTATTTTAAAATTTTAACCATTAAGAAAAAATATATTAACATTGGAATTTCTGCCACTTATTTTGGCTGTCATCTTGGACGTCTAAAAACCGTAAAGAATGGAAAAATTTAAACAACCAAGTTTCGAGGGTCACGGTGCGGAATAGGGTCTAAAATTTTCCAATTTTTGACAGTTATTTTGGTGGTCATCTTGGACATCTCAAAACCCTAAAAAAGAACACAAAGTTGCATCAACCAGGTTCGGATTCAGCACCTTCAAAATAGAGTAAAACCGTCAATTGTTTTCAATTTTACACCATTTAGAAGGTAATATAGGGCTTACATGGAAAATTTCGTTTTTTGACGGCCATTTGGGGGGGGGGGGCATTCTGGCGGCCACCTTTATTATCTCGAAACCCTCAAGGAAGCAAGAGCTGTATCCTGGAGCTTCAAATTCAGCAAACTCAAAATAGGGTAAAACCACCAACTATTTTATATTTTACACCATTTAGAAAGACATAGGGGGTCTACCTATGAATTTCCGTTTTTGGCGGTCATTTTTGGCGACCATCTTTACCATCTCTAAACCGTTAAGGATGCAAAAGTTGTATTATGCAGCTTCGGATTCAGCACACTCAAAATAAGATAAAAACCACCAATTGCTTTCAAATTGTCACCATTTAGAAGGAAATACATGGGAACTTCCGTTTTGGGCGACCATTTTAACGGCCATCTTGAATATCTCAAAATCTTCAACAATGCAGGAGTTGCATCGTCCAGATTCGGATTCAGCACCCTCGAACCATTAGGGTTGAACCATTAATTGTTTTCAATTTCTCACCATTTAGAAGGAAATACATGTGAATTTCCGGTTTTAATTGGTGGCCATTTTGGCGGCCATCTTGAATATCTCAAAATCTTCAACATTGCAGGAGTTGCATCATGCAGATTCGGATTCAGCACCCTCGAAATAGGGTGGAACCATAAATTGTTTCCAATTTCTCCCCATTTGGAAGGAAATACATGGGAATTTCCGGTTTTAATTGGCGGCCATTTTGGCGGCCATCTTGAATATCTCAAAAACTTCATGGATGCAAGATTTGCATCATCCAGATTCGGATTCAGCACCCTGGAAATAGGGTAGAACCGTAAATTGTTTCCAATTTCTCACCATTTAGAAGGAAATAGATGGGAATTTCCGGTTTTAATTTGCGGCCATTTTGGCGGCCATCTTGAATATCTCAAAAACTTCATGGATGCAAGAGTTGCATCATCCATATTCGGATTCAGCACCCTCGAAATAGGGTAGAATCATCATTCATTTTCAATTTCACACCATTTAGAAGAAAATACGTGGGAATTTTCGGTTTTGGCGGCCATTTTGGGGGCCATCTTGAATATCTCAAAATCATCAAGGATGCAAGAGTTGCATCATCCAGATTCGGATTCAGCACCCTTGAAATAGGATAAAACCATCAATTGTTTTCAATTTCTCACCATTTAGAAGGAAATACGTGGGAATTTCCGGTTTGGGCGGCCATATTGGCGGCCATCTTGAATATCTTAAAACCCTCAAGGATGCAAGAGTTGCATCATCCAGATTCGGATTCAGCACCCCCAAAATAGGTTAAAACCATCAAAAAACATTGGGTGGACGGTAAAACAAGGTTCAGCCTCTGGCACCCAGACTATTAGAAGTAACTGTTTTCAAGGAATGATATGTAATATTCTGTAACGATTTAGCTTTAGGAATATAAATTGCTAATACACGTGTATAGTAGGATATGTTGAGCAGCTCATTTGGACTTTATTTTGTCACATTTCATGTCTCATTTCATTTGCAAAATCTATAGCTCATAAACTAATCACACTGACACAAAGATTTTCTGCATTTATCAATTAAGTCCATCACCACATATTTCGTTTTGTTTTCGACAGGGGTGTAATCAGCACGGTAATCATGTTACCAAAACTTTGACCTTTAAACAATACTATTCGATACCGTTATCTCACTCATTCCAAAATTTGCAGTGGCGGATCCAGAGGGGGGCGCAACCGACGCACGCCCCCCCCCCTTATTTTTTGTTAAAAACAACTTAGAAATAAAAAGAAAAAAAATGAAATGAAACCCGGAAGTGGCACCAAAAATATTAGTTGCGCCCCACCCCCCCCCCCCCCTTTACACACTCTAAAAAATCCCGGGTCAGAGCTGACCCGGAACTGGGTCCGTTGGGGTCACACACCGTTCCTGGTCAAAATTGAATTGGAATCTGGTCATGAAGACCCGGAATGGGGTCACCCTGACCCAATACATGACTCTGGATGAAGTCATATCTGACCCCATTCCTTGTCATTTCTGACCTGGAAACGGTGTGTAACCCCAATGGACCCATAGTTCCGGGTCAGTTCTGACCCGGGATTTTTTAAAGTGCAGAATTCCTGGATCCTCCTCTGAATTTGTGTTTGTTAATGTTATTGATTGATACAAGATACTTCCCCTTAGCATAAGGGCAAGAATGGACGTTCACGTTACCTTAGAAAACAAAGAAATCTGCTATTTCTTCGAGTCTCTTACGTAGATGTTAAAAGATTACGTTTGATGTGTTTTTACCAGTCGTTACTGGGAATGTTTTGTCAATTAAACACTATTATTTCGTTTGAATATTGTACATGTCCATGTATATTGATGTTTACTTAAAAGAATATAATTCACCTTAAAAAAAAAGTATAGGTGTTTTGTTTTGAAAAAAGGTGCGACTTGAAATGTCCTTTATCTTAGATTGTATAGGCATTAGAAGCCGCCAACAATGAGAGAGAGAGAGGAAGAGAGAGAGAGAAAGAGGGAGAGAGAAAAGGGGGGGGGGGGATGACATAACAAACCTTGTAAATAAAGCCACCAAAGTTTGGATTAAAACGAACCATGTTTCAGTTTAGTGAAAGAACATCTTACTATAGGTATAGGAAATTGCTATGAGAGTAGGAATAATAATACAATACAGTACAATATAATACATTACAATACAATACAATACAATACAATACAAAATGCTTAAACAGTCTTCACACGAGGTTCAAAGCGCTTACAGAATTGCACATTACAATGTGTAATACGGAACATTTTACAGAATTCGGAATAATAAATTAAACAGAAGTGTGACCAACCCTGAATCCATTAAGGACGCCACACAGTAAGGGCTCACACCTGTAAATAAAATGGACTGTCCCAGACCCCTTCACAAATTCGTACCAAAGATACCAAAATAAATGAAGAAAAAAAAATTATTTTAAAATCAATGATGTAGTTTGGCAAAAAAGTGAATAGCTGTAGATATTGAGTATGAATTCCTCTACAAACTGCATTTTGGTTGGAAGATGAAAGCTTTTCTGATGGAATTTGAGGGGACTATATTTCATTGGGTACGTGTACAGAAAAAAGATGATTTTTTGAGTGCCAAGAACTCGTAGTCTGGCTTTGCGGACCCCTGGACAGAATTAGAGCAGAACAACCCACCCTGGCAATCTGATGGATGAAAGGTAATATCTCACTTATTCAGGTTAGTGAAGATGAAACACCTCATTTCTCCCAGCTATTTTACAGAATTTTTTGAAATTTGAATTTTAACACACGTCTCTATGGGGAATTATTTACCCGTGTGAGCCCTAAAGGGCTCACACCTGTAAATAAAATGGACTGTCCCATACCCCTTCACAAATTCGTACCAAAGATACCAAAATAAATGAAGAAAAAAATTATTTAAAAATCAATGATGTAGTTTGGCAAAAAAGTGAATAGCTGTAGATATTGAGTATGAATTCCTCTACAAACTGCATTTTGGTTGGAAGATGAAAGCTTTTCTGATGGAATTTGAGGGGACTATATTTCATTGGGTACGTGTACAGAAAAAAGATGATTTTTTGAGTGCCAAGAACTCGTAGTCTGGCTTTGCGGACCCCTGGACAGAATTAGAGCAGAACAACCCACCCTGGCAATCTGATGGATGAAAGGTAATATCTCACTTATTCAGGTTAGTGAAGATGAAACACCTCATTTCTCCCAGCTATTTTACAGAATTTTTTGAAATTTGAATTTTAACACACGTCTCTATGGGGAATTATTTACCCGTGTGAGCCCCTAATAGGGTGGGATTTCACGGAGCACGCGAACGATTTGCGAATGACGCGAATTGCAAAATCCAGCATTCGCATTTTAGTCTGCAAAAGATCGCCAAACAAACGTGAGGGTTCGGAAGCGTCGTCAATTGTTCGCGAATGTCGTTTTTACTTCGGCGAGAATTTCAAAAAAGTTTGAAATTTTTCGCGAACCTTTTCCGCACACTTAGTCGGGATTTGCTCGTGAATTGTTCTCGAAAGTGTCTTTAAAGCTTCGTCATATGCGCAAGACCTTCGCAAGACACGCGCGATGTTCGCAAAATGTTCGTGAAACCCCAAACAGACTCCGAAACTTCTGAGAATGTCTCGCGTATGTTTCGCGAAATCTGCGAAGTTTTTCCGATCATTTTACGACGTAATCGCAAACTGTTCGCGTACCTTTTGAGACATTCTCGCGAACGTTTAGCGCACGTTTGGGGGATGTATGCCCTGTACGTTTTCTGCAAATAGAAATCGTAGCATACATCTAAACATCAAACAATTATTAACAACTATAGTAACAAAAGAAATTATAGACTAGCAAAGAGAAAGAATATTTGATATACAAAAAATATCGCAGAATATACTTAAAATCAATCTGAAGTATGTAAATTTCATTTGAACTATAGAGATTATGTGTTGGAGGAACTGCAAAAAAAAAAAAAAGATCAAATGCTTTACTAGTGGAGATACGTCCTAGGGGAAAAAAAATGTAGGCAAACACACGATAGAGAAATGAGAGAAAACGAAAAGAGAAATAGAGGAAAGAAAAAAAAAATCAACTCAAGAAAGCTGATTTGAGTTGATTTTTTTTTTTATTGCTTCCACCTCTCCTTGCTACATTTTCTCCCATGGTTATTGAAAATTTTTCGTTGTTCGCATTTCCGTCGCGTGTTCTTCGTGTACGTAACATGCTGTACTTTAGCAATGATACACACGACAATCGCACATACGTCGTGGGAACTTCGCACAAATTGCGCAAGAATGGTTTCCGGCTTCATTGTCGGAAAACATTCGGAGAAAAACTTTTCCGAATGTTGGATTTTGTCATTCGCGTCCTTCGCAAATCGTTCGCGTGCTCCGTGAAATCCCAACCTAACTGTCAATGATAATCAAGTTCTAAATGGCCAAAAGTAGATGGCGCTGTTACTGTAAGTGAACCAGTAGAAGAATGGATTTCCGCTTTATAGAAACTTAAGGGAGAGCTCTGCACGTTAGAGCTGTCATTCAAAGGCATTGACCTTGTTTATTTGTTTATGTTTGTTTGTTTGGATTCTGAATTTACCTAACGTCATTAGAATGACATTTAATATTCAATGACAGAAGTTCTGAGGTGCATTTCCACAAAGACAATAATGTCCAAGTTGATTATAGTCAAACGAACAGATAGAAGTTCCAACGAAGTGTATGAAATGAGAATTATACATAATTTCAAGTTTCACGTTGACATCATTAGTCGTAAACATTTTTAATCTTATATACAATGTACCAACAATATAGAGATAATGATGTCATAGCGTCATAGACTCCCACTGACATGCCGACAAATCTTTAATGTTTCCTTTCTGAAAGCGAAATCAACAAGAAAAGCCTTTTGTATTTTTGGCATGAAATCACTTAATACGTTGTACGATAACATCCTGTCATGGTGACTTATGGGGGGGGGGGGGGGAGATCAGGGACCGATCCAGGAATTCCGTAAAAAGGGGGGGGGGGACGGAAGCTTATAAGTGCCAACCACATGACGCGATAAGAAGACGAGAAGACAAGATGAATACCGAGAAGCCGAGTTATTGGAACTCGGCAAGTCGACTTGCTTGGGTCATGAAGACAAGAAGCCGAGTTGTTGAGTCGATTTGTTTGGGACGAGAAGACAAGATGATGAGTTGTCGAAACTCAGCAAGTCGACTTGCTTGGGACAAGAAGACAATATTACTATAGTTGTCGAAACTCAGCAAGTCGATTTGTTGGGGACAATATAATATGACGGGTTGTTGGGTCTCGGAAAGTCGACTAGTTTTCGACATGGTTAAGACAAGATGACGAGTTTTTAGAACTCGACTAGTCTACTTGTTTGGGACAAGAAGACAAGATGATGAGTTGCCGAAACTTGGCAAGTCAATTTATTTTGGACAAGAAGACAAGACGACGAGTTGTTGAAACTCGGCTAGTCTACATGTTTTGGACAAGAAGACAAGAAAATGAGTTGTAGGAACGCAGCAAGTCGACTTTTTTGAGATAAGATGTAAAAAAAAAAGTTCCTTAAACGTTCGTTAACTTTCATTGTACTTTCGCGGTGAATTAAAAAAAAATGCTCCGTTCTGGTGATTCTTTAATGCTTAATCTGTGTGTGATTCTAAGCTTTTCTTGTAATCATTGCCGCCTTCTTTTTTTTTTCTTTTCTTTTTTTTGGCAAGGAAGGAATGATGGAATTATTATGGGTGCGGAGCAAAATGATATGTTTGTCGGTTATTGATGTTTTGGCCTTTTCCGTGCAAAGCCCTTGTCGAAATTATCCTGTTTTAGTTGTGTTTTAATGCTAGATTAGTTTTAATCTTTTTGTATTCTAAGCATTGCTTTGTAAATATTGCTATGATAATCATTTTGTAGGTAATTACTGGGGGCCGGGGGACAATATTTTCCCTAATTTTTCATTGCCAACTGCCCCGATCCCTCCCCCCACCCTTCACGATTCATGACTGAGCGACTCTGATTTCCATATCGGAAGAGGAGGGAGGTTAGGAGAGGATGAATTTTGTGACATGACAACAATCGTGAAGAAAACCTCTGCTTTTGAAGATACTGTCAGTTTCATTTATTAACGTATTAGCATAATGATGTTTTTTTTCAAGAACCAGAATAGATATAGAACCAGAAATGTGTGTGTGTGTGTGGGGGGGGGGGGGGATGAACCACAAGTGAGTCACGAAGGACAGCATAAAGAGTAAACACTGCACGATCGAACGTTTTGAATATTAAATAGGCTAAGCACAACTTGTGTATATCATTCTGTTACTTTTATGCATTTTCCAGTCGATTGCAATTATTCGCTTTGTATTAATGCGAGGTAGCAACGCCACCGAGCGCCCAAAAATTTTGGCATTTTTGCCTATCTATAAACGTCATTTCCACCGTAAATTAAATTAACATTAATGCACACTGAAATTCACATTAAATTCTTAACAAATTGAAAATAGTTTTAACTATTAAAATCAGGCGATTTATCATGATCACCTGCGGGGGATGATTGTACATACCACACCCCCCCCCCCCCTGCTTTATCTACGCCCCTGCTTGGTGGGGAGGGGTGCTCTGGGAGATGGGAACAATAATTGCGAAATATGATATTGCTGTAGAAAGTAAAGGAACGACCATAATATACATGATATAAGTGACAGGTTTATGAACTGGGCTGCCTTCTCCCCTCCACCTCCGTAAATCGATCTATAAGCTTTCGGCAACTCTTAAACAAATGCCGATGGTAACGTCATGGTCCATATGTTGTCCTCCTTTAAAATATGGATGAATTTAATCCATGTTTACATAAAAATGTCCAGTGTCGATATTATTTGCCTGACGAGTTCAATTCAGAATGTATCAATAATGAGCGTTCTGTCAGTTTATTACATGTCAATGCCCGCAGTCTGTTAAGAAATTATGAAAATATGCAATTATTATTGTCTACGATAAATATGAAATTTTCCACTATTGGCGTCACGGAAACATGGCTTAACGACAAATCTCCCCCTTTATATAACATTGATGGGTATTCTGTTGTCCGTTCTGATAGAAAATGCGGACGAGGAGGCGGAGTCGCCCTGTTCCTATCACACATTATCATATAAAGATAGGCCTGATTTGATATACAATGGAAATGAGTTTGATTGCACATGTGTTGAAATTAATATGTATAATAGAAAAAATATAATACTTTGTGTAATTTACAGGCCCCCTCATACAGATAGTAATTCATTTTTGGATAATTTTGATGTTTTATTAGAGCTGATTAATCAAGAAAACAAAGATGTATACATTATGGGTGATTTTAACATTGATCTCTTGAAAGAAGAGCACATTCTTAGAAATAAATTTCGTAATATTTTGCAAGCAAATTTTTGTAATATTACAATTGATAAGCCTTCGAGAATTACTGTCAATTCATCAACGTTTTTGGAGACCCTTAATTCTGTTTAAGTTCCATAAGCATGTATGTTTGTATTGTCTTGTATAATTGTACTAAAAACTATGTGTCGATATACTGTTTGTCATAAATGACATGTACATGATCCTATCTGATGTAACGGAATTAAGCAGAAATAAATTAAATCAAATCAAAATCAAATCAAGAAGAAGCGGAAATTCACACTAGAAAATATATCATTACTCAACGATGATTTAATCACGGAAACGTGGGATGATGTATTGATTTCTGCAGACCCAAATATTGCTTATGACACCTTCTGGAATATATTCCTTTCTTATTTTAACAAACATATCCCCACAATTGAAAAGAAAAATAATAAGAAAATCAAAAATCCGTGGATAACAAAGGGAATTTTTCGTTCCATTAAGAAAAGAAATGTTTTATATAAAAATAGTTTACGGCATCATGATAATGATAATGTTAATCGATATAAATTATATAGAAATAAACTTACACAGATTATCAGGCTTTCCCGCAGAATGTATTATACGGAAGCTTTTTAAAATGCTACTGGAAATATGTCAGCCACTTGGAAGGTTATTAATGACGTCATTGGTAAGCAAAAGAAGGTGTCAACATCTCAAATTACGAATAATGGACAAACGTTTTGTGATCCTAAAGATGTAGCATGTTGTTTTAATGAGTACTTTGTTAATGTAGGTCCTAGTCAAGCTTCTAGGATTGATCATACACAGACAGATTTCTCGCAGTACTTGGGCACGTCAAACGATAATTCATTATTTTTCAAACCAACAGATTTTAATGAGATCCTTGATATTGTGCATTCTATAAAATCTAGTCATACATGTGGTCATGATGAAATGAGCACGTCTTTTTTAAAACAGATTATTGGGAGTATATTGACACCTTTAGTACATATTTGTAATTTGTCGTTGTCAACTGGTGTATTTCCGAACGCATGTAAAATTGCAAAAGTTATTCCAATATACAAAAAAGATGACTCTTCTTTTGTTTCGAATTACCGACCTATCTCTATTCTTCCTAGTCTTTCTAAAGTCATAGAAAGACTTGTTTATAACAGACTGATTTTTTGTTACAAAATGATATACTGAACCAAGACCAATATGGTTTCAGGAAATTTCACTCTACTGATATGGCACTAGCCCAGTTGTATGACAGAGTGTCGACTGCCTTAGCAGAACAAAAACATGTCATTGGTGTGTTTATGGACCTAAGCAAGGCATTCGACACTCTTGACCACACTATCCTTTTACGCAAATTACATTGTTATGGAGTTCGTGGAATTCCACTGGAATGGTTTGAAGATTATTTATCAAATAGACAGCAATACGTATCCTATGAATCGGTAAACTCTGAAGTTTTACCTATAAATTGTGGCGTCCCACAAGGATCCATATTGGGACCACTACTATTTCTAGTGTATAATGATATTACAAATTCCTCCAAGTTACTGCAATATATTCTGTTGCCGATGACACCAATGTATTTTGTTCCAATTCTGATTCTCAGTCGCTTTTAAGAACTCTTAATACTGAATTGCCGAAATTATCTACATGGCTTAAGAGCAATAGATTGTCACTCAACCTAAAAAAGACAAATTTTATTTATTTTCATAATAAGAAGCATAAAAATGAAATGCGCCATTTGAATATAATGGTGGATGGTATATTATTGGAGCAAAAAGAAAGTGTCAAATTTCTTGGAATATATATCAGTGAAAATATGAAATGGAATGCTCATGTGCAATACATCTCAGATAAAGTGTCTCGTAACGTTGGTATACTCTGTAAGCTTAAGTATTATGTCCCAAAGAATATTTTATTTATGCTTTATAATTCGTTGATATTGCCGAATATCTCATATTGTAACATTGTTTGGGCAACTGCGAAAAGTCACATTGACAGTATATTGCTTCTACAAAAGAAAGCTATACGTATATGTACCAATTCAGGTCATCGAGACCATTCAGATCCTTTGTTCGTAGAATTGAAAACACCAAAGGTAAATGATATCAATTTTTTGCAAAATTCACTTTTCATGTTTCGTTTGTATAACGGTCAGTTGCCATCTTCTTTCTTCTCATTATTTCAGTTAAACAAGGATATACATTCGTATCCCACAAGGCAATCTGATAAATTTCATCTACAAAATCCTAAAACGGTGATGGCTCTGAAATCTATCAGACACACTGGACCTGATATTTGGAACTCTCTTCCTTCAGAAATTCGAATTTTAAAGTCTATGTATTCTTTCAAGAAAGCTGTAAAGACAATGCTACTCTCTGGATATCAGTGATCTTATAATGTCATTGCAATTGTATTGTATATGAAATTCCCTCGTAGAATTATCGCTGTTCAGAATTTATTGCGTAATGTTATGTAACCGATCATGACCTGTAACTGTTCACCTGTACCTCGGTGAGAAAATACTTTGCCACGCTTAACTATTCAGTGATCCAGGTGATCTAACTTTGTGTATTAGCGAAAGCAGACAGACCTTTCCTCTCTCCTTTCTCCTATCCTATCTCTATGCAAGTCATCCCTCCCCTTATTTTCTTATAATAATGTTATGTATTATGTACGAGGGCTGCATGCAAATCAAGCAATGCTTAAGCTGTAGCCCTTCTGCGTTTCTCATTGCATCACTGATTATGTTCTGTTGTACATTGTAAAGGCAATGACGAAACTGTATTGCTGTACATTCTAAAGGTAATGAAGAAACTTACCTTGTTAGCAATTAATGTTTATGTATATCCATTTATATGTATGGTACCATCAATGTATATGATATATATGTATGTATCTGCATGAGCAATGATATAATGCAGGAACCAATAAATTCAAATCAAATTCAAATTCAAACTCTGTTATCTTTTCTTTTTCTTGCAGCTTGTCAAAAAGTTAGTGCTAGTGGCCACAGATAGATATGCCCTCTCCGAAGTCCGCCCTTAAATCCATACATGCTATGTGTTAATATCATGCACATTTTGTTGAGAAATGCTTATGATATTACTTTTGTCATTGTTGTTTGTAGGTTGAATAACGCACAGACGCTTATTTAATGATTCTATTTCAAATTTCCAAAGTAAATGGCTAAATAGTGCAAGTCTTTGATTTGGTTTTATTCCCAATTAGTTACCTAATTTATTTTCAGTTTTTTTCCCAAAATTACAAAATCTCAAATGAACAGGCTTAAAGAGAAAGGCATATAGGTACGTATTATTTACTGTTACAATTTATTCATAGTTTAATATAATTTCAGATAGTTTCAGATGCTTTAAAGAGCAAGTTGCTGCCTTCCCTCTGGCAAATACGTATTCAAGCACTATTCTTTTCCATGATAACAATTTGTGGAATATGGCAAATAGCTTAAAAATCAGGAAGGATATCAATTTTCACATAGATTGCTGTTGTGTGGAAGAGAAACTCAGAATGCAAATCCACGACGCAATGAGGTTGCAAATGTCGCAAAGAAATCTGCATATTGAGTTGCCGAGTTTCAACAACACGGCTTCTTGTCCCTTGTCCAAACAACTTGTCATCTTGATTTCTTGTCCTAAGCATGTTGACTTGGACAGTTCCAACAGGTCATCATCTTGTCTTCTTATCCCCCAAAAGTCAATTTCCGAGTTTCAACAACTCGTTATCTTGTCTTTATGTACCAAACAAGTCGACTTGCCGATATTCAACTCGGCCTCTTGTCCCAAACAACTTGTCATCTTGAATTCTTGTCCCTAACAAGTCTACTTGCTGAGTTCTATAACAGCTCGTCATCTTGACCCAAACAAGTCGACTTGCCGAGTTTCAATAACTCGTCATCTTGTCTTTTTGTCCCAGACAAGTCGACTTGCCGAGTTCCAACAACTCGACTTCTTGTCTTCTTGACCAAAACAAGTCGACTTGCCAAGTTCCAACAACCCGTCATCTTGTATTATTGTCCAAAGCAACTCGACTTGCTGAGTTTCGACAGTTCATCATCTTGTCTTCTCGTCCCAAACAAATCGACTCAACAACTCGGCTTCTTGTCTTCTTGACCCAAACAAGTCGACTTGCCGAGTTCCAAGAACTCGTCTTCTCGGTATTAAACTTGCCTTCTCGTCTTCTTATCGCGAGCTTTGGTGCAACCGTCGCAACACCTCAGTGAAAACAATAAAACTTCACCATACTTTTATGTCCGAGTTACGTTAATTCTTTCAAAAAGGGCAGAAGTATTGGATGAGGTAATTTTAGGTGACTTAAACCAACTTTTACGTTGGTCTGAAGAAGGTAAAAGTATATAGGAAAAAGGGGAGGCAATTTGGAGTCAGAGATGACATGAATTTTCATACTGATTTTCATTACTTTCTTAGTTTTCTCTGGGCATTTGATTTGATAAAGCATGCATCTGACTGGGTTTCACACCATTTTCTGTCGGAAATTCGTTTTTTTTTTTTTTTTTTTTATTTGGTCCTTTATCAATCATGTCAATAATTATTATCATTTTAAGTCGTGTCTCAATGACCAGAATAGAAATGTAGAAAAGGGAGCCCGACAAGGAGACTCGCTTTCTTCATATATATTATGCTTAAGTTGAATAGAAGCACGGTCATGAAGGATAACTTCATAAAAGGGATTTGTTTCGACTACAAGGAGGTAAAAGAAGTATTACATGCGGATGGCATGACTATTCTTGTTCTTTAGAAGTGTTCTAATACAGAGGTCATTTAGGGGAGTTTAAAGTAATTCTGGTTTAAGGGTTGAATAAAAGAAAAACTATAAAATATCATGTTTAGGATCATGTCAATGTTGGCGTGACATTACTTTTTGTTTTGACCATGTTTATATAGTTTAATTTGTTTTACAGACATTAATGATTTTTATTTTCAATAGATGAAGTTATAAAAGAAACATGTATATACTGCAAAGAAAGCTTAAGAGATAATAATGAAAAAAAAGAAGAAGATTAGAGTGGTGGAAACAAAAAAGATATAAGACATTAAAGGGGAATCCCAGACCAATTAAACGTGAGTCTGAAAAGAAAGAGTGAAATATTTATCACAATCACAACTGTGAAAATTTGGTTTGCTTTTATGCTGTTGACACAATAATTTGGGCAGAAAGCCCGGCTGAATGCCCCTACGAATTTCCAGTTTGATATAGCTCTGAATGCAGTCAACGCAAGTGATAAAGATGAACATTTAAATGGACTTTACCTCCTCTTAATTCATACGAAAGATGAACATTCGAAGATATCAAGCTGGTCTATCTAATGTTTGGCTATTATGACAAGACATAATGAAAACACTTGGAGTGGGCTTAATCTCTGCTAAAATTAGGACTGAATTTTATTTCTTGTCAGGGATGAAGAGTTGCAGGACTATATTAATGGTCAAATTGTGTTTGTGCAAATTTAATAGAATATCTGAAGGCAACCATGAATTTGAAAACTACTCAATCACCCTAAATAAATCTGATGCATTTACTTTAAGCAAGCTGCGGCGTAAATCACATAAATTACCTGTAAACAAAATTCCGAAAATGTCGATTAAACGCGAACACATTACACTGAGATATGCAGTGCACACGCTGCTTGTCTTTTATAGGTGATATATTTTTGTTTGCCTTTATTTTCAAAGGAAGAGGCATGTGTATTTTCATAAAGAGCCTGTGTTAAATAAAGTTTCCAAGTATACTTTACACAATTATGACAAAACTTTTTGATACTATATAGAAGCACTCCTCAGTTGAAGAACTGAACAAGATTTACTCGCCTTATAATGTTGCAATTTTTCTCAAAATTCTGAGAAAGAAAATTGTAAAAGCGCTATAGATGGCATAGAGTTGGACATATTATTATAATTATACACGTATATAAGCCTACTCGTTATAGCGGTAGGATAGTGGGACAGCCCGCTTTGTTGACCTTGTAAAAGACTATAAACATCATGCCATGTAGATTTTCTATTATGTCCTATGTATATATAGGTTCTAGTTGTTTACAACTTGGAGTTTGTTCCGTGTATAGGCGTCAATTTTTTAAAACTTTTTGTTTGATTATTTTTCTCTTTTCTTAGTGCATTTACTCTCATTTACTATTATCTTTCATATCTTTGTGTCATATGTAATGTATGAGTTACTAGAACTGTATTCACAAGTCTATTATAGGCCTACATGTACTGTAATTTATAGCCTATTCCATGTTTGTACTCTCATACTCGAGAGGGGGTCGAAAGAAACGATAAAATTCTACTCGTAGAATTTACTTTTACGTTTCTCATATCGTAGGCCCAATATACATTATCATAATGATATAGGCCCTATTTTTTTTTTTGGAGGGGGGGGGGGGGAGACGGGGGGAGGGGAGAAGCAATTTGGATTTGGGAGTAGAAAGTGGATGTGAAGTGAGTTATGTTTATACCTTGTAAAATAAGAGATAAATAAATCTCCTAATATTTTGTATTTTACTGAAATATTATAAGAATTTAGATATCAAAAAATACTAATACACACTGTATAAAAAGTAGGATAGGCCCACATCTCACCTCATGAAACACTTTGGACATAGGGACCTAGTTCTTGTTATACTAAATGTCAAAATGTTACCATTCACTGTGGGGGGAAATGTACCATCGGCTGGTCTCTCTGATCCTCCGTGTAACTTTAAAACAACTATGTTCCCTTGCTATATATGAAACTTTATAAAACAAACAGTACTGTCCTTCCTGTATAACTGATTGATAAATTGCCCATCTACGCAAATATGTAATTTCCGTCGTTAAAAAAAGGGGAAACTCCATAAGGTCAATAGATATCAAATAGTCTGTTGCCCCTATATCTCGATTCCATGAAATGAAAACCCTTGGACAAAGTGACTGAATTTCAATAGCAAGTTTATGTGCTTTTTGCGAGCGTGTTTGAAGTGGCCCTCCATAGGACCTCGTATTTATTCTACAGCTGTATGTAATGCAAATTATCGGTCCGAGCAGCGTGATTTCCAGGGACCTACGACGTGCTCAATGCATGTGTGATAATAGCAGCGCCATAGCCTAGTGCTGAACTATGGTGGTGTGGGTGTGTGAATACGGCCTGTACGCATTGCCCGTGATGATCCGTTTGCCTTTCCTTGCTTTCTACGCTATACGACGTACGACGTGCGTAGCGTTTTAGCGCTAGACGATTATAATTTTGTTCTCTGCATGCGGGTAGTGTGAGGAAGTCGGGGGTTGAAGTACCGGTAAATAAATGTATTGATTTCTTCGCTAGTTGTACAGCTGCAGTGTTCCAAAATGGCTCAGACTGACCAGGAAAAGCGAAAGCAGATCAGCGTTCGCGGTATTGCTGGAATCGAAGACGTTTCCAACTTCAAGAAGAGCTTTAATCGCCATCTTCATTACACCCTTGTGAAGGACCGGAATGTGGCAACGCAACGCGACTACTACATTGCCCTGGCCCACTCCGTGCGTGATCACTTGGTCGGGCGCTGGATTCGCACTCAGCAGTATTACTATGAAACGGATCCCAAGGTATTTTAGTAGCTTACAGACCTTTTATATCATGAGAATCTTGAAAAAGAAAACCTTTTTAGTGGTAGAATAGTACATGTTTTACGAAGGAAGGCTTTCGAGTGAAATTGGCACAGCCACTCACTCCAGGGTCAACTGAACTGGTCAAGGAGGTTAGGCCTACAAGTTGCAGTGTCGTTTGCGAGTCACATAACTGAGTCGTGGTGAGCAGTGGTGTAACGTTAGAATAGTAAATTAAAGTCATTAAATTTCTCCAAATATGCAAAATTGAATCAGATCTAGTTCTGCAAATGCATGATCAGGTCATATGACTGTGTGCTACTATTGAGTATTGTTTAACTTGAACTTGATCATGTTGATGTCAGTTCGGGAAACCCACTCACAAGGGGGGCCCCTCCTTATAAGTAACCCGTCCCCCTTATAAGTAACCCCGTCCCCCTTATAAGTAACCCCCGGGGCACCCCTTATAAGGAGTCTCCACGCTTTTTTGCAATGCAACGCGAAAATGAAAGGACTGCGGCAATTCGCTTGATTATGTCCATAAAGCTTCACAAGTTTCCTAGTTACTCACGAAATTTGAGCAAAATCGGTTTGAGGCATCATATCTAAAATCATGGATTTAAATGCGATGTCAAACGACCCATGCGAATGCTGAAATGCGAGCGATTACTGGCGTGAGTGTCGCCAGGCGCGGCGGCGCGGCAATGCTTGAGTGCAGACGTGGCGACTGAGTACGGAGGTCAATCGACAAACATTGCCGCGCCGCCGCGCCTGGCGACACTCACGCCAGTAATCGCTCGCATTTCAGCATTCGCATGGGTCGTTTGACATCGCATTTAAATCCATGATTTTAGATATGATGCCTCAAACCGATTTTGCTCAAATTTCGTGAGTAACTAGGAAACTTGTGAAGCTTTATGGACATAATCAAGCGAATTGCCGCAGTCCTTTCATTTTCGCGTTGCATTGCAAAAAAGCGTGGAGACTCCTTATAAGGGGTGCCCCGGGGGTTACTTATAAGGGGGACGGGGTTACTTATAAGGGGGACGGGTTACTTATAAGGAGGGGCCCCCCTTGTGAGTGGGTTTCCCGAACTGATGTAGTGCCAACAGTAATAACAGCCTCTGACTCTGAAGCCAAGTTCTGATTAACTGTAACGTCAATTACCGTATGGTCGCCACTTGTGTGTAATTCTTGTGCACGTCGGGCTGGCGAACTAATATCGGCACTGAATTAGTTCGTCGCCCCTAGCCGGGCCGGCCACATATTATTAGCGTGTGTGTTATACATACGCTTCAATGAAGGAGGCATTGTCGGTCACAGCGTTTGAAAATCTCCCCTGCCACCTGAAATCCATTCTAAATCAAAAACATCCTCGCATTAAAAATGGTTTTATCACCTGTTACATATGGTGAAATATATTTTGATTAAAATTATTTGTGTTTTTACGGAGGAAAAAGGTGAATTACGAATGTATTTTGAGAGTGATGAAAATCCGTCGCCCAACCTGATCTCCGATCGCGGCGCGCGTTACATGCGATGTGAATGTCTGGCGACCTTACCGCAGTGGCGACCATACCGTAATTGACGTTAGAATTCTACACAGCCCAGTCGCTGTATAAATTTGACTATTAGTATAAATAGCGACAGGGCTGTACCGAAACGGCCCACAACACAAAGAGAGCTCAGCGATCGCTTTACGATCACTTTGAGTTTTGATACTTGACATCATTTTTTGACACCTCAAACTCATTAAATGTAATCTTCATTTATGACACTACATGTCATAGCTATGTTATCGATATTGACATACATTTCACAACTTACCGAAAATGAAGATTATATGCAGCATGTGCGAACGGTACATCTGATGATCGGGAGTTCATGCGATCGGACCGTGCTTGCTGCTACCAAAGAGCGCACGCACACAGTAGATCGCTGCTCTTCCAGCCACGCACACGCACGCATAATTTGCATTTGCTGAGTGGTCAACGCGCCATTTTGAATTCTGTACCGTCCACTTAACGATGAACCCCGACGGTTGGGGATTGCGCTAGAAAGTGCCATTTTTTTGTTTAATGAACTTATTGTGAGGGCTTAGGCCGACTTATGTAACTTCTGTAATGTAAGCATGCACTTTATGTGAGTAACGTACAACGAAAATGTCTATGAGTAATGTATAAATTGTTATTAGTTGTGTTGTGGTTCCCCACTTTGATGGTGAGGCACCGTCTGTCTGACGGTCGGGCTAAATATTGATGGGCATGTTTGATGGACAATCATGTACAGAGGCCCACAGTAGGTTAGTTATATTAGCGGTAGCTAAATTCGCGTATGCCAAAGTGGTATCCCATGAACCACCACACAGTGAGTACATGTAGCTGGCGAGCTTGTATTGATGTGTTCCACTCTGTGATGATTCTAACTTCTTGGTATACATGGGTGTATGCAAGGGCGGGGGGGGGGGGGGGGGGTCTTGAGGGTCGTACGACCCCCTTCCCCCCCCCCCCCAAAAAAAAAAAAATAAATAAATAAATAAAAATAAAATAAAAAAAAAAAAATCAGAAGGTCCGCATTTTTGCAAAATACAATTTTTTTTTCTTAGGGCCTGTCCACAATGACCTAAATGAAAAAAAAAAAAATTCAGAAGGTCCGCATTTTTGCAAAATACAATTTTTTTTTCTTAGGGCCTGTCCACAATGACCTAAATGAAAAAAAAAAAAAAAAACCAACATTGACCAGGTACCAGCAAAGAGTCCAAACACCTTTGCCAATTGTGTGACATAATTCTAACCAAATTCCAGTCATTTTGACACTTGAGTCTGCCATCCGCTTCAAGCTGCGCTGCAATAGATTTTTGTGTCTCCCAGCAACTTATCGCAACTGGCTGAAAGTTACTCGCGCTTTAACCTGTGCCGGTTGTTTGCTGGAGCAACAGTTGAACACATGATTATTGTTTGCGCGCGCCGCCTTTACATAGGCTAGGCCTACTTTGTGATGAACAGCAACACAAACCTAGACGTGTCACTTCAGCAGGTGAACTGCACGCCAGTCACCAGGTCAGTGCCTAAGTTCTGTTTGAACTTACATAGGCTACCTTACAGCTTGGTTACTGTCAGTGAGCCCTAGCACTATGCACCTCCGTAGACTACAAAGGCACACACGTGGAAAAAGACGCGACGGATTCCATGTTTTAGCCATTCAGATTGTCCGTCAGTATTCATCTTCTTACCTTTTTTTATTTAAATGTTTCTCAAAATTCCACCAAAAGTGTGCACCAGACCGTTGAATTACAATTGTAAATTTTTATTTATTTTTTTTTTTTTCTGAGGACCTTTCCACAATGACCTAAATGAAAAAAAAAAACATTGACCAGGTACCAGCAAAGAGTCCAAAAACCTTCGCCAATTGTGTTACATAATTCTAACCAAATTCCAGTCATTCTGACATCGAGTGTGCCATCTGCTTCAAGCCACGCTGCAATAGATTTTAGTGTCTCCCAGCAACTTATCGCAACTGGCTGAAAGTTACTCAAGCTTCGCCCTGTGTCAGTTGTTTGCCGGAGCAACAGTTGAACACATGATTATTGTTTGCGCGTGTTACCTTTATACAGGCTAGGCCTACTTTGTGATGAACAGCAACACAAACCTAGACATGTCACTTAAGCAGTTGAACTGCACGCCAGTCAGGTCAGCTGTTTGAACTTACAAAGGCTACCTTGCAGCTTCGTTACTGTCAGTGAGCTCTAGTGCTATGCACCTCCATAGAATACAAAGACACACACGTGGAAAAAGATGTGACAGATTCCATGTTTTAGCCATTCAGATTGTCCCTCAATATTCATCTTCTTACCTTTTTTTATTAAAATGTTTCTCAAAATTCCACCAGACCATTGTAAAAATGCAGAAGATCCAATTTAAAAGATTAAATTGTAAAAATGCAGATTCAGAAGATTACAATTCAGAAGTATTCAGAAGATTACAAAGATACAAAATTCAGAAGATTACAATTGTAAAAATGCAGAAGATCCCTCGTGAGAGGGGGACCCCTCCCATCTCCTCCCTGCTCTTTCCACCTCTGTATACAATGACAGCTAGTGACTGGAAAAAACAACAACACACAATTCAGGCACTCTCATTGTGCTGAATATTTGTTTTTCACCTTTTTTATCGAAAAATAACAATATTCTTAATATTCCCCCAGAAAGTGTGCAGCAGATAGTTGAATTCAAGTCTAAATAATATATGTAAAAGCTCCCTCATGTGGAAGGGGGTGGGGGAATAACACCATCCCCCCGGTCTGTCCATCTCCACAGACTTGGTACACAGTGAAGACGCAGACACAGAAAAAGAGGTGAAAGATACCATATATTGTAGATTAGTCTTGAACATTCCATAAAGTTTCTACCTTATTGATTGACAATTATACAAAGATTCCACCAAAGTGTGCACCAGATCATTCAATTTCAGTCCTAAATATATGAAAGAGCCCTCATGTGGGAGGGAATTACCCCTTTCCACCCCCCATTTGGTCTATCTCCACTGAAAAAGTGCAGACACACATGCAGAAAACGAGGTGACATAGACATCATTCACATTGTTCTTGAACATTCAGTTTTCTAACTTTTTGATTGATAATTAATTTTCACAAAACATATTCCACCACAAGTGTACACTGGATCGTTCAATTTTAGTTAACAAATTGCAAAAATTTTCTCATGTGGGAGGGAGATTTCCCCTCTCACACCCTCCCTCTTCGGTCCATCTCCATAGACTTTGATAGTACACAGTGAAAGGACGCAGACGCGGTGTAAAGGAAATTGTGTCAGACACCACAATTTAGCCCTTCACATTGTTCTTGTAAATATTAATTTTTCTTACTGTTTGATTGAATGTTAACCCCAAAAGTATGCCCCAGATCGTTGAACTCCAGTTCTAAAAATGCAAAGCTCCCTGTGTGGGAGGGGGACACTCCCTCCCACACCCTCCTCTTCTGTCTATCTCCCCTGACTTATTAGCACACAGTGAAGATGCACGCAGATTGGAAAAAATGGTGACAGACCCCTCAATTTATCCATTCTGATTATCTTTGAACATCTATATTTCTTGCTTTTTGATTAACAATTTTCCAAATATTTTCCCCCAAAAAGTGAACCAGTTTGTTGAATTTCAGTTCTAAAAATGAAAAATATCCTTTGTGTGGGCCCACACTTTCATCCTGCCCCCCCCCCCCCCCCCCCCCCGGAAAATATTCCTGTGTACGGCATAGCTAGTATGATGGGGGACATTCGAATGCGCGCGCATGCGCCTTACCGTATTTTATTTTCTTCACATACTATCTTTCATTGCAAAAAGGTAAAAAAAATCCAGGATACACCCCTGGTATAAATGAATACTTGAAGCAGTTTTCATGCCTCTGCCACGAAGTGACGCCGGAGGCATTATGTTTTCGGGTTGTCCGTCCGTTCGTAATCAGTTTTGTGGACAGCATAACTAAAAATCTGTTTGAGGTATCCTAATGAAACTTGGCAGGTATATGTATGAGGGGGTGAAGTTGTGCCTATCAACTTATGGGCAAACATGCTGAAGGTCAAAGGTCAAGGTCAAATGCACAAAATTTCACTATTTCCTCTATATCTATGGAATGCCTGAAGGTATTTTCTTGAAACTTAATGTATACATGTAGTGACATGTATTACCCAATCACAATTCTCAAGTGAGAGTTTTGGGTCATGAGGTCAAAGTTCAAAGGTCAAGTGAAAATGTAAAAATTTAATTTTTTTTTCCATATCTTGGAAAGCATTCCAGGTATCTTCATGGGACATTGACTGGCAGGGATTATCTAGGGAATTTTTGGGTCATGAGATCAAGATCAGGGGGTACTATGTCCCATGAAGATACCTGGAATGCTTTCCAAGATATGGAGAAAAAGGTCAACTCATTATTAAAATTTCACTTTTTCCATCATATTCATGCAATATGTGCAAGATTTTTCTTGAAACTCGGTATATACATGTAATACCCAGTAGAGATTCTCTGGGAAGTTTTTGGCCAAGGAGGTCAAAGGAGATAGTGAGATAGTGCACTACTAGCCCAACCAGATGCCATACAAAGCACGGTGTCCCAGTGCGCCGGCTGTGTATAGTTAGTGCACTACGAAATGGAAGCATACGGACTGCAGTGTGACTGGGACCGAGCAAATTTTTTCTATGATTGAGGAATGTTCCTCCAACGAAAAAAAGAATCAATATTGATATGAAAAATCACCAAATACAGGCCATTTTGTGACGCGAACTTTGTGATCTTTCACCAAATTTTCACAAATTCAGAAGGACTAGTCCCTCAAATAAACATAAATTTTGGAATTCTTACGAACATTTGAGCAGCAAAGTCTGTTTTTGTATGGTAGCCTAGCGGAAAATTGCAAAGTAGAAGAAATAGGAAAATGTTTGAAGTGGTCACCCATCATACTATACTGTGGGGTCAAAACTACAAGGTCACACAGAATTTGCAGGGGTCAACCGATTATCACCAAATTCTAATTGATTCTTTCCTGTCACTATCCAAAGATTCCCTGAACATGTGGTGCAAATTCATTCACCTGTTCTCTTGTTATCTTGTACACACAAACCCCCCCCCCCCAAAAAAAAAACAAACAAAAACAAACAAACAAACAAACATATATATGGAACCCTTTACATAACCCCCTGCCGATTTTCAACGGCGTGGGTAATTATATATCATAAAATACATATTCAAATATACACATGAATAATGCATCTCACACCCCCCCCCCCATTACTAAAAAAAAAAAAGAAAAAAAAAGCTAAGGATTATGACAAGCATCTAGTCTTGATTAATTTTTGTGTCAAATAGTAAGACCACAAGTATTTAAAAAGATTTCCTAATTTGGCACTGTTTTGACGCATTATGTAGAAAGGAAATGAAGACAGACGTACCGATGTGATCATGCCGTGACATCTTGTCAGTGTTAAGGATATCTTTCGTCTTGTAATGATAAAAGAATTAGATTATCGAGTTTTATTTTCATTTTCGATCTTAACAGAAATGTTACTTTGATGTTATCTGTAGAAAAGTCATGCTGTCCTAATCAGCTTTGTACAATAATCATCTTTTGAAATATATATTTTTTTATGTTTGAAATATTTAGAAATAGTGTAAAAGTGGATATTTTTGTGCGACTGATTTTTCGCGCTTGGCCGGGTGAGAAGAGTTTCACATGTTTTTAATTCCGCGGAATCAAGACATACAATAACTACTGGAACATATTGCATGCAAAAATATTCACATGCTTTTATTGTCACGCTAGCTTACCGCGAAAATTTCAACACTGTGAAAATGTCCACTTTTACAATACTATAAAAAAAAGGTATACTTGTCATTGACTATAGAGCATTGTGAAGGATTTCAAAACAACATGTCGGCAGAATACGTGTGAGCTGTTATTTCCATGCACAGGTATACAATTGTACATTGTATTTTTAGCTCACCTGAGCCGAAGGCTCAAGTGAGCTATTGCGATCGCTCTTCGTCCGTCGTCCGTCGTGCGTAAACTTTTACATTTTCATCTTCTTCTTGAGAACCCCTGGACCGATTTTCACCAAACTTGGCAGGTAGCATCCCTAGGGGGATAGGATCTCACTTTGTTCAAGTGGGCACCATACTCCACCTGGGGGGCCCCCAGAGGGGCCCAACCCCCCCCCCCCCAAAAAAAAAAAAAAAAAAAAAATTAAGGAATCTTAAAAAATCTTCTTCTCTAGAGCCAGAAGTGATAAAGCTTAGTTAATACTATGAATTAGTACATTGATGACTGTAGTTTCAGATTTGTTCATGGCGGAATCAGGGGTGCCCCCCTTGGGACCCAGGGGAGGGGGGTGGGGAGGGGTCCTAATGGGGCCCAAATTGTACATTTTCATCTTTTTCTTGAAAATGCCATTATGAATTTTCACCAAAGTTGGCAGGTAGCATCCCTAGGGGGAAAAAATTTCATTCCCATCAAATGGGCACCATGCTCCACCGGGTGGCCCCAGGGGGGCCTAAACTTGGTCCGAAATTGAAAATTTTCATATTTTTCTTGAAAACCCTATATTACCAGTTTTCACCAAACTAGGCAGGTAGCATCCCTAGGGGGATAGAATCTCAATTCCATCAAATGGGCACCATGCCCCACCTGGGGGCCCCAGGGTCCTACCCCCCCCCCCCCCCTCCTGTAAGGAATCTTTACAGATTTTCTCTAGAACTTGAAGTGATTGAGCTAAGTTAATACAATGAGTCAGTATATTGATGACTGTTGTTTCAAGTTTCTTCATGGGAGAATCAGGGGTGCCCTCCCCCCCCCCCCCCCCACCCCATTGGGACCCAAGGAAGTGGGATGGGATGGGGGGGGGGATGTCCAAATGCAGGCCTAAATTTTCATCTTCTTGCTGAAAACAACGTAATGGATTTTCACCAAATTTGTCAAGTAGCATTCGCATAGGGATAAGATCTCATAGTGTTTGAATGGACACCATGCTTTCCTTGGGGGCCCCAGGGGTCCAAACCTCCTAAATCAATGAATATTAAATAATATTTTTCTCTAGTTCTAATAAAAAATGATAGGGCTTTAAGTCTTTTTTCCCAAGCTGCATAATCCAATATTCTATAAAGTACAGTGTACTTGGCAGGTCTTTTTACCAGTGTGATGGAATATGTAATGCCCCCATTCTCAAAGCTACCCCCACCACAAGTTTCCAATGTTCTCAGGTAAGAGTCTGCAAGAATGCATGGAAGGTGAACTTGCGATACTCAGGTGAGCGCGTGACCTCCGGGTCTCTTGTTGGGAATAAGGAAGCCACAGACATCTTTACATAATCATCTTTTTTGGCATCGACCTAATGCCTATAAATCCATTTGTGATATTTTCACATGTTGTTAAATTGGCAGCTCAACAGTGATTCGCAAAAATTCTTGAAAATTAAGCCCTCGCGATAATAACAGCTTTTACAGTGTACCATTTATTATCATGCTTGATTTCATATTTGCAGCAGCTGCAGGATGCATACATGTAAAGCGAATCACACTAGGCATTAAAAAGATAGTTCTCATACTTGTCTGCAATGGAGTATTTGGGTGAGGGCCCTTCACTTCACTGGCCAATTGCTCATTCACTTCAATTTAACTCATCAGTCAATGTCAGTTGCCTTTTGAAAACAGGGAAGTTGGTTTGTAACAATAATACAATGAATGGCAATGACAAGAAAAAAACAAAACACCACATGTCCTGTTATTCATGGTTTTATTACTCATTGTATTGCTGTAGAGTAGAATCCAATATACCACTGCAGTATCAGATGCCTTCTTTAGACCAGAGTATTGTATGTGATCACCTTTGAATTAATTCATTCTGTAATTTTCACAGCTGTCTGCAGAATTAGAGTGACCACTTCATGTCTTCCTAGGCTGCTAATGACACTCTTGAATTTTCTGAAAAGTTAATCAAATGGGGAGTTTACATGTATACCTATAAGATATGCCATAAGTAGTGATGTAGTGGCAATCCAATCATGATGAAGTAGCAAACCCTACATAGCCTGTATTGTGACCCTTCGTGCCAAACTCATTACAATTACACCGTGCTCGGGTTACGTGTGGACGGTGGAGCACCAAATGGCAGCCGCCATCTGACGTCTCGTCGCTGCTTTCATTAATACCCTATTCAGGGGATGTATGGGAGCCATCACAGTGTATGATCCCAACACACATGCAACAGTGTGCATGAGATTGACTGAAGTGTGATATTTATGGGTTGATTGAAGCTGTCAGATGAAATTGATACCCAGGATGAAAATAAGGATGTACCCTATGGTGGTACTTATGTATTGTCAGTTTACCATTTTTGCATATCATTTTAAATACAAATTGCTTTTTCTATTTTCCAGGATACTGTATAAGCTGTTATTTTCGCAAGGGTTTAATTTTCACGAATTTCGAGAATCACAGTTGGATCGCGAATTTAACAACACGCGAAAATGTCTCCATGCGCCCTGTTAATAGTGCATTAACGTATTAATTAAAGCGTCGGCGTCAATTCGTGAAAACAACATCTCGCGAAAATATCTATGGCCTCGTCATTCGCGAAAATATCTGTACGCGAAAATAACAGTACTCTAAATATACAGTACTCTAAATTTTGTACCATTTACCAAATATCTGTACGCGAAAATAACAGTACTCTAAATATACAATACTCTAAATTTTGTACCATTTGCAAAAAAATTTTGTGCAAGAATAATGCCAAAAGGTGTCACCAAAGCAGCCATTATATTTCTTTGGAATAGATCTGTTTCAAATTCTGAGCAGGGCAAAGGTTTAACATGACGTGTTTCTTAACCCATTTTAACTTTTACAACGAAGTCAACAAAATTATGAAGCAAAGACATAGAGTCAGAAAGCTATCTTGTCTAGATCCAAATGACGTACAGGAGTAACGTAAATGCTCCTGGCTACAGTGTATCTGAGCATCAAGCAGCATGCAGTCATCAATATGATCAAGTGTTGATCAATGACTCACTGCTCTGTGTCTTTTTCATTGGGGGGTGGGGGATCAACTCTGAATGTTTTCTATGAAACGTCATTAGTATGCCTTTAAATCACATTGCTGAGAATTTTGTGTTGTGCTAGAAATGCCAGTATTACAAGTATGATGTTGAGGAAGTCTACACAATGTTGATACAGTAACATACAAATATGTAAGCCTTTTCAGTCCATTTAAAACCGTGATGTATGTGATCTAAGCTTTTCATTGGTTCAAGTCTTGTGTTGATACAAGCTTGTAATGTTAGACACCGTTTACAGGGCGAGGCGAGGCCGCGGCCGAGCCCACCTTCATTTAAGTGTAAACGCGCAAAAGGCCAAATGCGAGGCCAAAATTGGCCTCGCATTTGGCCACGCTCTGGAGGTGGTCTCGGCCGCGGCCGAGCCCGGCCTTTTCTCAGTGTAAACGCAAACTGGGCCAAATGCGCGGCCAATTTTAGTCTGGCTTCCAAACCCTCTGCCTGTACTATTTCGCTATTCAGGATATTAACCCCCTCAACGTCAAAAACTAGTATAGTTTAAGGTGGTTTTGTCCTGCAAATGATTTTTTCCTTCGGCAAAGGCCTTTGCCCGGATGGCGACTTCGTCGCCACGGAATCCAGTTGGCAAAGAGTCTGAAAACCGGACTATACCAAATTGCGTTTGTTTACAAGCAGAGTGCCACTACGACAAGATATTGAAAGGTTTGAATCAAAAGCGCAGCCGAGCCCGGCTGTGTAAACGGACAAAATTGCAGGGCTCGACCCCGCAATTGAGGCTGGGCTCGGCCGCGGCTAGGCCCAGCCCCGCACTGTAAACGGGGTCCTAGAAAATTTACCATCTCTTTAGTGAACTTTTCTGAAGATATTGAGCTATCAGTTGTCTAGAAATATGTATCCTTCATGTGTTATAAGTGCCCCCCCTTTTTTGTATGAGTGTAGTGGCTTAGATTTCTGTGAACAGATATTTTTGTGAATTGCTCCTTGTCAGTTTTGGCAAGCATTTTCACTTAGGTTGTTATGTATGTTTACATTTTATAATATTGAATATCCCAGGATAGTCCACAAGGGGTGTTAGCATGTTGCTGCTACATTGAATTCTTGTGCAGCATGCTCAAAAGCCAGCAACATGCTGTGCAGCAGGATTGGTGACATGTTCAAAATAAAATGTAATCAAACATGCATAAAAACACGCGCAAAACTTGAGAAACATCAAACTACAGTCTACTTGGATAAATTGTGCGCAAAACATGAGACAGAACATTGAATGTAGTATCTCTCGGCAGCTCAACAGGAAATAAATTACAGAATATTACAACATAATGATACATGTACATGTACTAGTTGCCAGGTGTTATCCATAGGTGCCGTGTTACAAACCTGAGGATTAATGAGTTGTGTAAATGAAGCAGGGAGTTCTATGACAAACACTACCAGGAGAATAACATTCATATTGTTTGTCTTTGTTTCAGCGTGTTTACTACCTCTCGCTGGAGTACTACATTGGCCGTACCTTGACCAACACCATGGTCAACCTGGACATTCAGAGTCAGTGTGACGAAGCCCTTTATCAGGTGTGTAATCTGTGGTCAAAATTCGTGCACATTTTTCATTTGAATGAAGATAGTCTTTGTGTGTTTGTGTTACATGCTTTGTTTATTTCTCATGGCATTATGGATGACAATCGTAGTGCAAACTCCTAATCACCTGCAGGGAGAAACCAAAAATTCAATACACACTAGGTTAGACTGGCATTTGATTTTGTAGATCTGTGCAAATTAATATAGTATAGGGCCTGATGTGTGTGCACTGCATGCATTGGATTAATGTGTATGCCAGATTTAAATATATTCGCATATAGCGGAGTTTAGACTTGCTACAAGGCATTTGATGATAAATAGCCGTGATTTTAAAGGCCCACCAATAGATTTTGCGTTGAAATTTTGAGGCAAACAGCAGAATTCAATTTGTTCTCTTTGGAAAGCTCAACCTGGTCTTTATTGTGTTGACCATCAAACTTAAAAGAGCTCAAAGACTGTGTTCAGTAAAAGATGCCATTTGGGATTAGTGTTGGAGACCAGAAGATTTCTGTTCATGCACCAATATAGTGTAGTGATTTTAGCATCAATACTGAGTCCTTTCAGAAACTTTTTTCGCAAAATGTGAACAGTATCATATTCTCTTTATCATTCAGAGGATTTATGTTACATTTTTCAAGAAGCATTAAAATTGTTTTCTAAACTTTAGTGTCTGGGCTTTAATAATGACAGATGTTGTAAAGTACCATCTTCACTCCACCAACTGTCCTAGATGATCATGTCTCCTTTGACCTTTCTCCAGATGTCAGCTACATTAATAATGATGCATGTTAACAGAGCTTGTCATCCACCACATACAATGTACCTCACTTCATGAACCCTGTGTCTCATTCTGACATTTTCAAACAAGAGCCGTAGCATTGTTAGAGAAGCTGTCTTACATGCAAGCAAGTGTCCATTTACCATTTTATAGGTTTTAAAAGTCCTTAAAGATAATAAAAAGTTTTGGTACCTCAAAAGTTTCCCTGAATTTCCCTGTCTTGGTTTGTGTTTCACGTTAAAGTACGTTGTCTGTGAGAATTACTCGCCCCAAAGTGCTCTCATGTCTTAGTAATCATGCAATAATGGTTTCGTACCAGAGCCGTCGCCGTACAGCGTCGATAAATATTGTACGAAACCACTGACTGCGACCAGCAGCGTGCAGCCCATTGTACGCATAGCTAACTGCGACCAGCAGCCCCATACGCATAGCGTAATGGGGCTTCGCATTGTAACATTCAGGATCATGGCAGAATTAGTATCGCGGGTAAATGTCAATTTAAAATCCCAAAATTTCTTCGAATTTGAAGACTTACCAATTAAGTTGAAGTATTGAAAACAGGCTTCGAACAACGTTTGGTTCTGCCAATAGTCCCTTTCTTTTCGAATTGATGACTGAATGTGACTCGGTCGAGAGGACCTTGGGAGAGCTACATACACCATGGACCGATGCATACACTGACTACTACGGCCAGCGCATGCGCACACAAACATCTTATCCGTTGATATAGGATTTGAAATTTGTGCGCATGTGATGTGTTTGCATGCACTGGCTGTAGTATTCAGTGTACATGGTGTATGTAGCTCTCCCAAGGTCCTCTCGGCCGAGTCACATTCAGTCATCAATTCGAACAGAAAGGGACTGTAGGCAGAACCAAACGTTGCCCGAAGCCTGTTTTCAATACTTCACCTTAATTGGTAAGTCTTCAAATTGAAGAATTTTTGGGATTTTAAGTTATTATTTACTCCGCGATACTAAATCTGTCATGATCCTGAATGCTACAATGCGAAGCCCGATTACGCTATGCGTATGGGGCTGCTGGTCGCAGTTAATTGCATGATTACTAAGACATGAGAGCACTTTGGGGCGAGTAAGTCTCACAGTGTTAGTTATATGAAAGGTACTTTAATCTGAAACACAAACTAAGACAAGGAAATTTTTGAGGTACCAAAACTTTTTATTATCTTTAATCTGCAAGGTTGGTTTGGTGGGTTATTATTATTATTATTATTATTTATTTTTTTTAAATAGGCAATGCATAAATGCAATGTTGGTCTGATTGTCCAACAAATATTTGCCAAAGACTGAAATGCACCTACCTGGTATTTCATTTTGGAACATGTCAAATCATCATGAGTTTTCAAAGTTTTCCAAGGAACAACGTGAATCACAGTCGACAGCGATATGACTGACAAGTTTTGATGGTATTGAACATTAATGACTTGCACACTGTTTCATACAGCATGATATCATGCCATATCTTAATTTTATGGTTGTTATGCTGAAAACCTGTAGACAAAGTTTGAAAATTAGTAGTACATGTATTTGAGCAGTGTGAAGAAGTCAGAAAAACAGGATGACAGCAGTTCTTCAAGTCGCATTTGAAATAAGAAAGTTATTGAATTTTAACATGCTAATATTTTTATTAAATAGTCATATTAGTAACAGCCGTACAAGCACAGTAGAACAGGGGATTGTATCATCAACTCACAATGCTCCCATTGGTTTGTAAACCTTTCCCAAATTAGAAAAATGTTGCTTTGGGTCAATAATTTAGCAGTTGTGACCTCTCTCTTCTATAGGCGTGTATTGTTGTCAAGTTAGACTACATTGGGATCTAATGTGATACAAAGGACACAACTGATTTGTTTTTATTTCAGTAAAGAAGATAGGATTGAGTGAAACACCAACAGGTACACCTGAGAGATGTGTGAACAATCATCACATTTTGTAATGTTTGTGTGTGGTTGCTACAATGTACTAATGTCAGTGTTAAGTGAATGCCTGGTATATATTTTGTAAAAACATGCGAAACTTTCTTCCATGTAATTCCATATCTTTTGTATAGGTCTGATTATGATAATTGACCTTGACCATTTTCTTTTTGTTTGATTTTACTCTAGATGTTATAGCCAATTAAGATATAATGTAGAATTTGCCCTGTAAATCTAGGTACATTTTACCTAGAAGTGATTAATGATGTTTGAATGCAACTGAATTTGAGATGGTTCATTAAGTTCTGAAAATATGTACAGTTGTAGCTTATTTAGGTGATGTGCAAATACATTGTACTTTGGCTGGTACATGTATATAGCCTTTTTGTAATACAACCTATACAGTAAATAGCTTTGTGCTGGCTGGGGTGTTAATTTTATGCTGAAAATATTAGAATTGTTTGGCCATGAAATTCTAGAAGTTTCAAGAAAAAAAAAATTGTGTGTTGCCATTACCTCATGCACTGACTTCAAATCGTCAAAAACTGATTGAATCTGGGCCAATAATTGTTTAGATGTAAACAGATAGTAACCTACTGTGTGAAAGTAAATCCCTAAATGAAAAACAAACAAACAAAGAAAGCTTCAGTTGTTTTTGACAAAAAGGTACAATTGTAAATCAAAGGGCTTAAAATTATTGTAGTTCGTAGCATTAAGCAACTGTGATCATGGTATTAACTGTACAGTATTATCTGCTTTCAGCAGCTGGGAAATGTATGGAGGTGTGCTGTGGCGTTTGATACAATCACTAAGGCCAGCTCAGCTTCCCTGGATAGGGAATTTAGGGTCGGGTGTTGCTGTTTGCTCTGCCAATATGTATGGGGCAGGCCTTCTCTCAAGTTATTTCCTTGTGGGCACACACACATACACACAGATTGCAAGGAGGCATTGATCTAGTTTTTGTGTGTAGGCAAGAGGATGTAGTGCATATCACTTTCAAATTGAGGTTTGAGATCCTTGTAGAAGCAGGTCAACGTCTGTCCTTTGCTTTGCTGCTGAATGAAGGCATTCCTCCCAATTAACATCCAGCTGTCATCATAATGTCTTATAGATACATTGTACATGAACATACATGTAAATGCAACGTTTCTACAGCAGTAACATTTCTTCATTGTATGGCTGTGTTAGAATATAAGTCAGTAGAGATCTGCTTTTTACCAGGAGAATTTATGACTTTGTTTACTGTATACACAGAATATTTCACAAGGGTTTTATTTTTGCAAATTTTGCAAGTCAGCACTGTGCTATTTGCAAATTTTAAGGACACGCAAAAATATTCACTCTGATCTAGATGTGAATATGACTCGCACGCATGCATTCTTTCACTCAGTACTGTACTCCATGATTACAAATTTAACCACTCACAATGTTATCAGAAGTCCCCGATTCCCAAAAAAATTAGACTTGCTAATATTTATGGCATATGTAGTATTCCAGTATGGAGGTTAGAAATGGCAAAAAAAAAAGCGCAGTTGATTCAAATCTCTTCACAGAGCATCTCCTAATGTAGCCATGAAATACACTTTACAGCCAACACAGCCAAAAGTATGTATACAGCAGTTCTACAGCATGTATCGTCAGGGTGGATTGTCATTTACATGTTCTTGGGCAAATGCTGTATAATGTGTGTGCAGATGATGGCTGATATACTTTTAAGGGGAAGACGTGGAAGTTACAGTAGGAAACAAGTTATGACCAAGGAAGTGTTGTATGTAAAGCCAAACAAATGATTTGAAAGTAACCTGACATTGCATTCCCTTATTTTTTTTTTTTTCATTCTCACTCCTGCAGCAATTTTGTTTAGCCATTCATTTCCAGAATGTTTTACTCAATCAAGAAACTTTTTCAAATTACTAGTAGTAAGGCTGGCTACTACAGTATACAATTATACATTGTCATTACCGGCAGAGTGATTGCAAACAAATATTAACTAATATCATTTTCCATTATTTTTAAAATGATACATCAAATATAATTTGATATATTATTTTGAGATGTACACTCTCTCGATGTTGTAGGTTAGAGTGAATGTTTGGATTCTGGAATCATTAGGCTTTTACTGGTGACGTGTTCTTGCTGCATAGGCGTAGGGTTCGAACGTGAATTTTTTGTGATGATTAGGCTTACATCCTTGTATATTCATAGGTTGATGTGAATATACTAGATACTGAAAAACGAATGTTTGTGTGCATTTTAATTTCGCGAATTTCAGGAGAGCCAAGATTCACGAAATGAAAATGCATACAAAAGTTCTTGTCTACACTATATAATGCATTGAATGTTAGAGGCAACTCGCGAAAATTTCATGCTGCGAAAAAGGCATTCGGCTGCAATTCGCAAATATGTGTAAAATTTCTGTGATGATCAATCCTATAGTCTGATTTGTTATTTTCTTGTGTTTGTCAACTGGTCTAAAGTGATTCTTGTTTTGATATGGCATTGATTTTTATTTATGTGTGCATGTACAGCCTGTAGGTTGGTGTGAATATACAATGTAAACATTTTCCTGTTTTATAGTAATGCTCATATTTGAATATGTTTATCGTCTTTAGGTTGGTCTGAACATTGAGGAGCTGGAAGAGATAGAGGAGGATGCTGGCCTGGGAAACGGTGGTCTGGGCAGATTGGCAGGTAACCAGGCAGTCCTTGCCCCTAACAGCATCCTGAGAACAGATCAAATCAAATCTGTGTATCATGAAACCCTTTGAGACTGCACACTCTGCCCATCATACTCTTGTGAGGCACATGAGTGGGAAGGGGTGAAATAACAGTGAGCTGTAGTTCATAGATTTTCTGTCTGTCACATAGATATTTCATTCCAATGTAGCAGGTTGATTCATTTGTAGAGTCTTGTCTTGATTTTCTCTCTGAAAGCCATGCTCTCAATAATGCGGTGGTGGAATTCTGCAGTGTTTTCTGTATTGGTTGGCGCATTCGCATTGACAATGAAATACCCTGGTATTTCACATTATAGTAATGTCATTGCAAATAAACCACAAAAATGATAATGGTATTTAGAATGGTAATTCCAACTTCATGCAAAATTCGGATGTGAGATTTGAGTATGAGTTGTTTCATGATATATATACCAGTGACTGCACAGCAGTGTATTTCGATGTGATGTGACACACTGCTTGTCCATTTAATACCTATAGTTGATAAGCACATTTGCTGTGCTTACCAGAAGTACTGTGTACCATAGTGTTACATGAATGAGAAAGGTACCACTTGAATTACTGCAATATCTATTATGGTCATATTTCGCCAATGGTACCAACAAATTACTGTGGTATTTGATATCATGTTACTTTTTCATAGTGTGAGTGCACCTGCTGTTGATGTCAATTTTTTAATGGGAATATTTGGCTGAAAAAAAAAAAAACCAACAAAAACTATAATGGCTAGAACTTCATTTTTCTGCCTCATCTTGGCTATTCTGTTATTGTTTTCCATGGCCATGTCATGGTACGTACATTTTGTTAATGAGAAAGCAATGATATCCATGATGACTAGGTGCAAATAACTTGAGATAATTTTTTGAAACTTGGAGGCTAATTGTCTCACACTCAGTCATGCTTAAACTTTTGCAGCAGAGTGGAAGTCTGCATAGTTACTCTCTGGTATTTTCTGCTGATGTGTTGTCTAAATATCTACATGCAGCACATGAAAGGTGAATCCCAGTGTTTGTCCCTGGCTTTATTTTGTTTTCAGAAATATCATTGATTATAATTTAAAGATAATGTACAGATTTTGTGATGTTTATCGGCTGATTTTTTTCTCTGCAGCTTGTTTCCTGGACTCCATGGCGACGCTTGGCCTGGCAGCCTATGGATATGGTATACGCTATGACTATGGTATCTTTACCCAGAAAATCCAAGACGGAAAACAGGTAGGCTGGCAGTTTCATGATTGCCATGTTGGGATGGGATGAATCTTTGCTTCTTCTGCAACCTGTGGTGAAATATTCTAACAGTGAATTCTTATTTAGATGATAAATAGATCCATTTCAATGTTTTTGCTCTGTTAAGATTATAAGTTATGATATGTCAATTCTAGTAAGCAATGTGATTGTTACACAGTAAGTTCCTGTTTGTTATCAATTTAGGTAGACACACTAAGCACAAATATCCACCAGAGTTCTAAAGTGTACATAAAGTATAGTAAAATATTTGAAAGTAATTATTTGCAGTCATTAACCTGCATAGCGAAGTGATGATATTTTTTTTTAAAACTTTTTATTGGATGTAAACCAACAGGTAAACAACATATTTACAATATTTACAAAAGGTACACATAAAGTCAATATCAGCAAAGGTCAACAAATCACATGCTAAGTATACAGAATATTAATTATACCGAAGTTTAAGCTGTCAATATCTTGTGGGAATTGGTGTTATTTGTAAAATTATCAAATATTACCAAATATCATCACATAAAACGGGCATACAATTAAAAAAAAACAAAACAACAACATTATAGAGGGTTAAGTTGGATTGTCCATTTATTCAAATGGTTCGGTAATTTGTCTTTCTTTTCGGCAATCTTCTTTTCAATATTTTGTTTCATTTTTGCAAAAACCAGAAATGCCTCAAAAATTGGATGGCGATCTTGAAATTTGCACACATATATGAAATACTTCAAACATAAAAACAAAAAATTGATACATGTTTTATGTTTTGTTTCCTCATCAATACCAAACATTAGATGAAATGGTGAAAAATCCTCATTCCTTCCGGTTTCTTTTGAAATCAAAGAAATCAAATTATGCCAAAGCGGTTTAACTTTATGGCAATTAACAAACAAATGATCCAAAGTTTCAGGATGTTCATTGCAAAAAGAGCAATTTGGTGAATTCTTCTTTTTAATCTTAAAAAGAAAACTATTGATCCCTATGGCATTATGAAACATTTTAAAGTAAAATGCTCGTAGCTGAGTCTCGATTGTACATCTGAAATTGTTGGTATGATAAATAGTCCAATCTACCTCCTTTAAGTCCTCTCCTTCCTCTTGAAATACATCATTCCATTTATTTTCTGCCTTGCATGAATTCATAAAGCATCCCAACACACTATATGAATGACGTGGAACTTTTTTTACCCTCAGTAATTGTGAGACAATTGTATCATACAAATTTCCATTATCCTCATTCTGTTGGGGGAAGTCAAACCACTGTAAAAAGATTCCATTCATGAGGGAGTCATATTTCCTTCGATCTCTGATTGGAATATCATATTCGATGACTAATTCTTCAAAGAGCTTGACCCTAGATCCAGTGTATAACCGAGAAAGTTCAACTAAACCCTTTTCTAGCCAAATCGGATAATAAAAATATGATTTGATGATACTGAAGTAATTTCTCGAAATGACATACATGTAGTATACACTGTGTATGTATGATGTGCTTGTATACAGTGACTCAGCAAAGCTGTATTGAGTGGATTCTAAACAGAGTCGTGAAAATGCAAGATTACTGTTTCTTTTCAATTTATTGAATAATGCTCCATTGAAATACAAGGTGTAGACCAATGACTCTGCAGTTAACATTCATACATGTACCTATTGGACTATCCCAAGTGAAAACAGTCCTTATTGATCCCTGTCATGTGTGTCTGTCATGTGTGTGAAGCATGTATGGAGTGGAGTATATTCATATACGTATGTAATGTACAAGAGAAAAGAGAATGATTTTTGTCGTCGTTTATGATGATAAAGACAGAATCAACACAGAGCAATATTAAATGAATGTGAAATGATATTTGTCTGTGACATCAGTATGTCAACAGATAATGGTGTTCAAAAAGAACATCTAGGCTGAGACACAGTGTCCACAAGTCAGCACACAGAGTTAAAAGTCCATGTACACATTTTTTGCTGTTTGGTTTTCTGAATGAAACTTATGGTTAAAGGGATAGTATAGTATCGATGGAGATGAGAATTTGGGTTTTAACTTCTTGTGAGATACCAAGAAACCACTTATGAAATAGTACAGACCATACCATTCTTAAAGGAATTCAAGGTTTATTTGATGAGAATCGGTTATGGAATGACTGAGACATCCAAAACAAAGTAAAACAAAGCGATTGTAATAAAAGGTGGGTCCCACCTATCATTAGGATTGCTCTTTTTTGGATATCTCAGCCATATCAAAACCAATTTTCATCAAATAAATGTTGAATGCCTCTTGGAATTATATGTTCTTTCATAATTTCATAAAAGATTTCTCATTATCTCACCAAAAATGTTAGAAACCTCAAGTTAGATCTCAACCAAAACTATACAATCCCTTTAAAGAGAGTATTCACAGTAAACAAGTGGATGCTTCTTGAGATTGTTTGTGGCGTGTGCAGATTACTGATATGATTCATGAGTTAGGTTTAAACAGTGATGATATATTTGATCTGTAAATCGGTCAACAAAGCTTTTCAAAAAGTGGAAGAGAGATACATGTATGATGTATGGGCTCTAACTTCCATATATCTAGCAATGGCAATCTAGAAAAGAAGGAACGACTACCGAAAGCCTTTTAATCATGTTCTAATGTGTTTTTTGTTCTGATATTGTCATGAACATTGCATTTCAGTATTGATGTTATGTTAATGATGAAATTTGAGGGGTTTTTTTTTATTATCAGTAGTAATGATAATATTTTTTTTCACTGTTATTATTGTTACTACAGGTATTATTAATGTAGTTATTATTGTCATTACTATTATAATTATTATTATTATTATTATTATTATTATTATTATTATTATTATTATTATTATGCTGCTACTACTACTGTGATTATGATTATTATTATCGTTTTCATTATAATAATGATAATAATAAGTAGAAGTAGTAGTAGTAGTACTACTAGTAGTTGCATTGTTATAGTTGCATTGTTAATATTGTTGTCATTACTATATGTTATCATCATTATCTTTATATTACTGTTTTTGTTATAATCATTACTATCATCACAGTCGCAAGTATTGTTTGTGTGGTGTTTTATTGTGTTTTCATCACTATCACTGTGTGAAACTTTATGTGATATTGCATATCAATTAGTTTATTTTGATACATGATATACCCAAGTGTGTGTGTCTACAGAAGGTATTTAATGCTTGCCCCATGCATACCTCCAATCTAGATGCCAGTCTCTCAAATCTTGCCTCACTTCCTGCATCTTTGTGTAGGTTGAGGAACCAGATGACTGGCTGAGGTTTGGAAACCCATGGGAGAAAGCTCGCCCTGAGTACACCATCCCGGTCAACTTCTACGGACACACTGAAAACAAGGATGGAAAGGTCAAGTGGGTTGATACGAAGGTCAGTAGCATATAGATTGACCACAAGCAGTGCCCCCCCCCCCCCCCCCTTACTCAGGAATTGACCAAAGAACTTTCCTTCCCTGCCAACCAGCAGCATGCACCTGGAATCACCACAATCTTTCATGTAATATGATTTTCTGTTTGTATTCTATGTCCGCTTGTATTGTATGTTGAATCACCGAATAAATGATAGTAAAAATGATAGTCCGAAAGGGCTACAGTTGTAATTGAAAGAAAGGAAAAGGAAGTTCGGAATAAGATTTCTCAGAGACTCATTGTTATGTCATCAGCTGAATTCACTTTGTATTATGCTAGTTGGCTTCTATGAACCATTCTCAAGTGAAGTGTGTTGGAAATTATGAGTATTTGCAAGTCTGTGCCCCTACCACATGGCATATAGGGAGAAAAACCTTGTGCTGTTTGTAGAATATGAAGAGGAAAATAGATATAGGGAAGCATTCTCACTATTTGATCTTTCCAGTCCAACTTTCTTTAACATAGCGAAGCTGAGACATTATGTGAAAGAAACATGTGTACCTTTATTTAGGTATGAAATTGCAAATAAGCAAACCATTGTTCTAAGTCAAACATAGAAGTTTAATTATTTGCAGGAGTATTTGTGAAAAGCTTATATATGTACAAATGTGAAAAGTATAGTATATTTGATGAATATTGTTTCCCTGTGTACAATATTTGTTTAGGTTGTCTTTGCCATGCCGTATGACAGCCCCATCCCAGGCTACAAGAACAACACGGTGAACACCATGAGACTGTGGTCGGCCAAGTCCAAGAATAGCTTTGATCTCACTTTCTGTGAGTTGATTCATCCTTTAACCAGTCAGCTCTTTCATGCCATGCTTTCATAGCTATTGACCTCAATAAACACCCTACCATTTTGGTGATATGGAAATATAAACAATGACAAACTTGTTTTAGAGCAAAAGGCCTTCTAGTTATCACTATTAACACAGACAAATTTGTGAAATATTTAGATCCTGAGTGAAAACCACAACTACTAGACTTACATTACCTGCAGATTGTGCCCAAAGTAAATGAGGTTTGCATTGCTTTGAAGTAGCAAGAAATGTGTGAATAGCATATGTATATCATTCCTTAAGCAAATATTAACCCGTTGAGGATGGCTGATTTTGCTACAACATGAATTTCCCATAGACCCCTGCCCGAGTATACTCGGGACTTGTCCTCAACGGGTTAAGATAATGACATGATATTGAATTGTACGGACTGAAGCATCAGAATTGTATCATTTCCCCAAATTTTATGCCTAAACATTAATATGACTTTAATTTTACAGTCAATGATGGAGACTATGTACAAGCTGTGTTGGATAGGAACAGTGCTGAGAACATCACAAGGGTCCTGTACCCCAACGACAATGTAAGCGTTCATGAATTCTCTCTTTTATCTACACCAGAACCAGTAGACAAGAGAGTTTACAGAGTGATTAATCCTTGTAGTAAAAAAGAAAAAAAAGGAAGAAACCACTCCAGCTTTCTATCAATACTCTTCATAATTGTGAGTCTTATCATTGTAAATGATGTATTTCTAACTGCATTCTAGGACCAGAAGGAATAAAAAGCTGCATTGAATTAATAATGTATTTTTATCTCTGCATTACCTTGAGATAAATGAAATACTTTCACCCTGTAACTGTACATTTTATCAGTTTGAACATAGATGCTTGTAGTGAAAAAGAAAATACCAGGTACTTTCTATTAACATTTTACATTCTTACCACCAGGTAAAGTAACTTCTTGCATTGTAAATGATTTTTGATACACTTGTAGTCAGTATTTTTGATAAGTTGTTGTAGTGTAACATAAGTATGACTCTAGAGACACTTCTCTGTCAAAGGTACGTCCTCAAAACAGATGGATTCATGCAAAGCAAGAGTGAAAGATAGTGGTTGACATATTTTGCTCACTGTTTGTGCCCAAGGTTGTTGAGGGTAAGGAGCTTCGTCTGAAGCAGGAGTACTTCATGGTGACAGCGTCTCTCCAAGACATCATCCGACGCTTCAAATCCTCCAAGTTTGGCTGCAGAGACCCAGTCCGAACCTCCTTTGACAGCTTCCCAGAGAAGGTGTGTTTAGACAGTTCAACCCCTTCCAATGACCATAGATAGGTTTCTTTGATAAAGTGGTCAGCATTTATATTGAGGATTCCATTATCTCTCCATTGGTGTATTTTAATCTGTCGTCTGATTAAACTCCCCATAACAAATAGTTTAAGCTTGTTCTATAGTTCCATACTGCCTATAATATGTATGTTTGTACTAATGTATGTGTGTATGTATGTACAATGTATGTATGTGTATGTGTATGGCAGTGAATTGTTTTAACAAGGAGCCATGTTCTGCTGCGTGCTAAGAGATAAGGTTAGCTTGATTCGTCATGAGTTGAGTGTGATATCTGGAGCACAAACCACAATTGTTGGCCTGGTCTATGATTTGTACCTTGCCATCTCCACATATAGGCAGTTTCTAAGGAAGTTGGGCTCTGTCCTGTGGTATGTGATGCTCTCAGCTCTCAGCTAACTTGTTATAAAAATGTAGTTTTGCAATTACTGTAATGTGCCTAATTATACCGCCTAGAGTCACATAGTGTATAACACACCTTGTTGAAGTCTGGTTAACTGTCAGTATTATATCCAGCCATCTGATGTACCTGTGTCCACTGTGTCCATAACAGGTGGCCATCCAGCTGAATGATACCCACCCCGGCCTGGCCATCCCAGAACTGATGAGGATTCTACTCGACATTGAGGGACTTCCATGGGAGAAGGTAAGAAATCACAGGTTGAATCATTTAGTACACTCAGTTACAGGTCAGAGAACAGAAGTAGTTCCGTCATAGGGAAGACAAGTCTGTCACAGATGTAATTCCCTGGATGATATTCGTAAATTCATGAAATGTGTGCATCATGAATTGATATAAAATCTTTGCCATAAAAAAAAAAAAAAAGATTTAACCCTAACTTACCTGGGGGGGGGGGGGCCATAATGGCCCCCCCCCTCGACAAATTCCGCGACCATTCCGCCGCGCAAAATTTTTTGACCACGCCGCTCACTGACTTTTTACTTTCAAGTCTCGCGCAACTTTTGAGACCAAATTTGTCGCGACCGGGCATACCGTTCCGAAGCCACGCCCCTTCAAAAAATGTTCGTCCACCCCAAAATTGCTCAAAAACGTGATTTTGTGTACAAAGTCAATACAAATTGTGTTTTTTCAATTAATTCATATAAAGATTCATATTTTTAATTTTAATGGCTGAAATAAATGTATTTTAGTATAGCTATGCTTCTAAAGATGTGTATGACAAATTCTGCTGAAAAAAACAACAAAAACAAAAGTTCGAAAAAACAAAGAAATACATTAAAAAATGATAAAACAATAGAAAACATAGGAAATTAATTTTGATACTGATTTTCTTTTTACGTACAAATGTTCGGAATGTCACTAGGAAAATTTAAAACAAAAATCAGCATTCCATAAGCTTTTATAAGCCAATTATAGACGAAAATGAGTTTTTTTGCATATATTTGCATAATTAATTAATTTAAAATAAAAACTGCAAATTTTTTGAAAATTGAACTTAACAGTCTTGTAGATTACATCCGGCTTTATGTTCATGCAAAATTTTGCGGCGATCGCGCGATCAACGGCCGAGATCTGAAGGGGGGGCCATAATGGCCCCCCCCCAGGAATTCAAGCTTGCTAAATAGCCCAGGTAAGTTAGGGTTAAGAATGTAAGAGAAAGTGTTGGACTTGATCCGCACTATTTTGTCTTTGATTTTATAAGCAGATGATTTCATATGAGAAATGATACTGTGGGATAATTGCAATAGTGGATATTGATATATTGATATTCATTTTTACCATCAATATCTTTTCCCACTTTTCATTTAGTGCAGTGTAAGATTTACTGTTGTAGTTGTCAGTTTAATTTTTAATTCCTTTAAGAATAAAATCAGTCAGTCACTGATCTACAAAGTTTCACTTTTTTGTGACATCCGGGTATATTCAGATATGATTCTTGATAACAAATCTCCTTCAATAATAAGTCTTTGAATAATATGTGGGGCACTTTGTACCAGATTCCTTTTGTGATGAATGTTGATGGTAGAAGGGGCCTACTCATTTTATACTAGTATTTCACCTTCTCATCCCCAGGCCTGGCCCGTAGTGGTGAATACCTTTGCCTACACCAACCACACCATCCTGCCAGAGGCCCTAGAGAGATGGCCGGTGGGTCTACTGGAGTACGTCCTTCCTCGCCATCTACAGATCATCTATGAGATCAACATGCACCATCTGGAGGTCAGTCCCACACAAAGATATCGATGTGTGTCTTTCTTTGGGATCGTAATGGTCAACTGACTTTTCACTTGCTGTCTAAAGAGATTGTATCCTGAAATTAGAGGAAAACTGGACTGAAATTCAGTCTGTAGACTGTAAACTCAGTTGCTTTTGATATTCAGGCATATAACAAAACTTTTGTATACTAAAAAGACATGTAAACTAGTTACATTACATTTTTTGGAGAGAAGTTGTCGCAATCGTCAAAATATTTAGCTCTTAAATACGCAAATCATTGATGACAAATATGAAAATGCACATAATGATAGTTATGTTAATTACCAGGCAAGGTAAAAATTCTTGGAATTCGTTGTTTCTCATCATTAAGATATTAAGCTCAATGAACCTTGGGTGATAATGTTTGAAAGTGTCCACATTAATAGTTGATAAATATGTCTCTTGCAGGAAGTTCGACGGCTTTACCCGGATGACCCGGATCGTATGCGCCGCATGTCTATCGTTGAGGAGGGTGACCACAAGCGTATCAACATGGCCCACCTTTCTATCGTGGGTTCTCATGCTGTCAATGGTGTGGCTGCCATCCACTCCAACCTTCTCACAACCAGCGTGTAAGATGAACTTCCTTTTGCTGTCAGCTCAAAGTACACCTTCTAAGATCTGTAGTGTAAGACTGGGAAGTTTTGATATTGTACTTCATATATGTAGCAGTAAAACTACATTTCCAGATAAAGTTTCAGTTTGTGAAAGTTTTCATTCTAAATTTCTTGTCTGTAGTTGCAATGAAACTTTTTGTAAATGTGTTACTCATTACAGGCAGATTGAAATGTTTCTAATGTTCTTGGATAGTCTGCTATTTTAATGTAAGTTTAAATTCAGTAGTGAGGGAAGTATGGGAATTTGATACCATTTATAGTTAGTGGTCATGTGCTAGGCTACTATGCTGATGACAAGCATGGCTTTTCATGATGTGCCAATTTCCTCCATTGATGGCAATTTTACATTGTCTTAAAATGATTTTGATGATGATGATGATGAAGATGATGGTTGTGATTTTGGTGATGATGATGATGATGATGGTGATAAATGATGAGGATGATGATGATGATGATGATGACAGTCAATTTGATTTGTTTTGGTATGAAGCTTCAAGGACTTCTATGAGATGATGCCAGACAAGTTTCAGAACAAGACAAATGGCATCACCCCACGTCGCTGGCTGCTGCTGTGCAATCCTGGCCTGTCTGATGCCATCGCTGACGTGAGTCGACAAAAACGTCTCTTTTCACTAACTACCATCTCATGTCACATTGCTGTTATCAGCTATGGGAGGATCACTACTAGAAGTACTTTTGACATTCTATGTAGGATATTTGCTGTTGGTAGAAAAATCCCCTTTTCTTCCAAGATTTTATTTCATACTTCAGTTATTTAATCAGCAGTAAGGTGCAAATCTGATCCTGTTGATGTTCATATTGGTTGCATATTTATTGAGTTTGTAACCGACAAGTTATCAAGAGCATCATTTCAGTTATAAAGATTTTGGTAAACAGTCTACTCTGATTTAAATTGGATCATATTGATTACTCTGTGTTAAAAGACAGGCCTGCCTTGGTCATGAATTATTGTACCTGTTAATTATAAATGATGTTAAGACACAACTCTTTAAAGCTGAAAATAAGCATGTTATCATTATGGAGCTGGTGTGTGGAGTCATTGATGATGAGACGATGATACTCGGCTTCCTGTCTCTACTGCAGAAAATTGGTGAGAAGTGGACGACGGACTTGTTCCAGCTGAGAAAGCTGGAGCAGTACGTAGCAGACAGAGCTTTCCTCATGTCTGTGCAGCAAGTCAAGCAGGTGAGTGTCATCACTCAGTCACAAAGTGTTTCACAAAGAATTTAAGTCCATCTTGAATTATAAGATCATCTTAAAAACATAGTAGTCTGTGTGTGACTTCAATTGATATATTCTAACTTTCTTATAGAATGAAAATTTGGGGAGGCTTTTTTTTTTTTTTTACATACAGGCATTAATGAACAAAATACAGTAAGGGACATTTTTTTTCTTCTGTAAATTTTGATAACAATTTGAAGTGGATTCTGAAAACATTAGACAAATTGAAACGAGAAACTAATGGCCTACCATAATTCTAAGTTGATCTTGACTTTCAAGTTTGACTTAAATTCTTTGTGAAAATTTCTGAAATTTTTGAAAGCATTTCAGTCAGCATACTCATTGAGCTTATGCAATATTATGTTGCTTTTGGGTTTTAGTACACAAACCCACAACAGCTAGACAGGTCTTGTGGAACTACACCTCAGATAGTATGATGTTCATTGCTTTGTGGGAAAAAAAAAAGAAATCTTCCAGGGTAGAGAGTATGGTAGGAAAAGATGTGGAATCGCATTGTATAAAACCGTCTTGCTATTATGAGCAGATATACCTGTTGATATCAAGGTGCATACCATTAGATATTGTTATGCTTCTCTCAGCCAACTGTCTCATTATTGATGACATCACAAAAGACAGATAATTGAGGGATGGGCCTTTAGTTGGTGCAGACAAAAATAAAACCTTAAATGATTAAGAACATTATATATGTATTTCAGTAAAACAATTCCTGAATTTGTGATATGAAGACCTGTTCACATCGGCAGAAGACGTCGCACACAAAGGACTGAAATTTGATATCAAGAGACCTTGACAAAATTCATATGTTTAGTCGATTAAGAAAGAGTGCTGTGCAAATATTTCTCAGTATTTTATTTTCATGAAGCACAATGATGGGATGTTGTGGACTTCTTGTTTGTTCGTTTGTTTGTTTTTTGTTGTCTTTTAAAAATGATACAAAGGGGGAAACCAGAGTTTCATTGCTCAATTTTCTTGTCCTTCTAACAGGAGAACAAGATGAAGCTTGCCCAATATTTGGAGAAGCAGAATGGAATCCGGATCAACGTCAACTCCATGTTCGATGTGCAGGTGAAGCGTATCCATGAGTACAAACGTCAGCTGCTCAATGCTCTGCACATGATCACATTGTACAACAGTAAGTCAGCAGAACCTTCTTCCCTCAAACATGCCGATTGTATTCATACAGATTGCTGGTTACAACAGTCTTCATATCATACCCAATTCCGTGACAATTAAATGCAGTTGATTTATGCTTTACTAAGACTTTTGCTAAAAGATGATACTATCCAGACAAGTTTTTAATTTCTAAATGATTAACTTTAGCTGCTTATTAGATAATCTCTGGTTTTATGAAGCTCTGCATGGATGTAGGTTGCAGAGTGACTCATTTGAAATCAATCTTGTAAGTGCTGCAAGCTGTTAAACAGTGCTAATTCACCACCGAGAACCAGCATGGTATGCAAAGCAGTGCAGTGTATATGAAAATGCTCTGTTTTATTTACTAAATTTTGAATAAGAATTAAGGTATTGTGATGATTAGTGGTGACCTCTATGGCTGTCTTCCATTGTACACTCCAGGGATCAAGAAGGACCCCAGTGCCGATTTTGTCCCTCGGACCATCATGATTGGAGGCAAGGCAGCCCCAGGATACTACATGGCCAAACTCATCATCCACCTCATCACCAGCATTGGCCGCGTCATCAACAGCGATCCCATCGTGGGAGACAAACTCAAGGTGGTCTTCCTGGAGAACTACCGCGTGTCACTGGCAGAGAAGGGTGAGTGGGATGGATGAAGAATTAGAAGGGTTTCGTTGGGGAGACCCAAAAGTCATTGTCAGTCATAGTTTTCAGGGAAATTGGCTCTGATTGATGGCTACTGATGTTTCACTTGGGTCAGAAATGTATTGAGATAATGAGATATTAGAGTGAACATACCTTTATCTGTGACTTCCCAGTTAGGCGTTGCCAGTGCAATAACTGAAATACAGACAAGTAGCAACTTCAAGCAATACATTGTTGGAAGGATTGTATTTTTTTGTGGTATTTGTTTATATGTTTCATATTGACTTGTGTAGTAAGCAGACATGATGCATGAGTTTTACAAAGCTTAAGTGAATGTGTTGAAAAATGTACGTAGAATGAAAGATAGGGGTATTCCTTTTACTGTTCATTCTTTTATCTTCTTATCCATGTATGCCACTTTCCTTCCATCCGTCCCCATTTTCTCCATCCTTCACTTTTCCTTCTCATCTATCCTCTCTTACCTTCTATCAATCAATACATACTTCATGTACCCTTCTCCTCCTATCTCTCCATTCTCCTCCTTTCTCCCACTTCCCTCCATCTTATCTTCTCCATCCATTCTTCTCTGGTATCCATCCTTCCCTCCGTCCCCCTTCTCCCACCTGTCGTCTCTTCCTTCTCCCCTCCCTCCCTCCCTCCTCCTCCCTCCTCTGTCTTCCCCTGTTCTCCCTGCAGTGATCCCTGCCTGTGACCTGTCTGAGCAGATCTCTCTGGCAGGCACTGAGGCTTCGGGCACTGGCAATATGAAGTTCATGGTAAGATTCACAAAGTTTCACATTTCTGCTTCATCTAATGATCAATGCAAACAGCAAAAGAAGATAATTTCAAATTGTCACATGTTAGAAAGTACATGTGGCTCTTATTCTCTGGCTTTGAAGTTTGTGGTGTGAATAAATGTAATATCTATTTTCTGCCTGTTTACTGCGAATCACTGTGTTTTGATGTTTTCCCGTGGAAGAAGCATTTTACTTATTGACATTCAAGTGCAAGCAACATCCTTGTGGTAGCATGGATGTGGAAATTTGATTTCATATCAACGTTGGCTAAGCATTAAAGCTGAAGGTGAGGTCAGCATTGCTCATGAGAGATACATCAAAATCATAGAATTGTGTTGTGTGTTGTAAGTGATGTTGGCAGGAAAAATATCACAACTTGTGTCCATTTTCGGTCAGAAAAAGTTGTTAATGGATAGTACTGTCTCTTTGAAACCTTAATTATGCAGTTGAACGGAGCTCTGACGATTGGTACCCTGGATGGAGCTAACGTGGAGATGAAGGAGGAGATGGGAGATGATAACATTTTCATCTTTGGGATGACGGTGGAGGAGGTGACTCAGAGGAGACCAGGGTGAGAATGGTTTGAAGCTTTTATCACCAGTCAGTGAAGAACATGGGAGCAAGATAATACAAGTCATCAAGTGTTAGATGCAACATCTAATGGTCCTGGGGGATGGTTGCCTCTTCCACTTTTTTGAAATGTATTCACAGCATTTGAAGGTAAAACATAGTTTTGGTACGCCAGTGAGAACTGTCAAATTTTGCTCCAAAATGTACATGTATGCCTAAGAAATGTATGGACCAACGCTGTAATAACAAGATATTTGTTGGGTAATGACGAAAATGTGAAATATTAACCAAAAGGTTCACTGGAGTGACAATCTCAGAACTTACCCAATCAGGGTCAGGCTAACTCAGACTCAGGGACAACTTGGCTTCGCTTTGAAATGTCCCTCTGGAATGTACAGTGTTGTACTATGGAAGAGCTTCATGTTCTGGCTTGTTGCACTTTTGGTTCGAGTTGATAAAACAGCGCGCATCAAAGAACCTCTTTGGCGCGCATCCAAATGAACTTGCGCCTGTGTATAAAATATGGCATTCACAAACTGCATATAAATTGTCTGAAATAGGGCTGAGATGTACCCGAGACCAAGTTAGTCTGTACCCTTCCTGAATAAAAGATGGTATACAGACTTTTGTTTTGATCTCAAAATACTCCAAAACAAGTCATCATCCGGACCAATTGTGTCAGCCAGGTAAGTTTCTTGCTCGACTCTTTTGATATACTGCAAGCAAATATGAAATGGTGCAAGACAATGTTTTCACTTTAATGGGCTGTAGAAGTGCAGGTGTGCTGCTGCACGAAGCCTTTTAAACAAAGCCCCATTTTACCGCTTGGTACACATAGTTGTAACATAAATGAAACTTTAATATTTGTCATTAGGATGGGACGCCATTAGACCTGTCAAGAACTGGATCAGAAGTGAGGTCATATTATTGGAGTGACCTCACAAGCTTTGGTCAAGAGGCCAAAAGTGAAGTGTATATGATAGGCACAATATATTTCAAATGATATCTATTAGGTATGATGGGTAATGACCCCCCCCCCCCCCCAAAAAAAAAAAAAAAGAAAAAAGAAAAAGATATACACAAGTCAACAGCTTACCAAACTTAACTCGAAGGATACTAATTATTAATCAATTGATTTGTCTGTTGCAATTCTTTCTGGTTGTAGGTACAACCCACGTGAGTATTATGAGAAGAATGCTGAGCTGAAGCAGGCCATTGACCAGATCCAGGGCAACTTCTTCTCGCCCAACAACCCCGGCACCTTCCAAGACATTGTTAACTCCCTGCTTCACCACGACACGTAAGTCAGATGAACCGTCTTGCTGTCATTGTGGAAAATTGCAAGAAGCGTGATGATGCTGCTGCTCAGATAACTGATTTCTGTCAGGGAAATTTGTCTTTGAATATATTGATATTATGAGAGTAATGGACTCACTCACTATGGAGCATGATTTAAAAGTGAATAGTCCTTTTCCAAGCAGTAGATCATGTTCTTTATCTGTTGAAAATTTATGAGATGATAATATGAAATTTTACATGTTGCATTTGATTTGGAAAACTCATCCCCCTCCCCACCCACACACAAAACATTACATGAATAGCTTCCAATGATGTAGCCCTCCTAACTGATCTCTGTGAATATATGAATTGTCTGTATTCCAGGTACATGCTCCTGGCCGACTATGAGTCTTACATCGCTGCTCAGGAGAGGGTCAGTGAACTGTTCTTGGTGAGTGTACAATGCCTTCATGTCAGTCTTTATAATGCAAACATTGTTTTAGCAGAGCAGATCTTCCTTCTCACTACAAGAATCACTTCACCCCCTGCCATCTTTAGTTTTCTCTCAATCTAAACAAATAAAGTAGTATCTGTATTGATGGCAGTGAAAGTGATGTCTGATGAAACGAAAACCTGAATGTTGTTACACAAACAAGTTGTAGATGATGCAACCAGACAGTAAAAGCAGTGGGTTCTAGTTGTTTTTTCCCCAACAAAATTATTGTCCCTTTATAACATTGCTTTACTAAATGTACTGGAAAGGTACATTTTGAAACTCGGGCTGTTCCACAACAGTCCTTTTTATGTGAATTATTGTGTGTCCTTAATTCTGACCTTTCTTCCTTTTGTTTTGTCATCAGAAACCCAAGGAGTGGGCAATCAAGTGTGTGCGTAACATCGCCGCCTCGGGCAAGTTTTCCAGCGACCGTACCATCGGTGAGTATGCACGAGAAATCTGGGGGGTGGAGCCCAACTCCATCAAGCTCCCGGACCCACATGAGCCCCCTGTGGGACGCGAGTAGCTTGGTGAATCCAGAGACGGCTTCCACTCACGGCAATCTCCACAACTCACTTGATTTGACATCCACAGGAGTCATCAGACTCAACATCACATCGACTTGAATCTGTTTTGTTTTATTTTATCTCCCGTTCAGGAAGTTATATCTTATATTCAGTGTGATTCAGTAATCATGTTAGTGATATAAATGGTATTTATTTCAGAGAATCCATACCACCTCACATTGTCTGTGTACATCTTAAAGCATTATGACTAACTAAAGAATAAGCTATATACCTTGGTATACAAGAGTAGGTACAAATCAGTAGGTTCTGCTAACTGATAGAAAAACTCTGTGAGTTCATAAGTAATGGCACTGTGGCTTGTAACTGTGATCCCTTGTACTTGTATAACCAATATCTCTGAAAACGGCAATGCTCAGGCAGAACTGTGTAATCAACCATGATATAATGGCACATATGTACGGCTTACTACACTCAGTGGAGCTCTAGTCATTTGATAGTGAATATACTTGCATGCAGGTTGTCTGCTCACTGGTATAATATCAGTGGGAAACATTGTAGTAGGTTTTTCTTGATATAATGAAGCGTTGTGGGGCATCCTTAAAATTTGAATTCAGTCAGTGGACATGATGAAGCTTTGTAACCCCATGTGACTAGAGCAGGTACTCCTTAATGTGAAGTCATTTACACTGCCACTGTCAAACTCTGCACATTTTGACACATAAAAGCAGAAAAGGCTGACGCACTGACATATATCATTAGAAATTAATGTGTGTAGATGATACAAGTTGACCTTTGACCTGATTGATAGAAGAGAGCATGTTTTGTACAAAGAAGAGCATATCTGAAGGAAAATTATTTTGTAGGAACCTGGAAGACAGAGGGACAGATGAAAGAAATTATAGTGTCATTGGACGAGTGAGGACCACTTGAATATCAACATGTCATCTGACATGATGCTCGGTAGAGCCAGTTTTGAGGTGCATAGATAATGTTAAAACATGTCAGAACAAATCTAAGCTGCTGTACCTTTATGGAGACTTTCACTGATCTCTTGTTGTGGTTATCCACACTTTGCTTTTAAGCACTTTTCTGTTAAAAATAACTTTCCTTGATTCTGATTGTGCCTGAAATAGTACATGTAGTATCCTGCTTTAAATAGATGAATGATTTTGTGTAATGTCCTTTGATAGAAATTTACAACAGAATTAAATGTTGCTAACTTCCAAAGTTCTCAGCCATGCTAGGTATTATTGATTTGTTTTTCTTCCTTTGATAGGACCTCTGTGTGCCAAGCAATGTTTTTATGCTGTGTCTGTTAATTCAGAATTTCTTCACACCTTAGTGAGTCGTTCTGATGTTGTTTGTGGTTTAGTCTGAGTGAATCTGCCTCTCAGTGAATAGTCTTAGGAGAAATGAAATATTTTGTGAGAGTAGTCAGTATTTTCAATGCCAGTTGATATACATTTGTAAAAGAATGATAGTAAGACGACTGTGTGCTTTATTTGTGTTAAATGCATAGATCTTATATGGAGTTGCCAAAGCTGCTGCAAGTTGGTGAGGATAATTGTGATTGTGTGAAACACAACGTGTCAGACAGCATAGTTGATTTTTGTTACCATGGCAATGAAAAAAAAAGAGAAATATACTACTATTTTGTCTAAATGAACAGTAAGCCAACAATGTCCCAGTATGTGGTCTCTATGAATCTCAACTAATTCTGCATGTGCTTCCAAGACATTTTCTACTGTAGGTGTAAGTCGATGACAGCACAGTTATGAGATATACCAGCATTGAACTGCTGCTGGTTGTTGTCTCTTTTTTTTTTGGGGGGGGGGTGATTCATAAGTTTAGATGTAATCATGGCTAGCAGTGGAGCTCATAAATTCACCAAATGGAAAGAGATAGAAAGTTGGCCAGCCAAAATACCACTAATGCCAAAGAGCTGCGCAAATTTAGCATCATCTCTAACATTCAGAAGTCTAGCTGTATTGAGTTGATGTAAAGCAGGCTACTGTGCAGCGTCACTCCAGCAGCCAGTTTTTCGTGGTCACCATTTGTCAAAGTAAATCTACAATACCCCTTTCTCTGCTAGGGACTTTGGACAGTGTGTATAACGCTGTGGGGTTTTCTGTGCCAAACAACACTCAAAGCACACAATGGGTTAAATGTAGCTAGAAAACTTATGTGTAGTTGATATCTGTTTTGGACTAGCTCACATGTATACTAATGAAGGCTGATGTAATTAAATGTATTCCCCTCCTTTTGAATGAGGGCTTAATCACCAACGATATGTGATCAGTGGTGCTGTGGGGTAGATGGGTTAATGAAAGCAATGTCTACAAAGGAATGTTACAATTTGTTTTTAGTAGAGACTGCATTTGATGTTTGTATTTTCATGATTTTTAAAATACATGGAGTTTTGGTGGATATTTGCTTTCAGAATAGAAATAATTATGAACAATTTTCTTTAGATGCATTGTTGACAGCGCATGTTTTTTATGACAGAAGCTTCAAATGTCGAAATCATGCATTTGATGTTGAATTTTATTTTATTGATATGCATGGAAAATCATGTCTATTTCATTATCCAGTACTTGACTGTGTCCCAACATGCAGAACAATTATATTAAAGGAATTCAGACTAATTTGCCCTGTTGGCTAGTTGTGAAGTGTGTATGAAGAGAGAATAATTAAAGCACATCCTAACTAGACAGGAAAGAGTTTTAGAGTCATTTCTTGGAGGGGATTCAAAGATAACACTGGTTTTTAAATAGGAAAAGTTCCCTAGTGCAAGCATTTTCTCATCATTTTTGTTTGTTTTGTCGTTTTCTGTGAGGATTCATAGACACAGTGTGAATTTCTATAATCCTTCATCTTACTAGGTTAAAAAAAAACACGTTTTCCCTCTTACTTTATGCACTCTGATACCCAACATCAGTAGATTATGCAGGAAATGCAGAACTAAGAAACCAGCGTGGAGTTTTTGTGAACAAATTGTCTTGCAAAATGACTTTAGGCAGGAGTTTCACCTACTACATTTACAAACAAGATATCAAATCTCATTCAAATGCTTTCTAAACGAAATCCTATCATGTGCATTATACATCACAGTCTGTTGGAAACACACAGCTTCCCTTACAAATCAAACACAATCAACAACTAGAAAAGCACTCTGAGAGCGCAGACCTCCGCCAAGCATGCAGCTCATTTCCACCACTGATCTTGTTCTTCCATAGAGATATCAGTGATTTCCACCCATAGACACTTATAGTATTGTGTGCTGAAAGTCGCCCAATTTCCCAATATAGAAGCCTTTGTTACATCATAAACCCTCAGCTGCACGGAGCACCTCGCCCTACCATGCAAACCTCAATACGCACAGCCTGAACTCCCAAGTTCATTGACCCTACCTGCCAAAATGTCAAGAATCCTTCATAAATTCCCCCAAAATTCTTGGATCACTACCAAAAGTTAATCATTTGTTACTTGTGTCATTCTCAACCTTTCCTGCGAGTTTCATCCAAATCCGTTAACTACTTTTTGAGTTATTTTGCACACGGACAAACTAACTAACTAACTAACTAACAAACCAACGGTGATGAAAACGTAACCTCCTCCCTTGGCGGAGGTAATAACAACAATAAGTCACATCAATGAACAGTTTTCCAAAGTAGTCTATTCAAGTGGATACAACAACATACAGATCACAAATGGCAACATTTTTTTTTTTTTTTTTTTTTGCATTTATTTCATGGGATCAACATTAAAGCACCAGCACATATAACTGTGTATGGGTTAAAAGGGCTGAAGCAGCATTAACGCTTAATCAATATGCAATCAATCAATATGCATTATTTTTTTTTTACCATTGTGTAGGGTGGAAATCAATTATAACCAATTCTACAGGAGTCCAACTACATTCCCAGTTCATGAGTTGTTACATCTGCTCCTCTCATGACCAAAAAAAAAAAAAAAATAATAATAATAATATTAATAATAAATGAAAAAAAGATAAAAAAAAAAGAATAACTTCCTCCTCAATGTTCTTTCTCAGCATTGATGAAAAATCCAACAGTCTTGAACTATCAAACTATTTGACCATTCATAGTGAGCATCACTCCCTTCAGTGATAAAGGCAAACAAACTTGAAAGAAAAAAAAAAACAAATCCAACTGTACAACAATAAAACAACAGAAAATGCTATCTTGACACTCAAAACAGTCATGAAAATGAGCAGCTAGTTTGTGAAGATCTATAATATGTCCATGATATTCTTAAAGGGCTGGTATAGTATTGGTTGAGGTGAGGATTCGGCTTTTTAACTTTTTGAGAGATAGAGTACTTAGAAACCATGGGTGCGTTCGAGCGCTCTAAAGCGAACCAAAGCGAAGCGAACCAAAGCGAACTGAACTAAAGCGTACCGTACCGTACCGTACCATGCCAATTTTGGTGCGTTCGAGCGCTCTGTGGAGAAAGCGTACCTCACGAGTTATTTTTAGAAAAGGTCACGCTTGTTTACAGCAAGAATGTCATTCACCTCTCGCTTGAACTACTTACAGCTGTCCCGAACAAAGAGAATGATGTTTTTGCATTGTGACGTATGCGCTTGATACGCGCATGCTTTACAACAAACTTTTGGTACGCTTTGGTACGCTTTTGGAGCACATCGGGAAGTGGTCCACTTTTGGCTCGGTACAGTACGGTACAGTACACTTTAGGAGCGTTCGAACGCTCCTCTGGCGTGGGTACGGTACGGTACAGTTCGCTTTAGGAGAGCGCTCGAACGCACCCCATGTGATGGAATACTAAGGAGCATGTGATTCTAAGAGGAACTCAGTAAGTTTATTTGATGAAAATTGGTTTTTTGAAATGGTTGAGATATCCAAAAACAAAGTAAAACAAAGCAATCCTAATAAAAGGAGGGTCCCACCATTTATTAGGATCACTTTGTTTTGGATATCTCAGCCATTTTAAAGCTAATTTTCACAAAATAAACTTTGGATCCCTCAGAATTATATGCTCTTTCTTATTTCATAAAAGATTTCTCATTAACTCACCACAAAAAGAGTTAAAAAACTGTAGTCCCATCTCAACCAAACCTATACCATCCCTTTAGGAGTTGGTCTAAAGAAAATTAAAGTTAAACTGGTGACTAACTTTATTATGGATTAGTGGCATGATTAATTCACTACTTCATTATCTTGCGGGAAGCTGACTGCTACATGATGTTTGCAGTATTTGATGCAATGGCCCATCAGCATTTGACATACAAGTCAGAAGAAGCCACGGAAGGGAACTCTATTTAACTCCATTTCAAACTTTCACTACCAGCACATCATGCTGATATCCATTTCGATACAAAAATAGACAAGTGTATTTATACCAGAATAAGGCCATGCAAATAATGATAAAAAATATAGTAACTGGTATCGTGATAGTTGTATCACCAGAATTTAACATTCTTGTATTTATGCTTGTGGCATCGCTCCTATATTTCAAAAGTTGTCACATACCATTGGTAACATTCAGTAATCATAGGATTTTTTTCTCTTTCTTATCTTTTATTCTTAAAGGGCAACATTTTCATTACTAATCAAATTCACATGACACAAATAAATGACATACATGTACGTCTGAAATAAACACTTCTCCTAGAGGAGCATACGCTTGTTAATTCCATGGCACATATTAAAACCTAGACTACTACAGATACAGTCATACATCTTGTACATTACATACCAGAGTAAGAGTGTAAGCCTTACGCTTTAGTGTCTATTTTTTGTTTTAATTCAAAACTGGAAACAAAAGGAATTTGTGTGTAATTTCACTGTATCAAAACCAGTCTTTGTTAAAATAATGGATTATACTGATGTCATTTAATCAGTTCATCTCAAAAAGTTGCACTCCAGAAGTAGGAGTTTCTAAATTTCTGTACCTTCTCTCTCTCTCAGTACAATAAAAAGGAATCAAGAGTACATGTAAAAAATAATGCCTCCGGCACCCTTCGGTGCGGAGGCATAAAAAAAGAAGAAGTAATGTAGTAATGTAGAGCTTTCTAGAATGCCCACAGACCACAACATTTTTTTCTAACCCTGTACTAAAATGCGATATTCAATCAATGCAACATTACATCAAAATGTTGAATTTTCTCCTACAATCTGTCAAAAAGAGGCTCTATTTTCATGATTTCTACAATAATGATAATAATAATAATAATAATAATCTAAAAAAAAAAAGACTGATAGAAACCAATGCAACCCCCTCACCTAAAGATGATAATAACTTCCACCAAATTCAAAGAATTTGTTACCAGAACTTGCTCTTTGTCTACAAGAACATCACACAAAATATTGAGAGTATGCAGCTGAACTGGAGAATACCTGGTATATTTCGGCTACATCCCGTACACACGATGTTTTACAGGTGTTTCCAAGACAATTATGATAACCTAACTTGGGACTGGTAAACCAGGATATAGGCAATGGAGCTTGTGCTTACCAGGTACTCATCTTTCAGAAGGATGTGCATTTAATATTTACACTGTCATTCTAACACTCAAACATTAGACAAAGACACAGCTTAATCTATGCAATTTTCCACATTCTACAGCTGAAGGTTTGCAATGTTTGCAAACTGGAGAAACAACACCTAGAAAAAAGATATGAAGGTAACAAAACATGGGTTTTTTTTTTTTCATGATCGACAAGAAGTCAAATGTACACACACGCTACTCCAAAACTAACAACACAGCAACAACTCGGGTTACTTTCTCATAAACATCTGTGCTTAAAATGCAAATCTTTCCTAGTATATGTATAGTCCCATAAGCATGATACAGAAAGCTGTTTACAGCACATTGATTTCATACAGCAGATAAAATATTTTTTTTCCTTTGCATTGATTCCCACCACAACCATTTTATTTCAGATACGAAAGCACTAAAAATACATCCTAATCACTTGAGATACCTATGCTACCACACACACTACTTTTACAGTGATATAGATTACATCCAATCTGATACACATCTGCAAGATAGCTACAGACAGCTACTTTATGTGATTTTTAAACATGACAAAATCATTGCTGGAATAGAGCATAAACTGTATGTCAGAGAATTAAACATTTTTGTCCCCTTTCTCTGTGTTGGCACTCATTTGTGGCGGGGGACTTGGGCAGATTTCAGAAATCAAGGCATAAAAACACATTCACAGTGTAAGTACTTGGCAAGATATTTTATATTTAACTGACATCACATTGCAGACTTGGGACAAGAGAGCTGTGTGACTTGACAGCATAAAAATTGAGTTGGACAAGAAGATCAAAAAGGATTTGGCACTGGTTTGTGGCACACTGCTGGGAATACCTCAATAGCAATTACAGTATTGATGACATGTTCGATGTACGCACTGGACTTATGACTATTAACTACAGCTGTCGTTTGCCAGTGAAATGTTGGTGCTATGGTTTATTACGGAGGATGAGGCAAACAACGATAATTCTTCCTCCTAAAATTTGACTCTTCCTGCAATACTATCCAAAGTTTAATATCAGAGAGGAGTCCAATATCTTTGAGGCGGTGCAGAGTACTATTCAGTCTTAACGCACTATCAAAGCAGAGATATACCAAACAGCATAAGGGGCAAAAATGTGTTGTCGGTTAGCTTAGGAACTGTGCAAGTGTACACATCAACATGAATTCATGAGATTGAAGCTATTGTATAAGCAAAAGAAAAAAGAAGAGTAACCTGCACAATATTGGCAAAATTTTGTGATTCTGCAGCAGATTAATGAAAGCATAGTTTTACAATTACGCATATGCATACAAGATTGTGAGAATGCCCTTCTCGGCAAAGAGGTTGATTTAGTGCCATGGATGAGCTGGGGGAAAGAGGAAGTTAAGTTTTTGTGACCTGCAACTTGAATTCCTAGTTTCAGACATGTCAATGAGTTTGAAAATCTTGCTGCAAATCTCAACAGTCATGTGGAACGCAAGCAATACTGCTTATGGCATATTACACTGAAAGTACAGCTCAAGGGGGGAGGGGCAGCATAATAGGCATTCTACAAAGTACCCAACATCTTGTCAATTTCAAGACTTCTAAATACAATGATATAGTGAGTACCATGCTACTATACCCACTATAGTACTATAGAGGGTATTCAAGTGTTCAGTAATTTCACATTAACACCTACAATGATCAAACACAGGGCAAAGTGCCAGTTCTCTGGTCATCACAGCAATTTGCATTGGATATGACACCTCAAAACCTTTCTGTACACATGAAGGATTATATCTCGCGCTGTTGTTGTTCTTTCCAGGTACAATGCAATTTTATGCTCTGATTATACATTTAGTACACATACAGTGATTAAAGTGCATAAATAGCCAGACAGAAAAGCTGTAGATAATGTCCCACATGCAGATGAGGAAATACTTGCAAATTGTACATCCATTTAATCAGTTTCGAGCATCGACGGGGGTAGTAAAGCGTTCCTAGAATTACTACTTCAAGTCTCTTCCTCCACAAAGATACACAAATAGGGATGCAGCTCTAAGAAGCTTCCATATGCAATTGAAACAAAATATACCGCAGCAATATCTCCACCCACACAACAAGATTCACTATCAGTAAGGATACTACATTCTCTGTATGCAACATGGTGTACATGTACAACGGAACTGTTCACAAAGAGACTTGATTCAGCACAGAAACTCCTCCACATCTCAACTCAAGTCTCCTTGCTGTGATCCACTTTTTCTTCAGACCTTGGCGAAGCACATTATTAAATGGATCTTCCATCTGTTTCCTCTCTACACAACCCAACCCTGTACATTATAACAGTACAGTAGACACTACACTGGAGTCACTCTATAAGAGCCATGTCTTTTCCTCCCAGTTTCATCTCTCAAAATCTCACAGAGCAATGCCCCCATCTTTCTAAATAAATCTGCACATTGTACTCTTTCATGTCTTACAGGAGTTGACAGAACTCCTTGGCCATTATATCAGCAAACATTAATGTTTCCTAAGATCAATACTAGTAATTGATACAATTGCCTACAAAGCATTTACTGTACATTAGACTGCTTCTGAATGCTATCACATTGAGTGATTCTAAGATTAAAAGTACACCAAAGAAAAGAATATATACAGAACAAAACAAATACAATCATCACAGAGTATTAAGAGAAAAGCAAACCTAAAAAGTAAGTCATTATAAAAGATGAAAACAAAATATGCATTGTAACAGCTAGAAGCATCTGCCTCCAATACATCGGGTGCAGCATCATGTACAAGTTTATGGCTTTCTGCAAGTAAAGTTTGAGAGAAGTCCCCCTTTTCGGTAGGGTTCAAGGCACCCAAGACAAAAGTGATTTAACCTTGCACCCTACTATCTTCACAGTCTGGATTTCTTCATTTCTTTCATGTTTGCTCTGGAATCCACAGACACTTCCTTGACTACTGCTAAAAACTTAGCTAACTTAGTATACATCTTTGACATCATCAAAAATCCATCTCAAATAAATTTATATTCAAGAATAAAGCTTTATATATTCATTTGTCACTTTTCTCTTTCAGGGACACACACAACATATCTTACATCATATTAAATATATTTCATCATATCAAATGCTTTGCTTTGTCTTTTTTTTCCTCAAGAAAATACTTACTTTAATTGACTATATACAGCACATAAAGGATTGAATCCCCAAAATAAAAGTATTCATTCATTATTTGTGATCACAGCCTAGGAAAACTGAAAAACTAAGTTTTTCTAAAATATAAATACAATTACTTACAGATGAATGATCACTGACATGTGGGAGGTATGAAACATATTTTGTGCTTCATTCCAAATTTGTCAAGAGAAAAGTTTGTATCAATCCATGCAACTGTCCAAAGCCTAATTCACATTGTATCTCTACAGTACAAACATGTATTGGAATACTTGGAAGGTCTTACCCTAACAGTGGTAGGTCAAATTTATCTACTGCTAGCATGCGACTAAACTCACCTATACTTTCACGATGAATTTCTTTTGGTCATGCAATTGACATGATTGAGCATTATCAGACAGCATTATCCGCTATGCTATCAGAACTACATTGTAATTACCTGTGTCCAGTAACACTATATTGATTGGGAGGCAAAAACCTTTGCTCTTGATGATATATTTACATGATTATAATTATCCTACACGACAGTACACAATCACATTTGTACACACCAACACACCCACCCACACACACACACACACACACACACAGGTAAGAATCAATACCCTTGTAAAAATACTATTTTACATACAGTACAGACTTAAAGTGCACTGCCAACCCTTCAGTCAATACTTTTTCAAGGAATTATAAACACTTCTGCATCTTTGTACGGTAACTTTGCAGTGACAACAATAAACTTGAGCTTAGGAGAGGCCAGAGTTGGCTACATACCACCACTGCTCTTTTCTTCTACTCTCTATCACCGTTGATGTGGTCACCACTGGTCAGTAGGTGGCTGTAGTTGGGTCCAGTGCCTGTAGGAGAGCCTCGCCTTGCAGCAGACCATAGGTGTTTTGCAGCGGGGCATTGACCTCTGCATCCATGTTGTTGATGAGTGGCAGCGCAGCATCCAGGGACAAGCCATCCCTGCCCAGGAGTTGGGTGATGCTACGTTTGCGCTGCATTCCACTTTGCTGGTCACTTCCCTCAGCAGTGGCTGACTGCTGTGAAGTCTGGAAGCTGGTATTGCCGCTGTTGGTGTTGGTAGCAATAACCTGACAGGATTCACAACACAAAGGAAGAGGTTCAGCTTATAACACACAGACAGAAAATGTACTTTTCGGCTTTGACCTTTAACTGTTCCCTTCGTCATGAACTGCCTTTTTGAATTGTGAACATGAACAAAGCCTGTTATACTGAATTATTATCACTGAATGCAGTGAAAGTTTAAATACTGATCATCACTGGGACATGTATTCCCCCCCCCCCCCCCAACACACACACTCTCTCATCACACTCCTTCAATGCACCATCATACCCTCATGAAGTTTTGTTCAAAATCAGACACACATTTGCTTACATTTTTGCCAAGACATCACAGGGCATTCTACAATGGATGGCTAAAACATGCCTACAACAATAACTCCACTTCTCTTGGTGTTGATGCACTATGGCTAAGACAACAGCTACACACCAATTATGGTCATAAATCTCACTTCCTTTTGCTAGAACATAAAACATATGAAAGAACTTTGTCAAGCCACAAAACAAAACAAACAACAACAAATATCCATCCGCAATCACCAAACATGCATGACATTTTTTCAAGGGTTGACACACGATGTTTCCTGCAGGACTGAAAAGTCTGACTCACCTTCTGTGCCATTTGCTGGAGGTACTGAGAATGGATGAACGGGTTCACATCTTCCTTGTCCATCCTCTGTAACAGAGCTGTCAAGAGATCCATACTGCTCCCACCACCCTGTGTGCGTGTGTCTCGGTAAGCATCATTCACTGTCACAGGAATCATAACAAAATGTCCATAGTAGATGTGCTTTGACAGAAAGATATTATTCAGACGGGTGAAGGTTCAGGTGTAAATTTCTTCAATTTGTCTCCCTCCACAAATTAAATTTGTTAAGATCACAACTGCTGATCTGTAAGTTAACAAACATGTCGGAAAAAAGGAACCAGTGGGACTCGAACCTGTCATCTACTGATTTCCGGGCAGCGACACTACCACCAGGCTGTCCCTGGTTGCCAGCAGTGACACGATTATCATGGAACAACTGCCCAAGCTCCGAAATTCCGACATTGTTATGTTAAGGGCATATTAAATGAAAGAAAGATGTGATTTATTTTTACCACAGATCTACCAATGTAAGACATCAGAAAAACTAGACAGACTATCTACTTCCTTTCCATAAATCATATGATTGTCATGGCATTAGTGATATCTCAGATTTAAGCATGTACCTGCGAAGTATTTGTTCTTCTCCTGCTCTGGTTCTCTCTTGACAGCTATCACCCGCTCTGCCTCTATACCAGTCTTCATCTTGGGTATCAGCATCACACCATCCCGACAGGCCAGCTTACGTCTTGGCACATAGTCCCCACAGTCTGGAGGTTCCTGCTTTCTCTTCAGGGGTGGGGAGAGCAGTGCTGGCTGGCACCCTAGGAGTGGAGGGGACATCATTGGGGGATTCATCGGCATGTTTTGGTGCGGGATGACCAGTCCCAAGGCCTGTGTGGGAGGGGCTGGAGATGGGTTGGGTGAGGCAAAGAGCTGTTGTTCCGAGGAGTGACTACAGGGTGACATGAGGCTAGGGTTGTGGGGTGACATGAGGGGGGACTGAAGGAGGGGCGGCTGGGGTGTGGGCGGGGCTGAGTTAGGGAAGCAGAGGCTGGGCATGCTGCCACTCAGACTGCTGCATCTGGTCATTGGAGTGGGTGGAGAACTGCCCTCCATGCCAGGGGTGAGAGAAGGGCTGAAGGGAGAAGTCCCACAGCTGCTGGCCTGGCTTGGAGACAAGTAGTCCACCGCGGAGCTGGCAGGTGAGGTCATGCTTTTATCACTGCCAAAAAATAACAGAACATAAGAAAAATGTCATCAGAAAAGCAATGCTTTTATCGTAATTGTAAGTATCAGGGACAACACTATTCCACTATCTAGGAGATTGAATGAGACATGCTATGCCATACTTCTCCACTGTCCTACCCAGTGTGATGCTGACCATCATTCACCTCACTTGTCTCACAAAGGATGAAAAATGTCTGATAAAAACCCATTTCTAGTTCCTCAAATAGTTATGTCAATATCAAAAAGAAAAATCCAATCAAATGTCTGTCTCTAAAACTAGTTCAACAAGAAAACATGTATACCATAATCAGGGTTCAACATCAGTGGTGGCCAGGAGCAACTAAAAACTGATATAGGGCCACCTGATTTCCAAAATGGCTTTCTTTTGGTAGCCCAATTGGGCAGCTAAAATTAAAATGAATTTTTTAAACTCCTTTTATTTTGGGCCACAACATTCCTTTTCCTGGCCACCAGAGAAAAACGTTGGTGTCGAGCCCTGCAATAATGATCAACATAAAAAATTAGCATACCTCTGTCTATACTGCCAGTGAAATGCATATGATGGTGAAATGTCTGAATGATATTTAGCAAGGTAAACAGTATACATTCTGATCAGAGATGGACTTTTACACCTGCTTCCATAACTTTATTTGTGGAGGTGTTTTACACTAAGACATGATGACGAACATGTCCTGAGCCTGAACGAACACTGCTACTTCACCCTACCAGATGCTGCTCATTTCACTCTTATCAAGACTTACATGGCAGTGCCAAAAGGGTCCACAGGCATCCAAGTGTCGCTGGTCAAGTCATCCATCTCACCCAGCAGGGAGTCACATGACAGGTCAAAGTCCTCTCCCATCGGAATGTATGGCGCCCTCATTGCCAGCTCATCTGGGGTCATCTGCTGTGTGACCTGTAACATTCAGATTAAAGAAACCAACCAAACAAAATAGCCCATATTAATCAAAAGATATTTACATTTATACATGATGCTGTCAAGCCCTTTTGATGAGAGTAACATTTAATAATATGAAAAATTACACAGGGATATTCAGTACAGTTTGTTATTCAAAATTGCCATTTCTATATAATGACTTGGTAACAGATGTTTTTTGGGTTTACTGAAGTCTGATTATTGGTACCTACCTGGTAATGGCTACTGTTTCCTAATTACAACGTCTGATGCACATATCATGTGCTTCACTAGTCACAAAGAGACTGCATAAATGAACACTACAGGCTTGCATAGCGCATCAGACTGCAAATTCATATTTCTAGTCTTGACTCTCAGTAATGCAATACTATCTTAAAGCCACCTAACAATTCTAAGACGTGACACTTTTTATCAAATCATTTTGCCATGCATGTGCAAAGTACGAGAGTAGTGAGCATGTTAATCTAATGCTGGGAAGGTATAACTTCTCACCAGCTCAGCGTTCTTGTCCTTCTCCCTTGCCATGGTGCCTCTGTTCCCGTCCATCATGAGTGGATCATTGTTCGTGCACATGAAGCTGTTTTTCATCACACTCGGGTCCTACGACAGTCACATGAAAGGACACCAACAAAGGCATCAATGTCAAGTTCAACCCAATCACTTTACTTCCAGATGGTAAATCTACTCTAATTACAATCAGGTGGTGGTCCCTGGATGTGTTCTTTGAGGTGCATGACGGACAAAGTTGTTCTATGCTCTCAGGTACACCATGGATGTGGGTAAATGACTTAGGTTGACTCATCTCAAATCATTCAATATTCACCTCTCTTTCAAGAATTTGCATTATATCCAAGTCTATTTCACTTGAGAAGTAAATGTTTGATATTTCACAACTGACTAACTACAGCCAATTCTATCCATATCTGAATGTACTTCAATATAAGCTTTACAATCTATATGGAGGTTTTGCACCTTTTCAATGCAAGCAATCCTTGAAATCAACTGACCTAAAAGGAAGTTCCCAAACTATATATGACAATTATTTACCTTCTTCTCAATTACAACTTTTTCAGAACAAATTAGTCAGTTAGGACTCTATCTATCTTTCTTCAGACTTGAGAAATGAACCTACTGCTGGGTCATTACCTGTGCAGGAATGGCAGGTTCCACCTGGACATTATTCTGCTGGTAGGTTTTCTCCTCTTCCTGATCAGGCAGGGGGGCAAAGGGGTCAAAGGGCACGAAGGAGTCCGAGTCGCCAATCCCCTTGAAGTCACACAGGTCCATCCTCTGAGAGTCATTGGGATCTAGCACGGAACCAGACACAATGTGGAGTTTACAGTTTCTATTTACAATAAGGAACCCAGATGCTTTCACGAGGTTGCATACAATAAGCTAATTAAGTGTCATTTACTGATAATACATACATGGTACACTCGAATTTGTTTTTAATCTGTCAACACAAAACTGCACGCAGCATGTTCACCGAAAAGGGAAATCTACTTTGAAGTGTAGTTTCACTTTCTATGAATCAGTGCCATACACTCTTAGCGCTGACTGACACAGTGTTGAATTGATTTTGAGCACACTGACACTGAACTCAAAACAGATTGGAGCTAAACCAGCTTGAAGAAAAAAAATGCATATCTACAAACAATGTGTGGACAGAGGAAAATTATTGTGTAGTGTAGTGTTTAATAGCGTACACAAGATGATCTCTCTGCTTGTGATCAGACAATAAAATAACATACTCCACTGACTGTCAATTCCGTATTGTTCTATCTACATACATTTAATTTTGTTCCATGAAGCCTTAAAGGTGAAAATCACTGATCATTATATTTTTCTGGGTATCGCTTGTTTGTAGGACATTATCTTTTGTTCAAATGGTAATAACAATAATAATATGAAAAATCTATATAGCACTTATGACTAAAATGTTCCTAAGTGCTTTACAATTAACAAGTGAAACAAACATAAATCAACTCTGAGTACACAACCATCGATACTGTTCTTCAAATAGGTGGGTCTTGAGTTTCTCCTTGAATATATCAATGGAGGGAGAGTACTGGATATAAGTGGGGAGGTTGCTCCAGAGAAGGGGGGGGGGGGGGCACAAATGGAGAAAGCATGATCACCATAATGGTTGTGGGTGTGTGGACCAAGTGTAAGCTGTGCTCCACAAGATGATCTGAGATTCATACATGTAGATGTCATGATTTCTAAAAAAAAAAATGTCATAAATGTAATGGGAGGTCATTTTACAGACTGCCACGTTGCCACTGATAGTGCAAGTAAATGAAAAATCTACATATATCTCCTCAATGGGATAGCCATGCTACAAATAAACACATACAAGTACTCACAAGGGTCAAATGGATCTGCTTTACCATGAAGAACTTACCAAGTTCAATCATGACATCTCCTGCTGTCGGTGCCAGGTAAGCCAACTTTTCTTCCACTGCTTGAGATGCTGCAAATATACACAGATATTGAGCAATAGTTTTTTTTTTTTTTTTATTAGATCATTGCATACACAAATCAGGTTTAGAGTAGGAATGTCATTTCAAGATTAGAGTCTTCATATGAAAATGGATATAGTTTTGGAATATTGTTTACAAACATTCTCCATAAAAAGACTGCTGGTACGCATCATTCTGAAATCTGAAATTTGCTGTTTGTGATATCACAGTGGGACATGAAGTCTTGTGGTATTACAGACTTTATGACAACTTACAGCAGTTGCATCCAGCCAGGTAGAGAGGGAAGTCATTGGTGATGTGAGGTGGGCGTGGCACAAAGATCTTCTCTTCAGTCATCTCCACATCCTTGTTCTCCTGGTCTTGCTGGTCAACCGACAGCACCTCTCCCTTGGCCTCCACTCCACTGGACAGAATGAGAACAGATTGAGACGACATTTATTAGCTGCATTCAAGTCAACTTGAAACCTTGACCTCTCTGCTCTATAATAGTTCTACCTGATGACACATCTTAGCATGCATGCCAAAAAGGGAGTATGAATCCCACATTTCTAAAAATTCTTGGTTTTGGTGCATGAATTCACATTTAACAGCTCAGAAAGTTCAATGCACACACTCAGTTTTTTTTTTTTTTTGGTCTTTTTTTTGTAATCCTACTTAGAGTCTTCCTTAAATGTCTGTGAAGAAGATGTGAAAACTGTGTATTGAAATTGAAAAACCAGCAATACACTTGTGTGACAAATGTGAACATGTTTATTGAAAGTGCATCTTGTGAAATGTAAAGATGGCAGTGTACAGAACATAATCATGTTATATAGGTATATGGGTGTATGTTCTTATATCATGTACATGTACTTAGCATCCTGCAATGATACCAAGTACAAACATAACATACATGGGTGTTACTAGAATGTTTGAATGTCCTTGGAGCAAAAGGGGGAGGGGAGACAATAGCATATAGCAGACCAAAAAAAAAACAAAAAAACAAAAAAACAAACCAAATCAAACCCTAGCATATTGGCATGATCAATGATATATTCTTATTGCATCCCATATACACTGTAAGGCCAGCCACAACCACTTTCCTCCCAACATCTGTTACATGAAAGCTGGCTGTGGCTGCTGGCAGAACCTTACCCCATACAAAGAAAACAGTTCCCTGGAAACATGCAACACTCCCTGGGGAAATGCATTCATGTTCACATTCCATGACCTGGTAATGTTTGTGTTTCAAGGTGAAAACTAACCCATGCAAGGTAGGCAAACTTACTGGCGCTCACTTGATTTGCTTCATTACACGGCAGTGTTATATGATAGCACGTACATGGATTAGGTTATTCACCCGATTCCAATGTGAACCTTGTGATTCTTGTGTAGGTGACTATGGGAATTTCAGAATCTCACTGACAATGGGTAAACTTCACACACCTATTTCCTTTGACATCAAACACTGTTATTGTCAAGTTAGAAAATATTAAACCAATCTATTCAGATACCTCAAAAACTTACTGACAACTTAACCTCTCCATCACACTCTAAAATCCAATAACACAAAATGGAGACACAAGAAATCTGAAATGATGCTGCTTTCTACCATCTAAATTACAAAAACATCTTCATTAGTGCAGCTGTGAGATATCTATTTTGCAATTCAAACATCTGGTTCTTGAAAGAGATGCAATTCAAACAGAAACAACCAAATGTACTACTGCAATACATGTACAAATCTAGAACACTTGCAACATCCTAACATTAAAAATTGTGTTTTTAGTCAAGCTATTATTGATTTTCTCTGTTTCGGCATTGCATCTCATGTCAATTACAGAAGAGGAAATTATGATTTCAATGATATTGAGCTTTCACAGGTATCACTTCACTGTTCTAACAGTTTTTCATTCATTTTTTTTTTTTTTTAAATCAACCAAGGACAAACAACAAGTGTTTGGATATGTCAAAAATGCAGTGCAGTAGTTGTAGATTTTTGTTTCATTTTGAATGATAAAGCAATGAATAAGCCAATTTTGAAAGTAGGAAAACACTTCCGAGAAAGAACCCAGTCAATACGAATAAACACACACAGCAGCACAACTGAACTTTGTTCGTTTTGAGTTCACTGTGTATATTTAACATTCATGTAGAATACACAACACATCAAACTGCTCCCTCTTCCAATGGATGGCCATATTTGAGTTTGAGGAACAGTATGTCCTTCAGTCAATATGGGTTGATATTGACCTGTGAAGCATTAGGGAGAGGGCTGATGAAGTGCACAATACCAAAAAGCATTTTGCAAATTTAACTCACAAATATTTACTTTGAAAAAAATATACAGTGAACAAAGAACATTAGTAATAATGAGAGAATACAGATCTCAAAGAAAGCTTGAACTCCTTGAATGGTAATGAGTCCTCTACTTTCCACCTTCATATTAAAGCCTATAGACAGCTTAAATCAATTAAAGGTCTGATTTCAGTGAGTTTAGTATGAGCAGGTTATAACTGTCTTGATTCAGACTATGGATATAATGTCTACCACTGCAGACTACTATGGGCAATCTAATCATGGTTGTCTATAAGCAAATAAGCCAAACCCAGCGACTTCACAAGCTTGTGTGTGGGGGGAAAAGTGAGACATAGTTAAATGTTCTCTGATGGCATACCAGGAAATGATAGATACATGAATTTGGCATGCATTTTTTTTTTTAAACCTATACTTCACTTTCCTTCATGCCCTGCCAAATCTGATAGGCATCCGATGAGCATCTGACCATTTCATTTTCATTAGTGGGAAGCTGAGATCAAATCTATTACGGAGCAGTAATGAAAACTGCATGGACAACCCACTGGTTAAAAATGAGATCCATGGAAGGAACACTGACTCATATGTCAGAGGTCTGACAGTAACATACCATGTGAAAAACAAGGCAGTCATTACTTATCACAGTTCCTGTGAATAACAGTGGACCCTTTGCTCCCTTTGTTTTTTCTTGGGAAGGGGGGGGGGGGTCATATACTCCCTGTTAGTAGTCTGTTGTGATGAGTGATGGTTCGGGGGCTGGTGAATTAATGAATGCACAGATATTCTGAGAAATCATCATTTATAACACTTCTGCCTACAAGATGAACAGTGACCACACAGGATCAACTTGGGATTATTTTTTATTTTGGTCTACTAAATATACTTTCTTATTTCATTTGACTCATATTTTAGTTCACTGAACGATTGCCACAAAGTTTCTATTCCCACACTTTTTGTTTTATCAGGGAATGTCCTGTAATGTGGAATTGACATCAGAAGTTGTTACCATAACAGAATCATAATATTTCTCCCAAAGCTAACAGCCATTCATCTAATTGCAATCATCCATATTGAAAATAGCAGTAGTGTGTGTGAATGCCGCAAACTTAATGACAGCAAAATCAATCAAATAACCTGCATCTGGGAGCTGGGACACAGCAGAGATATAGTTCTCTCATCACACCGATGTCGCTGCACTTTCTCTCTGTTCAAGCCTTGATACAAAAGCTGAACTTTGAGAGAAAAAGATCAGCTTGATGATATCAATACTTCAGACAGGACAGGAGGGGAGAGCCTTGGTTCCTAAAGGAGTTCTGCTCCAGATACCAAATTCTCTTGATACCCTCATCATCCTCCTCTTCAATGTCACAGACCTTCAAGAATAAACTTGAGCCTCACTGAAAGAAGTACATGCTCCTCTCTCTATTATGTAGCTAGTGATAACAGTCACAAATTCTAGGCCAAACATCTCTTTGATGAATGAGCTGCTGTAAGAAGTATGAGTTTAATGCTCAACATACTATTGCGCTTTTAGAAAGTACACGAGGTATAGAGTTGGGAGTAGTCTCATGTCAGACTTCATCTTGATAGTATCAAAGCCTTTGCATTTTGAATGATGCATTTTGGGGCATTCATGCACCAGGAAACTAGCAAAAAAACCAAAGTGCACATTTTCTGCTTGTTATATTTTACATCTTGAGATGCTCAAGCTCGCAGCTTTGAGGCGATTTCTGCAAAATCTCTCACTCTTTTTGTTTTGAGTTTGAATTTCTCTTGCTCTCTCTGTGTGTCTTACAATTAAGCCGTATTTTCTCCAGCTAAAACTCAGCTCCTCCCACAACTACTTTGCTACAGTAAAAAAAAAAAAAAAAAATGAGGCTGAGTTAGCACCTGAGAGCATCTATAATTCTCGAGCTTCCAGGGCTCTGAGCCAACCCTGGAACCTGGCCGCAAGGGATACCATAATGATATGCATAATATTGTGCGCACGTTCACATGATCAGAGTCTTCACTTTGCTAAGGGGTCCACACAGGAGATTCTCCAATCTGAGAGATGTTTGGAATTGGAGTCTCTGTATCTCTGATCTCAAGATACATGTAGGGGAATAACTGATTATATTTGAAGTATTCTTCACGTTGGTTAGTCCTGTAGTGCGAACAAATTTGCTGTCATAATGCGGACTGGATACTTTTCCTGTATTATGGACTGTATCGACAAAGCTTTTAGCCGATGTGGCAACGGTGAGCCGTTTGAAATGCTTGGCCATCCGTGAATACAAAAAAACATGCTAAATTCACCTTAGCCAGCCAAGCGCAACAAATTACTTGCACGAATATTCCCGCTTTTGTAGTACAAACCTTGTACTTGCCCACTGCATTCCCATAGAATGTATTAAAACTTGATTATTTGCAGTAACTCAAGTATGATTCTGCCAAGTTCTCAGTGTCAATGCCTTCTTTCAAAGTCAGGCCCAATGGAAAAGTACCAAAAATTGCCACAGGCCCTCTAGCATATTACAGCTTGTTGATGCATCAAACAGAGCTGAAAGAGAAATGCACTCAGCATGATCTCCAGGAAACACCTCATCACCTTGCCTTCACCTGGTGTAGATATCTGGGTCACCAGGCAACAAAAACCCGCTACACGATTGTCAACTAGAAAGTAGAAAGACCTTGTTGATGAGCCATTTGATTTGATTCTGATTTTTTTGATCTTAAAGTCTGCAGAACTTTACCATCACTAAAGCTTACCAAGGAATATGTGATTAATCAAATACTTCAAAACATCAGTTTTCACATCTTTCAATACCCTCTTTCCCCCATCCGTCCCTAACGTAGAGAGTAAAGAGGCATTGTGATCACATTACAAGGAAGAGCAAGCAAAAAAACATAAATTAAGAATTGCATTAATTATTCTATAAAGCAATAATCACAGGAAATATCACTGCATACTCCCTTCATGACAGCACTGTACCTTAACTGCCTTTAATCTTGACCACAGTCGCTTGTGAATCAGAATGACTTCCTACACTAGTCATTATCTGATGGGTATCCACTATTTACTAAAGGGAAAGTATTCATCATGAATTCGGGTGAAACGTCCTCATACATCTTTTTCGCTCTAGAAGGAACAACAGACCAGTTTGCAGAATGGTTCAAATGACTGTGAATTTTATACCATTCAAACATAAGTCGTAAAGATAGATGATCATCCACTTCCATTCAATCTAATATGCTTTTATGTTTACGAGCTCCCTACAATGTTTAGAATATTCTTTCACTGCAGTGTAAAGAAATAATTCATGCACTGTCTAGTGTCTATGACATAGCTTATTACTACTCTGTGTCTCAAGTTGTCATTCTCATTTGACCTTTATCTGCTAATGGGCAAAGAGTCCTGTGAACTAGCTTACTGCAAGTGACTCTCTTTTCTTTCTTATGACAGATACACACTATAGAACTGGGGGATGTTTCATCAACGTTTGTCGGCGCTGACAACTTGAATCACTATAGTAACAGTCAGTGACCAGAGCATCTCAGCCAATCAAAATCAAGGATTTTGCTGAAATTGGTCAGTGCCGACAGTTGTCGGCGCTGACAAGCGTTGATGAAACACCCCCCTGTTTGGACATAAAACACTGTGCTTGTGACTTTCAACAGTCAAACCAACAGTAAAGTTCTGGTCAATTCAGCAAATTGACACACACACACAAACACATACAAAGAAAATGATAAAGGAATTCAGTTTCCAAACATGCTTGCTCAAACTGCCATTCCTAAACTTTTTGATGTGGATCGTCAGCTATGATCAGACATGGTCCAATGAGAAATTATTACATACATTGTAAGTATGTATGATCTTTAGAATAATCCCCTGCAAAGCATAGCTGATATGGAATTAGGCTGTAAAGGAGGGGTGTGTTTGGTCTATATCTTTTATCTCTGAGATGTGTGCAGATGGCCGAGGTTCACACCTCCCATATTGGCTAATGCTACCCAGCCCTGACAGGTGTTATGAAGTGCATCAACAGAGCAGGAATTCACAGAAATGACAAATGGTAACGACAAATCAATACTTCACATATGCGCACATGCTGTGAACATGAATGTTCATATCCTTCTGGTATGCAGAGGCAAGAATAGGGGAGTGAGATGAGTAGTCTTCAAAAGCAGACTCTTTCCCCAAGCAATAGTCTTACACAGCAGGAAGCTAATGAAAAACACTTCTTAGCTGTCATTGGGAGGGATGTGTGTACGGGTGAAAATGAGCTGCTCGGCGAAGGTCTGCACTCTCCCGAGTGCTTTTCTAGTTCAGACTTGACTTGTAAAGAAGACAACTAAGCAGTGTGAGCAGCTCTAGTGAGGGCTCCTTGAAACCATCTCAACAAGGTTGGAAAGCGGACAAAACCAAGTTTGGCACAGCCAACTACCAGTGATGCAACATGACTACCTCCATGTTGCACTCAGTAACAGGATTCAAATGTATTCTGTTGAAAGAAACTGCAGCTCTATGGCTCATACCCATCAACTGCACATCCAAGCACACTGTAATGAGACACTGATCTTCAAGGAAGGTTGAATGTTCAAGGGCAATCAAAGGGTGAACTGAAAACCTTAGTAGTGCAGACTTTCTCATGGCAGTCACAATGTGATCTCCTTAAGAAAAACCTTTATGTCACTCATCAGACCATATCTCTCATCTGTCGAGAGGCATGCTGGTATGGTTATCTCTAGCCTGCTCTATCAAGCTGCGCAATACCAAAGTATATTACACCAAACATACAGTGCATTGTACCATGATTATATGAATATTGTTAACCTATTTCCTTTAAAAAAAAAATCCAACTGGCTTAAGTATGATTGGATTTGAAAGTAACAACTAAAGGAAAGACTATCATACACAAAATGCGTCCTTTTATCACAAGAAATTTCATTTACTTTCAATTTTGAGGGACTAGTTTACTGACAAAAGTTTAAGTTTCGATGACTGCACACATCAACTTTATCTCCTTTGTTACACAAAGTGAGTATTTATATGAATTACTAATTGCTATATCGCTAACATTCAACAATACACAAGTACAATTATGGCTGATAATTTCTTCCCACAAGGTCCAGTTACATGATGAAAAGAATAATTTCCCTTTAATCCGAAATGTTCTCTTTTCTCACATCAAAGCAATATCTTCCCTTGACGTATGCAGTACGACTTGCGGTTCATCTATTTCCAAAGCAACAAATGACACTAAAAGCTTGGCCTGTTCCTAGTAATGCACTTCCCATATCGTGACACACATGGCTGTGAAGTATTACCAGTCCAGACTTGGCATCTGTAACATCACAATCTCACAGATGATGAGTCAGTCAACAACATTCATGCTCCCTACTTCCCAATCTGCATTGACCTTCCTTCACCATCCATGAAAGGCATTGTGTGATATCTGACTGCAGTGAGAGTGATGTTTTGAGGTTTGTGACTCATCGTACTGTATTAGTAGGAGGGATCACCGTATCCCTGCAAAACAACTACCACAACTTTGTTTTCATAATTCATACCCATCATGTGGATATCAAGTGATAAACAGTGTACTTTGACAGCATTATCTTTATGTTAACATGCAAATTAGTTGATCTGGGTAATATCTTGTGTAACATGTGTAAAATAATCTCACATGGTTGTTTTGGTCTGTTTATTCACACACTGCCTGGCAGCTGTACATTTTGTAAATCTTCCCGAATTTTAAGATTTAACTGACAGACATCCTCGCCACCATGAAATCTTAGGATTACTTTGTACAGACAACTGACAGTGATTGACATCATAAAACTTTTTTTCTTTCAGTCTGCCTGGACTTCCTTCAGAATGCTAAGCTCCTAATTGGATGCATCTACAATTTATACAATCACAAATTCAAACAAAGATAAAAACACTCTTTTCTTTTCACACAGAGCAGCGTAATTATTGTTCCTGACTATAACATAGAAGTTCACGATTAAAAAAGCATTAATGCACAGCAGACTGGTATTTCTCTTTAAGAAAAGAAATAAGCACACGGAAATACTGTAAAATTTCATATGTCGCCAAAATAGCAAAAGAATAAGAGCCGAGCATAATCAAAACTCAATCATATTCGATCATTGTTTCACATTACGACTAAAAAATTTTCAAGGTAGTATGGATTCTCTTCATCTACTCTTTAGATGGACTTGTCCCATCATGATGCCTGCTGTGAATTCCCAGGTTTCTACTGATTTAGGTACTGTAACATGAGTCCCCGGGGCTGCATGAGAGAGGAGAGAAGCCGGTACTAATCCCCTCCCACGGGTCCCGGTGTCACGGCTTAAGCATGTGAACCTTCCCAATGAAGTGCAAATGTAATTTAATATCAGCCAACTGCACTTGTCTAATAACAATGCATTTGAGCAAGCTGTAGTCCCTAGGATCCCACATACCACAACCATAGGAGTCAGTCATGCCTAATTGGAATCCATCAATCACAAACAACATGAAGAAGAAAGCGCCATACAATACCTGTATCTCAGCATGGGTTATGACTACACTTATTGTGACAGAATACAATCTGTAGCTTGAAATCAACATTGTAAGAATGCGAACCATCAGAGTGGCAAAGAGCTCTTTTCTCTTTGACTATAATCCCAACAAACCCACAGACCCTGTGTAGCTTAGCACACAGTATGATGCATGATCTGTTTAATCCCTTTTCACCATGAGAAAGAGACAGAGTGGAAATACATTTGAAACACAAATACAAGGACAAAATATCCTGAGCTTCATGCTACTTTTAGCTGTTATAATGTTACTTCATCTGCAGATGTAATCATTTTTCTGCTCAGTTTGAAACTACAATTGCCCCAATAATCCCCAATATCCGCGGGAGGCATGGGAACCCTGAAACATTACACAAGTCATGTGTTGTCGTATCTGCCAAATGTCAGAGCTCTGCGCTATAACTCGTTGATTCAGCCAACGAATTTAGGTGCGAATCCAGTCTCTCAGCACCTCCCTTTCTAGTCCACCATATTTGTAGGGATGTTTCTCTCTCCTCTCCAAAGATCAGGTGGCTACCAGGCTCGCATCCCTAGCCCTGAGTCCCACCCATTCTTGGTGTTGTTGCTGCGGCACTGTTGCCAGGTGAGCATCAGGGTTGGATCACAATCAGGAGTCACTCAACACCTTAACCTTCATGACATCACATTGGAGAAGCCAGGCTCATGTCGCAGTCTGACCTCATGTAAAGGTCAACCTACTGAGTGGCAAGGGGGGTAACAGCAAGTGCCAACGTGAAGCTTGTTTATCCCTCATTACATCACCTAGTCTAACAAATGCTCAGGCACGTTTAAAACTTGAGTGATGCCAGTTAAAACCTTTATATCCCCATTGTGTCATATTGTTTATCTGAGGGTTGGTGTTTAGTCTGAAAAGGTATTTGATTGTTTCCAGATATGGGGCTGGGCAGTCTGAAGTAGAGCTTTGATGTCACACTGGTGATGCACTACGCCCATCAACACTGTGATGTGAATGAGTGACTTCGCTGGTCAAATAAATAGGTCAAATCAAACTAAATGAGTTACAACTCTTGTCATGACATTTAACACTGTCATACATTTGTAGTACCCAGGCTCTTGTATAGGATGTTTCATGATACTAATATACAGAAACTATCATACATAGGCCCTACATACTATGTACATGTGAACACACCCCCCCCCCCAAAAAAAAAAAACAACAACAACAACAACAACAACAACAAACAAACAAACAAAAAACAAAAAAAAGACAAAAAAATATCATTATAAAGAAGTATTGACAGAATGTACATAAAACAAAAAACTTTATATAAAATATCTCAAATCATACCTACAATATGATTATAACTAGAAACTTCACTTGAATTTACAAAGCTGCAATGTATCAAGCACAATTCAATACCATCGTACTCTCAGATCCTGAAATACTCTGTGATTTGGTCTAACCTATCAAAATTGGCACAATGATAATCTCTCATCCTCCATAGACTCACAGCAGGTCCCCTTGCCTTGATTCAATTTCCATCATTGATTCACAAATAGTTTATGAACATGAGCTCCTTCCTACAGAGAGGAGTATCTTTGCTGGATGTATCTTTGAAATTGACTCTAACCTCAGGCAACGCTGCACACAGGCACTGGTCCGACGGTCTCTGACCAGTTAAAATCACTGCTACAAAAGTAACTTTTTGAGGAATGGACCAGTAAAAAATGGGGAAAAAAAACTGGGTACCTACTGGTCCGACAGACAGGTCAGACCAGTAGAAAAAATGGGTTAGTGTGCAGCCCTGCCTTAAGCTAATGACAAATTCTCCATTTATACTCTGTGGCACTTTGGGTCTCTGCATCACAACTACTCATATCAATGGAAAGCTATGCCACAACAACAATGCACCCACCATCAAAGTCTATCACTGAGCCCCAATACCAGGCATTATCCACCCGTGAGCTCATAAATGCTTCAGGTTACAAGTGTGCTATGGTATGAAACAGCCTAATAATACACAACCCAGCATCATTGTTTAATGCCTAAGACAAAACAGTTTAATATATGTAATGAAATAAAAGGCTATCATATCAACAACGATGACATGGCCAAAACTGTCTTGTGAACAACATATGAACAGTATAACTAAATTATACATATGGCTGTAAACCAATATGATATTGATCCAATATGTTGAGTTGTACACATACATACATATGTACGATTGTAGAGGAAATCCATTTCCTTAGAAGAAAAATTCTATAATATTTTTTCTCATTTACTCCTTAAATTAAAAAATAACATATCTGAGCATCTAATATACAGTATGTACAATGTATATCATTGTGAAGTACAAGGTCACTTTGAAACAGAAGTCAAAAGGGGAAGACAGCCAAATAGATGGAGAAAATATTGAGATCTCATTATGAGCTAAGTAACTCATACCGTACTAAATAACAGAGCATGAATGCAGGGAAATTACACCGGCTCAAGTGATAGTTTCAGTGGATATCACACAAATATAGATAACAAAGTTATTACATCCCAAAGATAGGAAAGTACTCTGACATACTAATAGCATTCACTATGCACCCCTAAATCCCAGCTTGGTTATGTGAATGACACATTGCTAACACTCAAGCTGCTCACTTGTATACATAACAAAAATATCAATAAATGCACATTTGCTCAAAATAATGTTATTCATACTGTATGTGTTCTCAAGATTTATTAATAACACTTCTTATGCTTCAAACTCTAAGTATTTGCACTTTAAACCTCTTAGCACACTTGGAATGACAGAAGTGCACAAAATACCCCCCCCCCCCCACCCAAAAAAAAAAAAAAAAAAAAAAGAAAGAAAGAAAAAAGTTCTCTTCAAAAATACTTTCTCTTTCAAAATTGAAAGACAGCAATGTTCCTTTCTTTATTCTCGGATACCAAGGGACTTTCCTTGAATAAATGAAAGCTTACTATGTATGAAGCCTTTGCTTTCTTATATGTGACAATTTGATGCATTTCCCCCATTTTTTAATGGCAATAGCCCACAGGTCTCTCCTCTTCATTCTTAATGCAATTTAAACCCCAAGTATTAATATGACATTATGGCTGCATGCCATAGCATGTTTCAATAGAGATTACATCTGTCTCAGCTGTTATTGAATACCAGACACTTGACATTTAGGTAAACAGAATGCAAATGTGAGGCACAATGTATCTTGCATAATAAGAAATTGTCTGGTCTCTAGACAGTGATAAAAGAGTGTGGGTCATATGTTAAGCCAGTAGATTTCATTGGCACGCAGCTTGCGCACAATCCCAACGGCACTGTATCCATAAGCTGACAGTCTCTGTAACATGTTATTCAGCTTATTGACAGGTACAGTTGAATGAGCAAATTGTTCTATTTTCCCTGTAATATTCCAGTTTGACTCTCAAGTCAAGTAAAGACCATGTCTGTTTGTGATACATGTGGGGGTATTGTGGGCAATCAATCATTGTACAACAGCAGTAAATACCCAGTGAGCTTGTCATGGTGTAGCAATGAAATCATGATTCTTCATCATAATCCTTACAGAAAACCTTGGCCATTGCTCTTTTGAGGTTTGCCATCAAATTGAATCATATCTCTTCTTCATCATCACATATATACATCACAATCCTTTATTGGAGTGAGGCTCCCACTACAGCCGGCCAAACTTACGGTTGAATAATCCTATGTATTCATCTCTATTAACCATTCCTGTTTGATACTACGGACAAAAGAATTTTCAAATGCATAGACACTGTTTAGAGGTCAAAATGTAGGTCAAAGTGTCATGCTGAATGCACCATTGCCGACTTGCACAATGAATTGAACCAACCTACAGAATGGAAACTTAACAGATACAAGCATCCATTTTGATTCCAAATTCCTACAATGCTCTTCAATGTAAGAACTGCTTGCACGTCAACTCTGACGCATTCTATTAAAAAAGTTTGTAGTATTCTAAGAGTGAAACAAAATACATCCCACAGTTTCATCACACGTGAAAGGAAATATGATAGATGAGAATCCAATAAAACAGTGTTTCCCAGTAGCTGAAGTGGATTGACTAGATAAACACTAAATACGGGAGAATGGTAACACTACTTTCACACATAAGTTCATAAGTTTCAATCCATTGCAGATTAAGAGAAAGATAATGGTCTCTCCTTCAACTTTATTTCTCTCCAGAAATCACTAGTTTTGAAGAGGAATGTAACCCCAAGTAAAATGTGCATTGAGTGAATGCAGAAATGATAGTAGAGCATGTCAGTGAACTTTGAAGTAAAAACAGACAATCCTTTCACAAGTTATGAATTTACGTTTTGGTGCTGTCACTGCTGGATAGAGAAGTCTACGACATTTTGCAAAGTCATGCATGGACAATACAAAGAAAACAAATTCAACATATTTTCATTTTTCTAGCATAATGAAAAAGCACTTGACTTACCTCTTCCAGAAAACTGGGTATCATATTACCCTGAACATATGTCAGTATTAAGGAGGGAATGCATACTTCTTTTTTTTTTTTTAAAAGAAGAAATTTTTAAGGAATTTTCTTGATATTCTCTTCATGTCATTGCGCATGCATGATGTCACATACCTTTGTAGTCTTCTCCGACAGTGATGGCCACATTGACATTTTAAACATTCATAACTTTTGAATGGATTTTCTGATTATTCCTCAAACTACACTGATGTGTTCTACTAATGATTGCATTCATTCACTCCATGCATATATCTGGGTTTCATTCCTCTTCAAATCTTATAAATAAAAACATATTATCAATGGGAAGATAGCTTCCTTAATAGGGGTATTTACTGTCTACAAGTGTGCTTAATTCTACTCTGTGATTTCTTTGACACATTTACACTTTTGACTTCTGACTGATTTGTAATTATGAATATAATAACAAGTATGTATTAAGCATGCAGTAAGACTAACCTTATGGTGTAATTGACACAAACAATGCATTGTGGCTTGTTGGTCTTGTTGTTGTAGATTATGGTTGCCTGTGTTTCCAGCCACATGTAGCCACCACTCTTTGCAAGAAAGCGATACCGGCCTGTCGATGTCTGCCCCTTGGCAAACACTGCAAGTGAAATGTCAACATGAATAGTTAAATAGAGCACTGATCTATTTTACACAAGACATTTACAGTCTATTGAAGAGTTTAAACTATAAGTATGCAATATCTAGTAGATCTTTGCATTTACATAGATAACTTTCTTTTTTTATTTATTTACTGTCACAGTCCTTTGGACTTACACCATTTGTTTTATTAAAGGTTATCTATAGAGTATTTGGAAAGCTAAGATAATTAACGAGATACATTGAGTTTTCCTCCCTCACATCAGACAGGGAAATTTTGTCTTTCGCTTAGTTCTCTTTATGTCCATGTACCAAGTGTACCATGTATTAGGAAAAAGACCTAGAATAGCATTTGAAAAAGTATACATCGTGCAAATGAGCTTTTAGATGTAAAGCAACTAGGAGGTGAAAAGTGGACAAACACAAACGACAAGCAACTTACGATCTCTGTGACTCTTGTCAATGAGTTGTCCGTCCAGAGCGTGGTAGTAGTCATAGAAAGATTTGCCTACCAGTTCATTGGGTTTGTATCCCATCAACTCCTCAATCCTACGTAAAAAGAAATAATATAGAAAAAAAAATAGAAATACAGCTTCAGTCAAATTATGTCAACAGTAAGAGCTCTATAGACCTGACATTGCTTTGTAACATATTTCAAATATTAATTGTACAGTGACACAGACATTTCTACTCTGGTGTTATGCCTATGTGAAAAAGCAAGCATTTTCAAAGGATGAAATTCTTGCACATTAAACCTTAATAATAACAATTTCAAGTGAAGGACAAAAAAAAAAAATGCAAGTAAAAGACAAAAGGAAAAGGGTAAAAGACACAGTAAAATGAAAGATGTGCACATGTGACAATGAAGTACAAATTTATCAAAAGAAAGTTATTTTTTTCTCTTTTCTCTTGTAAAGCTTCAAACTTGAATCTCCAGCACTTGTATATTCTGTCCACTACTCGAGTTTGTTCTTTGAAAAAGACAGTAAAAATATAGTACTGAATGGGTTCTAACACATGTGAAGCTCATTCTGGTGAGAGAGATGCCTTACTTTTCATCACAGTAAGTGAACTTCATGTCCATGCTGTGTCTTGTGAGAAATGCACTGCAGTCCAGGGGGATCTCAATGTTTGAGGGGTGTGGGATGGGACTGGCGATCAGGACCAAACAGGGAGATGAGGGTATGCGGTACCCCATGGCAGCTGCTTCTGAGACAGAAAGTTTCATGTGGCCTTGGCAGTGGACAACCTACAAACATGAAAGGAAAATCACAACCATAAGGCAGGGTACCAAAAATCCACTTGGCTGCTTGGCCCGGACAACCAAAGCTCATTGACAAATGAAATGAACGGGCACTTGTTTATTCAAAGTATGGAGGTTATATTAACGTATCATTAACGTTTTACTATTATTGTATCTTAAGTTGTATCAAGGAGCTTCAAACACATTGATTGTATTAACTTTGAAAGCAAGCAGGAGCAAAGGAAAAAAAAATTAAATGTCCATGTGTGTGTAATCTGCTATACAGACACCTGTAGATAAGCGACAATAAATGTTTTTGAATTTCTTAGACTTATGCATGTAGATTCTGACATGAAATTTTACAACCATTTGTGTAATGTTTACTTTGGGTGGCATTAGACATGTGACATGTTTTTCAACATCAAAACTGTCCTTGAAACTTACAGTACCATTTGCTTGCTTTGTTAGAAATTTTTATGTTTGCGAAATATCTAGCAGATTTTATATGAAACCTCCTCAAATTTACAGTCTCTCACAAACGGTTTGCAGATGTATAGACTGACGGGTAAACAGGCTGACATTTATAGAGGGTCAAATGGTTGATTCATGGAGACCCTGTATGCAATGCAACAGCAATCTTAACTTTACTGCTCCTGTATCTACCCTGTCACTGAAAATTACAGCTTAACAGCTGGCAGAAACTACATTTAGACTTTAGCACTAGACTGATATCCCCTCTGATCAGGTTACTTATAGCCGATTTATATCTACAGTGTGTACAGTACAAAAATGACTATGACAATGCAATCATACTGTACAGGATCTACAAATCCAACTGAATGTAAATTTGCACACCACGGTGAGTGATTTGTTTGTCTCTATCACAAACCTTAAAGTCGTGGAGATTAGCTAAGGTCAAGTAAGTCTTACACAATGCAGAGTTCAAAACAAACTTCCTTTAATAAGGGTGATGATCAGATCAGAAGCTTGTCTTTAAAATCACACAAAAAATATGTTTACTTTGAAGGTTCTTTTTATGATGTGTCTTACCATTGCTTTTTTTTAATGGCAAATGCTTGTAGGATTCAACAACAATTCTGACTATGTCGCTAACTACATGTACACATTTGGCCCATTTACAACAAACTGCAGCTATAGTCACAGCGGAAACAAAAAACCCTGGTCTATACCTTTTAGGTAATTACATGTACACTTGTAGTTGTCATCTTGCCCACAAACACAACTTTGTGTTACAACCTTGTACTTGGTCTCACTTGATATTGATGTATGAGACAAGTCTGATAACATGTGACTTTTGATTTGATTTGATTTGATTTATTCACAAAATGCATACGGGGCCTACATACATTATATACAAATACACTGTATACAGTTTGTACATATAATGGAATGTCATACGTTTTGTGTGGATTGTCTAAGCTAGGGATGTCCAAGAGATACAATTGTATGATATTCATGCATATATGCATTATTCATATACATACAGAAACATATTTACAAGAAATGTATTATGTATTACACTGATAATATGTGAAGAATAACACAAATATTGATTCCTTCTAATTCATCTTCTGCTGTCATTACTGAAATACATTCACAATATCATAGCAATAACTATATCTACCTACAGTGTTGTACATTATAATGTAACAATAGAATATAAAGGTGATCTTTCTATTGTTAGTAAAGGTTAAAAAAAAAATAATTATAATAAGTTACGTGTACCGGTTGATGAAGGGCTGATTTTGCTAAAACATACATTTCCTATAGACACCTGCCCACGTATACTCGGGACTCGTCCTTAATGGGTTAATAGTTTCAGTACCTTACAAACGTGAAGTATACCTTATATGTGGCTGCCTTCAGGTTGACAATCTTCCCTTTTGGTGTCAGTGTACACTTCATTCTGATGAGGAAGCTGTGATGCTGCCTTTCGCTCGATGATGATAGTAATGAGGATGAAGATGATGGTCTGTCTGAGAGCTGTTCTCTGATCTCATCATGGTCACAGGGGTGAGTGTAGTCATAGATGCTGTGGCCCATGAGGTCCACCTTGGACAGGAGGCACATAGTAAACAGTTTCAATAAGTTGAACAATTTGACATGTCAATAATACCTATAAAGTTACAAGTTACAAAATGTAGACAGGACAAGTAATTAAATGTCTTTTTAAAATTCCCCAGAGGTAGTAACAAGCGCAAATTAAGAGTGAAAAGTGTGATTTGTTTTCTGTGTGTATGTGCATGCCTTTGTTCATGTGATTACACAATATGCATATTTGAGCACACATCTGGGGATGTCAGTGTGCATCTGTCTATCAGTGTCAGTCTTTGGTACAGGTTACTGTATGAATGCCATGTGGTCTTGTTTCAGATCAATGGTGTAACTTTGAAAATGACTACTTATTGAACTCTAAAAAATAAGTACAGAGTCGTATTGCCTTTTCCTTTGGTGGTTTGAAAGGGCGCCAAAAGTACTACCTCCCATAGCATAACAAATGTCTATGGTCAATCCATTTCCTCGCCAGGGAGGCATATGTGGTCCAAAATTGCCGTTCTTCAGGGACAAATTTTACAAGGTTTTAGGGTAATCAATATTATGCAATGAAGCTTTCCAAAATTAAAATCTTATTATTGCTGTTGTAGTAGAAGAGGAGTCATACTAAATATCTATCACCATTGGAACACTACAACATCTCACATGTACATGTGACACTATCTTTAGATTGGTGTTTCAGACGTGACATTTTACGTTAACAATTTAGGGTCTTGTAGAATCGGTGCTTGGAATAAGTAAATTCACAAAGAGAGCATCAAATCATTGTTGAATGCATGGCCAATGATGTGTAGATTTACATGTAGCAGTATGCAGGTATCACCCATGCTTGAAAAGAAAACATGCAAAAATACATTTTTGTTAACAATTTTCCGTTAACTTTTTGTCACGTCCGAACAAATTTCAAGTTGAGATAATTAATACTAAAAAATATAACTGAACAGTTTTTACCATTTCTAAATCACCAAGTGCTGTTACTCTCATAAGAGTCTGTGAAAATTAGGAAAGTATTTGTTTTTTAATAAAAATTTTCTGGGAATTTTACGTTTTCCATTAAAACATGTCATGTCAGACACAGCATGTCACAGAAACATACATGTGTATACATGATAACTTTCAAGTCAGGTTCTCCACTAACAGACTTACCAGGTAAATAGTTGCTTGTCTGACTTTCATAACAACACACTGGTTATATACACTGTATGTATGCACAAATTATGCAAGCTCAGGTTCATTTGGTGTACATTTTACAGTGATAAATGTAAACAATCTGTGTTTCGGATGTGACGTGTTAACAACCTATTTAGGCAAATGGACCAGATACAGTAATTTACAACATTCATTGTATTTGATGATCTTATTTTGTGTGTGCTCTCAGTTGTGCAGAAATACAGCTGTATGTCATTTGCATACCCATAGTACAGTGTATGTCACATACAGCTTATTGTTATACCACATCTGATATGATATGATATTAAGCGCTTTATAAATGTTATGTATTATCATTATTATTATTATTATATGCTATTGTTTAGTATCCTTTGCTCCTGTTTTGGTTTCAAAGGCTTACAGTGTATATTTATCTTTTCGAACAATATGTATTGATGATTTATGTGCAATGCACAAATAGTAAGCTACAGTATCAATCCCTTCATGAGGATTTCCTTTCACAGGTCATGGACTGTGGCACACAAAGATTGAGAATGGCTGTTTATTCATGCAACAACACAAAACGTGTAGAAATAATAACACTTTGGAGGGGAAGACATCTCAGACTGTAGTGGTAATTAAACTTGTCTCTTCTTCTCAACACATTGATGATGATGCAAGGCTCCTATATTTTGAATAACGCCGTTATTCAAACCTCATTCTTCCACACTGATGCATTTCATTCCTCTTTTGAACAAGCACATTATACATGTATTTCATCTGTTTTACCTCTGCTTTTGGAAAGATTAGAATAAAAAATAAATATTCTGGTATTTCAGCATCATATTAAAGTGTAGGAGCAATGTACTTTCTCATACACTGAGCTGTTTTTCAGTTTCAGTGATGCAAGGAGTTTGGTACATGTACTTTGCCATGTCAAATATCAAACAGCAATTTTGTCCTCTGGCTTAATATTCATCTCTGTATAAAAAAAAAAAAAGAAAAATGTGAAAATTATTATATTCTTTATGGTATACATTTACTCAAATTATGATGGAGACGGGCTAGCATCGCAGGGTTACCTGGTTGATTCCTACAAATTTTGAGACATTTTCTGAGATGAAGATCATGTCTCCCTCTTGTGACAAGATGAGGAGGAATCCATCCAAAGACTTCTGGTAGTGTGGGTCCATGATTTGATCCAGGGCTTTCACTTTGCTGTCTTCTTTCTCCTCCACTTTGATTTCTGCACCCAGAATAAAACAATTAATGCATGCTGATTAATACAAAACTCTTCATATACATGTACCTAATTGTTTTATTTCTTAGTCAATAATACTGTACAGTAGTACAATTTTAGCATAGCAATATGAAAAAAAAAAGGTCAATGTTTGAAGATTTCTTGATACATGTACATTGTAGCTGTCATATCACATGTTCTACATTGTAGATCAAAAGAAGAGATTAGAGTAGATTTGAAATTTTGATATCTGGATTTGTGTTTGCTATTTCTGCTTTTGGTTTTGTCTCACATGTAATTTGACACCATGTTCACATAGGCATTCTAAAGAGTAAAAACAGATGAACAAAATGGCAAAGCTTTCATCAATGGTACAAATTAGATTGATAATAATATACAGTATCTGTCACACTTTTAGATTTTTCATAGATCACTGATATTACTAGGCACATTGGACAAGGTGATGATACAAGTCTTCTACTCACCCGATCATAGATTTTCAAAATTTTTCCTTTCTTAACATCAAGCAGAAAATAATACATGGTATAAGTTGTACCATTTGATCTTGAATTACTGGTGTGTTTAAACAGGCAGTCCTTAAACCAATGGAAGAGGTGCATGTAGTGTACACAGTACATGTATGAGGGAATTATGTAATTGGCACTTCTAATTTGCATTTCAGTAGTTTGGACCTTATGTATCTGATGAAAGTTGGTGAAACTTTACCACAACATTCTTACTGTTCATACATTTGTACAATGTATGTCTAATTTTGATAAAACCTTTGTATTTTTGTTTCTCTTGACTGGATTCACTTAATTTCTACAATTCTATTCATGAATTTTATTCCAGATGTCTTTATCAGTACACCTGATCAATGGATGAAAATATATTTAAAGGCATTGTGTGATAATGTTTCAAATTTGACAAATCTGACACTCATGGTTATACGTTTATACCTCACAAATGTATCATCTGCTGCCTGGCTATCTGATAATGTGTAGAGATGAAGCTATGAAATAAAGGGTTGAATTAAACACTAAAACCTTCCACAAGTAAAAATGTTTGAATGACTGAGTTAATCAATACATAAACCCATTTGTATGCAGTTCCTAAAGACAATACATGCAATGTTTGTACTGTAAATGTTGTGATTAACCACTCAGTAAACAGTTAAAATATCTACAATTTGTACATCATACATTGGAAGGTAATTAAGTTTGTGATATAAACAACTCAAGTCTAAGATCATATGAAACATATTGGGCTTTGGAAAATCTGAACTCATTTTGAATCAAACTGACCTATCATATCAACCAACACATAAATCAACATAATGACAAGTCATTGGACAAGTTGTACATTACCTTTAGGGAGAATCTTGCCAATTTTGAGGAAACTGAGTACAAGTCGCATGATTCCTGCCTTGTCCAGCTGTGCACAAACATTGTGTGCTAGTGGTAATGTGTGTGCTAGTTCATAAAATATCTCTGTCTCTTTCCCTCTCCGACATCTTGCAGCATTTCTTGATTTTTCTTTCCTCTTCTCTGAGTTTCTGCAACAAATAATAAAGACAAGTGACAGATTGAATACAACTCTGATGAACATATTATTTCCTCTCAATTTGTGACAAGTCTTGAACATCCCAACAGTGCAACCAATGTTACAAGCAATTTTTGTTGAACATCAGAAGCAAGTAAATTCAAATGTTCATTTCCTTTTCAATTCCATGCTCCTAAAAGTAAAACACATCATTCAGTGTACCAATGTCACAATCTGTCTTAAAATTTTAATTCAACACTGACAAAGAACTTCTACATTTTGTTTCAGGTGGCAAATCTTCCCTGAAGAAGTGAAAACTGACATTTAACTTGATAACATATTGAATGCTGCCCAAAATAACAAAAGTGGCAACTTAAAATTAATTCCAAATACAATGACGTATTCTCAGCTGGTACATGTACATGTCCACATTCGATTGGTCATCGGCAATTAAGAAACTTGTTCTACTGTACACTTTGAATAACAAATCATTGCAACAACAATGCGCAAATACAGCTAACAAAAATGGCTAGCAGGCACTGGTGTGTTACCAGTACTTGATTTATTCCATGACATGTATTGTAATTGTACCCTGTTTGGCAACAAGTTCAATGCAGCATACATGTACTGCCAAGAAATGAAGCTTTGAATAAGTGCTTAATTACTGCAAAATCGGAAAATAGCATTCAACACAGACATACTAAAGCTTTTCGACATGCACTCATCAGAGTAAAGCCAGAAAGGAAAGCCAGAAACGAAACAATATACCGGTAAAGGAAGCGAAGGAAAGCATACGGGAGAAATGGCGAGCAGTGATTGGCTGTCAAGGTAAACAAAATTAGCCTTGCTGCCAGCCGTTTGGTTGATTAATGCTAAAATAATGCAAGCGTTCTTACGAACTCTTTCTGACGACACAGATTATAATTGTTTCGTTTCTGGCTTTCTGTTCATTCACGCGATTTTACTCTGATGAGTGCATGTCGAAAAGCTTTAGTATGTCTGTGTTGAATGCTATTTTCCGAAATGAAGCTTTACTTGCATACCATGGTAATAAAGAAAGAAAACGAAGAGCTCTATCATTGACCAAACATTTATGTTGTACATGCAGAATGTCCTCTGTTGGTGAAACTGATGAGAATTACAATGTAAATTCATACGCATATTCCTCTAGAGATCATCTACACATACGGGTTTTCGTATCTTCATCAAGTTCAGTAAAATTTGCACATTTGGTCATTCATTTCTTGGATGGACCAAATGAGAAGTTGAAATATGAAGTTTCATAGATTACATGTAGCTAAAAGAAAGAATCACAAGTACAACCACTGTACATGCTGTAGAACTGCACACTAAAATAATGTAACAAACCTAACATAAACCTTCATAAAGCCTTTATCTTCAATCTAAACCTATCTTCCATCCCCCTCCTACCACAAAAACCCACAACAATCAGTGTTATGATTAAATAGCATTGGTCATGTGAACAAACAAAAACAAATCTTCATCTGTACTTAGAACTGCCCTACATACTGACATTTTTCTTTTCTTTTCTTTTCTTTTTTTGATACAGGGGTGGTGCATAACCACACCATGTATGCAGACTACATTGTACAGCACACAACATTCTTTAATCACCTCTTCATAAACATGCTACAATGTACAAATGTATATGACATGTAATGTACTGATGGTCCCACCAAAAATTGGGAAATTCCCATGCAAAACACCAGTGCAAAAAATGTCTACAGTTCAAGTATGTACAAGAAGATGTGTATTGTGTATATATTACTTAGTTGCAGATAAATGCCATTTACTGTGTAAATGCATAGTACCAAATTCACTAATCCAATTTCATATACAGGTGTATTTCATTAATTTGACAATCTGAAGTCTAAAAAACTCTTCACTTACCCCATCCTAGACAACTATTCCAATTTCTCTGTGGTATCTATAATGGGTACTTTTATCAATTACAGCTGTAACTCTCTATATCAATAACACTGTAGCATATGATTGTTTTAACAAAACCTATATTTTGTGATTTCATTAATGATTTTGTGTTTATGTTGGCACTCAATGGCAGTGTAAAATACACTGTATGTGTGTATAAATATGAGGGTATAGGTGTGTATATGAGGAAAAACAAGAAAAAAAAATGTATTCCGTTCTTTCCTTTCCCAACTACAGTGTATAGACCAATTCAATATTTTAAAGGGATGGTACAGTATTGGTGGAGATGAGAATATTGGGCTTTTAATTTTTTTGTGAGATACCAAGAAAACACTTATGATATAGTACAGAGCATACCATTTTAAGAGGAATTCAAAGTTTATTTGATGAAAATCGGGTTTGGAATGACTGAAACATCCAAAAACAAAGTAAAACAAAGCGATCGTAATAAAGTGTGGGTCCCACACTTCATTAGAATCGCTCTTTTGTAGATATCTCAGCCATTTCAAAACCAATTTTCATCAAATAAACGTTGAATTCCTCATAGAATTACATGCTCTTTCATATTTCATAAGAGGTTTCTCATTATTACACCAAAAAATGTTAGAAACCTGAAATTAGATCTCAACCAAAACTGTACGATCCCTTTTTAAACAAAAGTTGATATTCATAATAAATTTTGAATATCAGAAATGCATGGCATCAATAAATTGTACATGTATTTGTACTCATATGTAAATAATTTGTATAGTATAAATAGATCTACACTGTATGTAATTCAGTATAATAGCCATTTATACAACTCATCGATTTAATGATTTGCTTCCAAATGCTTAACATACAAACAATGAATTACCAGTGTACATGTGCAAGAGTACCAGTTATAAAACCATTGTACTGAACTTATCCTTATTACCATCAATACACTAATAATATAACACATACATGTCTACAATGTACAGTGTACATGTGTGTAGATGTAAAAGCCAGTCATACAACATACAGTGTACAAACTTGCACATCATCTAGACATTCTAGTTTCTACATGTACATCATCGATTTTGGAGTCTATTCTTTAATATTTCCACAGTTTGGCACTGTCAAATATATACTGAGAGGCTACAGCACAATTTGAGAGAACAAGAAAGAAAAGACTCTACTATACTGATTATTTATAGTGGGCTTAGTTCTGCTACGTAGGCTACTGACCACTGTATACACTGTTATTTTTGCGTACTGGTAAGATATTTTTGCAAATGGGGAGGTCACGGACATTTTCGCGAGATGTTGTTTTTGTGAATTGACACACAGGCCTTTGTAAGTGCTATTCTACCTTAGCGCATAGTGATATTTTCACACGTTAAAATTGTGGTCCAAATATGAACTGCAAAATTTGCGGAAATTAGAACCCTCACGAAAATACTAACGTTAGATCTAACGTTAGTGTTCTAGAGATCTAGATCTAGAGTCTATTTCCTCTATTTGTTATTATGTTAATATTAAAAATTGTCTCGAAAATGTATGTCGGAATATATAAACCATGGACATGGTGATATTGAAGGTAACCATGGTCATAATGTCCTAACCGTTACTGTCATTTTGTTGGTTTTTGACTGTTCAAAATTTATATCAACACCACACTGTTCTGAAAAATATTCCCAATGAGACACCCCTGCCTGCCAGCAAACGCGCAAGCCGACATCCAATCACACACTACACAATTTACAGTAAATCTACTTCGTCCCCATAAAGCATTGAGCATGCATCTGTATGTACCCCAAGTCTGTACGTCCACCCATCAGAAATTAAATTACACATTGACTGACTGAGTAGGAAGTATTCGCACGGGTTTTATTGCGTTGGAGAGATTTCTGTCCGATAATGTGGTGCGAAATACTCGTGTAAAACTGAAATACTTCGTCTACTAATAACTAGATTAATGTCTTCGGTCAACACTACAACAACACACACATTATTTCAGATTGCTTTGAAATCATTAATAGGGTGAAATAACATAGTCTAACTAGACCTCTCCGTCAGTTGCGATGCAAGAAGCCGGTCGCGGTCACTGTTGTTATCTTACTCCGAAACATTCAGCTCATCCATTCTTTCTAAGTCATGTGTGCTCGCAAAATTCCATGAACAAATTGAACTTACCTCCTCTTTTCTCTGGGTACAGTCGCCATCTTTCACTTTTAGTACGCGTTTCACAGTTTGTATAGTATGTACATCCAAGTTAAATATATCCACTGTAAATATCCAGTCTTGATTCGCAATTAATCCACTGTGCAAGAATTATTAGTCACATGTGTAGCTCAATCACAGGATTCGATTCGTTACATCCTGCATGTGGCACACAGTATGGGTACGTATATCAGGGTACGGTTCACCCCGCTGTGTATCGCGTCGATATCTCTTTTCGATCCCTATGCAGTCTCGATACACTGTCGAGGATTGCATAGAGAGGCAGCTAAACTCGTGTGTTCTATCTGCGCGCTTGCTTCCGCTCAAATAATCCACTTCTGCACTCACTAGTTCGAGGTCGATATGTTGGGAGTACTAGATGGCGCAGGACGGCTACGGAACGATCGCCTATTTCGCATGAAAAATTACGTCAACTCCTTGCTGGTGGGACTGTTCAAAGTTCTCGTACATTCTAGTCCCCCCTCGCTCCGTGATGGTATCGCCCGACAGTGGCTAACAAATGAACTCCCATTAAAAAGTAGGTCAACGTATGGCTAGGGTATTTTCTCCAGGATAGAGCATGTATTTTGAACAACACGAACGTGACTCCTGTGTTTTTTTTTTTTTTTTTTTTTTTTTGTCTTTTGCTTCCCTAAGAGCTTTTTGGGTAAAATATATTGATGGATTTTAATGTGGTAACCTTCACGTATCTTCTCTACCTACAGCATTATTATTAGACTTGTCTTTTCGCCCAATATTGGAATTTTTGTAATTTGTTATTCTTGGTGGAATTGAACAAATAAATTGAAATTGAAATTGAAAATTGAATTGAATTGACTTGACTTCCATTCAAGATGATGTTTGAAATGAAAACTCGTCTCTGATGTGTGATTTTATAACAAAGACAGAACAAAATAGGCCTATAGTTCTTTCTCTTTCTCACCATATCTCTTCCTTGACTTCACCGATATGGTAAAAGGTGAGAGTACATCAATGCCAAAGGGGAACAAATATTTTCTTTAAAAAGTCTCTCAACTTTGTCATGTTGGACAATATGTGCAGTGGGTCATATTTTACTGAATATCTTCTGACAAATTAATTCAGTTCCCCCTGACAAGGACATCGTTCTGGTCATCCATCATACATTAATTGTAGTATGAAATTGTACATTAAAAAATTTGGCTATCAATTCACCCAAGGTAGAATCTGCATGTGTATGTATTTCAATATTACTCTTTCACTGTTTTTATGACAATAGGTGGGTGTTGAGAAGAAATGAGTTCCAAGTGGTGACTGTGAGATTGATTTTATTTGATTTTTTTTTCCTCTCAGTTAGTTTTTATAGTTTAGTTTCAGGGGTCATTTACACTATTCATGAAGAAATGCCAAGAAGAAAGTAAAATGTGTGACCTAGCTGATGTAGAAAATTACTGCAGAAAATGTATAGGCCTATATTGTCCCCCAAGTGTGTGTATCATGTATATACATGCATATGTGTGTGTGTGTGTGTGTGCGATGTCTGAAATCTCCCTCTTTGGAATAATTGTTATGTTAACTTGAAATAGAGGTGCACCATATTCAGTTCCACAGTAGTGTATTATAGTGAAAGAAACTGGTGAATGTTTCATTATTACTAAAATTACATTGTAAATAGACTACAGGAAAAATAGAATGTTAATTTTGCATGTCTTTATAAAAAAAAGTGATGTTCATCCTGATTCCACAGGTACAAATTGAATGGGGTGATGTCATCACATAAAATCTTGCACCATATATGGAAATATATATGTTGATAAGGTAGTCCACGTGTTGGCAAGATAAAAAGATAAGTAACAAAGCTGCAACAAAGTTCATGCTGTATTCACCAACGGTTTATTTCTTCACACAAATTTTCGAGCGTTTCGCCGCCCTTTCTCAAGTGTTGATACTGAGAGAACAATAACAAAATTAAGCCATAACAATATATTGCAACCGTGTTATCAAGGATGCGCGCTTTAACGCATCAATGCTAGGCATCCTAACACCCAGCGCGCATCCTGGCAACAGTGCAATCTATCATGGCTCACGAACTACAATTTTTACAAGTAGGTGCGCCGCTTACTGTTGTATGTTCTCCCGTTTACCCCGCTGCAATAGGTCTTATCATTATATTGCTTGAGTGATATAATGCTGACGCTCCTTTTAACCATTTCTTGGAACCAGTCTTTTTTTCCACTCCGAGACGTATTGTGACGTATCTATTTAAAGGGAAGGTAAACCCAAAAAGCAATGTGGATTGAGTGAAAGCAGCAACATTAGTAGAACACATCAGTGAAAGTTTGAGGAAAATCGGACAATCGATGCAAAAGTTATGAATTTTTAAAGTTTTGGTGTTGAAACCGCTGGATGAGGAGACTACTAGAGGATATGACGTATGAGTGGACAACAATACAAAGAAAATATAAAGGAAATTCAACACTTTTCATTCACTTTTCACTTTTCTAGAATTATGAAAGAGCAATGGACCAACCTCTTTCAGAAAGCAGGGGGAATAATTGCTACCCCTAACATATGTCACTATTAAGTTGATGGAATTTGTAATTTTCATGAAAAATGGATTTTTGTAGAATTTTCTTTATATTTTCTTGGTATTCTTGTCCACTCATACGTCATAACCTCTAGTAGTCTCCTCGTCCAGCGGTTCCAACACCAAAACTTTAAAAATTTATAACTTTTGCATCGATTGTCCGATTTTCTTCAAACTTTCACTGATGTGTTCTACTAATGTTGCTGCTTTCACTCAATAAACATTGCTCTTGGGGTTTATCTTCCCTTTAATCAAAAGATGAAAAATATGATTTTTCACATATTTCATATTCATGCTTTAGTCTCAGATTATTTAAAGACTATCTACTCACCAGAATTTGGAAGTTAATGTATGTGTATGCTGTTCAGTTTGAAAGGAATAGTAAACTGCTTGCACATATTTTGCATAACCATCAGTGTGAAGATTCAGTTTGATTTTAAAAAATCGAATGTTTATATTAATCATGATAATTTCAGATTATGTAAAGATTATCTATACACTAGAATTAAAGTTGATTTATGTGTATGTTGAATTTTGAAAGAAATAATGCACTGCTTTTACATTACCACCGCAGCTGCGTATTCAGAGGAATTACTTCTGTAACAGTTGTGCCAAGTTTTTTCATGTATGCTTTATACTCATTGTCATTTCATTATGACGTAACATTGCACTGTTGCCAGGATGCGCGCTGGGTGTTAGGATGCCTAGCATTGATGCGTTAAAGCGCGCATCCTTGGTAACACGGTTGCAATATATTGTTATGGCTTAATTTTGTTATTGTTCTCTCAGTATCAACACTTGAGAAAGGGCGGCGAGATGCTCGAAAATCTGTGTGAAGAAATAAACCATTGGTGAATACAGCATGAACTTTGTTGCAGCTTTGTTACTTATATATATATATATATATATATATATATATATATATATATATATATATATATATATATATATATCTTTTAAAGAAAAAAAAAATGTGGTCAATGATTTAGGCAGTATAAGCCCTCACTGTCAGGTCACTATGACTACAGAATAATCTGATATGAAGGACAGTTCTGATCCTTATGTAACAAAAATAAGAATAAAAATAAATTAGAAAATTTGTGTGCAAGTCAATAGGAAACTTGCGAGCCAATTGCCTTATCACTTCTGCTAATCTAAAAAATTGATTGCGACTGTCATCTCTGTTTTTGAACAAAATGTGAAACTCTGTAATGCCATAACTTTCTCACTTTTTGTCAGATTTTTGAAGACTTGTCATCATTCTGTATAATTTCACTCTTTGCACTGAAGTCAACTGGAACTTGGAGTGACATTTCACTTCTATTTCAGATTTCTTTCATCACTGGAATTTTTCCTTTGTCTTTCCATTTCCCTCTCCTCTTTTCCTCTCATATCACCACCACCACCACATCATCATTATTATCAACATCACCATCACCATCACCACCATCACCATCATCACCATCACCACCATCACCACCATCACCATCACCATCATCATCATCATCATCATCACCATCACTACCACCATCATCACCATCATCACCATCATCACCATCACCACCATCACCATCATCACTATCATCACCATCACCATCATCATCACCATCACCATCATCACCATCACCATCATCATCATCACCATCACCATCACTACCACCATCATCACCATCATCACCATCATCACCATCACCATCACCATCATCACCATCATCACCATCACCATCATCACCATCACCATCACCATCACCATCACCATCACCATCATCATCATCATCACCATCACCATCATCACCATCATCATCATCATCATTATCATCATCACTTTGTCACCAGGTGTCCCAGTCTTGTTGTACCTTTAGTCATCATGTTTCCTTTCAGAGGTTGACATGAAAGTTTGTCTGCATGATTATATACTTTGTCGCATACATTTTAGTATCCCAAATCTCACGAGAGCCAAGATTCGCAAAATCAAAATGCATGCAAAATTTCTTGTCTACACTGCTATGATTTCACTGCCAGTGGTAATTAACAAAAAATAAAAAAATAAAAATGCCATGTCGCGAATATGCATAGTATGTACTCTCGGCAAATTTCAGGACATACAATTCCCTGCTTTGTAAAAACCCACTTAAACCAAACTCTTTAATCTGTGCAAATAAAACAAAATGGAAATCCCATAACATTCATATATAGTTGTTAAGCAAATTAATTACTGTAGATAATTTGTTGAAGCTCAAGGTGTATTTTAACAAAAACTTGGCAAAGTAGGCCGCAAAACAAATTTCTCAGACATTCACACTTCTCCACATCGATCCACTCAATTACACTCAAATATATGTGAGTTGAAGGAATTCAGCAATACTATAGAATACATCAACAAAGTTTGAGGAAAATCAGATAATCTGTTCAAAAGTTAAGAATTTTTAAAGTTTTGATGCAGCCATTGCTAACTGAGAAGACCACAACACTTTGTGACATCATGTACGGAAAACAATATAAAGAAAGTATAAAGAAATTCAACATATTTTCACTTCTCTAGTATAATGGAAGAGAACTTGACATATCTCTTTCAGAAAGCTGGGGGAATAATATTACTCTTAACATTATTATGTTGCAATAAGTTGAGGGAATATCTACTTTTCTTTGAAAATTTTAATTTTGTGGAATTTTCTTTATTTTTACCTTACAATGTTGTATATATGGGGACATAAAAAACTGTAGTAGTCCTCTCATCCAGTGGTGGCTGCACCATGACTTCTAAAAAAAAAGAAAAAAAAAGTTCAGAGCTTCTCAATGAATTCCCCATTTTTCCTAAAACTTTGCTGATGTGTTCTACTACTGTTACTGAATTCACTCAATCCAAATGTATAATTTGGGTTTCATTCCCCCTTACAAGATTTGGGACACAAAGAAAATCAGCAGACATCTTGTTTCAGTCTATGCTTTTATGTAAGGACATAATCAACATTTTCAGGATTTATGTACATATGTTCTTACAATCAAAATACATCAGAATCATTCTTAACATAGAATTCTTCGATTCAAAAAATCATATTCATTGATTTAAGGTGATACAACTGTAACATGTAAAAGCAATCAGTATTTGCACCAAGTGTGAACATATTCAGATTCAACATTTACAGAGAGATAATACAACAAGGAGATTACACATATCAGGTCAATCAAGTCCTGTGACACTATAAACTTGATCAGCACACATATTCGTAAGACAAGCTTGACTCAGAAGTAGAAACACAGAAGGGTAATTTAATTGAAGTCAAATCAATTAATGTCTGACTGAATGATTCCAATCAACATGAAAAAAAAAAAAATCAATTTTAGCCCCAAAGTGTTGCACAAGAGATCATTTGAAGTTAAAATATGGTGTTCCACAGTGAACTCAAGTGATATGTCTTGCACAGCTTGGTCAGCTGCAATAAATCAGTTGAGGTCAGTAGTGCATGCCTGTGTCCATCTGGTGTATAATGACCACTTCAAAGTTTTGGAGAGAGACAATTAATGTCTCCTGCATATCAACAGCACTATCTCAAGACCAATCCTGACTCAGAACATTATACATATCTACTGAACAACAGGCTGTAATAAAAAGAAAGAAAGTTGCTGTTTGCAGATACTTAGAGACAGGATCATGCCCAAGTCATCAACACAGAGAAAATTCTGATTTTCTAAGATCGCTTTATAAAACATAGCTCAGTTAGGAATTAGAAGGAGACCTAATACATACAATCGATGTTGCAAATACAATCACAAAGATAAAATTTCCAGCTGAGGTTTCCAACTTTATTTCCAGCTAAAGACTCATTTGCATGAGTCTTTAACATAGCAGACATTTAACAACAAGACATCATATTGACACCCCCCTCCCCCCCCCCAAAAAAAAAAACCACAACACACACACACACACACACACACACACACACACACACACACACACACACACACACACACACACACAACTGACAAGCAGAATCTCTGTTCAAATATTGCATTTTACCATTGTTTTTACACCATACAAGGATAATGTGCCCTCTGGTAAAATGCATCCTCCCAACTGTTTGCTGTATTATGTACTAGGCCCTAATACATGGGCAGACTATGTTATCAAGTATGAAAATTGATAACCAGCAATGTGGTCATTATGTTTAGTATATAAGACTGTGACTGATGGGATATAACAGACTATGTTTAGAAAGAAAAACATGAGAAAATTCAAAAATATGAAAGCTCTTAAATAGCAGTAATACAGATTTTTGTCTTGTTTGAAGCCCTTCCAAATAATGACAAATAAATTTTGTGAATTGCTTGAAACAAACAAGTATATATATAATGGTATTTACCATAGATGCCAATCTCCCCCACTCATTATAGAACTACAATTGCACTGGTATGATTGAGACTGCTCTTGGTTATATAGCTGAAGGGGAGAAAACATTCTTGACAAGCAAAGTAATAGAAGCATATGGTTATACAATATTTGTCTACTTTATACTACGCGAGGATAATACAGAATGCTTAAATGAAGTCTTTTTTTTTCTTCTTTAAACCAAGGACCACTATCTCACCATGCAAATGACTTCAAATATACAGATTACCCCTGGTACTGATAGTTTATTACTGTCAAACACCCTGCAAGGATCTGCAGTCAATCAAACAGCTGACCTAACTCCCGTTATTTTCAACTCATCCTTCAACCGTTACTGCCATGATCATAGCTTATACACAACCCCCTACCACTAGTAGTGAACACTCACAGTTTACTGTCAAATATTCTGAATAACACAGGCTCTTTAGGGTTATGCTTCAATGGTAAAGACGACATAGATGTCTCTTTGTTTACAAACTATATTCTAGCACATGATAATATTTGCCTATCTGAGTTTACAAAAGAACAGGGCATGCATCAAGACAGTGAACCTCAAGCCAATAACAGGAATGACATCATAAGGTAGGAATTCAATTCATATTTACATTAAGGACAAACAAAGGATTGATCAGTCATTTCTGCAGTAGCAAGCATAAGTGTCTGCAATAATGTGGTAAAATCATCAAAACCTACATTTGGCATTTTGCTTTTTCGTATCATGAATTACACCCATTAAAATATATGTCGTAACAACATAAGTAAACCAAACCAGTATGTAAGCAATTACCTGAATCAATAAATGATATATATATATATATATATTACATTTGTGAATAAATTTGTAATATTTACATGTTAGATTTGATAATACACAAGTAAATACACATTTCAATGCCAAAAATGTGACATTTACAACAACAAAAAGACATTACTCATCAATGTGTCATGCTTAGGTTTTCTGCACTAGACACAAATTTCACAACTGAGTTGAATACTATTCCACATAAGTTATAATATTTAAAATAAACATATGTTGTATTATAAACTTTACAGACAAAAGCACTTGCATTACAACCAGTCCTTCACAAATCAAACACACATTTGGCATGCTTTAAAAAATGAAAATAATTACTGATTGCATAAATGCATAGACATTTCTCATGAATACATTGATTTAGCAACTTGTCAACTCAAAATCATTTCTCATTGTGTTTGTGCATCATAAAATTCTGAATTGGTTTACCTCATTCATTAATTTCCCTTGGAGAAATGACATTTTCCCACTTTTTTTCTCGAAACAATCATCCATGCTAATCGTCAGAATTTTTCACTGATCAAAATGTGACCTGACATTGCAATCTGCACTCACGAAACTAAGTTTTGTTGGCTTTTTTCCATTTCAATGACAAAACATCTATTTGTACCACTTGACTTCTATAACAGTAATATCTACCAAAGAGACTGAAATATGACTCAGAATTGCCCACTCCTATTCTCCTTTCAGGGGTTTAGCTTATGGTCATATCACTGCGGTCAGGCTCATTACATTCATTCAGCATAATTCAGCCAATAGGGAACATCAAAATCACACATTTTCCAGAGATTGTTTGTTGTGTCTAACGCCCCCCAAGCAATGTCATGCACGTCCATCCATTCTAACAGCGTTTCAGCAAGCATCACAAGTAAACTGCATGAAGTTTAACAGTTGAGACCACGATAGACATGCATTATAGCTAAATACACTACTCCCTTATCTTTTGCTTTTTGTGTTGTTAGAGTCAGACAATGTATAAATTTGTTTTTCATGGTTACATTAACTGAAGGCAAATTTATCTATTCATACTCTTGCTACGCTATACAAGTTATTGTCAATCCCCCCTAAAATTACAGGGCACTGAATACCAGAAACTAGACAACACAACTAAATAACTTGCAAATATGTTCATCAATGAAACAAACTAGACAACACAACAAAACAACTTGCAAATATATTCATCAATGAAACAACCTTGAGTTTGACTCATTTGGCACAAGGAAATATCTTTAACAAAATATTAAGTTAACATCAATGTCAAATAATTGATTCTTATGAGTGACAAATATCACAAAGACAAAAAGAGAAAAAAAAAAAAGAGAAAAGAAGTGAATCTTTTCAAGTGCCTCCACTCTATGTGATCTTTACTCAATCTGCCAAATAACATATTTTTCATGAAAACTCCTTCACATTCTGTTTGATGCTGGTAGTCAATGTATGCACTCATATACTAGCTATGAAAGGATTATTGACAAAGTCAGGAAAATGTGTACTCTGGATATCCCTATGATGTTTCCCTGTTTGCAAAGTCTCACCTTCTTTTGCTTGGGCTGCAATAACACATACACTGTACCTATGTACTTGCACTGGCTTGTAATACTGACTTATTTACAAACTACACCATAAACCCACATATTGACATTATTAAAATACAATGTTGAATTCTTCAAGAGCAATATGTCCATCTATGCTAAGTTTAATAATGGACATAACCCAAAGGTCTAGGAATAACTGCCAGTATCAAACATATTCCTTGCTTCATAACTGTTTCAGAAGTTATGCTGTGTAGGCAAACTGTTTGAAAGCACTCCCAGACTGTGTATTTAAGTCTTGTGATAGAGGTATTCTTTTCACTGTCAAATGGAAATTATTTTCATGATCTAAGGATGCATGAAGACATTGATATTGATAGGTTTACTTTGCCATCAATGTTTATAATCATTATGTAACATGAGTATATAAGCATTTATATTGAAGGGAAAAACAAAGATCACTCGATAGTGATAGATACGGTATACCTTAAAAATACTTTGTCATCGCTGAGAGAGTTATCTTCTGTATACATCATGAAGTATGTGTGAGGGACACATATCTTTCAACATTTGACAGGTAACTTTAAATCATACATTTGAAAATTGCCACAGGTCAGTTATTCTACAGAAAAGAATATCAAATTTTCCTTTCTTTCTACAAAAAAAAAAAAAAAGTCAAAGACATATATACACAAATACATGTATGTTTGGTTCCTAAACCTAAGCACTGTTTGCACGTAAGCATGGTCTTGCATGTCATCAATGTGTGAGTGTAACATACTAAGTATCCATCTCCCTCTGAGTATCCATAAAGATGAGTCCATGCACATTTCACCGCCTGGAACATCCCTTCATCAGTGGTCATAACACCAACAGGTGATGGGAACCATACACCATTACCTTAATGGCTTAATGGGTGAATCCTGGGGGCAAAGAGCTGGGCAGAATTGAAGCAGGCATGATGATAGTGAAAATAGGGAAAGTCAGGGCACCAGGATAGATGGATTCTATGTTGATGGAAACAGATAAATCACCCCTAACGACTATACCGGCCTCTGATTATCAGCATAAAAATTTTTGGGCCCATGACAATGATAAATGAAAAACACAGAGGGGTAACAAATATCCTGAAGATGTCAAGCTGGTTAAATATATTTTGGCAAAATTGAAGTCTGTCACTTGCATCCCAGTGTGCAATTATTCAAAGATACTTCTTCTGCTTCTTCGTCTTCTGGGTAATCTGCTCCCTTCAATCCTGAAGAGTATTGCAGATAATTATCAGTAAGTTTTCTTTTGTGTGTGTGTGTGTGTGCAATACATAATGATACAATATTCATCATATGACGCTTATTAAACCTTCCTGACCTAATTTCGGAAGAGATAGTCAGCAGGTTGGTTCATCCGCTTCAAGATACCTTCACTGCAGAAGACTCATCCGGTTCCAGGAAAAATGAGTTCATATGTGGTTTTTTTTAAAAGGCATGTCTGATATACATCAGAACTAGGAACATTGTCGCCTTTGAACAGTTGCTTCTGAAGCAATGTTGAAAAGAAGAAGGGGAAAAAACATCAACTTCCATTTGACACGGAAATGTTGCAGTCATCACTGAACTATTACATCCAAAAAGCCAGATGGTCTGGCTCTGCAAATACAAATTACTAATTTATAACCCTGCAACCTGTTTCTTACCTTGCATGTTTAAGTCATTTAAGGTAAACTTTTCCATGGAAAGTGGTCGGAAACCAAAAGCGTCACAATATTTTTGCAAACCAGGAAAGAAACCTGACACTTATGAGAGTGTGCCATCTTTTTATTCCCTCGAGACCTATAGAACATAAAACCTGGGAAGCTGGATCCACACTATGTCTAGGTTCTGCGGGTGTGGGAAAGATCTGCAGAGGTTTCATTCTTTTCATTGCCCTGGCAAAATTATTTTCTTTTCAGACATAGCACAAACTACAAGTGCTAGGTAAGAACACCATCAAAAAGACTGCGCAAGCTAAGACTATATCAAAACCCATCCTTTTTTTTTTTTTTCTGTGAGAGAGTGAAGTGAAAAGAAAACATACCTGTTCATCTGACATGATGGCTCGTTTCAGGTGAATATTCTTGGTTTTATTTTCCTCCCTACAAAGATAACATTTACTGACCTTTCAGATATGGTTGATCTTGCTGAATAAAGGATTATGATGTGATTCAAAGCATCATCATGGTACAAAAAAAAAATGTAAAACTCAGGGCTTCTACTGTGTAAATGACCCAGTGACACTGAACTCTAACTGGGAGCATGACAGCTGGTATTTGGCACTTTTCTCTATTACTGGTAATGGTGAGTATGTGACATGTATTAATGTCAATATCAGAATTTTAATAATGCAAGTATGATTAACTTAAACTTCACCTTTTTGGCAGTACTTAGATACTTCAGACATTTTCGTAGATATCTCAGGTGAGACTCGTTTAAGCTGTTTACAGAGTTGCCAGCTTTTCCTGGTAAACCTTGAAGGGTTATGCAAACTACATCCAGGCTGACGTACTTCTATTTTTTTTTTTCAAACAACTTCAACACAGACAGTGTCAAGGCCATTATCGTAATGCTGTTAGTGAAGTTTGTTTTGTTTGAACATCGCTCCTGGCCTGTTTGCAACGTGTGAAATACTACTTCCAACTATCAAAAGACTGTATTCTGCATGAAAAGATTTACCAGAAAATCTAAAATCAACACGGAGTTAATAGGAGGCACTTATTGTACATAGTGTATTGGCTGAGAGGGTGACTCAAGACCCACCTCAATAAGCAGGCATACAGCAATGTATAATATCATGAAGAATGCAGTTAAACAACAATGCCATACTGACAATACAAATCTCACAGTTCACTGCTAGACACCAGAGCAATCATTCCCAGATATAGGCAGTTTGCACTGGACACATATCCATCTGCAAGCAGCTTAACATTCGCTGTTTATCATCTGGGGATAGCTGCTTGGGATTAGAGTCAGAGCATCAGGGATATATACATCAATGCCAACAAAGCAAAGATCCACATAAATGGAATGACGACTGCTAAAAGCAATTGCACAGTTCATATCGTAACAGCCGGTCTACCCAACTGTTCCATTACAAAGTGACAGACTTCAATAAACAGAAAAAAAAACAAAAACAAAAATTCCCTGATAACAAATAAGTATTGGAGAGCAAAAGGGGCATTTCTTTGGTTTGCAACACCAAAAAAAAAAAGTTAATGCCTGTTTGCATCACAAATAGATACAAATTCCAAACACGGGGAACACAAAATGCGCATACATAAAATAAAGTATGTTAGTTTGGCACTAGATGATATGGAGCTGTAGCACAAATTCAAAAATGCCACAAAAGAGTTCTGATCTATTCTTTGCAGTAAACATATTTTCATCTATATTTTGTTCCCCCTCTATTCCCAGGCAACTGTAACACCAACAAACTCAGAGAAAAGAAGGTACACTGATCCATGAGGGACTGACTATACAGGTATTGAGTGGGTGAGGCAGAGCATTGCCTCCCCTGCAGAGGACCCCCTAGATGAATCCTTTGTCACTCTGTACAATCACCCATTCACTAACATTTACTGCACTTGGAACAGCCATCCACACACCAAGAGTAATACCATTTTTTTTTCTTTTTTTCTTTTTTTCCTATATCACATCCAGAGAAAAGACATTGTCATTGCTCTTGATTGTTACATGACCTGACATCATTGTCACAATGAAAGTTCAAATCTCAAATTCTTAACTAAGTGTTTCACCACCAAAATTTTAGCTGCTGTACTGACTGGAAATAGAACAAAAAAGCAGAGTCGTTTTCATTTGATTTTTGCATTAGTATATAGGTTAGTTACACAACCTTCACTCCTTTTAAGCAATAATAAATGAGGCAGACATAGGGACAAAACCAAAAAGTTTCATGGATTTCAGCTTCATTGTGAACGCAGCTGCACAAAAAAAAGTATCATAAGTCAAATTCAGGTTTATAATACCAGTATCAGATTATGATGGAGCCATCAACAATGTATTTGGCATCATTCTCTATTAACATCATTAACATAAAATCATAAGAATATTGTCATGGCCCTGTGTAAACAACCAAATCATCTGTTCTCATTAAAACAGAATCATCAAATACACGTGCATTCTATAAAACAGAATATCAAATAATAATGACAATAGCAGTAATTAAAAAAAATATATAAATCTAAGACAAAATAAACACATTCCAAAAATGAGGAAATGCAAAAAAAAAAAAAAAAAAAAAAATGAAAACAGCAATGAAACGCATTCAGGCTTCTCATTGTATGGCACATAAAATTCAAACCATCTGCCCACTAGGCAGTGTCTTAGATTGGATTTTGCAAGAAAGCACTTGCCTCCCTCACTAATACTTCACGGCTCTTTGGGGTATATCCTTGGGATATACCATGCTATGATGTGTTAAAGATATCTGTACTACATTATTGCCTTTCCTGTCTTTGCTAAATCAAAAAAAAAAAAAAAATGTTGTACAACACCTTTTACCTGTTACTTATCTTCATTTTTTCACATATTGTTATTAAGCCTGGGAAATATGTTTTCTTCACATTTTTTGTATTTGATATTTCTGGGAGGCTGCCCTTCATTTCTCAGCAATTTGATGTATAAGTAAGCCAGCAATATCAAACTAATGATGCCTGGGGTCTCCCATACAAACTTCTTGTACCATAACATGGTATGCATCCCATTTGTAACACCCCCGCAGTTAACCTATGTATGACTGGCTGCTGACGCAGGAAGAAACGTTCCTTTCAAACTTCTCCATGACGTCACGCACTACACGGATTGGCACCAACTACCACAATCTCACTTTGACACCCAGACAAGAGTTTTGCCAGTGACCTTTGACCTACTGATCACTCTGCTACATCAGTGGATGAGAGTAGACAGGTGTCTGTCCGACTCCACCCCGCTAGACTTTGGTCTGGCTGCCCTCCGCCTTGCTACCCTTGCCCTTGTCACGGCCCTGGGGCCTGCGTCTTTCCTCCCACAGCTCAGGCTCCCTCATCAGCATCTGGTTGATGGGCGGGGCTGTGGCGATGGTCAGGTCTGGCCCGGACGGGATGGCAATATCCGGCATGATCTCGCTCAGCATGGGTACCACCTCGGCAGTGGCAGTGGTCTGCAGTCAAATCAAGCAGATTATCATTTTCAATAGCAGTTATAAATCAAAATAATATACTGAACATTACAATGATAACCAATGCACGTTTTGATAGCATGCTTAAAGGACAAGTTCACCTTCATAAACATAAGGATTGAGAGAATGTAGCAATATTAGTAGAACACATCACTGAAAGTTTGAGGAAAATCGGACAATCCGTTCAAAAGTTATGAATTTTTGAAGTTTTTGTGCAGTAACCGCTGGATGAGAAGACTACTGCAGTGCGTGAATAACTTAGATGTTTGACTTCTTCACAACATAAGCAGGCACATCAAAAAGTCATAGGGTAAAAAACTAAATAATATCAAAACATTCAATAAGCAAGATATCACTACACACTAGGAGTGTTACACGTGTTGTACGCGTGAAATAAATGCTTACTTATCTGATTTTTATTTTTGCCCTTCTTTTTTTGCCTGTTATTGTACTTGTATATGGACAGGGTCAATAGTCATATAACATCTTATAAGCACTCTGAGATACTGGTTAGACATCAACAAGGTATGATATATTGGTCTATGTAACCTTCAGACACCTCGACATACTCAAAATGCCTCGTGATGCCTGGCTCCCACAAAAATCCCCGCTGTCTCCCTAAGGACTAAGAGAGGACAGACAGCAATCAAGTTCACAAGGCGGTCAAACTTTCATCACCATGAACGTCGCCATGGCACTGGGTCATTGGTCAAGTACAAGGGTGACACAAAACCCTCAATATTATTCAAAAAAACTTAGCACAACCACACTTCATGAGTGAAATGACTGAAAAATTATCAGAATATATCATTTATAGAATTAACTGCAGAAAATTTGTAACTGCTTCTGCACAGAGCTCCCAAGCATCTACACATTTTAGACTGAACACACAGAGTCCAAAATCCGAAAAAGTATCTGGCCCATCTACATGATAATGAGCCACTCGTTTTTGGTTTGTTTGTTTGTCTGATATTTAATTCCTAAAGCTGCAATATTATTGACACATTGTTTGCTACTATGTCAGGTAATCTTAACACAAACTACGCAAGATTATAATTTATAGGTCCAGATGGAGTAGAATGATAATAAAATTCACTTGAATGCTCACAGAAAGTCTGCTACCATCAGAATGACATATCAAAGTGATCACATTTTTTTTTTCCTTGTCACATCAGATGAGAAAAACAAAAATATATCAATCACCAACTTTTCATGAAAAGCAACTGTTTAGCGAATCGTCACAAGTGCAATGGTGCAAGATTTCACATAAAGTGAAAGATAAAGAATATCTATTCAATGAGGCAAATCTGAGTAGTGCGACCCATCTTTCACCACGCACGAAACCTTGTTCCATCACATGAGCAAAGACTATACACTACTTGTTTTATACAACATCTCGGACGCCAATGGATGAGGTCAACACAGATTCTTGAATGTAATTTGGCAATGGCAACCATTTTTTTTATGTGAAAGGCAAATGGGTGGCATTGTATGGTCAGTCTTAATAATGGCAAAAAAGCATTCAGTTGAACTTGTTGACGGTAAAAGGAGTGACTGAATGTGTGCTTGTCACTGATTTAGTGTATATGACAAAGGTATGTTTACTGTTTACTGTCATGTCAAAGGCATGCAATGGTGCAAAAACTTTGAGTTGAGTCGCTATCCATTTTTTGCTGGATAGTGACAGCATGCAATGGTACTTTTTGCTCTATGTCACGTGATGAGCAATCAACAAATCAGACAGCAAGAATCTTTTTAGGCATTGTACATTTTTGATGAGTAACATCATCCACATTAGATATGGGTTTGGTACTACAAGGGCAACTATCCTACACTGCACTCAGCTATTCCAGTATTAGACAAAACCTGAGACCTGAAAGAAGATGACTCTGGCCCATATCAGACTAAAAACCTCAGAATAGCCAGCCACATGGTGTCTTTCTCACAGACTTCCTCCCCTTGGTATAAGGATCATGCCAGTCTCATAAAGTAATAAACTGACATTTAATCTGGGATGGTTATATTGCATGTGGCAGACTACACAGAACATAGCATGATTTATGACTGTGTTTTCCCCACATCATATCAAATCTTCAATCTTTCAACTACTTGCATAGCTTGCTATAAGTGAACACTAGGCCTATACATTTACTAACTAACTAATCCATATCAAGAGTTTCACAGTGATACAATCTATAGCATGTGATAAGTGTAAAGGTAGAGTGTGAATGGTCGTGACATAGGCAATTAAATCTTTGAGGCACAATATACTTTGTGTGTGTTTGATCTTTGCTAAAAAAATGTATTGATCTGACAGAGAATGTAGGAAAAAATCAGCAATAAATCAATCACATCCTCCACCTTAATTTCTAACCAGTGTCAAAGACAAAAAAACATGGAAACCACATTTAGAAGTGAATGTATAGAATCTCTCGTCTCTCATCAGTCACTTGACATCACAGTTTATTTGATCCTTGACTCCACTAAATCTTGCTGAATCAGTCCTTTCTGCTTTAGATCCTAGCTCTATCACTTGACATCAGGCACAGGAAATACCTGTGATACCACATTCACAAAACCAGTTGATAGTATTCTACTAAAATTCTTGAATTACAGCAAAAACAATGTGAAATAAAAAAAATAATAGGATAAAAAATGACTGTATCCTTTTGTCCCTAATCCTGATGAGATTGCCCCAACATTTTTAAGTTGAATTGCCCTATGATACTGCTGCTGCGTATAGCTTGGGGAACTTCACATACAAGTTTCATTGATGTTGGTTCTTAATTACTTTTGCACAGTCGGGACCCATGGCTTTTATTAGTTCTTCCAACATCTGCAAACAATGACTACATTTATTTGCATCTCACGAAGACAGGAATTAATGGGTCGCTATATGTGTCAAGTAGAATTTGAACAAAATCTTACTTTACTGAATTTCAGCACAAAGATAATGAGTAAGGGAGACTGTAATTATGTGGTGTGACATGTATTGTAAAAAGAAACTAAACCTTGGTAATTACTGGTCTAGTCCTACCTAGAAATGTAAATAGTGGAAAGACATTCACCTCAGTGTTCAAACAGCAAGGGATAAGAGCCTTAAAGGGTTGTTAAATGCTAATGAGTACATGAGTTTGCTGAGGTAAATGAACAGCAAACCATTATCAAGAAATGCTTTAGTCATATTAATCACAACACCAAACTAAAGTAATAATATCCAGCTGTATACCACATCAGCTAGGACACAGAAGGGAATACATTCTACCAACTCTATGCAGAGTCAATTATTGTTTGAGGGTTGTAATTACAGTGCCTTGGCAGCCTCTTGACAAAAATGGCACAATACTATTAAGACAAAAAGTATGAGGATTAACACCCTCAATCAGTGAATGAGCGAACACATTAAATGTTCATTATGTCCCAGACAAAATTCTGTATCAGCCAGACCAAACTCTGCCCGGTTTCCTAGTAGAATCACTACAGTAAGGAAAAAGGGCTTCCGTCACTGATATGGAGAGCCTGCTATCCTTTCAACAAACAGGATAGACACTGCTTCATGTTGATATTATTTGTTGTTTTACTTTGTCATGTTTCTCTGCAAGCCTCCCATGGCCAACGTTCAATAAATCCTCAGCTCGACAGACAATGGCTAGGAGGTTGTGGTTGCTGGTCGGGTTACAATGGAAATGAACTACCAACAATACAGGTTTCTCTACGCACTCCAGACTTTTACAAACAAACAAGAGGGGTAGTTCCTGCTTTCTGTGGAAACTACCAGTAGTGATTGACGAGCCCGTTTCATGATGGGGTCTACTCATTTTTTCGCTTAGGATGTTAAAGTGCATTCATTTTGGTTCTTATGAAGAACTCGGGGCTAGAATCAGAATTCTTCGCTCCTTGTTCGGTCATTGGTATCCTCAGACACGGCATCAAAGCAATGTCATTGCCAGTATTGTCGCATCACCCTGTGAAAACAAAAACAAAAAAATGTGAACGAAGGCCAAAAAACCCACCCGCTGCTAGCGACTGCATTGTGAATAGAAACGGCCATTGTATGACGACAATTTTGCACGTACACACATTGGCGAATCCATTGCACAGAGAGGTGACTGTCTGATCGCTGCTGATTTTCATTTCGTTTCGTACGATGAGTTCAGATAAAAGTAAAGAAGTCAGGGAATGGAGAAGGACGAAGGCCTTCACGTAGAGGAACAAATTTGAGAAGAATAAAAACAAACTGTTATTTCCTGCATACATCAAAAGATTCTAGCCAAAAGGGACCTTGCCCTTCAGGGATAGGAGACATCCATACTATCCACTATTATCATTATTACATCATTTTTTTTTTCCAACAGCGAATGGCATACATATGATTTGGTTGTGTGGTTTTTTTTTTTTTTCATGTTCATTCCTGAAACTTTTTCCTTCACTATTTACTCACCTTCCTGTTCCCATTAGCAGTGAACAAGATCAGGCACTTCTTCTACATCCACAGGATAGATGTAAAAACACTATGGCAGCACTTCAAAACACTGGTTAGTGTGAAGTGCATCATTAATTTAGCAATTAATGCTAAAAATTGTTTGAAATTCAGTTTATACTGGGACACTTCCTTAAACTGAGCCAGTATTACGATCCATACTGGATTCTTGGTTTACCAAGGCTGTACATTTTTTTTTTAATACATGAAAACAGCAAAATCTAATTGTAGAAAATTTTGGGTATACCATCCTCTCTACCAGGCCAACAATCACTTTATATCTCTTAGATACAAGCCTCAAAATTTTGTAACAATTCAAAGGGAACGTGCAGAAATATTTAATACGTAGACTCTATACCACATGTAGTCTACATGTACATGTATGGAGGCAAGATTATGCCAAGTTTGAATTCAGACAGAGATACTTGAAGCACTAAGGGTCAGCAACTGATAATCAATGCAAGTAATTTATCAAAAAAGGTTAAAAATCTGTAAACCTCAATTAAGATATATACAAATGTATATATATCCTGCAACCCAATCTTTGATTTGGGTGTTTTGGGGTTTTGTTTGGCTTGTTTTGCTTTGTTTGTTTGTTTTTTTTTTTTTTGGGGGGGGGAGGTATAAATATCACAGAGATTCAGCAAAGCTGTGTGAATATGTGAGCTGGTCTGCACACTCAGATTAGGACATGAAAAAAAAATGCATTCACAGCACAGCTAATCAATTCCTTTAAGATTAAATTTTTGGTCAATGTTTCTTTAAATGTATTTTTCTTGAGAAAACAACAGCAGGGCCAAGAGCCATTTGCACTACATCTTGATTTTTTTTTGTCCGAGAAAATCTTCCAAGAAAATTGGTCTGCCAGAAATTGCCGAACTTGAGTAATTGGAAAACCAACCGTGAAAGCTGCTCATGTGTACCACAGAGAGACCCTGGGAGAGGGGTGAGAGACAGCTAGCTGCCATGTTTAGGTCATGATCATAATCACAGTGCATGGCACAGACAAGTACAGGTAGAATGATGTATCCTTGCCACAGGCAATACAGCTGAAGACCGACCGTATACACTTTTGAGTGTGTTTTCACGGAAATGTTTTCCACAGCTGCGCCTCGTATAAAGTAAGCGCTCTTTCTAGGGTTGGATCATTTGTATTTGTACATCAAAGTCAGAGCATGAGAAAGAAAGGAATCAGGGGATGCTATCATTGCCTACCACCAGGACAGGAACAGGATGTCAGAAAAAGTGGATCAAATATTCATGTCTGAGGACAGTTACCTCGAATGGGCCATGAGCTGTTGGCTCAGGCTTCTAATGTCCATACCATTTTCATCAACCACATTGCACTCCAATCATTCCATGTAGCATATCGTAAACATTTATAAGGGTATCCTGCTTCAATGTCATTTGAATACAATGCGAGGGGAACCTTCAATTTCCTTGCCAAAGACAAGCAAACATTCCAATGTTTTATTATTCTCAACAGACGCGGTAAATGGTAAACTGTCCTCAATTAATCAGACAGATTTATTATTCTTTTTTTTTTTTTTCAAGCCATGGACTGAATTCTGTGAGTATCAATGATGAAATCTGGCATCTTTAGTCATACCATGATGACATCATTTACAACACTGGAAATCATGATAATTTTTTTTTTCTTGGACAGTGAGAAAACTTTCTAGACGCATGAATTAATGCATGACTAAACAAATTGATCAATTTATAATTGACATATTCTGTGTCAATCTTCACTAAATTTCTTTTTTCAAAACATAAAATCAATAAGAATAAGACATATCATTCGCATAGAATTTAATTGTAGTCCTGTAATGACTCATAAAAGATGACTTATAGGAAGGCAGTTACACCGAGTAGCTGCCTCATCAACCAAAAACACGATTCCACTTATTTTTGGTTGTTGATGTTGTTCATAAACCTCTTCCAATTTGCACATACATGTTCATATGGTAGAAACATGTAAAACTTCAGAATTCCATAACTTTCTCATTTTTTGTCCAACTTTGTCCATCACTCATTACTCATGAATTTCTACTTAAACTTGACGCACAAGTTGCACCTCAACAGCTCAGTTGTAAGAGTATACGATACAATGTTGTGCCAACAGCAAAACCCCTTCTAGGCAAAGACAAGTACTGGAACAACCAAACATGATTGTCCTCAATTGCTCCATAGTCTTTCCTCCGTTAGCTTTTTTAAAACACTTTCATCCATACTTGGGGCATTTTGTTCCATTTTCAGTGAACCCTATCAAGGGTGCAAGACACCCACATCAGGAGTTCATCATCTCTTGTGGTCTTTGTTTAACAATAAACCCTCAAATCAAACATATTAACAATCTGATGTTAGACCTTCAGGACTCATAAAATTTCACAGCCTAGTTATTTGCCTTCTCTTATTTTTCCAAATACTGCTGGAAAAAAAAAAAATGACTGAGTCGTCACTTACATGCGATAAACAATATCATTATACATCCTTTTTGTACTGCAGCCAGCAACTAAAATGAAGAACATTCCATTCCCTCTGTTTTTCATGATGTCCTTGTAAGCAGAGACGATTTGCAAATTCCACCTGAGCTGGGAGGGTGAACTTGGTGTAACCCTTCGCTTTGGCCAGTAAATAAATCAGGCATTATTTCTACCTGAAGGAGAGAAAAACCTCACTTGTCACATCACCATGACAGCAGGGAAGGAGGAATCTGGAAGTGGTTCTTGGAGAGAGAGTTTTCAAACAAGCTCTGTTTGGATTACAGACTCCTCTTATCCATGGTGTTTGCTATAACAGCAAAAGATTTAATGCTATCAATCTCAAGGAAATAAGAGAATGAAATGAGTTGATTGTCACATGTGGGGTAGAATATATTTATAAGTGGGATGAAATATATACACTGTGATATTTACTCTGCATATCAAGCAGACTGAATATCAAGGGACAACCCTAAAAATACTGGTTCATAAATCTGCAGCAGATTTTGCTCATTTTGGTACTCGGTGACATCGTGCTGATACAGTTTGCCTGAGGAATATGAGACTGGAATTAAGTTATGGTGTCGGAAGAGATGGATGCATTGCTACTATTGTTACATCTCTGGAAGGTAGACATGGCATTTTATGCTGAAAGAATCATTGGACCACATGCCCACTGCAAGAAGGCTTCAACAGCTAAGAGTCAAATTAAAGACACAAAACAGTTGAGGGTTCATAAAAACCAGACCTAAAATATGAAAGTTATGGACCTATATTTCAAATTTTGATTTTTTTTTTTTATCAGACAATGATACTAGTAGCAAAAAATGCACAAATTACTAATAATTGAAATGTTTGCAGGTTTACTGTAATATTTTGCAAATAGGGACTTGTAAGATATTCATATATCACAATTTTTTTTCTTCAGGTTTTAGGAAAACAATGCAAAGTTCCACAGCTATGATATCATGGTACAGTGCACTGTCACTGCATTGTCCATCCACACTGAATTTAAAAAGTAGTACCATTAAACACATATATCTCTTCCATCAAAAAATCCTGATGCATTAACTATGTTGTTTTTTCTCATTTTCCAAGTCATTAAAAATGTTCAGAATGTAAGGTCTACAGAAGTGGAGATTAAAAAGAAAAAAAAAAAAAAGAGAGGGTTAGTATCATGATAGAAAGCCTTCCACCTTTCTTTGACCACATTTTAGAGTGAAGATTTAATATTGTGAAATGCTCGGAAGTCTAGTTACATTGTAAAGTTAATTACTTTTTTTGTCCATTTTTTTTTTCCGGGGGGGGGGGGGGATCCTTGGAATAACTTAAAAGCATACGGATTTCAGAGAAAAGAAATATGAAATCAAACAATGTCCCTGCCTGATATATTTGTGAAAGATTCTGAAAGATTTACAATGAGCATTCATGAAATTGATGTAAAACTTGGCAGAAGTTACTTCATTGTGTGTTTTAACATTGATGAGCACTGTCAATACAATTGTACATCACTCTAGACAGCAAGGCAGGCTTAGTATAATAGTTCCTACCACATCTTCTTGAGGTAAAATATCAGAATCCATTTCTCATGTGGCACTTAATGCCTTCTACTTTGAAACCAAGAGAAACATGCGTCTGTATTTCATACCACCAGTATATTTGCACGACTTGCCAACTCCAGCTCCTTGTAATGACTCCGGTAACAGCAAAGACAATGCACAGTTTACCTGTTGACTGCGGATCTAGGTCTCAAATTACAGAGATACTCTTCCATAACTGTGTCAAAATGGGATTCAACTTAGGCTGTAATATCATATACTGCATATGACGGTTACAACAACAACAACAACAACAAAAACACATGCAAACGCATACACACAAACACAAAATTCTATTGCCAGAACACCTTAAGCCAGCTTAACACATTTAAAGAAAGTTAAACTGGATTGGGCTTGTTGAAAAAATAGTCAGTTTCACTCACTACTGAAGCAGTGATCGGACAAAAAAAAATCTATATGGTTCATGCTGCTGTAGCTCATACCAAGGAGGTAAAGTACCTCCTTGTTCACATCCTACATTTAACATTTGGTACATGGGAGCATGCATCTGACAGGAACAAAAAACATGAAGTCGTCTTTTCACTTTTATCAGTGTTATGATTGCCATATTCACAAATACATACAATTTGGAAGAGGTGGACGTCTAGTTTTCACTGGCGGATCTTTGAAAACACAAAACTCAAATGAAGTAAAACAAATTGGTTTACATGGTTACTGTAAAAGGAGGAATCTTCTCGTGCATTTTCATTGTGTGAATTTTGTGAGAGCCAAGATTAACAAAATTAAAATGCAGGCCAAACTTCTTCTATACACTATAAGCACTGAACGCCAGTGGCAATTTGTGAAAATCTAATGCCGCGAATATATCGTTTTACAGTATCAGCCACAAAGCATGCTGTATTTTCAGTGTAATTCATGTGGTCTTTTTTTCCTCCTCTTTTTCTAAATGTTGAAAATGTATCTTTGGATTATTTTACAAAACAGGTGTGAATCCTACATCATGTTGACTGTGTCATAGGAAAGGTCAGATAAATGACAGAGCATTCACTGCCCCCCCCCCCCCACATCCCATAAATGTCAGTTCTACATCTACCACATACAAATTTGTGTGTGCACCTTGTTTCCTTTTACCCTAAATTGGAATTGCTATTACTGATATCAAAAGGAAGAAATTAGAATTCTCTTTTCCCCCTGGCCTGGATTCTAGGCCTAATCTATCTAGGTAGAAGAGAGAGAAAAAATGATTCCCCTGTGCAGTTTAGATGTCACTCCTTTATAAAGTCCTCTTCCCTTTGAATTCTTCCTACATATATTCTTTTATCATGAAACCACGTCACAGACTATTTTCCTGGGTGTCCCACGCCACTGAACAGCTGTTGCCAAGCCACTGTGACGTGACACTGATCGGTGCTTTCCCAAGAACATAGGTGCCATTATGAGATACACATCATTATCCACAGGCACAGTCATTCAGTCATTCAACATTTTATGTTAATGGAAAATTTTGCCATAATCTTTTTTTTTTCTTCTTTTTTTTTTTGCTCCAGATATTCAGTATCATACATTGAGAGAAACTAGACGCTACATTTTGGGTATACTCCAAAGAGTTCTTTCACCAGGAGTGAAGGCAGAGTTTTCCAGCTAAGACCACAGATTTGCCTGTTGGTGGGGTTCTAAAGATCAAACCACTGTGAATTTCTGTTCAAATAATGCTTGGTAAGTGAATGACATGAAATGTGTGAAAGTGATCTAAAAACATGCATTGTATCAATGGAATCACCTCACGTGCCATACAGTGGTGTGGTCTTGAATTTTAGTGATGACAGGTAGTACCTAAAATGAATCACCTCTTCCTCTCTTTCTCTTTTCCTTGCCATCGTAGATGTGAGTCTCTGCAGAATATCCTTCCTCGTACTCCCAACATTTACACGAAATGCAATGATGTAATCTACGAGGGATTTTTTGTGATGACGGAAGTACAGCTGTAAGCTGCTTCAGAGACAAGCTAAGTGTCCTTACCAAATGGAATTTGACACCATCACGCCACATTCATCAGTTGCCGGAAAATGCAACTATGGCACATTTGCCATAAAATTTTGATTTTCTATCTCAGTTAGACATTATCTTTAAGGACCACTGGAGTAACTTGATTCCCTTTGCATTACTGGATAGCCAAAATTGATAATGTTAAGAGATATGGAAAAAAACAAATAAACAAACAACCTTCCTGCAATCAGCACCAATACCTGGAAAACATTTCAGCTTTTTCTGCAAGTATCACTGTATTAACATGGACAGTAGCATTGCACAGATAGCATGTAATGTGGACTTTGAGCAGTGTACATAACCCTTGGACTGATGGTACATACAGAAGACATCTTGGAAGTAAAATCTGTTGGGATTCCCAGGCAAAAATGATTTTTTTTTTCACTGTCCACACAAATGTGTGACTAGAAATGGTTTTACATCAGTAGCACAGAATACTGACAGCCTCCACAGCTGAGCAAAGAGTTTAGAATGTACCATTTTCAGAATGTTTCTGAGGTTGTGAAAGGTGAAACTTACTTTCCATACGACTGCAGAAAGTCCAATTTTGCTCTAAAATGGACATACGATAAAAAACATGGAATATCAGAAAAAAGATATGCTGACAGTACTGGAATCAGAAACATACCTGATTGTATTTGCTACATAATATTTTATAATTCATGTCAAATCATGCAATAACAGTATCCATCCATCTTAAATACGAGAGTGAATAGCAGGCAGCTTGTTGGGAAATTTTATACTCCTGCTATAAGGCACGATTGATCATCACTTAACATTCCACCTACCCACTACTGAACAGGGAGAGTGCTTCAGGAATAAAGTCTGGTACTTCAATCTAAATTATTTTACACTTTTGACCTCAAAATACTCTAAAACAACTCATTATCCTGGTAAACCACATCAGCCAGACAAGTTTCTTGGTATATCTATTTGATGTATTGCACGCAAATTCCAAACAGTGGAAATGGAATTTTTAGTACTTTGTTTTACCTTCAATGATACATACGTACAATCCATATCATCAGGTCTTCAAATCCAATCTCAAATCTCAATCCACTATCAAGAAAGAAATGCGATTGAAACTTAAAAATAAAAACAAAAACAAAGTCTGAATCCTCAAGTCTGATCATTCATAGGCAACTATGTATCTCTATTACCGAGTGCCAGGACATTTGGTATCATTAGAAAGCTGACCATTTTTTTTTACCTTGATATCTGAATTGCTGTGATTCGAAATCATGGATTGTGCAGTATGTCGAAACACAGAGCAAAGCATTGCAAAATGCTGCTTTATTGTCCAACAGTGCACCCTTCTTCCCTTGAAGGAGAGAATGTGATTTCAAAAGACGACTGTAGAGTGATTGTGATTACTGGCAGTCATCCAGACAAACATACCATACACTTTATTTCTCACAAATTCCTCTTTCATATGATGGAAACAAAGACACTATGTAAAATCTCTATTCAGTGTATTTTTTTTTAAAATATAATTCAATTCATTAGAAATAGAAAGGGGGTTTCCAAATTCAATGTTCAGTTGCAGTTGGATGATCTGCATGTATGACCTACCACTCTGCACCCCCACATTTGAATGTTCACAATTTTTATTGTGTGCTATGATGGGACACCATGCTTAGCTCTTCTACGAGATCTTATGCAGGCATGGTAATGCAGTGGAAGTGGTTACTCAGTGTGTGACACAGCCAGGCTCATCCCACATAATTATTGTCCCAAGTGGGGTTATGGTATGGGCTGCACAATCTGGGCAATCCACCCAGAAAACCCACAAATTCATTGTCACAATAGTTAGGTTCACACATTGTTCCTAAACTTTAAGTTTAGGTCGAAAACTTAACTCTCGATGATTAGCTTGTAGTTTAACACCATGAGAACGCACATTTAGCAATCTTAAAGTTTAATCGATGGTTAGTACCATGAGACATCTTAGGGTTTACGCTCTTTCCACGCGCCACGGTGGGGGTCCCCACTCGTAGTTTTGCTCCACGTGGACACAATAATCAACAAGCTTGTGAGTTAGCGTGAACCTCGCATCTTGTTCACTGTGCTGTTTTGTATGGGCATAAGGTCATTGAGCAAAGACTCTGCACTTCCGTTGTAATCATCGAGTGGGGCTTGCTTGTAAGTTGTAACTTAAAGTTTAGGTGCGCGTTTGAACCCGAGTCGTGAATTCACGAGTAGAGCTAATCATCGACAGTTAAGTTTTTGACCTGAACTTCAAGTTTGGCAACTGCGTTTGAACGTAACTTATGTTATAGGCCTACATAATATATGTCAGATCATCTTGACTCCACAGGGAGGGCATGTACATCTTACAGAGTCAAGTCTTGGCCAGATTCTCGAGATGATCGCAATGCTAGAGGCCACAGAATCTCACCACTGTATTTGTCAGCTGTCACACTGCTGTTGATGTCAACTGATTCATTCTCGCCTCCAGCTGAGAAGTCTTTGTACACTATGACTCTTTCTCCTCCACACTCAATGCAAGTCAGTTTCATACTCTTCTCCTTGTTCTGGCCAATCTACAGTCTTTCTATCAACATGACTGAGATTTCATCTCATTGCTGTAGGGCAGTCTGTACTAGCTTCCTTGTTAGCTTCCTTGCAGCCTTACATTGACAAAAATCAGCTGCATAAAATTAGTTTCTAGCAGTCTGGTCCCTACTGACTACGTTGGATGGTTGCACAAAATCTCATTTATAGTTCTTGAAGACAGCTAGCTATTCCACAACTCTGACAAAGAAATGAAACTTGTCTTTTTGCTTTTTTTTTTGCCTAATCATTGCTATTTTTTTTCTTCTTTTTTTTCTTCTTTCTTTTCATTCTTCAGTGATTTGTTTTATTTGTGTATAGGGAACCATAGTGTCTCCATTTGTCATTTACATCATCAGTTTTCTGAACTTAACCTTCCATAATGGAGGTCATTGATATGACATCTGTAAGCTGATCTCTGTCGTAGAGCCAGTGCATGTATCACATACATCTTCACATTAAAAAGATGCACATTTAAATTCTTTTCTGTTTCAAAAAGAAAAAAAAAAAAAAGGAGAGAAAAATGGAGTTCATGGGTGATTACCTGCAATGACCCTAGCCTTTTAAGTCCTTTTGTGGAATCACTATTTCTACTCTCAAAAAGAATAAGAATGAACACTGCATATATCAACAACATTTTAAAGATTATTACTACTTCCCATGTTCCCAATTTTAGTACTACAGTAAACTGAATATTGCTTTACCACATTATTGTACTAAACTGGATATCATTGAAAATAATTAAGAATGTATTCACATGTGAACTACTGTATTTGTGACAGAAGAAAAAAAAATCCTACAGAGAAACAACAAAACTGACTTTCCTAGATGTTTAAGAGGAATCATAAAGCGTTGAAACATGATTCCCTATTTCCATACCCTGCTGTTTAAAGGCCTACATGCACTCAGCCTCTATGCGTCACTAACACCCTTTTGTCACAAAGTAATGTGATAAAAAAAAACATGAGGTACATTCAGGATACACCCCCTCATGGACTCTATTCACCTGGCCTCTAGGGATGAAGAGCCTGCCTATGATGACATCTTTTATTTCCATTACTCATATTCATCATCATCACTGTCATCATGAAAGTCTCTTGTTACCATTGGCAACCACATCGACTTAGAGAACGAGACAGGGTTTTAGATTTAGTACCAGTGTGTGATGTCTGACGGCCTCCTATCACACATTAACCCTTTGGATGCTAGCCACACTACTGTTGAATGGAACTTGGGTGTGCAGGTGGAAAATTGGGACTTATGGTTGGACAAGTATTAATACCACTTGGGTATAAGTGAAGAGGGAGATTTCCTGCATATTGAGGTACTACAATTTATGACAATAGCCTTACATCACAGCCTCTACGTCATGGGGTAGCTATGGTAGCTTGTAATCCCTTAAAAAAAAAAAAGAAAGAAGAATGAACTGCTGCCCAAAGGAAAATGTTTAATGATCCTCTTATAACTGTGCTGACAGGAAAATACAGCTCCAGTCTATTCTGCTATAACATGAAACACTGAAGCCCTGGAGATACAGCTTTCTTCCTCTTTGTGCTTGCTTGAATCTACTCTTCTAGAACATGACACATTGAAGCCCAGGAGATACAGCTTTCTTCCTCTTTATGCTTTTTTGTGACATAAACAATTGTATGAAGGATAATTTTGAATTCTTCGATATAAAACAATGAATAGTGACAATCAAAATGAAAAGATAAAGCACAAAATCACAGAAATGTTGGGAATTCTGGCAATCTTAACAAGTTGTGTATGAAGATATGGGCTAATGTGAGCTAATTCCCAGCTGACACAAAAAAGTTAACTAAAGCTCCCATGTTTTGAAAAGAGAGTTTGGCATGAATACATCAATATGACTACAAGAAAGCAAAGTGTCAAAAGAGAATTACAGAGGCTTTATCAAAATTCTCACACATCTTTTATATTTCATCAATCCAATTCCCCATATTATAAAATGGGTTCAAGAATGTAGCCAATTGGAAGCGCTGAAATGAGTCACGTGTGCGTGCATTAATTTCTTAGTAAATGCACTAAGAAGAGTCTCTCTTCCACCTCCCTGGCCTGACGTACGTCACAATGTTTACACTAGCAGTGCGCACTCAATCAGTTGTTACAAGTGCGTCACGCGCTACTATACGTGCTGTCAATCCTGTAAACAACTTCTAGTTCGGGCCGCGGGCTGCCACAACAGCCGGCGGCCTTTCTTGTGCATAACACGTGGTGTACGTATACTCTTATACGTACGTACAGTACTTATGTGCGGGATTTCCGAGTGCGACGTGCGTAAATGTTTGGGACGAACATCTTCGGACATCTTGACTTTTGAGCGAGTGCTACATGTAGCTGACTGGTATTGACCCACAAAGGTACGTGAATAATGCTGTTAGTTTTCGACCCATTTTATAAAACAAATGATGCACAGGATTATTTCGTGGCGTTAGTGAAGGTGCGGCGCACTCTCGAGTATTGACAACAGTTGCAAACATGCACTCGGCTGCGCCTCGTGCATGTTGCACCATTGTCAATACTCTCGAGCGCGCCGCACCTTCACTAACACACCCTATCCTGTGCATCATTTGTATAATAACACCTCTACAAGGGATCTGCATTCACACCCCTTATGTAAGTAATTCATTCTTTCTTCAATGTTCTCTTTTACATCACAGCAGTCTTGATATGCCAGACCCCAGAAAGAAGAAGAGGAAGAAGAAGAAGAGAAAAAATAAAGGAATGGCATAAAGAATCTAGTGTGCTACAAGTTAAATTTTGAAAGAACATCTCACCTCTGTGTGATGGGCTGGTGTATGACGGTGATGAAGGTCGGGCGGTTCATTCCACATCCTGCCAAACACTTCCAGGTCACTGTCATCAAGCATTGTGGAGCCGTGCCCCTCACAGTCCTCTTCAGGAGGAGTGTCAAATACCTCCACCGCCTCGTCAGGCAAGCCAAATTCTCGCACCACACGGGTCTGGAGCTCCCGCGAGACAGCCATACTGTCGGTGCAGCGCAAGGAATACGCCCTCTTTGCTGCGGCAGACCGCTGAAGCTCCTTCTCCCTGGCCCTCATAGCTTTCACCGTGTCTTCATCTGGTGCTAAGTGTCAAAGATAACCAAGGGGGAAAGGTATCATGTAATCTCTCAAGTACTTGAAAGTATTCCCTGAGCTTTGTTTGATACTGATCTCACAATATACAACTCTTTTCTACACCACAGGGCCCAGGAATGCTTCATTGTCTGTAACACTTATGTCTGTTCTTGTGTAGAAATATATGGCCTCATTAATATTTTACAATTAATTACTATGACGAAGCACTTGATATCACTGAAATGAAGAAAGTATGCTCTCTTTTTTTTTTTCTGGTACTAGAAATGGGTACCGAATTTTCCATGTGTCTTCTGTAAAAACATTGCAGCAATCTTGAAATTCAGTCATCAGTTTTCTAAGCTGTTAGAAAACAACCTCTCTCTACAGTCTTTTGTAAAGACAATGTCAGCTGTAAATCATGTTGGCGAATCATGTGTTCCTGTAATATAAAATGTTCTTTAATAGATTCAATTTCAGAGTTTCGTCTTGACCTGTGAACTATTGACCCAATATCTACTCAGATAGTCTTGGTATGATTGCACATGAACACACAAAGTTTTATCTGGATGCTGCGTACAATATGGTATTTGGTACCCTGGGGTACCATCAAAGAATGTGTTATTTTGTTGATTTTTTTTCTTCAGTATTGTACCCTGGGTTACCATGAAGTGGGAGAAGGTCATTTTTGATGCTTTTAAAAGCAAGAAAATGCTGTTGTGTTAGTGTCAGTGAATGACTGCCAATACATTAAATAAGTGCCACAATTTAATAACTTGATATTTTTCTCCCTCTGATTACAATACGATTACGATACGCATGTTGTTAAATTCGCGAGTAGCTCCCAACTCATCAAATAAAAACTTCATGAAATAAATGGCATGTACACTAGTCGCAAATACTATTGGAACCTCTCTCTCTTTGCTTGTCAAGAGACAAAGTAATTCAAATTTGCACGAACATTATGGGGAAGTCTCTAGCACTTAGCTTTGGGACTCCTACCACTTTAATCAGTAGCTAATCTTGATTAGTAACATCAGAATACTGTCTTGCCTCTTACCCAAGCTGTGAAATTTAATCACGGATATTCTACATTATGTCAGTCTCGCACTGGTGAAATCTGGAAAAGTGTTTGTATATTGTATTATCACAGAAAGCACAGATCTCTGTAAAACTGTGTTTTAAACATTTAGTTACATTTTTTGGAATCTTACTAGTAGTTTATCAGCATTAAACATTGTTTATTGTTACCCTAAGTTTTTCTGCTGTCATTATCATCAAAGACAGAAGGCCCTGACAGGGAAATGACTCTTGTGTTCCCTTTGATATGACATTTGCGATGATCCAAGTTATAATATTCATGGAGTCTTCACAGGCAAAATCTTATACCTATAATATCTCAGTTCATTAGTTGTTGCAAAACTGATGCCATGGTAACTACAATTTTCATGCGATGCCTTGTGAACACAGGGTCTAGGTTTTCAACAACAGATGCTGAGAAAAGATAGCTGAAGTCCTGGTTTTCATCCAAGTCATAACAGGACTGACAATGAGTCTGACATACAGACAAACAAACAGACTTAACAAACACAGACTGGCATGACACCAGAATTGAAGTTGAGTATATCACAATGAATGTTATTTGACAGGATGTTGGAAAAAACAAAACAAAAACAGAAGCGCTGGTCTCTGATTATCATGACTGCCATGACAGTAAGGTTTATGTTATGACCTACTTCTAGGAATCAGGGTTGGGGGTGGGGTTGGGGTTAAGCAACATTATGAACCTGACCTGACATAGCAGGGGTGAACATTATCCTCCAGCCTCTTCGCTGTTTGACTTTTCGGCAAATCAATCAAGTGAGTCGTGCATCAAGGCACGTACAACATCCAAGCATCAGACATCATCCAGGATGTACAGTGACTGAGACAAAGGCATAAGGCTCTCTGTCAGCCACAATAGCTTCCCCAATATAAATAAATCAATTCTACATCTTCCCTGCACTCTGTCCTGAAATGATCTTCCAGTAGCTGTTTCTAGTCTCATCTTTATCTTCAGAGTGCTGACAACTTGCGTTTTTAACAATTATCTGGTAGCTTTATTCTGACTCCTTTGTATTATAAAATGGTCTTTACATGACAGAGAAAAAAAAAAGAATGCAAAATTGTCTATTAACCACAATTCAAGATCAATTTTATATTACATTTTACTAGCATGGGTCGGATGATTGAACAAATATCTGCTATAACATGTTCTGAATATTACTTGATGTACCACTTCCCTCTATATTTGCTAACTGTTCCTATACCTTTTAATGTCACATATCGCATGAACCCGCTTGTATAACTAAGCCCATAAAAAAACAAAACAGGGGAAAATAGCACACAAGACACAAATACATTCCAGAGGATAAAGTGGTATCACATTTACCCCTGCACCTATCCCCCCCCCCCCCTCCCCCATCATTTCATGTTCAATTGGTATCAAGCTGATGTATTAAGAATGAACCAATGCTCATGTCTTTTCAGGGCAGAAGAGGAAATAAATCTTAAAATGTAGATCACCCATGAGGTAAATATCAGTACATTGGTGTTGAATGACCCATACACACAGACTGATAGACAATATCTTACTGATGTTTAAAGGACAATATATCACCACAGTCTGAACATTTCAGCCAAAAGTAGAATAGCAATGCACTCTAACCTACACCCTTTGTGTGTAATCAGATTTCTGGAGGATTGTGTCCTACATGAATTATGGGTATGATTTGGAGAAACTGCAACACAACTAATACAGAATTATTATATTTAGGTTTTCTTTTTCTGACTGTCCCTCCCCCCCCCCCCCTCAAAAAAAGATAAATAAATAAAAGAAGAAGATATTACTTACCCTTGAATAACAAATAGGGCACTGACTTGCTATCTTTCTAATGTGCCACATAAAATTACTGATTCCATCGACCAATATGTGTGCAGGTGCATTTTAGTGTATATTGTCTTCACCTCCCATTCATTTTGATTGATTGATTGATTGATTGATTGATTGATTGATTGATTGATTGATTGATTGATAGAGTGATGGATTGACTGATTGATTTTTACATTCATGTGATCAAGAATGTATGGAATTTGTAAAGTCTGACATAAAGAACAAAATTTATCCAGCTTCTCCAGTATCATATTCAAATTTTGCCCAAACTAAACTGTGACTTGGAAGCGGAAATATAGCTAAAGAAAGCTAAGATATTCCAGGGTTCATTGCCAACAAAATTTAATCTCTCACTCTACATATTTTCCTGTTATCCAAGAACTAGGTACTACCAAAAAAATGAAAAAATAAAAAAATAAAAATCCATCTAGAAATTTCTCATAAGATCCCTGGATTAGATTCTTTGAAGGTTTAAGTTTAACAGACAGTTTCATGAACCAGGAACTGTGAACTCAATGGTTATGATTTTCAATGCCATCATGTAACCACGAGATCCGAAAGACAAGCTTTTTCCACAAATTTCGGAAAGCAAACAGGAAGGAGAGCGTTTCATCTTTCAGGATTTCAAAAACATGCTCATGTTTGGTGTTCGGAAGACATGCGCACCCATGACAGGATGCAGAGCTCTTCTGGCGACTAACACAACCTCTTCCCCAGGACCAGCTGAGTGCACACCACACCTTTGTCTCTCCTGATGGTGAAGGTGAGGCTAAAGACTAACCCATCCCATCCTGGGAGAATTTTTCTACAAATATGATCATCTTGACACCTTTAAATTGGCAACTCTGAATTTCACTGCAGATCCTACATCAGAGGAATAGCTAGATGATAGTAATATATACTGTTTAAGCTCATTAAATTAGCACAAAATCAGAAACAAATGTAACATGAGATAGAAACAAGACCTCTTGTTTCCCACTCCAAAGGTAATTCTATATTCCCCAATAAAGAGGCTTTCCTGCATCTAAAACATTTTCAGATGAACACAAAAGCATTTGAATGAGAGAATTTGTTACTATCTTTGAAACATTGACAATGAATCCATAATTAAACTTATAATTAAAGAAAAGGCACCAAACTACAGAAATTATACATTTTCTCGAACTTGACAGGGTAAGGGCCCACCACAGACACACTTTGTTGTACCATGGACTCCATGGCTCATATGGATTTAGCGACACAAGATGCTCCAGTTTAATTCTACACATGATCATTATCAACTAGGCAATGCGAAATCACAGAGGAGACAATTTTGCCATGAGCATTAACATCCAATCTGTCAAGCAGATTTGTAAAGAAGCCTTTACTGCAGTTTTATTGTGCCATTCTATCATCTTTAAATGACAATCCCAAATCGTGGAGAGGTTAACTTGAGGCCCTTCTAATGTAAAGCATAGCATCACATTTTGAACTTAAACTCCTTCTAGCGCTAATAACAGGAACTAGGAATCTTGTTTACAGTGCCAGGAGAAGTTACATAGTTTCTCCAGATGGGGGCGTGTGAAGTACATTGTCAAAACAGATCTGTCTGGAAGGCAGTACTCTTGCTTTCCCACCAGGACATTTCTACCATATCAAGGAATTTAAACAGAGAAATGATTGCCGCTCACATTACTTAACTATATTCTGGAAAATGACGAGAAATGTCGCTACAGCGACTGGTTATACCCCCGCCAAACAACATTTCATAAGCTTTGGTCAAAACAACATTTCATAAGCTTTGGTCAAAAAACTGAGGAAGTAGTTAAATCCGCAAGATCTTTCCTTGATCTTCTGCCATTAATATGCCGTTACCATGGCAACGTACTTTCGGGTACTGTCGAAAAATGCGTCTTGCACATCTACAACCAAAGGCACACATCTGTACCAAGTTTCATGGAAATTGGGCAAAAACTGAGGAAGTAGTTTGCAACACAAAATTTTCCATCATTTTGGCTCATAATATGTGAGCTGTTACCATGGCAACATACTTTTTGTCACTGTCAAGAAATGTGTCATGCTGACCTATATCCTAAGACAAACATTCAATATGAATTCCATGAGAATTGGAAGAACACTGATGAAGCAGTTTTGCCATGAAGCATTTTGCCTTATATTTTAACAATAACATGCCGTTCCCATGGCAACGCACTTTTTGCCACTGCGGAAATATGTGTCTTGCACATTAACATATTCAGATGAACATCTGTACCTAATTTCATAAAAATTGATCAAAAACTGTGGGAGGAGTTCGCGACGCAAGATTTGTACCCATTTTTGCCCATAATATGCCGTTACCATGGCAACGTACTTTTGGGTACTGTCAAAAAATATGTCTTGCACATCTGCAACCCAAGGCACACATCTGTGCCAAGTTTTATGGGAATCGGTTGAAAACTGAGGAAGTAGTTCGCGACGCAAGATTTGCAACGGACCGACCGCCCGACCGACCGCCCGACCGTCCGCTGATTCCTATATACCCCCTTCAAACTTCGTTTGGCGGGGGTATAAATATAAAAAATTGAATTAAATGATGAAAAACAGCATCAATGCTGAATACCATTATACGGTCAGTGCTTTTTTATCTTTACCAAAAATTCAAGGGGTGCATTCTTCTTATGCATTCTGCAAATAAAATTTTAGCATTTGTTCCAGACACTGCTACTATTGAACAGTTCTCCAACAACTGTCAACCTACGCAGCTGATAACATGTGATCCTGAAAAAGAGTCATTGTTTACGTGGATTGATGATGGGAAGGAATATACGTGTGTATAAAAGCTGAATGCACACTGTGCGACCTGAGCTTGCCAGCTCTAGCGAGCTGGAGCAAGCATTGAAGAGGTTGCGTCCGCAATGAAATCGCACTAGCTCGCCGGCGATCTGGTGTGTGCTGGTGCGAGCTGGTGCGAGCTCAAGGTCACTTTCAACTTGCACCAACAAGCACCAGCTCACAGGCTCAGGTCTCACAGTGGGCATTCGGCTTTACTCACAGCTTTAAGTGGTAATAATCAATATATCATCAAAAACAGACACTATACACATATCAAAACATGTATGCACATTAGGTTTAGACTACAATCATCCTACATTTACAGCAGACGATACAGCCAGTCGAAAGTTACAATCTCTTTTGTTATCCTACTGAATATCAATTACAAAATACATGTATGAAAAAGTGGAAAAGTGGCACAAACTGAGCGGGCATCACAAGATGAATTTTAGAGGTAGACTTCACATAGAGATGCACTGTCAGAGATGAATAGTTAGTAAACTTTACCATAGTAATTGTACTAGTTGATCTAAGAGGCTCATTTGAAGATAACAGATGGTGGGAATTGTGCATGTGGCTTAATCAAATGTAGTGTTGGACAATGTTTCAAGTTTGAAAATTTTGAGTCATGTGTTCCCACAAGCAACCAGTGTCTTTACTGTTGTGTAAAAATGAAGCTACAAAAAATTGCAGTTTGAAATAACTGCTAGAGTAAAAATCTGCGAGTGATCAAATTTACTGTAATTTTCCAGTAGACAGGAGTGGGTGGTAAGATAAATAATATAAACAGTCTATCAGCCAGGTGACAGCCAGGTGATGTTCGTTCTTAGATATCTTGAGGGTGATTATATAACTTTCAAAAGTTTGTAGATATCTGAGTGTGTTTTAATATATTTGAGCATCATTATACAGCTCAGTCAGCTACATTTGACAACTCTTTCAATTGAGCCACATTTCAGTCTTCAAAAGAATCAGGCAGAAATTAGGTTCAGTAGCACTGAACAAAAGGACATCATAAATCCCTCCAACACTAGTTGACTGATTCAGAATTATTGTCCACGAAATTTATTCAGGCCGCATTTATATGCCATTAGCTTAGTCTGTCTTCAGAGGTAGAGAGAGAGGGCAAGAGAGAGAGAAAGTCATCTTGTTTTTGTCCAGTGCATAGGACATGCAACCCTATCTCACCCAACCACTGGAGTGAGATTCCCAGGCACCCCAAGGCTGTTTTCTGGCCCTGAACACTTCTCTGCAGAAGTGACCGACGTATTACGCTGATACACTTGACCCACAAAATATCTCTCTTATCGTTAATTCTCCTGCACCTTGTATAAAGACATGAAATACTGAGCAGGAAACAGGACACGTAAAACTATTCAGTATATTGTACATTGTACCACCTAAACTGACGGAATACACTTATCTTAAAGGAAACCAAAACCCAAAGAGAAATGTGGATTGAGTGAGAGCAGCAACATTAGTAGAACACATCAGTGAAAGTTTGAGGAAAATCAGACAATCGATGCGAAAATTAGGAATTGTTAAAGTTTTGGTGTTGGAACTGCTGGATGAGGAGAGTACTAGAGGTTATGGCATCATGTGTGGACAACAATATAAAGAAAATATAAAGGGAATTCCACAAAAACTCATTTTTCATGAAAATTACATATTCCATCCACTTGATACTGACATATGTTAAGGGTAGCAATTATTCCCCCTGCTTTCTGAAAGCAGTTAGTCAAGTGCTCTTTTACTATACTGCTAGAAAAGTAAATTTTTGTGGAATTCCCATTATATTTTCATTGTTATTTTTATTGTTGTCCACACGAGATCATAACCTCTAGCAGTCTCCTCATCCAGCAGTTCCAACACCAAAACTTCAAAAATTCAGAACTTTTGCATTGATTATCGATTCCCTCAAACTTTCACTGATGTGTTCTAATAATGTTGCTGCTTTCACTCAATTCACATTTCTCTTTGGGTTTTAGTTCCTTTAACCCATTCCCCATGAGATCCTAAAATCTTCATAGACTTTGCACAAGAGGTCATCAGGTTCCATTTGATAGTGGGTTACTACTGCAACCAAGAGAATACTCAAAATGTGTGGTGTTTACTTCTTTTGATTGTTCACCGTCATATGATAATTTGTAGTCATCCCATACTGCCTTTACTCTCAACATTCACCGGAAATTCAAGACACTTGATTGCAAGCATTAATCACAGAATTCTCTCACCTCTGCTTCCTTCATTGAGTCACAAACCACAGAAGGCTTATCATTAACCACAAACGGCAAAGAATACTTTGTCAGACAGCAGTTAAAGAGGCATTAGGTCACCTGTGAGAGTAATACACCAGTACAACTTACATGCTCAGAGATAATTACAAATACTTAACATCAATGACTAAGATCAAAATCTATACTTCCTTGAGGTTACAATTACTGGAAAAAAATATTGTGAACATGTATGTCATACCTAGTTACATCCATCAATTAGGATACTTTGCTTGCGGCCAACTGACCCTACTTTGAGAGAGGGAGAGGGAGGAAGAGGAGAGGAAATTTAACAGGCAGTTCTAAACACTTATCTATTTCATTTGTTGTCCAAATATTGAATTCACAATTCTTCAATGGAAATGTCATGTGAAACTTATAAAAGGCACTGAGATTTCAACTCCCTTCATCAATTTCTATTTACCATGACAAATGTGATACTAGTAGTACTGACAGTAAATCTTGCAATGATAATTACAGCACTTATTAGATCAGTGAAAACTGCCATATGGATAAACGGATGAACAGATCACCATATGCCAAATGAAGAAATAGAATAATATAAATATAGATAAGAATAAAGGAATGAATATGTTTATCAAACACACAATTATTACTTTTTATAGTTCTAGATCATTTGTGATGGATTCATTTAGGTGTGTAGTGGTGTGCATGCTTTCTTTCTTTATATCTTTTTGGAGAAGGGGGAATTTGCACTCGGTGGAAGCTCATTAACTGGCTATTGAACCAACCTCTTAAGACGTGGCTATCAGGCAAACAAGTCTCTTCCACTCATCTAACTCTGGTGTGCTCATCTTCGCTTGCCCATCTCTCAAATGCCAATGACGCAGCACAAATTTATGACACGGTCTTGAGGGAGCGCTACACTGCATCCCCCTCCCCCTTCCCCTTCAGTTGGCTCCTTTGCACAAAAAGGTCACATGATGAAACCAGACTCACAAACAGGTAAGGCTTTCTGCATCTGCTTTGCCTGTGCCTACCTGCTTTTCTCTTCTAAGTGTGAGCTTTGAGAATACTTGAGAGGTGTTTATATTTCTTAAAGGTAAAACGTGGCTCTCATATCCTTGAAGAAGCTGTTGCATTTTATTTTAGAATGGAGACATGTGATAAGAAATGTGTAAAATAACGCTGTGATAACAAGACTTCAGTTGGGTATTTACGAAAATGTGAAATATTACCAAAAAAGGTTTGCTGGAAGTATTGCAGTCTCATGGCATACCTGGTCGTGGTTGCTACATGTTTTACATTCAACTACAATATTAGACTTGAACTCGTCACTGGGACGAGTCAGGTGATATGCCACAAAAAGCACAAATCAAAGGGACTCAGACTAACGATACTTACAGAATTGTTATTAAAGTCATCATCTTGTAAAATAATCAATTTATCTGGTCTAAATGTGTGCAAATATTTGGACAACAGGTTATGTGTATACAGTAATAAGTATTTTTTATTTTGACCCTCATTTGCATATTCAAGATGGCGTCTGATCAAGACGTCGCTATTTTATGAAATGATCTTGGTAACATGGTCTACATGTGTCCAAAATATGGCGGGCACAGAGCATGTATTTCCACAGTTGCATGCTAATTTTTCTCCAATACAGAAATAAGCATTGTGACCTCTGACCCCAGTTAAACCAGCCAAGACTGCATCTGACCAAGAAGTTGTTATTTTATAAAACGATCTGAGTACCAACGCCAGACTTATTTTCCACTTTTGATTAACTCAGATTAAACTCAGTATCCTAACAAATCATGTCAGCCAGACAGGTTTCTTAGGAGACCCTTTGATATACTGTAAGCACATTCTAAATGGTGGAAGATGAACCTCGAGCCCTTCTGAGAACAACGTTTTAGCTTTAATGCTATTTATAGTAAAGCAACATACTGATGCCAAATGGATTAAGGCAGACAGTAGTCTGTAAGGCTACACAGGACATAGTAATTTCAAGCATTCAAACAATTACTCTGGATGGAGACAACACTCTAACAGCACATGATTACTCTAACAGAGCACTACTATCCATCATTCTTAAAATGTTCAAAGAGCATAGTCGTGTGTATCATAAATATGTTATGTCTCCAACATGTGCCATCTCATGAGATATGTCATTCTTATGAATCTTTTATTAGTGGAAAATTGAGCAAAGAAAATGGGATTCCATGAATCTTTGTTACAATAATCTTATAATTTATATGTGTCCCCTTTCCCCTAAAATCAAGGTATTTGTGTGGAAAATCTGAAAGACAATTGAGCTAAGTATACAAAATGTCCTGCAGACTACAGAGAAAAATTTAGAAATTTTGCATCTTGAGACAATGACACAAACACAAAAATAAACAAAAAGCACATAAAAAAAGAATAGCCACTAAACACTTTTAAAAATGTCATGAAGAGAAGGAGGAAACTTATTTTTAAGGACAAAAATTCATTATTACATAATCAAACAAAGACTAACTGGGTAATTGTTGCCTTTTGTTTACATTTTGGTATTGTTTCTTTTTTTCTATGATGAAAGAGACAGCACAGGGTGTTTTAAAAAAAAAATCTAAGTATGAAGGCAATGCATGAATTTCATAGTGGGTGACACATAAGACAAGAGCATTCCCAGTCTTTTAAAGAAAACCCAGCCCATGCACAAAACTGTTAAAGGAAACATGTCTGATTGTTACTCACACGTAACACAACTTAAGATTCACCTCTCCTTCATTTTCATGGCTTTTTTGTTCCATGATGGTAATATATAGATTAGTTACACTATCCCTGTGCTTTTTACTTTAAAAACTTAATGCTTTGAATGATTCTTTCCCCCAATTAATGATGAAGATTTCTTTAAAAGAAAAGAAAAAGACAATTGGTTCAAGCTCATTAGTTTACTGTGGAAGAGCAAGTTGAGCACAATGGCAGACCATTGACCTTCCACTGAACTGGCCATTTTAGAGCTAAAAGGGATTTCTTTTGGTATTACACAGATATGTATCTCCCTGATGATAATGATATGCAGGTGTGGGAAATAAGACACACAAAAAAAAGATACCTTCATTTCACACCTTGCCCAGCAAATATTTGATTAACTAGCCTAATGAGGCAAGAGGAGATTATAATCCATGAGATCTCGGAAAGGTTTTTGCCACAAAGATTATTATCATGTCCTTGTTAACTTAGCAATCATAAATTTTACTGCACATATCATATTGAAGAAAAATTAAATGGTGAATACATCAAATCTGCACAAAATCAGACATTAAAAAAAAATCAATTTGGGAAGGAATATTAATTGTATACTCTAAAATGAGTTATCAATCTAAGGGTCAATTGCATACATTCAGAAATTTAGAGGCTGTTGATATTTCTTCAGCCAAAGTAAACAACATCAAAACAAATATATATGAACAAAACAAAGATCAAATTAAAACGATTTTGTTCCACCTTCTGGAAATAACAAGCCATAGTAAATAATATACTAAAAAGATGTAGAACCAAAAAGAAAAAAAAAGTTTCTGAGACTTGTTTGGTTAAAGTTTTATTTCTTAGGTCTAAAAATGTATGGGCTCAGTTCTGCAGCACCCAAGAAGAATAAGGCTCTATGGGATATGCCATACCAGTATCTTTTGGGTTTCTACAACCTTGGGTTTTACTGTAGGTGGCTTAACAGCCTATCACGTTTCAAGTTTCAAGTTTATTTAACCAATTCATTAAACATTTGATATTTTACAAAAGGATACAGCATTAAGAATAATGAATGGTTTGGGACCCCGAAAGAAACAGAGCTTGTGAAAAGGGGGTCCCAGATAAACATATAAAACAAAGCAAAACATACTAAAGTTTTAAACATACTAACAAGAAGTATAATAGTAACATATTTACATAGGACAGATGCAACACAAGCACACACACACACACACGCGCACACACACATTCAATCACACAAACACGTGTCACAAAAACGCTCATGCACATACATATAGTTCACATGAAATTGCAGAAAGATACTTTCTATTTTACTATACTTTTAAATTCAGCTTCCCTGATCAATTCTTGTTTTACAAATTTCCCTCAAGATAGATGCGACATGTACGTTTAAAGTTGGATAGTGTTGAGGCTGACCTAATTCTCAATGGCAAATTATTCCATTCTCTAATACAAACATATACAAATGAATTTTGGGCAGTTTGAGTTCTTGCAAAGGGTTGATGAATGAGATTACTTTTACTATAACTGGAATGCGCTGGACAACTGAGGTAAACAATGCATGACATCCAAAAAAAAAAAAAATAATAATATGTATATTTCAATGAAGACATGACTGCTTGCACTAACACTGTGCCCATCACTACTTCAGTTGTAACTTTCATTCTACTAAAGTAAGGAAATGCATGTCATCACATTGTGTTACGTTTGAATGTGGAACATATAACGAAGAAATCATGCTTTTCTGCTGTATCGGAAGGGAGATGAAGCTTTTCTTCTTCTCTCTATTACAGCAGTTTGGATTTTTCATGTAGAGTAATATTGGACACACATCCACAGTAAAATGACCACTAAACACAAGCCCACAAATTGTCCCTTGTCATGATGATATGTGGTTCTGACAAAGGTAAAATTTAGCTTTGGCAGATATCTGTTTTTGACGTTGAAATAGCTGTGTTAACTGTCCCTTTGCCTTGTCCTACATGCGATCCTCAGTGGCAACCGCTACTCTGTTAATTCTTTCTTTGGGGGTTTACGCAGTCTTGCTCAAAGCAGCCATAATATTTGCCCAGTTGCTCGGTTGGCATTGAAGCTGAAAATCTGTTCTAGTTTGTCCCATGATTTGTAAGGTTTCTAGCAGTCCCTGGATCCCTCTAGATGTGGTAAACAAGTCGGCAGATGGATTCTTTATCCCGGGGTCAGTGGAACCCCACATAGGGTCACAACATTGCAGCTCACTTCACAAGCCCAGGATGCCAGCGCACCATATTCTTGGGCCACAGCCAAAAGTTGGGGGGGGGGGGGGGGAGGGGTGGGAGTTAGAGGGGGAGTGGCAATTGACGACAGTAAATAGGACATGCACACGCACAGTCTCCAACTCTGAATATACTGGATGGGCTCCCTCTATTGCTAACTGCAAGCACAGTTTGTACCACAATCAACAACAGATGGCAGCATTGACAAATCATATCCCAGGTACTTTGAACAATTTCATGAACAGACCTGATAAAGCTGTTACATAGTAGTTTTTAGAACAGAATACCCAGGCTATCACTCATCATTGAACATTTAAATCAGCACTCTTGGCTTTTCCCTAGAAATATGTTAAACCCAGTGATTTTATCAAGTGTGTAAAAAATTGTCACCAAGATTAGCAATATACATTATGGAATACCATTTCTGGCAGCACTAGCAAACACAAAAAGTGGGCATACGTGTTGTAACTACACTGGAAAGAGAATGGTGCAAGTAGTACATTAGATACAGTGGTATAGTTAATAAAGTCATGGTAGTAGAAGAAATAGTAGTATGTAACATAGTTTATTATAGCAGTAGTGGTGATGGCAGTAATAGTAGTGGTGGTGTTGATATTATCACTGCTATCTTTAGTAGTAGTAGTAGTACTAGTAGTAGTAGTAGTAGTAGTAGTAGTAGTAGTAGTAGTAGTAGTAGTAGTAGTAGTAGTAGTAGCAGTAGTAGTAGTAGTAGAAGAAGAAGTAGTAGTAGCAGCAGCAGCAGAAGTAGTAGCAGTAGCAGTAGTAGTAGTAGTAGCAGTAGCAGTAGCAGTAGTAGCAGTAGCAGTAGTAGTAGTGACAGTAGCAGCAGCAGCAGCAGTAGCAGTAGCAGCAGTGGCAGTAGTAGTTAGTAGTAGTAGCAGCAGCAGTAGTAGTAGTTGTTGTGGTGTTAGTAGTGGTGGCTGTAGCAGTAGTAATCATAATGGTAGTGGTAACAGTAGTAGCAACAGTGATAGCAGAAGAAGCACCAGAAATAGTAGTTGTGGTAATAAGGGCAAAACAATAGTAGGAGTATCAATAGAAGGAGCAGCTTCTGTTTTGGTGGTTTTGGAGCTGAACCCCTTTAAAATACTCCTTTGTTTATGCTCTAATTCGGGGGTGTGATTAAGTCTTTGAATACCAATGATACCACAAGTTACTGCACTGAATATCAATGACATCACTGTCACCTGAGCTACCAGCACATTATCAGTAGGAAAAGAATGACATCCTAAATTTTTTGTTTCCTCAATATGTACTTGTTTGCCAACACATATCAAGTATCACAATAGTCCTTGGATCAGTATATAAAATTGCCAAGTTGGTTTACAGATCATTAAGTTTAACCATTCTTATCAGACATAATAAGCTTGCGCGATGTTTTCATCATAAACCCTGAACTCAATTCCAACAAAAAACATCAGGTGCATTCACATATGCACCAAAACGTGAGCTTCAGAGCATTAGAATTTGACAATGGATTAGAAACATGGCTATAAACCTGAACTTATTGGTGTCTGCCCTGTAATCTGAAGGTCAATGTTTTATATACGCAATAAGACAACACAAGCCATATATCATCAATTCTCCAGGCATAAGCTTGCTGACTGTCACAAAAGAGTATGTCCATTGATATGAAGCTGTTTCCCTTGCTTGCGATTCGTTAGTATCACAAGCACTAAAGTTACCATGGTGATACCTGATGGGATTATAAAACATCTTGTGTAAAGAAACTTGCATTTATTTGAAAAAAAAAAAGAATGCACTAGTCTAATAATTGTAGCTTGGGATATGGTCACAGCTTCCCTAGTAATCATGGTCTTTAGGCTCAACTTGCACATACAATATCAAAAGTAAAGTTTGGAATATATGTGACCCGCTACAACAAAATGATCCTAAAGTCGGGTGAGGTCGATTATTTGAAAATTGCATGACACAATTCCCTAATCTTTCTGCTTTAAATTGATATATAACACATCTTATAAAAATAATCGGCTGCGGAGATATCGATGTTTAAAAGAGAGCATGTTGAGACGTCTGGGAAATCACTGTTTCGAGAAAAGCGCCCTAAAAGTTTTCCTTGCGACGCAATCACGGTCAAGGGACACGCAGGTCAGTATTCACCTCCGAACAATAGAAGGTAAGCCCTAGCAACTCCCGAAATGCTCATTCAAACACATCGTCGGCGATCTCCTCACCGACCAATCAGTGACCAGGATGCCAGGAGAAGCGGCTGGGCATAGCGCACCCCGCCAGCACGCACCAGTCGACTTGGCAGTGTGCGAGCTTCACGCTTCGGTTAGCGGCAAGCAGCAAACTGACCAATGAGATCACTCTGGTCGTTGTTAGGGGCGGAGCCTATCTGTGGCGCTCAATCCAAATGTTCGAACCAGTTTCTGCTTCCTTGAAACGCCAAAAAAACATGGCCCAGAAAAACACTATTTTTTGGTCTTTCCTTTCATCATTTTGCTTCAAAATTTCGACAGATGATAGAAGACATATCATACTCTAATAATATGTCAAATTCAGAAAATCGTAAGTTTTGACCAATTTTGATGCTCTGACTTCAAACTCGATTTTCACGGCTTCGACCGTGCGCGACTTTAGGACCATTTTGTTGTAGCGGGTCACATATATGCTTGGACAGGCCATATTGGGGATGGGGTGGGGTGGGATACTGCAACATTGGCTATTATGCAGGGGAGGCTGTGATGGGAATGGGGTACACTCTGGCTGCCTAAAAACAAACAAACAAACAAACAAACAAAAAATTCATGTCTCTGGCAACTGTGTATATTGGTGCAGATGGTATTTTTGCTTGAAAGAAAAAAATGTTCATGTGACTTTTGCAGGAAACAGTACATTATGGCATATTGATCTTTGTTTGTTCTTGTTATTGTTTTGTGTCTGTTTGCTTGTTTGTTTGTTTTTTTTTAGGAGTAGCACCTTTGATAATCATACCCAGTGTTACTGGACTAATGGTGCTTAGATCAAAGATGTGGAATCAGCCTCCTCAGTTACCAAAGTGATTTGTGTTTGTGTGTCTAAATTTTTTTATTGCCATGACAACGGAACCCTCAAGAAGATAATATAATAAATGCATGAATCCATGCACACATTTCAAATGTACAGCCATGGTAATATTCATGGGAAGACATACTGTAGGTCTATAATTTTACATTAAATGCTATTCTGTATTTTTCAAAACAACACAATAAAATACTGCTCCTCACAAGTGATTGATAGTTCTACAAAGTAAAATGACAAGGTTACAGGGTGAATAGAGTGTACATGGAGAACTTCTTCTTCCAAAGTCCACTCATATCAGACTTTAGATAGTACTGTCTAATTTACTTTGCAATCATATCATGAACTTGGGATAGGTTATGCTCACTGATGAAACACTAAATGCACCATAATATTATGAAGGCAAAGACAAGGTATGCAACATTTTTTTTTCTCATGAGTGTCAATATGTATACAAGTTTATTCTTCAAAGGGTGTTGTTACAAGAGGTGACAAATTTCATGGGGAGGGGCAATAAATTCAGAAATGAATTGGAATGATACGACCTTTGTTCATCTATTTCCCTATCTATCAGATATGTAATCTGTTAAGATGACTATTTGGGTATCATGGATAATTCAAAGAGAAAACATTCCGTCAGTTGATTGATATCTGGCAAATTTTACAACATGCCCAAGCATTGCCCCCCCCCCCCCAATCATAATACCGAATGCAGTGTACTGTGAACATAGATATTTTGGCCTGAGAAGAATTTTTCTTGTTCAGCCAGGTAAGATGAATTTCACGTTTTCAAATTCCGATCAAAATATATATAAGATAGCATTACATATAGCAAGCAAATTATTTACATGCTTTTATTATCATGCTAGTTTCATGTTTTACAGAATGCATGACAAGTTCTACCCCCCAAAAAAATTCCACTTTTACTGTATTGTTCCCGAAGTGGGAACTTTTGATTTCGCTCCTTGAACAAGGGTAATTCCTATTTTTTCACTCCATCATTCTGGTGCCTAATCATAAAGGCCTTATGAGTCCTGACGCATAACCGTTATAGTGTTCAATATTTAACACTTAGACCCTATGCTGGATGTTACGCATGTGCATGGGGTACTGAACTATGATAAACTGATTTCACATTATTCCCAACTGATGACAAGTTTCCATGTATCTTTCTTAAAATATGTGATGTGATTACATCTACCCTGAGGGAAAGTGCCATACTAGGGGGGGGGGGGGGAGGGGGAACCTTGATGATTTGTTGCTTGATATATCCAGGTTCATCTACTCACCAGGGAATGAGCCCGCAATGACAGAGGGAGGGTAGGACCGCACCCGACTGGTCCAGCGCTCTGAGCAGGCTCCTCTCTCATCCAGCATGTAGAGGGCGTCGGGCACGTAGGACATCCTGATACCTCGCTGGCTGGAGTCCATGTCAGACACCACTGGCTCCTCTAGGAAACTCTGGAAGGTAAAGATTGACACATGGTTTAATAGCTCTCTAGAGTAGAATTCATTGTTTACAGGAACAGGATATGATCTCACAGTGTCTTGCAGAAACCTACTACCACCCCCACTATAAACACATCATTCTGAATAAAAGCATGAACTCAACAGCAGAAACTTACAAGTTCAAATACAGTCACATCACTATCACTTATACAGTAGTCTCAAATTGTTTTATACTTGAACATTCTTTTCTCAAAATAAAATATACTTTGTGCCCAGAGCATCCTATCCTCACTAGGTTTTCACTGAGAGAGGAAGTAAATATCATTATGCGAATGAAAGAAAAATCTTGCTTCTCAAAATGTTGCCCACCAAGCACATGAGAAGTGCTATGAGAGACATCAAATTTGTGTGACCAAGACAGCTATTTAGCATTCTAGTGTTGAGATGTGACTTGTAAAACTCTCCATATGGCAACACTATGTGGTATAGTCCTTAGAAGGACTGTCAGGAGGAAAAAGGATAATTGAATGGAAAGTACAGAAAAAAGGGTCATTACTTTGCTATGATTTAAACACACTAGGCTAACAACATGTTGAAGTCACAACCATTGGAGTGACCTTTTCATCAGGTTTGAGTGACTGTCACTGAGAAATGTTTGCAACACAAAGTTCCCTAGATGATAACAAACTGAATAAAATTATATGAAAGTCATCCATCTGTCACTAACTCGCAAGGAAGTGGTTGGACTTAAATACCCCTGACTACTGGCAACTTGTGTGAAATAAATTGAATTAAATTGAATTTGATTGAATTGAACTGATTTGTTTTACATGGCTACCAGGGCTAATAAACCTTGTACGCAAACAACCACAGATCCGATGGCTTTCTTTATATTAGGGGCACAACTGCTGCAGGGGACTTGAACAAAGAACATTGGGATTGATAGTCTGTGGTCTTATCCACTCAGCCACAAGATCGAGCTCCTCAGTTTGTGTACGCTGTTAGCCAGAGTATGAGGTGGTGGGCCTCAAAGGGTTAAAGAAGTCCCAATCTGATGCCAGTAACCAAATATGGATGACACCTTATGGAGACTGTGGGAAGGTGTGCATGAGCTGCTACCTTTGAATGACCAGGTTTCACACCAGATCTGAGATAAAGTATGGCACACTCATCGGTGTATGAATAGCATTTGTTGTAACTTCAGCCTCATTTTATTCATTAATCTCATTTTCGGATATCCAATGTTCATTACAGTTTCACATATTATTTGGAGAAAATCATTTAAAATGATGTAGTAGCAGCAGCAACAAAGGCACAAGCAAAAACAACTGAGGAGGGTCCCTGAAGCCTTGATACTTTCACTCCTTCAGAGGCAGTTCATTGAGAATAGGTACTGCGTTAAATCCTGATTTAATCTTGTGCTTTTTCTCTCATTTCTCCTTGTCATAATCAATTTATTTATTCTAATTTTTCATTTGAAAAATGAAGAATGCTACACTTGAGCAAATGTGCAACAGTTACCAGGTAGGCTGTGAACATTAATAATTGAATGACATAAGATGTCAAGTGTGAGGGAAGGATGAACACACGAACACCTGTTCCCAGCTGAGCCACCACTTGCATCCACTGGGATGACTTACAGCCATGCCATCACATCCATCACATGTGTGTCAGCATGTGGCCATCATACTGACATCTACCTCGGACTAGTCTCATTTCAAGGCTGACAACTAATTCATTCCGATCTCCAAGGTGTGCAAATGGTAAATGTGATGATTGGAGAAAACAATGCTTCCAACTCGCATATCCATGGTCCCGCATAGGGATCACAGGATATTAAGGAGAAATGAAGAGGTCAATTACCTGAAGCTACTGACAGGTAATGGCATTAGGAATTGGGTTGTAAGAGGAGTTTTCTTACTCTGGAGTACGTGGGAACCTGGCTGAAATGAATCATCCCCTCCTGAATCACTATCTGGAGTAAGATTGTCGCTAGTCACTAACCTTACAATATACATCACAGCTCCACTAGCCCTTTTTGGGCATAAAAAGATAACTTGATATGATGGGAAAGATACAATATTAATCAGCGTGAGGTTTGTACCTTAGCTTCCTCAACGTAGGGTGTAAAGAGTCTTGGTCTCGGGTAGTGCCGCCTCCCCTTCCCTCTCACCCATGGGTTGACTCTGGCGAGCTCATCTCCTGACAGCATGTGGGAGGGCGGGGTAGGGATCAGACCCCTCTTCACTGCACCCGTCAGGGCCTGTGTGGATGGGAGAGACAGACAGGGTTGGCCTGGTTATCATATGGTTTGAGATGATTTTCATCACCCTTCAGGAAGAATATGAATCATAAATTGCTCATCAAAGATACAACGGCAAAACTTTAAAGGACAACTTTACTCATGATATTGCATGCACAAGAGTGACCTTGCTCATCCTACTTTTCACAGATTGATTGATCGTTTTACTGAATTAATGCACACATACAATGGCAGAGACATACAACATGTATATAAAGCCTGTTGAAAGACTTTACCACGCTAGTTCACAGCTGCAGATGCCTAACTTCTTGCTCCAAGATGTTGCAATAGTATAGTGCGTAAAATTCTCATAGAGGACAAACAGCATTTCTCTTGCATCTGAGGATTACAGCATTCAGTGCTCAGAAAATAACACACTACAGTTTATAATAAAAAAAGTCCAACTTCTTCGGGCTGTATCTTGTGTGCCTCCATATCAGCATGCATCTTTTCTTTTCTTTTTTCTTTTTTTTCCCGGTATATTCTAAATTCCTTCAGATTTATAATACTTTCTCTAAATTATAAATTAAAATGAAAAAAAAAAAGGAGTCAAGTGGTAAGGGTTCTCCACTCAACAGCATAATGTGGCTCTATAAAAAATGTTAAGACTTGAATTCTGCTCATACATTGCCCCTTCCATTCAATAAAATGTGCTGACATTCAACTCAAAAATTTCAAAGACAATAACAGGTAATTTCTTATATAGGCAGGTCACCCTTGTGTCAGAACAGACACCACATTCGTTTATAAGAAACAAGAATAAACTATACACACACATACATACGTATGTATACACATTTGACAAATGAATAAAATTCATGCTGTTTATCTATTTGGATCTATTCACTAAGCTTCAACCCCCTTAAAGTAAAAGAGACCAAAACTTTTGACTCTTCCGGGTGTCGCCAGACAGAAGGAAGGAGTGCATGTATTCCAGGAGAGAGGAGATGATGATACACCATGTCTCAGACACGGGCCAACAGGTGGTATCTCCTGGAGCCAGCCCCAAGACAATGGGTGCAGTGGCTTACCTCATGGTCTCTGGGTATGATGTGCTCCAGTCTGACCAGAGGTAGGAGACTGCTGATGATCTCCCTCAGCTCCCCGGTATCCAGGTCTCTTCTCTTTATCCCCTTCCTGCTCACGCTATGCTGGGTGTGGCTGACCAGGTTGGGTTCTGAAACACACATCAATGGTGAACATCAATTATGTCATGCTACACAAAACTAATCACTTCATTCAAAATGCAGCAAAGTAGTTGCAAACACCATTAGTCGTGCTATCAATTTCAGCCTGATCACTTCAACTGAAACAGAGCATATTATCACTGGACAAGTTACAAATCAATTTGACTAGTTATAAAGATCACTGATGAACACATCAACCTACTTTCATTTAGGAGGAAAACATTTGATCACTGCACAATCATGGTAATATCCTCACCATGACTTGTGTTTGAGCATTTTTGTGTGTGTGCTTTTATGCATTTATATATTTTTCTTTCACTTCTTTATGGAAGTAATTCCTACAGAATCACTAAATGTAAAAGATAATTTTGTGTAACATTAGCATAAAAGTTAGTGTCCTAGCATATTTCGCTGTGAAACAACCTTTCAGACTTAACATTAAGCCATCTACAGATTCAAGTTGACAAACTGTGGGCAATGTCTACGAAGTAGATTATTTCTCTATATAATCAAATCATTAAATACAGCAATCACTGCAAGTTCTTAATGTATATTTAATTTCTTTTGCAGAAAGCTAGAAGGCTGCTTATGAAGTTCATGACATACACAAAAAAAAAAAAATCTATTTAATGATTTAATAATGTATGTGCATTAAATTTGTATTATGAGGTGGGATAATAACATTATTTAAACCAATCATCTTTTTTTATTCACATACTATAAACCAAAACAAAAAAAAATGTGAGTATTTTTGTGATCAAGTCACTGCTCTTGTAAGCAGCTGATTAAAAAAAAAAAAACAAAATGCTTAAAGGAAACTCTGGTTTGTGCTGTTAATCACATTAAGAGGGTATAGTGCAGAGAAACTAGTTAAGAAACACTGAATAGTGAAATGCAAGATAGAATCTTTACAGAGGAACAGGCACACGCATCAGATGCATGTTATATTACTGCATAAAACTTGAGCGAACTGAAATGAAAGAGTCTGGCAAATACACTGTATGCTGTAGATGAGGTAGCAATTTTAGCCTACAGCCTAGGGGACAAAAGAGTGAAAGTCTGGTTTCTCAAATGCTGATATAAATAATATGAATATCTCCAGCAGGGAAAATTGGATATCATTTTTGATAGGGAAAAAATACAATACACAGTGTATATGCACAACATAGGCCAGAATTGCGCTGCAGTCTCATATTACTGCACTAACTATTCCCTTGCTACTGCTCATTTACTCACTCCTGGCATCAGTATAGCCTCTAATGCAGCACGTAACCCAAGGCAAACTAAATATTACATCACTTCATCTCTTCTACCATGTTAATCTTCAGGGGTCTCTGATAGTACAATGAACCCTAACACATATGTTAGCATTTATGCTCCATCATTTGCTAGAGTCAGCGAGAGCTGGGTGCTTATTAAAGTAACATGATATATCCATTACTGCCTCAGCCAAATTATTACTTGAAATTCCCTACAGCAAAGGCCGCCGCCTCCCACAGGTTTTGAGACCACATTTTCTCATATATCTAGTTGACAGAATATAACATGAACAAAATTATGGAGCAGCCACGCATTTCATCAAACTTCCTATGAGCAGAAAACACCTAATAAAGGCAAAATTTGGCATGAAATACAAGTGAAAACAACAACATTGGAGTTTTGGTTGGTTATGAAATGGAGTTTGACACAGAATTGACCAAAGGGTGACACAGACCGTCTTTGGGACATCCTGTGTGGTTAATCCATAATTTTCATTTTTATACCCCATTTTTGGTTGGTTTTATTAGAGATGTCTGCCATTGTACGACAGAACGGCAAAAAAAAAAAAAAAAAAAAAAGGAAAAAAGACCCATGAAATGTGAATGATGCATGTCATAGACTGGGACAAAATAGATTCAATACTTCACAATACACTGTATCTTTTAAACAATCAGTTTGTAAAACCAAATTTTCTGATCAAATGTTTTTGTCCTAGTTAAGAGATGACCCCTGGTTCTCTTGCTCATACACAGGAAAAAAGCATCATGGTAGTTTGAAAATAGGAATTCCTAACTTTTTGTCATAGGAAACTTGGTGCACCATGCAGAGCAGATAGAAAATTACCATACATCTTGAAAGTATTGATTTAAAGGGGGTAGAGGTTTTACTTCATAATGATGGACATGTGTGGAGTTACTCAACAATGAGTAAACTTGCATCATCATTTGATATGATGATTATTACTGTTATCATCAGCACTATCATTAGTAGCAGTATCATTAGGAGCATATAATCATTGCTGATTGTGATTTTCAACATTACTGAATCTTTACATTAAAGAATTAAAAGCATTACTACCATTATCATTATCAATAGTAATGATAACGATCATTGTTCAATTCTTATTTCATGCCGTTGAAAACAGAATATTACTGATGTATCCGCCGAATGGACCGACACACACGAAATAGTGGCATGAAACACTGACTTCCAAAACTCTGAGAATAAATGAGTTTAGTTTCTTAAGAGAGAGCAGAAAGCGCTTTGAGTAGTTTGTAACTGGACGTAGCGCTTTATAGGACATTACTTATCATTATTATTATTGTTTAGTAGAATGCAAATATGAAAAGCATCACTGAGCTGAAGTGTTCTTCAAGTATACTGATATGAAATATATATTACAATATGGGACCAGCACAAATATCAATTTCTGTTTACACTGAAAATATAGCAGTGGTTTAATTCAAGCAAATCTAATATTCCCATACCCTTATGAAGTGAAGCAAAAAATCAGTGCAAAAACTACTGGTAGGAATCTTGCTTTTGTAATAAAAACAGTTGCAAAGTCACCAGTCAATCCAATCAGAATGAAGCAATCCTACTCTACTTGTTATTTTCCCCTTCATATATCCTGGGGTGATATTACATGTCTGCAATTTCGTTTGGATGGAATATTGCAGGATCTATGACTCCAAACATTTTTTTTTTTCCATTTACAGAAATATCTCGCATGCAATTTTAAAGTCACTTGTGAGTAAGAAGGGCAAGTTCAGCAATGAATGCGGGAATTCACACACCATTAAGTCTAATGTTGTGTTTTGTGATTTCACTTTTTGCACTGGTAACAGAGGACAATCCCTTGCCAAAGTCATGGCAAAATACGGCAATGTATAAAATATGAACAGGAAAAGGATTAGCTGTCTTTCCTTTTCAATGTTGTAAGCTGTGAAAGAATTTCCCCACCACAGTCCTGCACAATTGATTTCCTGCAGAAATTTGTGTGCAATTCCACAATGTACAATCTCGTGTATAATCGCAGGATGACATTTCATCCCACTCCATTATCACAGCCAATCCAATCAGGGAAGGACAGGAAGTGTTAGTTAGGCGATAATTTCACTCCCAAGCCCTGATCCAGTCAAAGCCAATGGTGCGTGGGGGCACACTTCGTCAAATGACTAAATCATAGCTCACTCATTGACACTGGCTTGCCACAAACTGGTGCTGTGACCAACTGTGGACCTCTCATCAACCTAGTCATATCAATATTACTAGGAAGATATGCATGGAACTCCATGTCCAAATGTTTTCATATTTCATATCATATGGTATACTGGAAATATAACCTGTCTTTCTTTAATTAACTCCATGTGTATGAACTTTAACTAATATGATAGGTGTGATCGTAACATATTTTGCTTGTATACGAAGACATTCAGCTGTGATACGCACTATCACACAATTTTATTTAGAACATACAACAGAACAGCTGCCAATTAAGCTGGTCAAGCTGGCACGCATCCATTTTTGATTTGTTGATCTATGATGCTGGTGAATTATAGAGCAACCCCAATCACCCTCTGTTAATATAGTAGTACATGATGAACTAATTTCCCTATAATCTAACAATTCTGAAACCTCAATTCGATGAATTCAATGCTTCTGACTAACAAAAGCTAAAACCACTCTTTCTTTTTTCTTTTTTTTACCAAACTTTTTCCTTTCAGGCCCCTCTCATGAGACAAACTCATGAAAATAGAATTCAATTCAATGTCAAACACAAGAGTATTTCCACAGCTCTGTAATTAATAACACATGTGATTCCGGAAATAATCAACTTTTTACAATGCCAACAGCATTTTTCATTGCCAACACAGCAAAGTGCCTTCAAGGCTACTTCTCAAGTGTTGTGTCTTTTCCACTTAATCCTTTGTAACGATGAATAGCAATACATCATGAAAAGTCTGAGAATCCAGACTTCATTAGGTTTTAAACTCAATAGCTACATCATAAGAGGGAAATATACATCTCTTTTACAAAGACCATTCATACTGGTGGTGAAAAAAAAAAATATATTAGCAAACTATTCCCATTAAAGCTGTTCATCTACTGAGCGAAAGACTAACTGAATCATTGCTAGAAATGTCACATTTGCCACAGTTCCAAGTGTGCTTTTGTGATTTGCAGTGAGATCCCCTATCACAGAAAATTGTTTGTGACTTCCATTCAATACTTTTTTCAAGGTCATATGGAAACAGCTAGGCAACCAGGTAGACTATGCATGCAGGTACAGTAAGAACAGCAAAGAATATCCAAGTTTTCTCAAGTGCAGTAAGATCCCTACATTTCAATGTAGTGTACATTGGAGAGGTCAAACATGGCAAATCTGAAAGTTGCAATGTTTTGCAGTGAGAATGGGCCTTAAGATATAAGACACTGTTTGGGGCAAACCGGTTGAGACTTACCTCTTTCTTCCATCCTCTTGATCAACTGGTACTCTCCCCACCTCACCACTGCCTTCAAGATGTCTGCCTCTGCCACCTAATCAAGACAAAGATTCACAGAGGTAAACAACTTGTTACAATGAATCATGCAGTATGCAGGCATTTTGTTTTTAAGAATTATGATCATTGTGAACATAATGATACATAATAATACATGAATAAAACAGAGCCACAACAAAATGTAAACTTGACAATTACATGGAAGTTATGAGTGTAACTTTTATCTGTTCAGTTAATCCTTGCATGGAATCTGTGATTGCTGCGTAATCAAGACTTCTGTATCAAAACTATTTTAAAATTGCAAGTTTTCAATCTTTCTCCTTCAAACTTTCTACATAAAATTCTACTCAAGAAATGTAAAGTTACATTTTTACACCGGCAAGATAAATCATGAATCTATCCACAAAAATACATGTACAAGAAAAGTACAATTTGGGCAAATGATTTCTATACCAATTCCTTCATTTATTGTGATCTTTTCCTTATTCACTGTAGTTAATGAAAAATTTTGACAACATTCCCCTCTAAGCTACATAAAGTGTAATGTACTACATAAAGAGTACTGGATGGCCTGTCTAAACCAAGCATCATTCCTTAATGTAACAGGTACATGGTTGGGGGTAGGAATACAACAACTTTGAAGGCAAAATGGCTTGAAGCAGTTAATTTGTACTATGGGCATGTAATCCTTACATGCATAGTTAACGGAAATTAGAGTTATCTTTTAATTGCCACAAAGCTGTAAAAAAAGCAATTTTTTTTTGTTTTTTTTTTTTTTTTTGTTAGATGAAAGTCTGGCAGTGTTGGATACTTCCCTTAAATGGCAAACAGGGAATAAGTCACTGACATCACTGTCAAAGACAAAAATAGAAGTGACCGTAAAACAGATTATACATTAAATTTCTCTGAAAGCAGCACACACTTAATCTACCTTTATGAATCATCAAAAGAATTGATAAATTGGGACACTGTAAAAAAAAAATACACAGTGTGGCACACACTGAATGACAGCAAGCTCTGGTAAAAAGTATCAATAAACGAACACAGACTCTACATTATACATTAATAAAGAAGAGAGAAAAAATCGAAACAAATGAGGAATGGGAATGTAAGACATGTCTGTGACTATACCAGGGGCTCTTTGACAAGCACTGCAAGAAGTTGTCATGAATACAAGATGTGGCCGGTGAAATGCAAACATTTAGTCAACCCACAACCCACGCGGGACTAAAGCAATCCTCAGATTGAGCAGTGGTGACAGCACTATCATACTTGGATAGCAAGATAGATACAACACACGAGGGTTACCAATACAGAATGATGCATCAAATATTGATTGCAAAATCAGTCATGTACCACTTTACCAAAAAGAAATAGGGAAGATGGATCTTCTACGTTTTGTATTCAAAACTTCTAGGTTTTGTATTCAAAGAATATCTTGGTTCTTCTAGGTTTTGTATTCAAAGAATATCTTGGTTCAATAAAAAATTAAATACACTGAACTATGATTCCATAAAAAAGGGGGATACACCAAAACTAATCTCCAAATACTTTTTTTTTGGCCATAAATAAAAAACAACAGTCATACACAAAATCAATCTTTTGAAATATGGGCCGTTATTGATTTCAGAGGAATTGACAGTAACATATTGTTGACTCCCTTCAAAACTACTGGAATTCCAAATGAAAAACAAGTTTAATATCACCTGTCCCTTCTACAAGCTCTTCATTCCATCAAAACATGAGCTGCTCACTCAATATTCACTCTCTGCCTCACAGATAAAAGTTTACAGTGCACTGACAAGACAGACTTAGGACAGTGACTGCCTTGCATTTTTTTTTTCAAATACATCCTAATTGTCTAATTTCAAGTGTGGCACAGGTTCTTTCAAAGGTTATTGCACATTCATCATTTCAAGGACATTCAAATGCATGATATATACAAGGAGTCACTTGCCTCCAAGTTTTCATGAGAAAGCAAATGGGCTGATCTTCAAAGAAGAACCGAATCAAATCAATTCTACCTCAATACTTCTTAATCAAATGTAGAATTGGAAGTGACTGCCGCAGAATCAGCAATCGACAGAAGAACGCTTGCTCAACTCTCTTTCTCTCCCTCTCTTTCTCTCTCTCTCTCCACCTCTCTCTCTCCTGAAATTTTGTTTAACTGATTTTGAAGATGAATGTCATGAACAAACATCTTCACTTGATTAACTTACCTGGTGTATTTGGTTAACATTCATGCCTAACTTTTTAGTTTAAATGTCATCACTGCTTATAAATCTGAATGAAATTTGGAGTATTAGTATCTATTACATGAAAGACGTCAGTTATTATGATCAACATATAGCCCTGAGATATATTACTTCTTCCTCTCTAAGAGTATCCTCATTATTTGGTAAAATTTTTCAGAGTAACAACAACAACAGAGACTTTACGTCATGAACTAAATGACAACACATACGTACACACTGTATGATAATCCTCAATACATTTCATCAGATTTCACTTCTACACTGTGTACATGCTTGACTGATATACTAAATTTTCTGCTACTGTTCATACATGAATGCCTCAAAAACTATTTTGCTATTACTTGCCATATTTTCAAATATGGATGGCTTTTAATGTTGAATATGGCCAACATCCGAAAAGAGATTCTCTTTTTAATATTAAAAGTGACTGGTCAATGTGTAAATTGAAACTAGTTTGGACAAAGATGCTGCTCTGAATCAAATGATTTACATCTAAACAACCCTTGTAGTTGTTAGGGTAGCTAATCAAAGCAATGTGGCAATCAGCCAATGAGAATGTTTCAATTTACATGTTGTGTTGCTGTTGTTGGCATGCCTAATTAGATAATGTTCAAGCTAATGGTCCTTGACTTGGATTGAATTAACTTGAATTCTTGTCTAATTGTTCCTAATTTGACAAACATTTCAATGTGAATGCTATGAGAGAAAAAAGAGAAAAAATTATTCCTCTCTCTCCTGTCTTAAATTATTTCAGGTCTCAGTAATGACTTATCACTCTCAGCAGAGATCATCAGAACATATTCAGGGGATAAAAAGTTCATCACACAGGCTATGCTAAAGCTTCACAGAGAACATGTGAATTTTCTTAAATAGAGGAAAATTTTATTATCTTCTTTCTATTGAGGCAAAAAAAAAAAAAAACTAGAAATGTCGCTATGGCGACTGGTATGCCTCCGCCATAATGCATGGTTCTCCTAGGGAAATAGTGAAATTTTGAGGAGTTGACCTTGACCTTTGACCCATGACCCCTAAAGTCCCTTGATAATCCCTGCCAGTCAGTACAAGTGTATGTACCAAGTTCCATAAAGATACAAATGTACCTTGAACCTTGAACGAGATATGGAGAAAAAAGTGAAATTTGAACGTTTTCACCTGACCTTTGACCTTTTGACCTTTGACCTCGTGACCTGAAAATCTCTCTGGAGAATCTTCATTTGGTAGTACATGTATACACTAAGTTTCAAGAAAATACCTTCAGGAATTGCATATATATGGGGAAAATAGTGAAATGTTGAGCATTTGACCTTGACCTTGACCTCTTGCCGATTTCATTCAAAAACTACACAATTAATTGCCCCATCATATGTCATCCTTAGACAAAGTTTGGTGACATTTGCTTCATCCAGTCTTGAGTTATAGCGTAAACGGATACAATTTCATGATTTGACCTTGACCTTTGACCTTTGACCGCAGCCGATTTCACCCAATATCTAATCAAGTAATTGCCCCATCATAATTTACAACTGGACCAAGTTTGGTAAAATTCCACTCAAGTTATCGTGTAAACAAATGTGGACGGAACGTACGGACGGACGGACAACCCGAAAACATAATGCCTCCGGCACCCTTCAGGCGGAGGCATAAAAAATGTACAAAATTGACAAATAGTCAATTACTTGTCCATACACTGCTATAAACTATTTTGAAAGATGTAATCAGTACAATTCACATGATATTTGAATTGAACTAATCATTATTTTTTATGTCATCTCAAACTGAGTAATAAATCTGTAAAGAGGAAAAAGCAGAATGTGTCATGTCTTTCTGAGACTAAGAGACTAATTTTCAGATGCATATTACCTCTTAGATTGTATGATCTACTTGAGCATATATGAAATGAATGTATGTCATGCATCAAAAATACCAGAAGTTTTTTGAAAGAGCAACTACTGTACAAGCTGCATCAAATTTTGGAGAAGGAGTTTTGAGGTGGAGTCAGTGGAGACTGAACTCACTGGATTTCCATCTAAACAAAGTGCTCCGTTGAACCCTGGGATACCACTTGAAACCTTCCTGGGCCTTTCCTTCCACCACACATCCCGTGCCAAGGCCATAGGAGAGACTGACACATCCTGCTTCAAGGAAGGTGAAGTCTCCTGCTGACCTCTAGATCTCACCATCTTGAGAAAAATCTTTGGAGGGCAACTTTCTGTCATCTTGAATTTGTCTTAAATGCCATGAGGGACATTGAAATGGGGGAGCTGCCAATACAGTGAAGTCTATCTCAGCTAATGATCTGCCACGGACTTCCCTATAACTGAAGACACATGCCAACACTTTACAAAATCGAACAAAGCTGATGAGTTCAACCAACTCTAGTGCCATGAGACCATGAAAAACTTACTAAATGGGTAACTTGCAACAATATGAACTACCACATCAACAGATTATTAGATTTCAGAACTCAGAAGATCACTTTTTTTTTTTGCCTTTTTAGCTGCTGGATACTATATATTTACTGTAAATTTGCAAATGCAGTGAGGCCCAAGAGGAACTTTTTGATACTTCTGTATGGAGACAAATCAGATACTACCACAAACTCTCTCCTTTCTCTCTCTCTGTCACTTTCTCCCCATCTCTCTAAAACATTACCTTTTACTTTAAATCAAGACATAGTCATTCAGCAGATAATGCAGGATACTTCCATAACAATACTTCAAGTTGTTAGTCAAAGACTTCTCATGATTATTCATGATATTTAGCAGCATAGGGCACAAACTGTTCTCTTGACAGAACTTTTGGGTACTAGTATTAAGAGCACAACCAGTGGACTGATCAATGAGGATTAACATTGTGCTTACCAAAATACCACTGGCTTCAGAATGACAATACAAAATACTAGAATTTCAAACTCCTAGAACTTACTCCCCTATGATTTAATCATTATTCCATTTTATCTGAAAGTTTAAACAATTGATAAGAGCCAAGTTTAATATTCCAGCTTTCATTTTCAAGTAACATTTGAGATATCTACTTATGTTCTCTGACCAAGCAAGGAAATTAGTATCAAGACTCCTCTACTAAATTTTTTTCTTTCACTTTTTCCCCTCATTTTCATGAAAATCATTCTGCGATCACATCTTAAACACTACTCATAATACTGTGAAGATTACTAAAATCCACCTTAAACAATACAAATCAATGAGGTATGAATTTTCTTCAATTTGTCTGCCCTCTGAACAAATGAAATTTGTAAGATCGCAACTGCTGATCTGCATTTTTAACAGACATGTGGAAAAAAAAAAGAACCAGTGGGAATCAAACCTGTCATCTACTGCTGGTTCCTGGTACCACTGGTTCCTTTTCCCAACATGTTTGATAAAAATGTAGATTAGCAGCTGCAATCTTACAACTTTCATTTGTAGATAGGACAGACAAATAGAAGAAAACTCATTCCTCATATCCTCATATCTCTGCTTAATAATCTCTTGCTTCTATATGATACAAATCCAATTCCAAAATATTTGTAAATCACATACCTTTGTGTAATCACACAGACTAACAAACTAGCACAGATCAAATTTAACTGTAGAAGACCATGTGTGGCAGGAAGTACTGGCAAAGACAGAAGCAGGTCAAACCATTACACCATTCATCTAAATATGTACAGTAGACACCTGAAAGCAAATAGTGCCCTTTCTGAGCAACAGCAATCTAACATCTACCATCACATCACAGCATATTTCTGTGAAAAAACAAACAAACAAACAAATCAAAAAAAAAAAAAAAAGCATGGTGTAAGAATATTCTGAGCAATTTTCAAAATATGTGTGTGAGTCAGTTGCGGCATTGATTCCTGTACAACACTCCTATGATTTATGATTGATAAGACAGAACCACCCAATAGTCTAATCTGGAACATTTCTTGCTGTCATGTAACTTACCATATCTAGAGAATGAATTTCCTTTATGTATCACTACAAGCAATACATATGAACTAGTGATAATTCAGTATGGGAGATTCTACTATAAAACATGCTGCACTGGAAATGTCAAATTTATGTTCATTTTCACTTCAAAGATTGATAGAATATCTCTACACTTACCATCACATGAACTGTTGATTCAGACATATTTATGCCACATACAAGCTTTAAAAATATCATCTACTCTGTTTAACAGGATACCTAATAATAAACTGAATAATAGAATAAACAACAAAATATGACTCATTCATTTCTGCTATAAATACTGCACATGGAGTACCTATATTTGTTTTGTTTTGTTTTGGGTACTTTAAATAGCATCCCAGAGTAGCCTCGAGACGAGTTATGATGGCCCATCAGTGGTCTCATACTATTAGCCATACTCCTATGTGGTCAACCACAGAAGAATATAGTGGACAATATCAGCCAAGAATAGTGCCTGGAAAGCCATTTGATCCCAGCAAGATACCTTTCAGCAATGGGCACCATCATTGCAGCTACTATATATTTACAAGCACACTACTTGTTAATATAAAATGCAAATATATGTGTAAACATGTTTTTGAAGGGGCCACTGTTAGTTATTGCACAATAATACAGTATAGTACAAACATGTGATGTACATCATGACTACTAGTACCCTGGATCAAACCCAACTTTGGCCTTTTCTTTTTCTCCAGCACAATCACGCATACGGACTTCACTGAAATGGATTACATTAATCAATAAAACAACAACAACAATACCACTATTCTGCCTTTATATGCATGCCTTGATACATCTTCAGAGTGTGCTATTATCATTTATCATGCAAACAAGTTGGGAACACCAGTCCTGAGCATGAGAATTAATAGTGGCAGTCTTAGAATGATAGCATATTTATTGAGTGCATGTCCTTTTTGCTGTCCTGAGCAGCCCTGAAAGATTGTCCGAACATGGCTATCACCACTATGGAGGAAGGGGGGGGGGGGGGGAGAGAAGGAAGACGAGAGGAAATTGGAAGGGAAGAGAGGGGGAGGAGAGGGGTATAGATGATGGAGGAAGAGGACACTGATGAGGAGGAAAGTAAGACCTACCTGGAGGAAATCTGACTTGAGAGCCATGATGAGTTGTGACTCCCGGAGCTCAAAGAGGACCGGTGAAGCTGCCACAGCACAGAACTCCTCCTGGAGGTACTGCTGGGCCTGACGATGGACCCAGTGGGAACCATGAGGCTCTAGGCTCCACGTCAGGATGGACACTAGGTTCTCTGTGGTGATGCTTCGGGCAATGATGTCTTCACATGCTGGTAGTAAGAAGAAAAGAAAAAAGAGCTTGAATTGATATGTCAACATACTGCCTTGGCACGACTAACTCTTATGGAGCAAGTAAATTAACAATGAAATGTTACTAAACTTCCTGGATAATCACAGTACAAATATCATGTCGAGGGTATTGCTTGTAAACATTTTTAACCCTAAAGATCTCGGCCATCGGTGGTGCGATCGCGATGAAATTTTGCATGCGTGAGACCCGCGTCATAATCTACAAGACTGTGTCATAAGATTTTTTGAAACAATCAATTTCTAATTTTAATTAATTAATTATGCAAATTAAGCTCAAGGTGATATTTTAGTCTAATTAAAAGCATTGAGAGTCTAATTTTTGATCTGTAAATCTGTTTTAGCATATTCAACAATTGTACATCACAAAAACTTCCAAAACTCATTTCAATTTCTTATGTATTTCTTTGTTTTTCAACTTTTGTTTTTTCTTTGTTTTTCATTAGTAATTGTCACTAACCACTTTTCTACCATAATTAGCACAAAATTAATCAATGAAAGTGATTAATTGTAAAAATAATCAGGCTTTTATGACTTTCATGACAGAGCACTGTTTTCCATAGGAAATGTACACAAAATCACAAAATTGTGCCCGTTTTGGGGCGACATTTCGTGACAAAAATGGGCGTGGCTTCGCAAAAGTATGCGCGGACGTTGCAAATTTGGTCTCAAACGTTGCGCAAAACTTGAACGAAGAAAGTCAAGAAGCCTCGCGATGAGGCCTTCTCGCGTTACAGAATTATAGCGCGAAACGTCTTGTGAAAACAAATATGAATGATTCAGATGCATAACTTCAAGTCATAACAAATATTAAAGGCATAATTTACCATTTGCAGATGAAACAAACACCCAGCATTAGTACTTCATAATAATTCTAAAATGTGAGTTAGGGCTAGAAACAACCACTGTAAAAATTTGAATCCGTATAATCGATGTTAAGTATTGTTAAATACACAAAATGTGAACAATAGTTATAATAAAATGTTCCCAGGCTAAACCGTCTACAGTTACGGTTTATTGTAAAAAACACCAATATCTTCTTATATTTTAGGCTTTACTATGAAAATTTTAGATTGTAGGATGTTTTGTGATACAACAGACCTGTTAGACACATAAGCATCAAATGTGACATCTTGAACATTTTTTAAATCACTGCTCCCAAAGGTAAACTGGACCTTTAATGGATATGCATTGTACTTTGCTATAAACATATACTTGAGTAATATATCGTGTATATTAGGCCAAAAAAAAAAAATTGTTGCATTGGCGTAACCCGCCCGACCCTAAAAATTCCGCCGACCCCATGTTTTTTTATTATTATTTTTTGCTATCGATATCAAATATCTTGTTGATTGCGATCGCGATCGCACAAACCCGGAAGTGGAAACGGCTCTGGGGATATCGGATGTACGAGGGAGAGATCTAGCGCCTCGCGATCGCATAAGCCTTCCTTGATCAGTACGTCATCTGTTTCCAACACAGACACGTACTCTAACAAGATTTATTCAGTGTATATGTAGCATTCAGACTGCGATGTATTGTGCACAGTTTTGCCATAGGTTTCTTGTGTGGAGAATTTACACGAATCTGTATATGTGGGACTGTAATAGAGATCGCCGTGTGCGATGAAAAGATCGTACATATGGGTCAATTTGCATCTATCTTATCTAAGTCAAAATAGTAAAATATGAAGTGAAAACATTCAGGATAGGGATTTCAACATCTTTAAATTCTGTGAAGGGGTATAATTCCAGTAATATCGGCCTCATAAATGATTTGTAGAATAGATGAACACAGCACATTCGGTGCAGCAGTTGTAACTGTTTACTGAGCTGAGCACGAGTTTTACACGTAAAATGCAGGTAGCAAAAAAAAAAAAAATCCGCCCAACCGACCCTATTTGAAAATCTCATGTTACGCCAATGCAACAATTTTTTTTTTTGGCCTTATACACAACCCTATGAATCATCAGTTAGATTTCAGTTTTATACACTCTCGTTTTAAACAAATGAAGGGTATAAAAACCATATCACACATGGACATTTCCTTACCTTGAGCCATCGTTGTGAAGTCCAAGAATCTGGCAATCTGGTATAACTCCATGGCCTGCTCCACTTTAGTTAGGGGTGTTCTCCCTGAAGCCATGGCTTGAGCTTCACCAAGGCTCCCAACACTTGGGCTATCTGGCAAGACTAGGCTAAGATCCACTGTATCCTGGTATAGAGCAAACAGCAACACATGGACATACTTCTTGGGTATGACAGATTCGTCTAGCACAATTCTGGTAATACTTGGTAACGTTCTTACGCTTGAGTCACTGCTCGATTGCTGCCGTCGTTGCAACACACTATGAAAGAATGGTGATCTGGCAGCAAGAATTGCTTTATGGCACTTGACAGAACTCCCTACTACTGTTCTTGCAGTTTCCGAAGCATGCGCACCTGATGATTCTGCATCACAAGAAAACACAAGGGCTGCATCTCCATAATGACCCGTTTCTAGCAACATTCTTAGGTCCTGTTCAAGAGCATTTGGGGTTCCAAATCGCTCTCCAAGTCTTATCAACACATCAAGGTTCTCCAGTTCTGAATCTTGAGTGTTGAACTCGCCTGTGTACAGGTATCTCAGCAATGCAGAAAACATATTTACTGTCACTCCAGACCAACCGAGATCCACCTGCACCTCAGCTCCAACAGTCGGGTTCCTTCGCAAGAGTTCTCTGAAGAAACTGCACCTTGCAGAAAGGATGGCACGATGAGCAGGGAACACAGTCCCTTTGAAGATAAGGTTGACATCTGCACAGAGTCTACTGTTGAACAACTGCAGCAGGTCATTTTTGAGAGGCAGTGCTGATGGTCTGGCCAAGTCCGTTTGGATGGTGACTTCTTTCAAAGCTGCAAGGGCATCATATTCCTCGATGAGCGAGCACACATCTAGAGGATTCCATGTCGCTATCAAGTCTCGCATTGATCGCGCATGGTCCTGAAATTTCCCTGCAGTTTTCCTGCGCACAATCTTTCGCTTTAGAGAGGAGAAACTCGGTGGCTTCTTCTTCTTGACTTTGTCAATCTTGGAGGGAGATGGCAGGGTCTGGCGAGGAGTCTCAAGGACCTCATCCCCTAGAGGACCATGATGGCTGGAGGGGAGCATCGTACCTGCATGCTCTCTCGATGATGTCCTTGGTTCATCACCAGGGGACTCTGGGGAGTCCCTCTGACTAGATGGGTTACTACCCATTCTTCACTTCTTGTCACTCCTCAACTTTCAAATTTTACATTTTTCTGCAAAATTCACCACAAACTGGTTGACTATGGGATGGCTTGCTGTTGCAGATAAAACTCTACCACAAGCACACAGTGTTGAACAGCACCAGATCTTCAGGAGACTGGGATGAGAAATGCAACCAAACTGTCAGCGATGGGTAATAAAGCTGTCTCGATCATACATTAATTACATCCTTCCCTGATCCAGGTCATAATTTGCAAACACGCATGGGGTAGCCATGCTTCATTAGCAGTCTGAAAAGGTTTCGCGTGCTCTGCAGGCAGGCATACCGGTAGCTTGATGACTTAATGTCCTGCCGTATCTAAACCTCAGCAATCTTCCCAATCTAGCCAGGGAGGCTGACGGATGATCAAGATCATGTCCACCCCACTTTGCTGTGACTCATCGGATTTCTGCACAAAGAGGCAACAAAAAAGTGAAATACAATCAATTATCTTGTTGGCTGATTAGAATCGCATAAGTGGTGAAATGAATAATGCATCTATAGTGATATAAAAAGGTGTGTTAAGTTTTACAAAATAAAGCATACAACTGCACCTCCTTTAGATACACACAGAGGTCTTTTTTGTTTAAATAGCAGCAGAGATTTGTTCAGGGCAGTTGAAGGTACTCTAAATGTGGGTATGGTATCAGTAAAAATACTTTGCCATGAAGAAATATTGCCAGCTGGGTATAGCAGAAACTCATTACAACATAAGGCAATGGTTAGCTCAGCTCACTTCATGTGTCTGTTGTCATGGTAATAAAAGCCTTGCACATTTTTTCTTTTTTTTCTTTTTTACCCCAAAACCTTTAAAGAAGACACATTTCCTGTCATCATAATTATCCATGCAGCGAAAGGAGACGTACCAGAGGAAAATATTTCCAACTGTTAATATAACATACAACCCTGAATGTAGAAGCCATTAATAAATCAATATCCCATTAGTGCAGCACTTACACACATAACTTTGAGACATTCTTCTGAAGGAGCTTGTGCATTAGTGACTGAACATGGTGACGTGACACCATCCTGAACATGATGATTGATTTTTAATCAAATACTTGTCCATCGATTCAACCAAATCTAAGAGGTGAAACATTTCCTAAAACCTGTTTTTAAAGTGGTTGGCATTTGCTATACTGAATTTATTATCTCAAACACAACGTGGTATTTTCACAAATGAGTGCATGACTTAGGAAATATCATATACAGAAAAAGAAAATACAATGTCCTAGTTACCTTCCAGCATTAAAACTTTAACCTTGCATTTTCCAGGTTTTGCCTACCAATCATGACAAATATGTTTGTGAATTGTACTACAGCCTTCACAACTACTGTACAATACAAATTATATCTTATATACCCTGTGTCTGACAATACAAATTGTTACCCTCATCTGTATCAAATGACCATACATAAGCCTACCAGCACAAGCTAACAACACTTAATCATCGACATTGCAAGACCTGAAAATGAGCAAGTGTTACATCATAATGAACACTGGTTGTACCCGTTACTTCATCAGCATCAGAAAGACAAGTAGTGGACTGTCACTCCTCAAATGGTGCCGTTTGAGACCAATGGACCTGGCTAAATTGATGACTAATACTTCAGGTCACTCTCAGCAAAGCACTGACAATATTTGTTGCTGCAGCAGATAAATTAGTGTAGAGACCCTTTTCCCTTCATTTGAGCTGATTTAGTAACACAAGGCACTCCCACAATACAAAGAACATTGCACTTCTCAATTATATACTGCTATTGTTAGTTATTTCAAATTTTCTTCATCATTTTACCACCAAATACATAGGAATGGAGATAGTTACATCAGGCATAAAATGTAAGTCAGTCAAAACTCAAAACCAAATGATCATAATCACAGAGACTCCATCCCCAGGCACCTTCTGATCGGGAGATTCTCCCGCCTGAAACCCCTAGCAAACGGGAGACTCCAACTTGGCTCGCGCACATCACGAGCGCAAAGCGTGAATTTCCTTGCGGCCAGGGTTATAAAGTGGAAGCTTTAGGGTTCTAGATGCTCTCTCATGCTATCTAAGGCTTATTTTTTTAACATACGATGACACTAAGTAAGAAATAATTTCAAGCGGGAGACACAGAGCCAGGGCGGGAGAAATTAAAACTCAGGCGGGAGAACGGGAGATTTTGCAAAAATAGGTTTTCGGTGGGAGATCTCCCGTAGAAAGCGGGAGAGTTGGCGTCTCTGTAATCATAAGAGTGACCAATATCCCAATGTCCGTAAATTCATGTATTTTCCTTAATTAGGCACATTTGGTTTCTGTTTCTAGCATTTTGTCTTAGTGGGTATTAAAGGATCAGAACTCACACAACCTATCTAATCACAAAGTTTAATTTCTATCTGCTCAGGCTAAAAATAATGTGTCCTGATCTCTATTCAATGTGTGAGTCTGTGTTCACCACTATGTCACAGTGAATAAGGTGAGTGATTTACATGAAGGTACCATAACTGCCTTACTTTTGCTTGAAAAAAAATATTTACCTCGTAATTAAATCTAAGCGTTACAGATCATTTCATCATGCAACCTCTTCGTGATACAAAACTTCTACAGTAAACACTATGTGCATTCACTAGCAAGCAAAATAAAATTCCCAGGCGTTTGAAAGCAACAATTGTGAAAACATGGAGAGGACAAAATTGCACAAAATTGAGGAGGTTGACTAGCAAGGAAGGATGAGTAAGGTGGATGAAAAAGGGTGAGCAGACTGATGGAAGAAAGAGATGGGTGGGATGCTGAAAGGAAAGCCTACATTATCATAAACAAGCAGGCGGCAGACGATGGCAAAGACAGGTTGATAGATAGAAAAACAGCGAGAGTAGGTAGCAAAGTGGTAGCACCAGAATGAACTCTGGCATTATGGAGAAAAAAAAAGATTATACACTGTTTGCATGGTTGCTGGGAGGGATGGTGCACCAGACTAGATAACATCCATTATTCGCATGCCACTCGCCTGGTCCAAGACTGCCGTTTTGATTAGGATGGCACAGGCAATGTTCGTATAAATAATCATGCAGAAAGACCATATGAGAAAGTGATAGGGTAGAATGATATTAAAACTCTTGGTCTATGCAGCAGGTATGGTAAAGTGAGAGGGGGTTTCAGACTTTCAAACAAGTTTGTTTATAATCACATTTCTTAAAAGTGATTTTAATACGTGCGTGATCATACATTGAAATCAGTCTCCCTACACATGGGTGTAGCAACTACAAATGATATTCCATGTGACAGTCTGTCTCAAACTCTAGCTTGTCAATCAAAAAAAGCAACCATTGATACAATCACATGTAGGAGTATGTATGTATAATGTGCATATCATGGCTGAAGTGAATACAAAGTCGAGATAAGTTTAAATGATAACACCTCACGACCGCAATTTGAACACATGGCCTGAGAAATATGTTTGGAACACTTACAGACCTAAAAAAAAAAAAAAAATGTATGACTTTATTAACATTAAACATATAATATTCATAACCACATGCACATAGGCAATCTTTTCTAAGTCTGAAACCCCTCTGCACTTCCCTCAAGTTCTTCATGTTCAGAAAGAACACTCAGACAACCATAAAGAAACTTGTTGTGATCTGATGAACAAGGTGCATACACACACCCAATATACAGCTTATAGAGATCAGTTAACTCACTATGAACACACTTATAAAGAAGGCTCGGTTTTTACATGGAATGAGAGGAATGGGTACAGAGCAACCTTTCAGACATCTCACATACACATGTACACATATTTTGAATAACAGACATACATTGTATGGTATGATTTAAAAAAAAAAAAATGAATGTGCCTATGTAACAAAAAACAAATGCGTTAAAAACTCATCTAACCTATGTTTAGAAGAATACATGTCAGTGGAGCTGTGGGGTGTGCTCATGGGCACTTTGTGTTACCACTCCCCCCCCCCCCCCACACACACACACACACATGCAAACAAACATACATAAATACCACACATAGAAACAGGGAAACTCAATTGGAAGGTTATTTCAATAAGAATCAAGGACAGAGAGCAGTTCATAGAAAAGAAAAATGGAAATTCCATCTAGAGAGAGGACGAGTCATGGCTAATTAGAAGTCTCCTATATAATATGGAAAAATTCAAAGAAAGGATGATTTAGGCTTTAGTAACCTTTTGAAGACACCCTACCCAAAGTCACAGGATACAACTCTCAGTGTGACGGTCTTCCTCTTTTCCCTGTACTGTGATTTCTGGCTTACATGAATCATGAACCATGTGAAATACTCCTGTGCTGTTTTATCACTGCTTCCCTTTTCCCTGTTATAACCACCACACACGTGTCAACGGGGAACGAGCAAAAAGTGATACTTTTGTCAGCGATATGATATCCCCTCAGGAAATTGTCAGATTAATGGTAAGTGGTAATGCTGGAGATTCCACAAACTCCAATGATCCACACTGTTCCTCTACTCCCGGCTTTCTCTCTTCCTATCTATATGTCTTCTTCTGACAACTTCCCTCATCCTGTCTAGTTGTTTTATATCTTTATGCCATGCTCTTCTTTATTTCTCTACTCTGTACCTCTCCCTTTACTGAAAACTGACAAGTCTATATAAAAAAACAACAACAACAACCTTAAACAGTAGCCTACAGTACCTCTTTCCATTCTATCTGAACTAGAACGAGGGCTGATGCTTAGGTGAAAAATAAGGAGAACATTGACTTCATTTGATTCAAGTACACAATACAAAATTTATCATTCATCAGTATTAGTAGCCTCTACCCCCCCCCCCCCCAAAAAAAGAGAAAAAGTTGGTGACTTTGAAAATGCTGTTGTGCTTGTTTATCATCAGTACAACAGTGGCTACTGCCAAAGCTGGTATAGAGGACTTAAAAAGGAAACTGAGTCCATAGAAATATGAAAACATAATTTGAAGAATTGACTGTTTTAAGAGTTTTCTACAGTACCACAAATATTGCATTAGAGAACATCTTTTAAATGGTAAATTGGATACCATTCTAACTAAATACTACTGATCTTCCCTTCTTCATATTATCTTAAAGGGTCACTCCAGACCAGTTAAAAGTTAGTCTGAAAACAAAGAATAAAATTTCACAAGCACAAGAGTACAAATCTGATTAAAGTCAGATAAATATTAGGGATTTTAAAAACTTGCGAAGTTTTGCTTATTTTCACAACACAGTTCAATACAAATTTGTAAATAGTCAATTTGAATATGCACACAGCAAGTTGATAATGCCATTGAACCATCACTTGCTACATAGTTTGTACATAAAATCATACAATTTCCAGATTATTTATTTCAACACAATTATGCCCCAGTCTAAAATATCTGACTGATCATTTACTATTTTGAAGTTGTTCAGCTGGGAATACATGTAACATTATGTTTTACACTTTTATTGCTGAAGAATTAAATCTTCATCATTCTTTGGCACACGATTAGTGGGAAATTGTGAGGTGATGACTTCATCACCATACTCATTTGCATTATATTCATATCATCTGTTTGACAATTGTTAAGCAAAAATCAGCGAATCTTTCAAATTTCATAACCCCCTTACTTTGAATCCCATTTAGATAACATTTTCACTGTTGTGCTAGTAAAATACTACTCTTTTTTTTGTTCAGACTAACTTCTAGCTCTTTCAAAATTGCCCAGTCAGGATTCTGTTGAGGATGAGTCCCAAGTATTATACTCGGGCAGGTGTCTATGGGAAATGCGTGATGAAGCAAAATCAGTTTGTCCTCAACAGGTTAAACAGCTAGTCAAAGAAAAGGGAGACTTCATTCAAAGCAACCCACAAGCCATTAGGTGAAACCCTTCCATTGCCGTCTGTTCCCACCTTTCCTGGTAGCAAACCAAATGTCTCCACTCCCTGTCTTCCATACTTCCCTTCTATCTAGCAGCAAGAAGAGGGCCTTGGGGTTAGGCCTTTCACCGCTACCTACGTATAGCTGCTTTTTTTTTTTTTCTTTCTTTCAGGCTGTGCTCTCTCAACACTGCTAGCAATTTCATCCTGATGTAACCATGGTGATGCGCATCTTTACAAAATGTCTTGATTCCCTAATCTGACTGAAATCAACTGCCAAGGTGATTGCAGTAATAATACTGACAAAGGCATATTTCTGGCAGCAGGCACTGAAAAGGCATCTTTCTTCAGAGTCTAAGGAACCATGTACAATGTACCTACCCATTAGGTATTATTCTGCCTAGTTTCTTAAATTTTTATCAAGCTTCTCCTCTGAGAAAAAAATAACTGGTAATCTTCATACAGCTTTGCAAATTGAGAGGTTGAGAAATAAGTTCTCTTTCATAGAGTACTACATGATACCTGAAATAATAAATACCTGAAATAATATAATAAATCAATGTCTACCAGGGTGGTCCACAAGGGTTTTCATCATGTTGCTGCAGCATCCTCAAATTTTTATGCAACATCCTCAAAAGCCTGAATCATACTATGCAACATCCTCAAGAATTTGCAACAAGCTCAAAATAAAATGTGAAAAACATGTGCAAAACATACAAGAAACATCAAACTGCCTAGTACATATTTGTGTGCAGAATATGAGAGAGAACATTGAATGTAAGCAGCACAAAGAGAGATAAGCTGCAAAATATTGCATACTACATGCTCGTGACATGCTCTCCACGCACATACAATTTCTACAATATTCTCAGATTCTGAGCTTGCAACATGCTCAAATTTCAAGGTGTGGACCATCCCAGTCTACTACCAATCAATATTTCTTTTCAAAATCTTAACACCAAAAGATATCGTATGAATATATTTTCACTGATCAAATGCTATGAAAAGTGCTCACTCAAATTTCAGATTCAACAGAGGGACATTATTTTGAAATGTGGTACTATTTGACAATGGTGATCTATCACACAACAATTGTGATCTGTAAAACAAAATTTTATGAAAACTTCCTTTCTCAGAGATATGTTGACCCTAAAACAAGTGGAAAAGTGCAAGGTGTAACTTATGTTCTGCTGCAATCCTAAAATTTGTAGGGTTGGTTTTCCCACTTACGCTCAACCCAAGGGTCCTCGAAGCCAGACTAGACATTCAAATTAAATACTGCCTGTATGTTATGAATCTACATTGACACAGATGTAGACCCTCTACATCTGTCTGAACACATTTCCAGCCTCCCAGTGGGGTTAAATTTGTACAGGAACTACCCTTCGTCAAACCATCTGAGTATTTATTATGACAGTCACATGGTTTCCCCTACAGTTTGTAGTACTTGGAGTACGGTTCAATGCTGGGACCCAGAAAAAAGTCCACCATATCTACAGGTGTGAGACCTGCAATGTCACTGCACTTGGGAAATTTTTCTGATCCCATCAGACCCTCTGCTGAAAAGGATGGGAAATTGCACGTACACATAAAACAAGTTCACATGCACACACTTCCCAATATACACGTAGAAAGTGTTTGAGTAGACAAACACACACAATTCTGCTGTACTCATTTCCATGCCTTGTTCTCACAACATCTTACAAATACAAATCGTCTAATTAGCTAATTAGCTGATGAGCATCTTCTCACAAAATTATCAATAACCAGTCAGGTCCTTGACAAGATTATCCAATGATACCAAAGATATTACCTGTGCTCTACCGATGCATTTTTTATCTTGTACGTACTCTGACTTAAATCATGTCATCAAAAGCAACATCTGTTTTTTATGTCTCAGTTCAACAATACCATGAACATTGTTTTCACTATTTTACAAGATTCAGTCTTGAAAATTCTACAAAATTCATGTTTTCAAGATGAAATAAAAAAAAAAAAGGCATCATGATAAAAAAAAAATTAAAAAAAATCACTGCATTTTGAAGTTTGAAGAATTGACTAATTGAAAGGTTCTCCATTTCCAGAACTCCTAAGACAAGACAAATTGCCAGACATTTCAAATGGTTCTTTGTACCTCTTCCAGAACTGGTGAAATTCTGCTCAAATTTCTCCTAACCTGCTGAGCACTTTTTTCTCTCTCTTTTCACTTTAGCTGCCTCTTTGGAAAAAGAAATCATTGATCATTATGTCTACATGTGCATTACTCTAAAGGAGGATATTTCTTTCCATCATGCTGTCATTACTCACTGATATCTAAACCTCTCCAATACGAGTCATGTAGTCTAAAATCACACATTTGGTTCTTGACCCTAGCTCTTTAGGTCATGTTTCCACATCTCGGATCCGTTCCTGTCATCTCTCTGCTTGCTACTGTCTAGTTACCGTCTTCATGAGTTCAGAAGGGTTAATCATATCAGGACAGCAAGAAAGCCTGCCTGGGTTCAAGGTCTGAGGAGCTGACGGGATTGAAGGGATGTACGCTCCTTTCAAACGGGTCTTTGCACAAGATTACACCCCTTCACCCCACATGTACACCCACGTTTGAGGGATTGCCTTGGTTAGGCTGGTGTCCACGCCGCTGGCTCTGTACGGGACGCGTGCCAACCATTAGGCTTCAGGCTTTACCTACAAACCTCAGATTATGCGAGAGATGACCTTGAATCACAGCATTTGAGTGGATTTATCAGCTCTAGCGTACCTCAGTGCGAAGGACCAAAGGCTTAAGGGTGATGTACCAACAACTGGTCACTGTATTATAAACAAGATGCAGAAGACGTGTGCTATTCACGATCAGCAGTCAAAAGCATCTTTACTGTGCATGTTTACCGCACTGGTTTATTAAATCATTTCTTCTCCATTTTTTACAGCCGAGTATAAAAGGACATTGAATATATGAATATGTGTATAGTATGGACTTTATTTATAATCAATTTCAGTGAATATTCATGATAAACATTGCTCACAGTATTTTAAATGCAATTAAAATACAAAAACACAAAAATAAATTGGAATTGCAACGACACAGAAAATGCTTCTATTCTGAATTTTGCTTATACCAAGAACAAGACAATGCACATTTTAAATGAAAAAAAGTGTAACCTTCATTTCTCCAGGGCCCCGTTGCAAGAAAGTTGCAATCAATTGTAAATAATTGCTAATTTTGAAACAACCATTCTGATTGGCTCAGGGTCTGCCCTATTAAGAAGACATGCATGCAACAATGATTTTGATTGGCCAGTGACAATCAGTTGCAAGTTGCGTTTAAACGCAAAGTTTCTAGCAACGGGGCCCTGATGTGGTAGAGTCTCTTTACAAAAATGAATGATGTTCGAACACATTATACCGATAGTCACTGTTGAGACATGGAAACAAATAAAATGGTGTATCGGCTATGCTTCTCAAAAGATGAAAGCTGTCCCACTCCATGATCCACTCCAGAAAAATTTCAAAGAGTACATGAAATCACTTCCTATCATCAGAGAAGGGAACGGTTTGACCTAGACTTCAATCTGATGCTGAATGCTGCCCATGGGGTGAATCTTCTGGATTTGTATGACGATGTGCATCTGAGGATTTATACTCTGATGCAAGACCATGGACTGATCTGATGCTTGCTATTATACCCGCAGCTCTAATGCACTGCTGCCATAAAATGTGATCTCACTACAAACTCACGTAATGTACATCTCTTTTTGGAATTCGTCTGAGTTTAGAAATCACTCCAGTCCTCTGGCACCGCTATTTATTTACTACATTTTAAAAAGGCCTTCCGAACAAATATTGCAAAATGTCACAGATGTTCAGCTCAAGACAGCTGTAAGGGTTTGTGCTTTCAGGACTCTCTGCACACATGCCTCTACCCTATCAGAAATGAATCTGAAATTGGATTTTTCATTTCATTTCCCCTCTACCCTTGCAGTCAGCTGCCAAAAGCGCTCCGATCGGGTCCTGCAGGAAAGCTTGCAAATGGATTTTCCTCATGAGGCTCGGCTAGAGCCACACGGTGGTGAATATGTCTGGTATGTAGGAGTGTGCTACAAATTTCTCCACTATTCTTCCTCATAGAGCTGATAGAAAGGCCATTCTATCTTCCCGAACAAGATGAATACATAAAATATTTCATTTCAATGCAGCTCAGAGTCAGGGTCTCTGGTCCTCATTTGTAAGATCTCTCAATTTCTATCAAATGTCATCAAAAGTTGGCATTTTATGTCAAAAACAAACAAGTACAAAATCTGAGCTCCAAATGCACTTCAAACAAAAATTTGCCAAGAATTTCTGATTACATTTCAATGAATACTATGCAAATCTCAATTAAGTGACCTTCAACAGACCATGAATTCTGAGTTTTCAATTTGAAGACCTATCTCCCGACCCTCTCTACCTCCATCCCAGTGAAAAAGGAACAATCTGCAAATGATGGCCACTGATATCAAGAGTGAGAGAGGAAGAGGGAGGGAGGAAGAAAACAGACCATGAGCCCCTAACCTAGGTGAAGGTAAGAGAAGAATGGCAAGGAAAGAGATTATCACAAATAATGGGTAAAATGAAATAATGGATTACTGAATCACAGAATAATTTTCCTGGTATCGCATCGCAATTTGCTATGCATTTTTACACCACTGCTACACAAACTATCTTTTGTGTAGCAGTTTTCTTCCATAGAATTGTGCAGGATATCATTTGAAATATTGTTCATCAGTTGAAATTGCTAATCAAATTTGAGCTGAAAAATTATTCCCTGTGAATGATACACGACACAAATCACAATGGTATCAGGCTACCTTCATGTGTCTTATACCTGGACTACAAGTCTCTCAAGTGACAGACGAGGCCCATCTAGCGAAGCATCGTAACGTGGCTTGCTGAAAGGCACCATGCTCATTGTCTCTGAAATTTATATACTTGCAACCTTGCAACTACGGTATGCAATTTTGTCACAAGATTGACAATCCTATTCATGTCCTCATTTTGCTGAGGCCTGGAATATTTTTGAGAATTAAACAAAAATCAGAGGATTTCAGTTTAAGTTCCAGGCTGTATATATTTGAGTATGCCTAATGCAGAAAAGCTTAAATTGCTAAAAAAAAAAATAATAATAATAATAATAATAACAATAGATAAATAAATAGATAAATAAAAATAAAAAATGAAAATAAATAAACATATAAATAAATAAATGAATGAAAATGAATAAATATGAAAGAGAGATTTAGAGGAAACTTTTGTGAGAAGATTATGAGTATGATAATTTTTGAGGTTATACACATCAGTTGGGTTTGATATCATCACATATTCTCTCTGTGAAATGCAATATCAAATACAGCTGCTTCTATAGGAGTGGGGAAAACACAACAGACATTATCTTTGCCATATTTTAGTGTTGTTTCCCCTTTTCATATACTGGAGCCTGGAATGGCTTCTTTGGAACAATGAGTCAGTATTCATTACACATACCCTAGTGTTTACTGCTTTGCAGCAGTTGGCAACAAACACATACAGTCAGTCCGCAGCGTCGTATGCTAATGAGCAAATCCACCGAATTTATTCCACGCGCAGGAATTCTGCGCATGTGTCTGGCGACGAGGCTTTTCGTCGACGCAAAATGTATATCCCCAACATCGCTCGTTGTTACGTTGCCATGAACCTGTTTCCGGAGCCGTGACCGGGTAAGTCTTGCAGTCCAATAAAAGACGATTAATTCCATACTTTTTTTAGCCGAATTTGACACTTTTTGAGGGAGATACAATGGATATAAGAAGCTGCTTGCGATAGAATCTGATTTTGACATGCACTGATACATTGCTGGATCCTGACCCATCTACAACTCCTATGGTTATTTTAATCAGTTATTTGAATAGATGAGATTCTAGCGGAAATTTTGATACCAGCCTCATTTTGGCTCAAAAATAAACGAAGTGATCAAAATTGCACCCAAAGTCGAAGCAAATTTCCGAAAATATTGGTTTTGCGATGCCATCTGTATGCATGTAGGGTCACGTGACCTTCACGTTAACGAGAATTCCGGACTCGATTTTGTCTCTGCAGTGGCAAGTTTTGATCGCGCACGCACTGGCCGTAGTCCCGTATGTACAATTAGATGTCCTGTTCTGTAAAATAGTCGTCCACGGTATCGTATCACAGCTAGCGCTACTACTGATAACTGCTGGTTAGAACTAAAAGTACAGAGATCGATATAGATCATGACAGAGTACGATCTACTAGTAAAATGTGCATGACATCAGTCAATTTCCCTTGTTGTATTTGGCATAGACCCTGCACTATTTTATTATCATTATTATCATTATTTTTAATAGAACCAACAGTTAAGTTCTACATTCTATAGTTTGATGAATTCAAAATACATTATGATGGTAGGCCTATGGGAATATGTACAATCATGATAATGTACCACCTCATACTAGTCATACTATCACAGTCGTAGCATTAGCATTTTGACAATTTGAATACAATGGGGTGATGTACCAATGTTTTTGTGACAAATGAAATATTATTTACTTCTGGTTCCACTGTGTTTTAATAGACTTGACAAATGCATGTTTCGTATACTACGTTCATGCCAAATGTCATTTTATTTTCATCTCAATTGTTGCTATTTCACTTTTTTCTTTTGCCTCTTTGTAAAATTTCTATAATGATCTTTGAACAATAGAAAGACAATGCTCTCCTTTATAAATGCCATTGGAATTGAACTGTATAAATTCCAGTTGTATACATTTTTGCAATTAGTTTCATTCCTGACAAATATTTAGAATAATTATAATTGTTGTGTAATTGAATTGTACTGTAGTCCTTCTCAAAGTATATATATTTTTTGAACTCTGAATTAACCTTTCAGCACCAACCCCATGCGAGATGTGTGCCACAAAAGCAGCTTCTTGCCAAAGGTGTATGAAGACACCAACCAAACACCATCTCCTGCCCCAAGCCAACAATGCCCCACCAAGCCAGCCACTGCGGGGACACCAACCCAGTCAGCTCCTGCTCTACGCCAAGAGTGCTCAAGAGACAGAACATCCAAGCGTGTGACCCTCCCGCAGGAACTGGTAAATTGGATACAGGATTGCATCTGTGAATTATAATTCTTGCTCTTTTCAACTTGCACTCAAGTTCCTCAAACAGGGATTAATAAATTGAAATTTTAGTTGGTACAGTTGTATTGTAAATTTTTGTTAATGATTATTGAGCAATAGAAAAAGTGTAATGTTCTTATTTAAGATGCCACTGAACGTTAAGTCATGAAATTTAATCGTACACATTTTAAGAGTAGTCAAATGAATTATGGGCAGTAGCTTGAATGACTGTAATCCTTCTCTGGCTGTCATGTAATTGTAGTTCTTCTTGAAAAATATTTTTTAAACTCTGATTTGCCTTTCAGCACCAACCCCTTACCAGATATGTGCCACAAAAGCAGCTTCTTGCCAAAGGTGTATGAAGACACCAACCAAACACCATCTCCCCTGCCCCAAGCCAACAATGTCCCACCAAGCCAGCCACTGCATGGATGCCAACCCAGTCACTGCAGGGATACCAACCCAGTCAGCTCTTGCTCAACGCCAAGAGTGCTCAAGAGATGGAACATGCCGGAAATGCTCCATTACAGCTTGTTTGTATGACCCTCCCGCAGGAACTGGTAAATTGAATGCTGTACAGGATTGCATCTGTAAATTATGATTCTAATTAAACCCATTTTGTTTGGTCAGTATAACACTCAAGGTGTATCCCCAAGTCAGTAGAATGCTCATGAAGATCAACTGCTGCCCCCTCATTCTGCTCTTAGGTTTCACAGGTTGTAATCATGCTGGGTGAGAACTGTCTGGGCAAATGCCCCAGACATGTCCCACTATTCATGTATCCAGACATCACTCAATATGGCTGCTTTTCAGTTATTCAGGAAAAAGATTCTACTTTTGCTGACTTTTTTGGGATTTACAAGAGACATTGAACAAAGAAGAAATAATGTTGCATATTTAACAAGACAATGTTGATGTAAGAAAAATAAGTGTGTGAATAAGCAGTGCAAATGTAAAAAACAGGGGCAAAATTGTGGTCCTGGTTGTACATGCAGGAATTTTACAAATTTAGATAACCATGTAATTATGGAAAGTGAAGGTAGTGATAGTGACAATGTAAAATCTAGACACTGCAGATTTGTCTGAAAATGGTACAAATGTATAGCCTTGCTTGCATTGTGATCAAAGTTGCACAAACCAAGCATATGTGCATTTATACCTGTTTACAGAAACTTCTTTTTATTTCTTTTGTTTCAAAAAAAATTAAGGGGGGGGGGGGGTGCGCCGGTTGCGGTCCTCCCTGGATCCGCCACTGTGAAGATGTGTCAGTCAGTTTTGATAAGTTATTTTGTCTAATGCGGTGTGTGAAGAATGTGTGTGAATAATGAACATGTATTCATCTAAGAGCAATCCTACCTCTGCATACTACTAGTATACTGATTCTTTGTTTTAGCTTTCTCGTTTAAAGCCTGTATTGTAGTTTATACATTTATGAATTATGTTATTTGCCCTAGGTTTGTGTGGCAAACTAAAGTTTTGATGGGCAGAATGTGACCAAATACCTACCCTCATCAAATTTGAAGTTCCACATACTGTAACAGTGGATATTTTCGCGCTTGGCCGGGTAAGAAGAGTTTCGCGTGATTTTAATTCCACGGAATCAAGACATCCCACACAGGAATATATGGCAAGCAAAAATATCCACATACTTTTATTTTCGCGCTAGTTTTTTGGTTGCGCAATATGCACGAAAATTTCAACAACGCGAAAATTTCCACTTTTACAGTAATCATTCTCTTACAAAGCTTTTATGTATGTGAAAAGGAAAGTACAAATACAGGTGTATCACTGAAAGTAGCTGTGTATGACAAAGGAGGTACTAAGCCTCCTTGGTATGGTATTATATTGTATGTATAATAGATACCAGGCATGCAGCCAACATTTTTAAAGACACGTATAAGATTGGGAGAGAACTGGAATAACGAAATGTTGGACATCAGATACCTCAGTCTATGAAAATGTGAGTTATATACAGCTGAGTTATTACACTGAGAAATACGCGTGTTGTCACAATCATTCCTATGACTACCACTTATGTATGATACACTTACATGCGTTAATGATCTGATTGGTTAAGCATGTACAAATTCATGTGGTTGCTATCATTATTACATCATAATAATACAAATTGATCTTGACTGCAAGTCAGCATGCTCATAAGAAACGCACAATGCCTCTACTCAGATACCACACTCGGGCATTGCCATAAGCATTCCCCATGACTACCACTTTAAAGGAAATATTCATTTTGTTTATTTTCATAATTGTTATTGTGAACCCTGAGGAAGACATTCATGTATTCTTCGAAAATTCAGCCTGAATAAATAGCGCTGTTGGACTGAAATGCATTACTACTCTACTTCGCCATCTTTCATATACTGTATAATAGTCCGTCGCTGGGGTGACAAGACCTTGTATCTGCAACTTTGGTGAAAATGACTTTTTTGGATTAATGGTCAAATAATGGGTTAAGTGATGTCCTGTCCAAATCCCAACTGTCTTACTCCAAAAATGAAGCCACCACGGCATGTCAAAGGAAAGGCTATCCCATTCGCTACAGTGCTTTGGCCGCCATGTTTTTTGGCTCTCCTGAACCTTTGACATTTTGTAGATACGTGGTCTTGTCGCCCTAGCGACTATATATATATATATATATATATATATATATATATATATATATATATATATATATATATATATAGCATATATATATGCTGTTCTTGCCAAATACATGTAGTACTAGTGGTACATGTGCCTTAAAAGATGTAAACAACCAACCTTGCCAACAGAAATGTTTTTGTTTTGTTTTGTTTTTTTGCATCACATCCTGTTTAACAAAGAGCAATAATGTTTACAATATTTTGTTAGTTTGTTATGAACTTTAGGGTAATCCGTATGATAATGAAAAGTTTTTTCCTGTCATCCTATACTGCCAAGTAGTTGAAAAGATAATGCAGAATAACTGAAGAGCGTTGTGGAAACTGGGTAGAGGAGAGAGAAAGAAAGAGAGAGAGATGTACAGTTTAAGGAGGGGAAAACAAGCAAGAGTGTGAAAGTCGTGTCTTGTGGAATTTGAATGTGGATTTCAAATCAGTGTAAATTAATGAATGCTACACTGATGATTACTTTTTTCTGTTTTGATAAAAAGGCTCGAGTACACATACATGTACATCAATCTGTACAATCCATAGTAGATTTTCAGCTTTTGTTCTCTTGTCTTGCTAGCAGCTTGCTTCCATCCACCAGAGACAAAAGATGAAATGTAAAAAAAAAAAAAATAAAATAATAATAATAATAATAATAAAATATGAAAGATATATACATTGTATTTAAATATCTAAGAACATAACAGATCCGCAAGGAAGCCAGCTTGCTTTGACTATCGTCATTCTCCGAGTCCCATCAGTGATTAGTTACCACAGCCTATGTACCGTCTTGTCATCTGGACACTACAATGACCAATGCACCCATTCACACAAGTGTCCAGAGAAATACAAGTACACCTATGCTGGACTAGTACTACCACTGGCTGCTGCTGCTGCTGGCACTACTGGTATGGTATTACAAGTGTACTAGTACTACTAATGTACTAGTAGTCCACTACTACTATAGCTACTACAGTGTACTAGTACTACTATTAGTGCTACTACTATTACTATAGCTACTTACTACAGTGTACTACTACTAGTTCATAACAATCATAGGCACGCATAGATCTACACGTGATACTTCTTACGGAAATACCTGCTTCTGTGGTTCACCGCAGCGAGTGTTCGGTGCAGTTACCGTTTTTGCTGCAATCGCAACACTGCAAAACGAATACTTGGGACTACACTGATGGGTTCGTGTTTGCACTCTGTATATATTCACATTCTTCTGTCGATTCCTTCATTTATTTTGATCGATTGGACTCATCAAAAGACGAGATACATACTGAAATGTGATAATAAGTGTTCAAATCAACTTCAAAATGGTTTGATGTTAGTCTATAAACAGTTAGTTTTACGTCGGGCCCGGCAAAAGCAGAAGCCGTAAGTGGAGATTCACTATGACGTCATTCATGGCAGCCTCTGCAGACGGTAATCGACCAATCACAGCACAAGGAAATCGGATTGTCTTCATTAGGGCTAGTTGACAGTGTAGTTGCTCTAGATTTTGCTGGATCCTGACCCATCTACACGAAATGACCCATAAAGAGTTACATTTTTCGATTGATTGATACATTTCCCCCCATTTCGTGATGTTTTTTTATTAACTCATTGTCTAGAAAAGTGAAATTTACCGGATGATTTTGAATTGAATTATTTTTTTTTCAACACGATTTTTGATGTGAAATTATAAAATGTTATCGCAGTCTTTTCTACTTGATATTATGATTTCTGAAAAATTCAGAATTTCGCTGATCATCTGCAAAAAAACCTGGTTTGATATCATGCACATGAAGTGAAATATCGCAGATTGAAAACCAGTCCTCGAACACGGCACGAGAGACCATTTCAAGGTCACACCGCTGCGCTGTAGAATGATTTAGACACATTTTCGCGACGCTGCCGGCTGGCTGCATAATTGTAAACAATCTGTGCTAACGGACTGAGAATGCAAACAAAGCAAGGGGGGCAGAAGATGAGGAATGTAGGCTTTAATATTTATGTGTGTCAGGCATAATACTGTAATTTGTGGAAGAGTGTGTGAATGAATGACCATGTTTAATAAGAAAACAAGAGGGGGGAAGTCAGCTGCAGATAACGTCTCCGCTTGCCTCATTATTAGGTCACAAAGCATCGTACTGCCTCACTGTACACACACAGTGAGTTGGTGAATACATAGCCTGGCAATGGATAAATCAGAATTAGCAAAAAGTCGGCTGGTGAACACAATGGGATAACAAAACAAACAAACAAAATCACAAAATAGTACTCAGGTCGGGTAAGAGATGATTCAAACACAAAACAGTCTAGCTATGATAAATCAAAACTAAAGACTGAATTTATGTAAATTTTGACTGTTTGCCTTTCTGTTCATCATATTTTTAACCAAGATAACTTCACGAATATACTATTACAGACCTTCATCATATTGGCCAAAATTGCTCAGTAAACTGCTCAATTATATTTTATTCATACATGGCAATTCTCATTGAGTTACAACTTTACTGGATCTCATAATGGGTGAACTGCGACATGTTGGATTTTAAACTTTGGAATTCTAATTTTAGATCATTTACTTCACAGTAAAACTTAATATTTAGACTTTGACCTAACTCCTTCACCAGGTCATCATCTTGAATCAGTTTAGTATGTCACAATTCATCCAGCAGATGGTTCAGACACCATACCTTTACACATGCTGAACACTGTCTCAACCAAGAAATGCTAAAATGTGATCTGGTTTACCTGACCCAATGACCTACTACTGAACTGTTACCACAAGTGAATTTCTTGATTACCCTCTCATATTCCATCCTTTAATATCATCTCATGAAATCAAACACTATGTAGTTACTATGCATGCATAAAACCAAGATATCGCAGGAAACAAAGAAACAAAAAATATAAAATGACATATGATATCTGATATAAAGCAAAATCACACACTCTACAAAGACAGATTGCCAGTATACAGGGGAAAAAGCTGAAGGAAATGACCGCTGACATCCTCGGTGTAAAGGCTCCACAAGGAGAAAACACATTACCCATGGCTACAATGTATTTCAGGTGAGAAGGGCAAATATGGGGAAATAAGTACACATGTTCACTGTAGAAATATGATTACAGCATGCATCAACCACCTTCATCACTCTGTCCATCTGCTGGTTGAGTTTGCTGACCCTCACACATAATGAGCTTCAGTAGCTGCCCAGTACTAATGGACAGTCCTACCCATGACTCAGCCGCTGTAAGAGCATGCCACCCCACCCCAAGATCTTAACCATTCTTGTAAATTAATTTGGATTTCTGACAAGGTTGCAGTATTGATGAAATATTCCTTTGGTCTGGTGTTCAGTTCTCAACCCTTATTTTCACACACACTTCAGAAAAATAGTGACTTTTCATCTCTTTCCAACATTCTGACATCCAAGCAACAAAACTTGAGGGAGGAAGTGTGTATTTTGCTTCACAGTAGCCGAGTGACCCATCCTCAAGAACTGAGCAATGCTAAATGAGTTATGATTTCTATAAATTGATAAAACCTTGGGTTAAATGTTTGTTCAATCAAAGTTAACAACTTGGGCAAAGTACCACTTTCACTAAACAATAATCTAAATGGAGACATGGGGTGCATACAAGGTACTGTAGTGTATATTTCACCTTTTTTTTTGTGAGCTTTGCAAGTCAGGTGCTACAAGCAACAAGTATTTGTGAGTTTTTTGAAAATTACTATGCATGAAATTATCAACACTGACATTGACATGAATGTGACATGCATGTGGCTCCCTCCATTACTGTACTCCAAGATCACGAATTTAAGTACTCACAAAAATTTTCGCGAAGTCCTGATTTGCAATTAAAATAGACTTGCTAATTGCAAAATAGTGATTTTGCCAGAAGGGGTTTAGAATTAGTTCACTCAGCAATCTTTTGGTAAAATCTATATTTTTCTACAAATGTGTGAAAGCAGTAGTCCCAATATGATGTCAGTATGTGTTGATAGCTCTTCAAACATCCCTATAGAGATAGTCTCTACCACATTACTGCTAATCCTGTTACCAAGGATAATGTTGTATGATCAACCACTCAAAACAAACTTTAGACAGGTTCTCCACACATGCATGTACAGTGGTGTAACTTTACCTTGGTGACTTGCTTTATCAATTTGGATGCTTTATCAGCACTTTTCCACTGATAAATTTAAAAACATTAACCCGTTGAGGACGGTTTGATTTTGCTACAACACGCATTTCCCATAGACGCTTGCCCGAGTATACTCGGGACTCGTCCTCAATGGGTTAAATAGAGACTACCAATTACTCTATGACTTTTACAAACCACAATACCTTAGACTAAAAAGTGTTAGAAGACAATATTTGCACATTACACATGCATGCGAATGAAGAAAAAAAAAAGATACCCATTACAAAGCAATGACTACAAATTCAAATGGTTCTTATCTTCTACAGATCTACTCTTGTCAGCAGAGGTTTTTTTTTTTTTTTTTTTTTTTTTTTTTTCATTTCTATCTCGTATCTTCAATCCAACAGAAATATGACGCATAAGGGAAGCCTTCAACATGCTCTTGCCCTTTCAGGTGTCAATGGAGAGCACACTGTAAAGCCAAAAATGCATCCATACTCCTGCACAAACAACCACTCACACATTCTAAACACCTGTTGCTGTTGCCTAGGCAACCATAGAACTGTTAAGACTGCTGCATGACTGTACGTATTAATTATGAAATGCAAGAAAGAGATTCTGAGGACACTTTCCACAGTCAAACGGGTATAATGCCATATATCATAAATCACACAATTCTCATGCCCTTTGAAACCCTCAAATGTGTCACTCTATAAGCATAAATAACTCAGCAATGTGTAATATGAGCACCAGGCTCTGCTGTTCAGTTTTGTGGTCTGGATTCAAGTTGGCAATATTAGATTCTACCACCACCTCACTTTTGTGAGAGACGAGATCACTCTACTACACACACTACACTAGGACATTGCTCTTATGCAGTGGTTTCACACCAGATGTTGACATGGGTCACTCTTCTTTCCTGACCAAAAAAAAAAAAATTATAATAATAATAATAAACAATTAAAAAACACATTTTTTGTAAGTGCATGATCATATGCAGACCATGCAGACACCACCATTTTCTATAATCCATGGAGTGCACTTATTCATGCAACATTATGCAGACGAGTTACTGTAGTTAAGCTGTACAAGAAATATCCAACTTCAATTGTGTTGTCATGGCAATGTGGAAGTGATATTTGCATACTTGGAAAGATTGAAAGATTGGCCACAGGAGCCCTGACATGATGTCTACGACAAGAGGCATAGGCTGAGACGGAGATCCTCCTTTTCTCTGAGTCTCCCATCTTTGCAAATACTCCTTCGCAGGACTGGCTTTTAAGACGCATGACTCATTCATTTTGTCAGTCAGTGCTGAGTGGGAAGCCAACATAGCTTTTGTTGTGATCTTTGTCAAGCTTTATTTCATCTGCCAAACAATGGTGGCCTCGTCATCTCAGCTGATCTAAGGAGAGTGGATCACACGTCTCATTGCAAATACATTTGTACTTCGTCTTGGTGGAATGGCTTAGCTTTTATCAGGCTTCACCTTACTTCATGTCTCCTTAACTCACACCTCTACACAACAACTATCAATTTGATGATAGCTGTTGGGACTGAAACAATGAATTCATGACCATTACAGGATAAGTTTAAGGACCCAGTTGATCATCCCTGTATTCATATGAATTCCAAATTGTCTACATTCTTAGATTGCACTACATAAATCTTTTATTGTATGATGCCATGGGAAAGAGTTTGCAAACATGACACTTTCTCATTAGTTACAATTTGTATCTCACCTACTTTGCCTCAAGTCAATCTTCACATACATTGTATAATCCCTCCTACACTTCTTGAAAACACACACACACACACACACACAAAACAAACAATCATACTGTATACCAGTCAAATGACATCCTAGCAAGCACATTCAATGATATCAACATTGTAAAAAAAATTATATTTTGTGCAAGTCTCCAAATAAAACTGTCTTCCACTGACAACAAAGATGGACTCCAGAGCCCAGAAGAAGGCAATCATCTCCCTTGTCAAGATCTATAATCTTCATTTAACCAAATAGAAAACAGGGCAATACTAACAAATTGAACAGCCTCCTCCTCCTGCATAATCGTCCAATCTAGGGAGCACTTAATGAGTGAAGGTTGCCATGCCACTACAGAATGAGTCACTCAGCTCCCATTGTACACTCGGTGGATGATACAGGTAATAATGCCCCTCTCCCTACCTCCCTCGGGGTACCCTCACGAACTGGGCCAGTGTGGAAGTGTGCTCTGTCTGCTTTCACGCATGGTTCTCATCTCATCTCCTCCCTGATTTGCCAGTTTATGGATTCAATTTGCTTCTGGTTGGATTGCCCATGTTGTAATGGCCTGTATCTGTCTCTGTTTCAAATAGAATGAGCACGCCACTCTCTAGGGACGGGTCGGTTGTAGTCTCAGTCATCAGCTCAATGTCAGTGGTGGAACCAATACTCTTACAACATTAAACATTATGACACAACAACAGCAGAGTACAGGATATCATGACCGATTCCAATCAAAATACTGAAAGAGATGGTCACAGGCAGTCTTTGGTCAGATGAGTCCAAAGAGAACTCTTTGTCCACTACAGTTTGGCTTTGGACCTTTGCACATACACCTGATTGTAATACTGTAATGCTATGCATAGTAGATCAATGGTCAAGGGTGTTGATAATAGAAAGGTTAATGGCAATACTCCTATCACTTTACATTAAGCCTTTGAAACTGTTCACTGCTGGATACTTTTCTAAAGCTAACCCAGGACAGGTGCTTTCACAACAGCCTACAGTGGTTTACTTGCTGTCATAAAGAGTAATATGCAGGCCCCATCTCTCCACTCACTCTAGGCTGTGAGCAATCTCCAACAATTTTCTGTTGTGAAAGGAAATGAAATGCAATGCTCTGAATGATATTGATATGAAAATGGCTTTTCCACTTACTGCAAACCAGTTTTTTATGCATTCACACAGATGTGTATGTACCCTCACATTCAAATGTTTATAGTCATATACACTGTACTATATAAGGCTGAGGTGTATGATGCAGAGTCCACAATTGACCTGATCAGGCTTGCCCACAGACAGACTACTGTAAAAGTGGAAATTTTAGCGGTGTTGAAATTTTCACACATTTCCTGCAACCAGAAACTAGCACGAAAATAAAAGCAAGCGAATCTTTTGCTTCCCATTATGTTTCAGTAGTTGAGATCTTAACTCCATCGAATTAAAAACACGCAAAAGTCCTCTTAATACCTGGTCAAGCGCGAAAAATAACTCACACAAAAATATCCACATTTATAGTAATTCTACAGATGACTTACAAATGGTTACATACCATCCTACACTTTATTTTCACGTGTTTCATTAGCACAAACCACTTCAAACAGAGTCCTTGTGGCAAAATTTGTACATACAGACAGCTCAAACATGGCTTCATCAAATTGCTCACTGTAACTATTACAGGCGCTTTGAGTAGGGCCTCAAGCCTGAAATACACTCAAATTTGACTTCTACCCTTATCAAGCTGCTGAGAAAGAAGTAAACTATTTCATTAGACCTATACATGTTACTTTCCCCAATTCAAATTTTATTAATACTTTCATCACAAATGTTGTTCGGCCGACAGGCAATTTGCCCGAGTTTGCCTGTCTTCACCTACATTATGAATATGCACTGCATATTGGATTCAGAATGTGAATTAAAATGGTTCATTCACACAATATAATCTCAGGGAAAACTGTGCATTTATCATTTAAATACAGTAGTAAACTAGCCTATCAATGACTAGAAACTCATTTTCAGACACATCTCTCACAGTTCACACTCAGGAGAGTAAGATTATTATTAATGAATACCTGCAGCTGATGCTTCTGAATCCTACCATCAGCAGGAAAGCCTGATTATTATTAGCCATAGTTTGATAGAGGTTATACCACTGGTTCATTAATGTTCCCAATACAACGTTATACCCACCTTGATCAACATCTGTCAGGTATGGTAGATGAGCACATTTGTGTAGACAGTGTTGAATTGTGGCTGCTCTCTGCCAGTAACATACCATTTCAGGCTCTGCAAGAATAACAGTGAACACATTACAATTGCAACCCTAGATCTTTAGGCCTATTCAGCATACACACATGTAGAGTTGAGAACACAAAGCAATCTTTATCTTATATTTCTTTCCTATCAGATCGAGTCAGGCCTTTGTTGATCACTTTTTTTTTCTATGTAAGATATCTATAAAAACAAACAATAGCAAAAGTCACAAATTGGAAATGGCCCACACAATTCAAGAAAAAAGCTAAGACAATGGACTACTAAGTATTCCACCACTAAGTAGTCTTATCTTTTAGAAACCATCGTTGACAAGTATACAAACATAAATCCGAACAGATCCTGACTACTCGCTAAAAACCACCATTATAGTATATCAATCTTGTATGGTGGATGTTCCTCTGTTCTGTACATCCCTAGGGCTCAATGACTTTGCTACCTTCATGTACTTGACGGAGTATAGAGCTGAGGGATTAGCAGGTAATGAAAACTGGTGCAAAGGTTAATGATTGAGCATGAATACAATTATAGATTGGAACAGATAATTCCCAGTGTGCACGTACAGTAGCATACAATGTTTGCGTGCTGTTCATCTCTTGAATGATCAATGTGGAAGTAAGAGCAGGTGTTTGTACATTCTTGTGTGCCTTTAGCATTAAAGTGACACTGAAGAAATGCAGAGCCCATTGCTCCCAACATCCAGTCATCACATCCATGCATTTATAAAAACATTCACATCAGAAGGTGAAATTGTGTATCTGTTGCCCATGAAGAAAAGCAGTGAGACATGATAATCATATATAGATCTGTGAAAATTTATGAGGAATAGGCTGAAGAAAAAAAAAGAAGAAGAAAGCTTTAACCATCTAAATGTCAGTATATATTGAATCATCACACATGACATCTTCATAAGCATCTGAAATACACATCCTGGTCATATGACTCCTTAACTCGCTGGATTTTCCCACAGTAACTCACAAACAATACCTGTTGAAATCAATGTTTGTGGAATATGTTATCATAATCTCTGTGATATTATGGAGATAGTGTAGAAAGATCTAACTACACTTGCCATTGTTCTACTTTAAATGAAAATTACTCTTCACACAATGTTCCAAGAGTTCTGATAAATTAACTGTTTTGAGATATTCACAGGATGCAATGTTAAATGACTTGATATTCATGTTAATAGGATTTCCTTTAAACATACTATCTGACTTCGCTAAAACCTGGGCAGATTGTATTCAAAATACAATGTGTAACCTTCCCATACAAAACATTCTCCTTCAAATGTATGAATGGAAACCATTTCTTGAATTCCTTCCTAATGCATCTGCCATCAAAATAGACTTTACTAATGTTTGATTCACTCTGCTCTCAGTTTTCAAGGGCAAAATAGAACATCAATTCATGAGATAGACATATTAGGGTGTGGGTTTCTTTTTTTTTTTTTTTTTATAATACCAGTAGTTCCGCATCTGGAAATACTTGCACAGTATTTCTGAAATTCTAATTATAGTTTCAACAAACTAATTAATGCTTAAAAAGAATTGAAAGCAATGTAGCACACTACAAATGATTAGCCCAACTTATATTGTTCTAAAAATAACCTCATAAACAAAAAATATACAATTTCATGCAAGTCTTTACAGACATGTTGGTCCATTCATATAAAATATCCAAGGACAAATTACAATAAACATAATAAAATCATGTGTAATAATATACCAAAACTATTGCCAAAGCTCACTATCAAGTTCATGGTCGGCTGAACATTAATAATAGTAGAATAAAAAAGTTGCAAGCATAAATTTAAAAGTCACATGTTTCCTGTTTCCTCTAAAACAAAAACATCATAAATCTGATCCCAGATCCATATCTTTAACATATACCGGTAAAGCAAAGCCTAAAACCAACTTTGTGGTCTTTACTGTAATTGTCAAGCAATTCTTGTACCAGACTTTATTACCATGAATTAACCAGGACTGACCCAATTTACAAATGGATCTTCATTCTTGCTCACTGTTTAAACTGCTTTATTGCTGCACAGCTGTTTCTAAACCAATTATAGGTAGATAAGTTACCAATCTTTCTAATAAGGTATAATGGTATCTTCTCTGTTTAATTCTCTAATAGCCTAGAACACACTGCCCTCCAAATGTGTTCTCCAGGCTCACATGAGCCAAAATAAATCTTCCAATTTGTGCATATTATGCTGGGCATACATGTATTTTGCACAATTCCCTAAGCCACTTATGATATTTTTGGACAACATGTGAATGTTGCAATAGTTTTGATTTGGCATGCAACACTTTCCTTAAAATCTTAGCATCCTAAATCTCCTCCCATGAGCATTGTGTTGTAGCTCTTGTGGCAGTTGCATAATGACATTATCACATGACTAGCATTTGTACTAGCTGTGGTACTTGCAATCCTCAGTCGAGAAGCAAATCTTCACATGATGACTGCACAATTATCCTATGTGTTTGCTTCTTTTTTTTCTGACTGTAGACTGTGATTGTCAAACTTGGACTTTCATGTCCCTTGCAGATGTGAATGCACATAAATAGCAAGTACAATATGCCATGTTGTGGTACCTAACAATATAGTACAGTAGCTCAATCTAGTGTACTAGTCCTATATCCTACATTACCTAGGCTTGAATAAGCACATAAATCTTGTCCATCTGAAGAGTCATGATCCATGCTTTTTCACTGGCAAAGATACAAATGTACATCATTAAGATGATTGTGCCATTTAATGTTCTTTCTTTTTTTACATAAAATAAGTCCATATTCAGGGTGTTATGACATATAACTTATTACTGAAATCACAACATATTTTGACCAGATTCTCTCCATGCCTGAAAGCTTGTTTCAAGACACCATGCCACAGTTTTTTATGTATTTTTCTGAAGGTCTGCAACTTATGTAGCCTTTGCCCATATGCCATTTTTTTAACCTACATTATATGAGTGAAGCTAGGTGAAGCCGAGCACATCAATGAGAGCCCCTTTTGATATGATCTATGAATATGATCAATATGAATGACTAGGTAAATACAGTTCTGGTCGAGGAGAGGATTTAGCTTTTAACGTTTTGCGAGATATTCAGAAACCACTCTATGGGATGTCAAAGAGCATGCAATTCTAAGGGGTATCAAAAGTTTATTTGATGAAAATCGGTTTTGAAATGGCTGAGATATCTAAAAATGAGGTGAAACAAAGAGATCCTAATAAAAGGCATGGCCTGTTGCCTTTTATCATTATCACTTTTTTGGATATCTCAGCCATTTGAAAACCAATTTTCATCAAAAAAACGATGAATCCTTCTTAAAATTACATGCTCTTTCGTATTTCATAAGAGGTTTCTCATTATCTCACTTGATATGTTCAAAACATGAATCCCCACCTCAACCAGTACTGTACAGTCCCTTTAACCTACCAACCAATGGAACTGCAAGATTTGTCCACTAGCCATCAGTGTGAAATGCATGCATTAGCTCTTTGGCACAGAGCTCTGTTGCTTGGTGTGAATTTTGCTACCAAATGCTATAGCAAAATTCTGCAACTTTACGCGTGTGAAATATATATATTAAAAAAACAAAAGACCCGCGGGTCTAGCGCTCAACAGAGTATCGCAAGCTCACCTTTCCCGCAGTCACTAATCTAAAGCACACACAGCTCTACCAAAATTTGACCAGGCATTCTCAATTAGAAGATGAACATGTACAAATTAGGGCCCAAATTCGGACCCTCCACTCATAGTATCAATTTTAGCTCCATCACTTCTGGTTCTAGAGAAGAACAGTTTTTTAAAGATTCCTTAATTGGGGGGGGGGGGGGGAGGGGGAGGGGGAGGGGGAAGGGGGATGGGGGGGGGGGCAGGAGCATGGTGCCCATTTTAACAAATCGAGATCCTAACCCCCTAGGGATGCTACCTGCCAAGTTTGGTGAACATCTATCATGAGGTTTTCAAGAAGAAGATGAAAATGTACAATCTAGGCCCTAATTTGGACCTCCCCACCCCTACTCCTGCCCACAAGGGGGGCACCCCTGGATCTGCTATCAAACAAACTTGAAACTACAGTCATTAAACTCATAGTATTAACTTAGCTCTATCACTTCTGATTCTAGAGAAGATTTTTAAAGATTCCTATCTTTTGGTAGGTTTGGGTCCCTTGGGGCCCTCCAGGTGGGACACGGTGCCCATTTGAACAAATTGAGATCCTACACCCCTAGGGATGCTACCTGACAAGTTTGGTGAAAATGGGTCATGGGGTTCTCAAAAAGACGAAGAAAATGTAGAATTTAGGCTCCATTAGGTCCCCTCCTCACCCCCTCCCCTGGGTCCCAAGGGGGCATCCTGATTCCGCCATGTGAACAAATTTGAACTACGGTCATCAATGTACTAACCCATAGTATTAACTTAACTCTATTACCTCTGGTTCTAGAGAAGAAGATTTTTAAATATACCTTAATTTTGAGGGGTTTGAGCCCCTGCGAGCCCCCTGGGAGGGGCATGTAGCACCCATTTTATCAAATTGAGATCCTTACCCCCTACGGACTACCTGCCAAGTTTGGTGAAAATCCATTATGAGGTTTTCAAGAAGATAATGAAAATGTACAGTTTAAGCCCCATTTGGACCTCCCCGTCCCCCCGTCCCCCCCCCCCTCAAGGGGGGCACCCCTTCATCTGCCATGAACAAACTTGGAACTACAGTCATTAATGTACTAACTCATAGTATTAACTTAGCTCTATCACTTCTTGTTCTACAGAAGAAGATTTTTAAAGATTCCTTAATTTTGGGGGGTTTGGGGCCCCCTGGGGGCCCCCTTGGTGGGGCATGATGCCCATTTTTACAAATTGATATACTAACCCCCAGGGATGCTACCTGACAAGTTTGGTGAAAATCAGTCTTGGGGTTTTCAAGAAGAAGATGAAAATGTAAAAAGTTTATGCACGACGCACAACAGACGACAGACGACGGACGAAGAGCGCTTGCAATAGCTCATTTAGAAGGCTCAGGTGAGCTAAAAATGGACAGGTCTTAAAAAGCTCTCTTGCTGGGGCTTGCCTCTCATTAGGCCTGTCTTCATCACACCGAAGTTGTAAAATAGTACCATATTTTGTGGTTAGGAAATTAGCGCAATGTCAAATTAAACCACTACGTGTGCAATGAAGACGCAAATAGTGCCACGCTTATTTGATCAGTTTGTGAAATAGTGCTCTTATTTGTAAATTAGTGCGCAATTTGGGTTGTGTCTCCTGTGTCTCCATCAGCCTTTCTCGATACTACCATTTGAACAGCATGCTGAGCCCCAGGACTCTACGTAGAGTTCTTTGGCTGAGCAAGTCGATCCGAATAATGATGCAAAGTACCGTACGCATGCGTCAACTTCTAGCTAATTTCGAGTTGACAAGGGTGCACATTCTTAAAATCCGGCTATTTTCCTACACCACAAAATAGCCAACTAGTTTGAACTTCGGTGTGATGAAGACACGCCTATTGTCTGCATGACAACCCTCTGCTTGCTTCTCTTGCAATTTACAGCAAGAGAACCTTTGAGAGGGGCTACCACTTGTGCTACTTTATGTGTACATTGCCATTCTGTATTTGCACAACACTGATTAGTGTACAGCAAGCACTCAGTATGAACAAAGATTGGGGCTCATCTCAGCCATGTGTAATGGATTTGTGAAGGAATACATGATGACAGCTACCAGACAGATCTTGAGGTGACATTTGAATTTCTCTCTTTCATGACGTATGTAAGTGCCACTGTGACTACTGTACCCTATTTAAAACTGTGCAGTGATTTGTGAGTTGTGGGATCTTGTGTGAAAATGTTGAAACTCATCAAGGCACGCGCCAAACAACAGTTTCATACTCCAGTTGGTCTTCGACCAGTTTTGGTTGGAACTCCTACCAATGTCCAACAAAATACTGAACATGATTTGAGAATCAGTTGTAAATTCACATTCATATTCCAAGCAATTTGGTCTTCATACAATGTACAATTGTAGATTAATAAATCATGACATTTGTTTTGTTTTGTTTTGTTTTTGCTTCCTTTCTTTTCAGTGCATAATTGCAGATAAATAAATCATGACATTTGTTTCTTTTTGTTTTTGTTTCCTTGCATGAATATCTCACTATGCCCTCTTTATTGATCAGCACATCTACTGGGCTATCTTTGCTGATCAGCACAGATGTTCAAAATCTTGCCATTCGTGAATGGGATTGAGTAATCCTCTTAATCTCTATTGTATTGCAGTGGCTTATTGTGTAGGTCTCCCAATTCGTTTCACACAAGTGGGTTTTTGTTGTTGTTGTGGGGCTGGGTTTTGGGGGGGGGGGTTGCCTCTGATACATAATGACCAAGTTGGGTGGATTTACAAATTGAATATTCTTTAAAAAATGTTTGCACATACAGAGCTAAAGTATAAAGAGATATAAACAATGCAGTCATACTGCCTCCGTATCACAGACCACACTTAAATTAGCTATGTTCACACAGTTCAGACCGGCACCTACCATTCATCATTATAAATGAACATTTGTGTCTCGACAACCATACAAAAAGACTGTCAACCACATAAACAGATTCACAGTGAGAACATGAATGCATCCACAGTTAGCATGTCTTACATACGGTACTGTAAACACAGTGCTCAGCATAAGCCAATAAAGTGTTGTGCAAGATTTATCACAATCAGCCAGAATCCAAGTGCGGCCACAAGGACAATGACATTCATTCACAGTCACATAATATATAAACTATCATCTTCCCACAGGATCCCATCAAACAGTACTCTGAACCTGAATCCCTGCACTATTTGTCAGTACAACAGCCAATCTGCCCAACACATCCCCTAATGGTCTACTCTACAGACTGATTAGACATTTAGAATTCATGTACATGTATGGCGAGTATGCCAACAGCCAGCTGAAATCAGTGACGCAGGAGATAACTTGCCAATGCTTCAACCTCCCATCCCCATCCTGTGTCCAAGCCACTGAACTGTCAGACCTACAAAATCCCTGCACTCTAACCCACAGAATTCTTCCCCAAATAAACATGTCTTCCAACCCCTATCCCTGTCCCACAACTGCAACAGATTACCATGCCTCCGTACCCCAAGTTCTGCAACTGGTGAGGGTGCTGCCTTCCTGAAATGATTCCAGCCACACGCTAAAGGTCACTTTATAGCGCGACACCTTCCTAGATTCTTTCAGCCTGGACCTGCCCCTTCCTTCCAACCTGTTGAGTGGCCATATCACTTTGACCTCTCCACACAAGGTTACTGGGTTCATTGGGGCCACTGACAGCCAGTCCCACTTATAGTAAATAATGATGAAATCTAATATTTTCTTTCCCCTCTGTCAAGTTTAGTCAGGAATTCCTCTTCAGCTTGGTTTCACTTGCCCCTTAGGGTAAGGGCTGTCCTCATTATGTCAGAAATATCACCATGGCTATCTAACTTTTAATACTAGCTTCCAGTTGCATGCCTCAGCATTCTAAACTGTCCAGACTGAGAGGTACACGTATGTGCAAAATTTGGTTGAAATGTGCATAAATTCATAAACTAAAGGGTTAATAAGTAGACGAGGATCTGGAATTTTGACTGGCAGGGTCAAATGATTGCACAGAGAAAAGTCCCAGGTAAAGCATTATCAAAATATTTGCTTTTTTCCTGGTGAATCAGTTGTATGCTCTCAGTAAATTCAAGCAATCTACTCAGTATCAATGGCTGAGACCCCATTTACAGTGAGTGAAAAGGCCGGGCTCTGCCGCGGCCGAGCCCAGCCTTCATTTCACTGTAAATGCGCAAAAGGCCACATGCGGCACCAAAATCGGCTGTGCATTTGGCCAAGCTCTGGAGGTAGTATCGGCCACGACTCCGCCCAGGCTCGGCCTGGCCTTTTCTCACTGTAAACGCAAACTGGGCCAAATGTGGTACCAAATTGCGACTGGCGCACTCCCAGTAATAATCATTTGTTTACAAGCAGAGTGCCGCTACGACAAAATATTGAAAGGTTTGAATTAAAAGCCTGGGCCAGGCCCTCCACTGTAAACGGACAGAATTGCAGGGCTGAGTACCGTAATTGAGGCCGGGCTCGGCCCTGCCTTGTACTGTAAACAGGGTCCAAGTCACTACAATGCAAACATTTACTCTACAGACCTGGCGATATGGTGCAATTAACTCTGCAATAGGAGGCGAAAGCTTTTGAATTTGTAACGGTCATCGAAGCACTGTGCTAAGCGAAGGAAAAAAATCTTGAAAGTTCACCTCCTTGTAACTCCCTTATTTTACCACCAAATCCCTTGAAACTTCACATATATCTGATATCATGGCTATATTATCATCCAAATGAATATTGGGCAAAAATGCTGATGTATCTTTCGAAATATTTGTATTTTTCTATTTGAGTGGATTGTGGGAAAGGGGAAAGGGTTAGGATTATTTCCCAACACAAGTCTGCTACAGCATGATATGCATTTGATTAACATAACTGCTAGTCTGTATACCAAGAATCACTACCTATGAAGTTTTGTGTTTGTGCAATTAGTAGTTAGGTCAAAATCAGAGCAAATAGACAACCAAGTTTATGAGAAAATAGTGGACATGAACAACTAGATTATCCTTTTGCGTATGCGTTCTCTACTGGTCAGCGCATGCTTAGTAATAGCCAATCAGTGATGTCAGGTTCAGTGACACGGTTCGGTCTCACTGTTCGGTCCACAGGGCAGAGGGCACAAACCCTGCAAAGTGCTTCAACAGTCGGATGCAGCACGGAAAATAATACATCGGACTGTGTAACACTTACCCTATACAAGTTTTATGATGAGCCACAAGTGACGGTGATCTCAATTTTTTTCCCAGACATAACCATGCGACATACATTACAGAAAAGATATTTGGAACAGAGTATAGACATACATTGTACTACCACAAGCCATATAGATACTGAAGTTCCATTTTTGGGCAATAAAATAAATGTGAGAAAATAACACTTTTTTAAAGACCAAATTTTCTTCTTTTGGAAGCTAAGTTTTGCCGTTATTTTCTCAGGTTTTCCCTCAATAAAATCCTAAATAACTAGCATTGCAAGTTAGAGAATAGTTTATCCTTCAATTTGCTGTATAGATTTTATAGATGGCTTCTGAGGCGAGATATTGCAATTGTCCTGCAACACTTCCCCAGTGGTTTTACATAAAGATGTTGTTTACCTTATGCAAATTAGGTAGCAAGGGCGAAAGCTTTTGGGAAGTTAATTGCACTGTATCGCCAAGCCTGTTTATGGCTGTCCTTTCCTGAAAATTTAATAATCAATCAGATACTACTTTCAATGCTTTCTACTATACTTGTACACTGTACACATTAAATCAAATCCTGGGAGTCCATTTTGCAAGCATTAGTTGATCCGGGGTTACTAAGCCTGTCTACTGTCTAATACTGTTAAGAGGAAATTTTTGTGCAACATGAAACTACCATGAAAATATAAGCATTTAAATTTCTTCCAGTTAGGGTCCTAAATGAGATACTACTGTATTTTAGAATTTGTTCCCGGGGACTAAAGACACTTTTCAAATTCATCTTACCACGCAGAGCATGTAAAATTACTCACATGAAAATTTCCACTTTTAAAGTATGGTACTTGACTCACTTCTCTTTGCAACACTCAAGTCACTATTTATGCCAATTGTTACATGGTTTAGAAACTGAAGCAAGATTCACTGAAACTTAAAATGATAACCTGTCCTATTTAAAAAATAATAATGATAACACTGAAAACTTTATTCACTTCTTCTAGAGTAACATGGGACACAGACTATGTAGCACTACTTTGTATGAGCTAAATTATTTGCAGTCTATATGTCGTTGAGGTAAATCTTGTTTAACCTTTGTTTAAATGAAAGTTTCACTTTCATTTAAACAAAGGTCAGGATGCAAAAAATGGGCCCAGGAGCTTTGCCATCAGTTAGTCAGGTCACATGGATTCATCACAAATAAGAAGACGATTTGCAAATGGCAGCTGAAATTATTTTTTTCTCTGGGACATTACTCAACAGCAAAAGAGGAAAACCCTTGATATCATATAACACATAAACAACACTGTAATCTCATCTGTTGGGCACAGGCAATCATGCTGACAATGCACAGAATGTATGTAACCAATGGGTATTAGGATTTCTGTCAAAGTCCATGTTAATCCAAACAGCTATTAAAGAGGGTGCTGACAAGTGAACACTTTCCACTGAGGAAGTCACACGCTTGTATTCCCATATGAGAATGCGATACAGGATGTGCATCTGATAATATCAGTTGTGTTTATCGATGTGGCACCAAGCTTTCAATGAAATAAATATCCAATATCCTTGAAACCAAATATCTTAATGACTGTGAAAAGACAAGTGTGATTCTCTGTCGACTACATCTGTACACTGTCATCAAAGTGTAGTTACTGTAGAGAGTGAATGCATTAAGTTGATGAAATACTTTAAATTTCAAGTGCTAAATATATCTACAGCATATCAAGTTTCTTCTTTTTTTAACAGACTCAGTATTCAGTAACCATCAACCGCAAATAGAACTTGCCCTGAACGTTAGACAAAGCGAAAGCACAGAATATAACACAAGAAATAGGACAACTCCTGGGGTTCAGACTACTCTAGAAAGCCCTAGACAGCTGCCTGTTTAAAGCATCTCTCAGCTTCCATGGAAGGAACTGCGCCTGAAATATGCCTAGCGAGACACGCAAAACAGACCCAGGAAGGAAATACTGTCGAAAAGATCATCGTAACATTGACAGGACATGCATTTCTGTACAGGATATATGCATTCTAGTAGGCTGACAAGAACAAAACAAAATAAACCATGCATCATTTTCACCCAAACTTAGATGCTGGTTTTCCCAAAGAATGCCTACAACAAACTTGCAGGACTGGAGTAAAATTGTTTACTATAGACCTTATACATTGTAACATTTACATGTACGGTAATTGAAACCAACAATAATGTACTGTATCTTACAATCTTGCTCAGTGTAACATTTACACATGTACTATGGAAGGCAGAGTATGCTATGGAAGGTAATAACAAGTGCTTGTACCATGGTACATATTCAAATTAAAAAGTGTTTATTATGTGTTACAGTAAGACATAATAAACACTGTAAATTGTAATCGACATCCTACTGTACTACAATGCACTGTCACACTATCAAAGCTTCCATATCAATGCATTTAATGCTATCAAACATAATGCACATGACATCATCATGTGATGCTTGAACTCTTCCAATTTCCTCAACTTCATCCTGTGCTAGAAAGAACAAAAACAAAGAAACACAAAAGCACATAGGCCTACACCCCCCCCCCCCCCTTTATATCAACCTCAGGCAGGTACATGTACATTGTACCAGAAGACCTACATGTACATGTTGTACTTGTATCGACAATGTGTATAATCTAGATATCACATTTGAGCCATAGAATGGACCTTTGAATAGTCAGTAAAGTGGGAATGCATGTTACTATGGATATGAATACACTTTTGAATGGTAACATAAAAGTGAATATCATCACACACAAAGAAGGCAGTTGCATCAAGACAAGCAAGAGACTGAAAGCCGGCTGCTCATGAATGTGCTGATAAGAGGGGCAGACTTTCACTTCTCGCTGATACTGAATCCAGGGGTTGATCAGGTTACAGAGTCAACAGATGGGAGTATGCTGACAGAACCACATGACGGTGTCTATACACCCCTGCTTATTAACTTCTCAACAAGCTTTGTGCATTTCCTTCTTAAAAGATATGAATTCCGTTCCCATAAGAATCGATATGAAATTTTGAGGAAACATCAACGCATTTAATGAAATCATCCAAGCCCTGTTCATGGCTGTGCTTGACAGGCAAGATGTGATACTGACTTCAGCAAGACTAGAATTTGATAGACATTTTCCTACACGTCCCTCACTATTTCATTTAGGCATACCCTCAGGATATCTCCAAACTGAACTGCTTATTATATAGCGAAGATCTGACAATAAAGTACATGTATGAGTACTCGGCTTGCCCATAAACTGTGATACCAACAAACCTTCAGGTTTGTATGGGAGAGAAATGAGAGATGTACAGTACATGCAAATAAGTAGTTCTGTTCTACACAGCCAATAAACTGACCACATACACTGTATGAAAAAGTGGCAGCATTTGAAAAAAAAAAAATTATAATGAGCCTTTTGTATAGTACATAAATGCAAGCTGTCAATTTAAAACAGACTTTCATAAAATTGACTTTATGTACTGAGACAGCAGTTTTTGTATACAGACATTAGAAAAGTAAATCAATTGAACTTTATCATTTTTCATGAGCTGTGCAAGGTAACAATAAGCACTACAGATGATCAGGCAAAAATATGATCTGTAAAATGCAAGTATCTTTCTGCAGTTAAAGTTTTTGATAATTACAGAACTACAATCCATAAACCTGAGAGGTACAAACTGTATAGCCTAAAATCTTACAGTGCATCCATAGTGTCTTTTCGCTCTGTTTTGGTTAATGGGAATACACTACAGGGATCAACTGATTTTTGACCTACAAAGAATGATCTATTTAACAACAAGAGACCCGCGGGTCACGCGCTCACCTGAGTTTCGCAATTTCACCTTCCATGCATTCTTGCACACTCTTACCTGAGAACATTGGAAACTTAGGTCTGCATATGGATCCCCCTCAACTCCCGGGGGGGGGGGGGGGGGGCAGCCCTGGATTTGCAATGAACAAACTTGGAACTAAAGTCATCAATGTACAAACTCATGGTATTAACATTGCTTTATCATTTCTGGTTCTAGAGCAGATTTTGAATATTCCTTAATGTGGGGGGGGGGGGGGTGGGACCCCTAGGGGCCCCTCAAGAGGGACATGGCGCCCATTTGAAGGAATTGAGATTCTATAACCATAGGGATGCATCATGCTACCTGCTAAGTTTGGTCAAATTCATCATGAGGTTTTCAAGAAGAAGATGAACATGTACAATTCAGGCTCCATTACAACTGTACGACTTCTCCCCATCCCTCTCCTGGGTCCCAAGGGGGGGGGGGGGGGGGGGCACCCCTGATTTTGCCAACCCCATGAACAAACTTGAGACTACAGTCATCAATGTACTAACTCATAGTATCATCTAAGCCCTATCACTTCTGGTTCTAGAGAAGATTTTTAAAGGTTCCTTGATTTTAGGGGTTTGGGCCCCTTGGGGACCCCCCAGGTGGGCCATGGTGCCCATTTGAACAAATTGAGATACTATCCCCCTAGGGATGCTAACTACCAAGTTTGGTGAAAATCAGACATGGCGATCTCAAGGTAAAGATGAAAATGCACAATTTAGGCCCCATTTGGACCCCTTCCCACCCCCCTCCCCTGAGTCCCAAGGGGGGCACCCCTGATTCCCCCATGAACAAACTTGAAACTACAGTCATCAATGTACTTACTCATAGTATCAATTAAGCCCTATCACTTCTGGTTCTAGAGAAGAAGATTTTTAAAGATTCCTTAATTTTAGTGTGTTTGGGCCCCCCTGGGGCCCCCCAGGTGGGCCATGGTGCCCATTTGAAGAAATTGAGATCCTATCCCCCTAGCGATGCTACCTGCCAAGTTTGGTGAAAATCGGTCACGGGGTTCTCAAGAAGAAGATGAAAATGTAAAAAGTTTACGCACGACGGACGACGCACGACGGACGACGGACGACGCACGACGGACGACGCACGACGCACGACGCACGACGGACGCCGGACGAAGAGCGATCGCAATAGCTCACTTGAGCCTTCGGCTCAGGTGAGCTAAAAATGCTATATGTAATGTACATGTGTAACTGCCAGCTGAACGTCTCTCTTATCACATATTTTCATTTCAATGCATACGTGTAACTTAGATTCTGTGGAAGAATAAAATGAAGTACCCGGTAAATCACACAATACACATGTAGTTAGGGGTCACAGCTGTGTGTACATATTTTAGGTGTTTAAGCAGAATTCTGATACAGAACCTAAAGGATAAGAGACACACCTTTTGTACTTATATTTGACTATCACTAAGACTGTACCGTAAAACATAATATTTTCGCGGCATGAAATTTTTGCGAGTTGCCTCTATCATTCAACACACATAGTGTAGACAAGATCTTTAGCATGCATTTTAATTTGGCAAAACTCGGCTCTTGCGAAATTTGTGAAATTAAAATGCACGCGAACATTCCTCATTTTCCAGTATTCAGGGTGCTTCAAACCTGTACCCCCCCCCCCCAATAATACAGACCAAGTACGTACTTTTCTCAGTTCTGCTGTCTTACCCATGCTAGTATCAGCAATACATCTGCACAGGTGGCTGGTAAGCAAAGACAATTTGCACATGGGCATTTTGCTCCTAGAGTCTTGAAGCCTCCTTCACTCAAACAGTCAGTCTCCAATATGAAACTTGTCAAAACAAGGCAGTTGACATTTGGGGCTGGGGTAGGCACACTTCTTCATGTCTTTGTGTTTTCATAGAGAGAGCAATATTGGATGCTTTCTTACAATAGCATGTTGAATTACAGAATTTTTATTCACAAGAAAGATATCTGGATAGCTAAAGAAACACAAGGATGAACACTTATTTTTGAAGGTTTCATCAAATCTCATCAATCATCAGTTCATGTCAGTGCTTAGTGAGTCAACTCTGTGGGCAGACATCATGGCTGAGGGAATTGCCCATATCTGCGAGCCCGATTTGCCGAAATGTCACATCTGCAAACTGAATACTCTGGATCCAAGAGAAAATCATGCAAGATGCCACGCAGTATATCACAATAAAAAACTGCCTTGCTGAGACAGCCAACCTATGCACCATAGAGTAACACACCACACAAGATTCTTTTTCTTCTCTCTATGCTTGGATGAAAATTGATGACTTTGATCAAGTTCTGAACCATGTCGCTGCAAGCAAGATCCTTTGCACACCCTCGTACACTGTATCACACTCACAGATAACCATTATGACCCCATGGCACGGCTAGAGGTATCCGGGTGATTTACATTGCATAATTGGCACTTTGGTGCTGCAAAACGTCAGCTTTCTCCCAATCCACATGACAGTGAAATTGATCTTCCTGTCCAGAATCCAGGCCTGTTGGATAATCCCAACAAGACTGAAAGCATCACGTATAGAAATGGAAGCTGTTCACATACACTGTACAACACCTCTTCAGGAATCCTTTCTTCCCTACAGCACTTGGAAAATGGACACGATTTCCAGGACAAAGACAACCACTGTTCCTGATTTTACTTACATTGTGTTAAACAACAACAACACACACACAAACAAACACAAAAGCCCAAATGTGGATACGTCCATTCTCCAAAGATATTTTATCTCCACAAACACTGACGAATTGCTTTGAAAATTTTCATCTCAACTCGGACCACAAGCCAGCAATACTTGTGTCTTCTCAAGCAGTGCATGCTATCATATTCTCCTCCATTTACTTAAGTGATGTCATCATGTACAGATATGAATACCTGAATGTAGGAGAGACCCAAGTCCATTACAGAGAATTTTTGGGGAAAAATAATATTCAAATATTTTTACATTTCAATTATCAAATGGGAATGTTATGAACACAAACTGAATTGTACAACATTCATTTGAATGATTATAATTCACATTACTTCACAAGGAGTCCCAAGAGATGACTAAATTTGGACTCGGGCCATTTTCATATTCAGGTATCCATACACATAACTTAATGTTGTGATAGTTCAATACACTACAGTACATAGTGCACTTTAATGATTGACATCTCATGCTTAGCACATGATGAGAATACTGCTGACAATTATACAGAAGTGTAGCAGACTTATTATTGAGTGCACATGAAAATGGAGAGACAATTGCTAAATAAATTATAACACATCATGTGATAATCCTGTTAAAGGCATTACATGTATTCTAACGGTACACTATGGTAAATGAGGGAAGAGAGGTCCTACTGTTTGGCCACACACTCCTTAAACTTTGATCTGAATGTCTTTGTACAGCTGTACAAAAAAAAAAAAAAGAAGAAGAAGAAATAGAAGTTATCCTACTTTTTTTCCTCTTTTTTTCTTTTTTTCATGTGAAAATGTCAGTGGTGAACACATTGTTTTCTCACCAATGTTGCTTTTGTTAAACTGTTTTCCTTTCACATAAAAATGTAATTGCCGACAACATCAATTTCTCAACTCCTAATTCTTCGTAGCAGGGACAGTATCTGAAATTTTGTGAACAAATACAAAGTGACAGCTGTAGATGAGTAGTACCATCTTAATATGAATATTATTGACAATAATATACCATCTCTTTAACATAATGTAGATTGTTAATTATCACCATTCTGGTAGTTCGTACAGTTTTGGTTGAGATATAATTTCAGGTTTCTAACATTTTTTGGTGAGATAATGAGAAACCTCTTATGAAATATGAAAAAGCATGTAATATTATGAGGAATTCAACGTTTATTTGATGAAAATTGGTTTTGAAATGGCTGAGATATCCAAAAAAGAGCAATTTTAAGAAAGTGTGGGACCCACACTTTATTACGATCGCTTTGTTTTACTTTGTTTTTGGATGTTTCATTCATTCCAAACCCGATTTTCATCAAATAAACTTTGAATTCCTTGTAAAATGGTATGCTCTGTACTATATCATAAGTGTTTTCTTGGTATCTTGCAAAAAGTTAAAAGCCCAATTCTCAACTCCACCAATCTATTCCTATAATATCAAACCACTTTTTTTCTTTTTTTCTTTTTTTCTTTTTTTTTTGCTTTGATTAGTTGAACTGGGGACAATGCCAAGTATGTACAATTGTATATACTCTACAATGTGACAACAAACTACTACCTGCCTATTAACATAGAAAGGAAAATCTGATCATTGTAATCAACATCACAGATTTATTCTAGCACTAAAATCAAATTAAATGTTTGTTATGTAACACATTGTATCTGAAAGGTATCATATTGAGGCTATGCAGCATGAAATAGCCAATGAATGTGAGTAATGAATTTAATGGACTCAACAATAAACATGTCCACAGTTTTCAATGGAAAGAAAAAATAGTGGATAAAAAGAGGAAAAGATCTACAGAACTGGCTTGTAGCACAAGAACATACCCGCTGAAAATGCAATGCTTATCTTTGTCAGGTGTATTACATTTGCCTTTGAACATGCAGTGCACTTGTATACAACTTGCAAAATGTTGGAACTTTATCCAATAAAGCCATACCAGTATGTAGAGAAATAACAAAGTGGAAACATCAAGTCTACATACAGACTGTAAATGCACATAACACGATGGTGCTCAAATTTCAAGAGACCATCACATTAGATTCAATCACACATACATGTAGCTGTGATATCAAGACAATGAGCAATACTGGGAAGAAGCATGCATATTGCCGACACAAAAAGGCGGAGCTTGGTTCAGCAGACAACATTCAACACCGGGCCCAACACCACCTACCGGAAATATGTCATAATTTTGGGGTTAACCGCAGACAAAACAACAACATCGACTGATTTCAGGTTCAGTCTTATTGCCGGTACTAGTGCTGAGATAGCACTACTGTAAAAGTGGAAATTTTCGCGGTGTTGAAATTTTAGCGCAGAAATAAAAGCACGCGAATATTTTTGTATGCCATGTGTTCCAGTAGTTGATGTATTGATTCCGCGGAATTAAAAACACGCGAAACTCTTCTTATCCGGCCAAGCGTGAAAAATTAGTCGCGCGAAAATATCCATTTTTACAGTAACTGTAAGCACTAGCAACTAACTTGAAATCACCCATTATACTATCTCTTCATGATGGAGGACCATTAAACTTTACCATTATCCTTTGCGCTAGTGCAGTTTTGCACCAGGTGCCTAAATTCCAGTTTTATGGCATAAAATTCAATCTTCAAGGTGTGAACACCTTTTCCCAACTCTCTCTGAGGTTGTCGTCTCTTTGAATCATCAAAATGGTGAATTTTCACCTCAAAATTAACATCGACAATGGTACACATTCCATGCGATACAGTCTGTGGTTGGATCTGACTGCAGCGATCTCAAATCAATCACAGCGAGTTTTTCTATTATCTTTAAGAAGATAATTTTGTTTCCACTCTCCATCAGCTGATACCTTGCCTGGTCCAAATCTTGATGTAGAGTGGTTGTATTATCAGCATGATTAGGCCTCCAGATCAGTTGAATATGCCTTGGGTTTTGTTTTTTTTAATGTGATATTGCATGTGTGTTAGTACGTGTGTACTAACATTAAATGAAATTTAATGATCATAAGAAAGTGTGTGTGTGTGTGTGTGTGTGTGTATGCATTCTCCTATCTTTCTATCTTCTTTTATTTTCCAGTACTATCTTTCTTTTTCCTTTCTATTTTTAGACCCTTTTTCCTTCCTCCCAACTTTTCTTCATTTCTTTTTCAATGTTATTTTCTTCTTCTGTCATTCATTTCCTTGCTTTAATACATCTTTCCCTTTCACTACATTTAGTTTCTATCCTCTCCAACCAACCAATATTTTTTTTTCCTTTTGACAAAGTCCTTCCATCAATAAGTATCTTTATTCTTTCCTTTTTGTACAATACAATTCCGTTTTCCTTCTCTATTCATTTTTTGGTAATTAGTTTTTGATCTATAATCTCTCTTTCTCTCTTCTTCTACATTCAATTTAATTCATCATTTCCTCCTTTCTTTTTTAACCCATTTGTCTCTTCTTTCTTTCCTTCCTCTTTTTCTTTGCATTTCAAAGCTATTTCTATCTTTAAAATCTTTTCTACTTTCATTTTTTTTTTATTTCATTTTTTTTTTTTGGGGGGGGGAGGGGGGCTTTTCAGTGCTAAATCTTTGCATTCATGTATTTTCTTTTGCCCTTTTTCCCATCCTTTCTCTTTATCTTCCCTCCCCCCCCCCCCCCCCGTGTTTATTCTCTCCTCTTTGTCTCTATCTCCTGTCTTCCCTCTCTTTCTCTTTAATTTCCAATCAACTAAATTCTATAATTCGCTATTTCCAAGATCAACATAAAATCACATTTTTCGTTCTTATTTCATCCAAAAACACACACACACAGGCACATGCTACACAGAACACTCAACACCTCAATCAACCACTTTGTAAACAAACAATACCATAAACCTTAAGAAAAGCTGATTGAGGGTAAGGGGAAAAAAAAGTACCGTACAGTGTAGTTACATGATACATTGTATAGGTAAACTCGGCCACTTGTAATGAGGGCACTAGTGGCGGAGTTAGTAGTTTAATATACAATACGGTATATCTTTTTAAAGATCCCATAGTCAACGATAGTCATAGAAAAACTCACTTTGATTGCTACATTCAGATCCAACGATCAACTGTACTGTGCACTGCCGTGAGAACATGTATCAATCATGCATTCATGGATTTTGATGTGAAATTTCATCATTTTTAGATTTTTAAGTGACAAGCCCAAAGTCAAAGAGAGACGGAAAAAGGGTTTCACATATTAATGTACAAAAGGTAAAGATTGAATTTTGAATTCAGGCACAAGGTGCAAAACTGTTATCCTTTACAACTAACGTTAGTTCTCAAATCATCTTGGATCCATTGCAACTTTTCTACTGCAAGACTTGGCAGTTACGGTAATATTACGGTAATATTAACGTCCTGCACGGAACCAGCAACAGACCCCAACACATTCACTGTTACTGGTTAGTTACTGCACTGGCACTGGTTACAGCGCACCGGAGTTTAATATGACATGGATCCATTGCTGGCTGGCTGCTATCCTCCACCAGTACCAGTCGAGGTGGGCTAACGTGTAGAATCTACCTCCTAACAGTTGTTAGACCTAGCTAGCTCGTTGGTATCCCGGCCCGTACCACCACTGGAGGTCAAACGTTAACGTTACTACTATGTTACACAGCACAGACGGACAAGGCATGGGCGGCAGACGAGCAGCTCGCTGTCGCGTCGTAGGACTAACCTATAGTAGACTGCACCATATCACATTCACACGGCGGATAGTCACCGACAGTCGCCTTTACCTGCCCAGCTTGTGACGCATTGTTTCGCTGCACGAAAAGGAAAGTTCAATTCTTACCTTACCTAGCTAAAAATTCATTAATCTACAATATGAAATGGAAAACTTACCAATAAATTCAGACGACAGAACAAATTCAGTGAGAGATAATCATACGCATCCGAACGCCATTGACAACAGCATAGCACGTAACTCTTTGCGATCGCGAGTCAATTCCAGTGAGAGTATGCCCTCTGCGGTGATATTGCATGCAGCCGGCCGGCTGAGCGTACTGTACTTGCTCGCTGCGCTAGTACCTCCTTGGTATCGCTAGCTAGCCCAGCTAGCCGTCCGTACCGTTTTCAAGCCGCCGTGTTTGCGACTCGAGAGTGTCGATGCCATGCTTCGGGTAGGTGTGTGTACGTAACCGTACGGGTCACGTCCATTCCGTAAACCGTCCCGTGCGTGGGGAAATCGAAATTTATATCCCGCGGGAGAGATTTGAATGGCTGAAAACTTCCCAAACACTTATCGTGGTGAGTTTGATTTGAAACTTATCAGTTAACTCTACTCATACCTCTCTTACAATCCTTGAAGCCAGGGTAGACTTTAGAATCTATAACTTCTTCGTCGTGTTTCATCCAGACCATCTAACTAACTGTTACTGTAATAGATAAGACAGTAGTGTTAGGATCTTTGCTGTTGTAGACCACCTATGGTACTTGGTAGGATCTCAGTTGACCGAAAGATCGGTCTGTAATCAAAGACTGTATCTGTCCATCGGGGAATGTTCCGCGGAGACTACGTCTGGCTTCACGGATCCCCTGGAGCTGGAGGACAGCGTCAATGGCGATATATAAAAGAGTCCTCCGGACAGACGGATCTTTCTGTCTAGGATCTCAGGCGCTCATTTAGCTTGTATTGGGAGCGTTGGGGCTGGTAGTTACTTGCGGGTGTAAGGTAGTCAAAGAGGGGTTTACTTGCGTGACTTGTGTTGTTGATGAGTCGTGTTATTCATCATTGCACAAGTTTGAAAAAATATCATAACAACACGTTTTGGTTACTTGCCTTAGATCTTCTTCTTCAGCATGTTCAGTGGTATTGTCCAACGTCCATTGAATTTAACGGCCGTTAGATCTTAAAAATACCACTGGCACTAGATGCCTCAATCCAGTTGAGTCGGGCATGACAATACACCACTGCCACTCACTCACTGTCACCGCATGCTGCAGTAATGCACTGCCACTAGGGGGTCTAGGGGTGGCCGGAGGCGGTGACTATGGGTGGTTGCCTGAACATTACTGAAAGGCAGTGTACCGGTTTATCTACAAGTACAACCACACACATGTCTTTACCATCCAGCCACACAAGTGTGGTTGTACTTATGTAGCCATGGCCTGAGACGCTGGATACAGCCACACGCCCGTACTGTAACACTCTTACATAGAATTCTATCCACACACATGCATGGAGAAGCTGGATATCGCCACACATTTGGGGAACTCGCTGCACCGTTAGCGCCCCATGAACACATCCAAGGGGTGCACAATTGCCGAACACCACACAACCAGCTCGCTCACAAGAGTGATGAAAGAAGGATAGGAACCTAACCTCATTTTTTTTTTCGCTCCATTCTTATTGTATTTGTTTTTTACGATGGATTTAAAATCAGTAGCGAGGTTTCAGCTGTCGCTAAATTGTGAGACTTTGGAATTGACATTGCTAGTGCTTGTGATAGAAAACATTGTGACTTGTAAGAATCTGTCTTTTGTTCTCATTGTTATAATGGAAGAGCACGTACGCATGGATTACAAATACACATTGTTCATTATGGGAATTTTTATGCCTCTCACACGAAGTGTCACCAGGGGCTTAATTTTGGGCTCTCCTTCCAACCATCCTTCCGTCTTTCCATCTGTCTGTGACGGCATAGCTTCAAAATTATTTGAGGTACACTAGATTATGTATGTATGAGTGGACAAAATTTGTGCCTATCAACTTTTCTGAAGCAGATAACTGGTTCAGAATAAAGAAAAATAGTTTGAAACTGCAAGGCAGTGTGCTAATGTTACATTTTGTGTGTGTGTGTGTGTGTGTGTGTGTGGTAAAAATCGTTGATATCTCTTTTTTTCCCCAGGAATTTGACTGGTTGCGCAGAGCATCTGGCATCATGAGGCTTCCATGTGATGTGGAAATCCAAAATAGAATGCTGCCCTCTCATGGCATGGCCAAGAGAGGCAGGACAACGAGAGCTTCCTTGGTGATAGGACGAAGGCCAATGACGAGCAACAAAGAAGGCAGCATTTTTCTCGCTGTATGTACAGCAAAGGATAGAGATGGGGCTAAATACTCTGTAAGTTGAATCGTGAAATTCTCTGCTTCGCTTAACCCGTTTAGGATGGGCTGATTTTACTTCAACACGCATTTCCCATGGACACCTGCCCGAGTATACTCGGGACTCATCCTCAACGGGTTAAGATTGTGTGTACTATGTAAGTCAGAAGAAAAGTGCTGTTCATAACAATGCTTCTTGCCATAAGCTCCACTGTAGTGTACACAACCTTTTCCTCATTACAACTGAAATCCTTGAAATGTGTCTAGAATGCATAAACATAGGGTGATGTTTTCATGTTAACCTCATATGTTTTTAGTCATACCGGTAATTATAAACGTTGGACTCTTTGTGATCATTGTCATTGGGCAATAAATGTCATTGAAAAACTACACATAGTTTATTTACTTGGGCCAAAGTCACAATATTTATGATAAAATAAAAAACATAATGCATCAATTTAGTCACAGAAACAGCATAAAAGAGGGCGTTATTATCCAGGGGAATTTATCAGATTTCAACATCTCCCGGAATGTTATCAAAGTATTCATAAAGTAGTTACTCATTTATAATGCAGGGCTCGACACGGTGGCCTGGTGGCCCAGGGCCACCAAAAAACGTACGTCGGGCCACCAAAATTTCAGAAATGAAGAATTTGGTGGCCTGATCGGGCCACCAAAAAAGGTCAAATGTTTGCCTTTGGGCCACCAAAAATAAAAGTTAGTGTGGAGCCCTGTATAATGCATTGTCATTCAATGTATATGTTTCTTTGTACAGTGTATGTACATGGTGCCCAGGTTTCATGTTTGGACGTAGTTGTTAAGTATTGCTCACTTTAAATATAGCAGTCATACTGTTTTTTGTGACATTAATTGTCTTTTTGTCTTTCCATTGTTTATTTTCAGTTGAAAGGAAATGTGGAGAAGATCTTTGCTCGCTTTGCTCAGGAAGGGAAAGCAACTCTACGCCTGCAAGAGCCAGCACAAGACGTGTGCATCAGCAAGGTACACATCAAGAGCCAAGAACAGTGGATAGATTTGTTTGTGATTATTATATGAGCTTACAATTGCATACTGAAGGCTACCAGCTGGTTCCAAATGGGTCATGAGGAAGTGCTGAGTGAAATTTGTGCATAGACAAGCTTAAAGGTCATAAATGATGTGTAAGAATGCAGATTTAGGTAGCAACGTTCTTGTTGTGATTGAAGGTCAGTGTAATAATGGTAACCTCGCCTACGCTGGTAATCCTACCAAAAAAAAAAAATTGAACAACATTTAGTCAAACATTCTTGACACACAATTCTTTGCTATAAATTCCTTTGATAAGAGGCAAAATGGGATGTCTTGGCCATTTTGTCAATGTAAAAATGGCATTGTGCTTGCTTTGCTTTTTCTTCTATCTACTGTAAAAGTGGAAATTTTCGCGGTGTTGAAATTTTCGCGCATTTCGCGCAACCAGAAACTAGCGCGAAAATAAAAACACGCAAATATTTTTGCTTGCCATACGTTCCCGTGCGTGATGTCTTGATTCCGCGGAATTAAAAACACGCGAAACTCTTCTGACCCGGCCTAGCGCGAAAAATTAGTCGCGCGAAAATATCCACTTTTACAGTATCTGATGCTGAAAAGCATTTAGTCTGAAATACAAACGATATTCAACAACGGAGGGTTCTCAAGGTAACTTGTTGGATTGTACCATTGAAAGAGAGACACATTGCCTGGCATTGCCCAATTGATTCTTTCAAACCCCTGCTATAGGCTGACCCACTGCAGTTGAAAGCATTCCTCACAGCAGTGAACATGGCTCACAGAGACAAGTCCATCCCCAACGTCCAGCTGTCCAGTCTGGTTCCAGCCAAGCAGTCCCAGGTTGAGCGTCCTAAGACTAGTGTGGTGGTTCGATGCCCCAGGGACTACCCAATCACAACTAGCTTTCCAAAGACTATGGAGAACCTACAAGTCAATGGTGAGTTGTATCTATTCTTGAGTTCCACCATGGATAATAGCAATATTAGCCTCAACAGTTTTAAATTTCATGCAAGTGTTCTTCCTACATACGACATATTGACTCTGCCTCAAGTTTATTTCCCACAAGTGTACAGTGGCGGATCCAAGTGCCCCCCTTATTTTTGGAAAATGAAATAAATAACAAGAAAAAACCTGAAATATTTTAAAGACTAAAAGTTGCGCTGAAGCCTCTTTTTTTGTCAGCCGATGAGACCTGGAAGTGAGGAAAAAATTGCACAGGAGCCTTTTTTTTTTTTTTTCTGTTGCTTGTCAGTAGATTAAACCTGGAAGTGGCACCACAAATATTTGTTACACCCCCCTTTACGGAATTCCTGGATCCGCCACTGGTGTAATCTGACACTAAACATTTGTGTCTGAGACTACAAGATACAACAACCAGACATGTCACATGTTGCTTATATTTGTAACTGCAATGATTTTATGTCCATTTTTTCCTCTTCATAAGAAAATACTTTGTATACCTGTGACATTCAACTTATACATTTCTGAACCATCTATAGCCAGTGCTAATTGTCTGTGTATAAAGACTTAATTGTAACTTTGGTAGGTTGTTTGGACTTGTCTTCACAGATTGCAGACTGAAGAAAGTGGATAGTAGAATACTGCAGGCAAAGCACCTGAGATTGCTGGACCTGAGTTTCAACATCATCCACACCATCCCTGACACACTGAACCAACTGGCACACCTCTCTGAGATCAACTTCTCCCACAACCAGCTGCAGCACTTCCCCGCGAGTCTGTGCCAGGGCCACTTGACGAGAACTCTGCAGTATGTCAACGTCTCACACAATTGCCTCAAGGGACTGCCCCACCAAATCACCAACCTGGCCAGTCTCGTGCGACTAGATGTCTCACACAATGACATGGAATCCCTGCCTGAGAACTTTGGTCGTCTACGTCAACTCAGATTCCTGAATGCCAGCCACAACAAACTGAGCTTTGTTCCCTTCTCATTTATGGAGCTGCGAATGGACGAGATTGACTTGTCCCGGAATGAATTTGATGCCAATGCCACACAGATGTGCATATTTAGGACTACAGAGCATTGTGGACCTGTGCCCAGCTTGCTTGAGTTGGTTGGAAGGACCATTGTCACCAAAAAGTGAGTAGTTCACAATCCATTGATGTAGCATGATGAATTGCTGGTGTACCTTCGTGGCAATCTTGTGCTGTAAAGTTTTCTATGAGATTCTCTCAGCTCATCATTTCACAGGTTTAATTTTGTGCTTTAATAACGGAGTGCAGATGATATAGCTTTGAAGATTTGAAGAAAAATTAGCATGTTTGTATCATGTGGGTTAGTCAAAGTACTTTGAGAAAGCATACCTTAAACTTGAATCTTCCATGGTAGCCGTTTTTGCTGTGTTATCAACAAGCCCAATGCGTGCATATAGCACAGTTTTTGTACCTCATGGTCACAGTGGCTAATCAGTTTATATGTCACAGCCTCACAAAATCACATTTCCCTACACATCATAATCATCATTGCTTTAACAGTGTTCAGTATTGCATAAATATAGCAAATTTATTCCAGCAATCATGCTCAGAATGTTCTGTCATTCATTTATACACCTGTTGAGAAACATTACAAATGGTCCACTGTCACACTATCAGGTCTATTCAGTGACCGATTGGTATTTTACCAACCCATAAAATGTCGAGGAATGTTATTCTGATTGAAAGAATCTGTCAGTGCCCATGATGGAGTTTGTTATGCTTGCAATCTTTGTACATGTCATCTAAGCGGGTGACCACATGAGTTTTGGAAGGGGCCATGATTCTAGTTGTCTCTCTCTCTCTCTCTTTCTTTCAGGCTTCCCTTCCAGGAAGGTGAGATTCCAGTCACTTTGTGCTTCTACCTCTCCCCCTCCCAGTGGCACTGGTGCTACCACGGGTCACCAATAAGCATTGAGCGGGAACCTCACGGCACATTCTCCAAACCCCTGGACCTATCCCGGGTGGCACACTCCGTGACCTCGTCAGACTTTGGGCGTCGTTCCTCCCTGGTGCCTATGAGAGGTTACCTGTGTTCTCGTGACTGTCAGCTGGACTTCATGAAGAATAGTAGATACATTTGATTTGCATCCCAGACGGTACAAGAAAGTCAATAAGGAAAATTGTTTTGTTTTTGTACTGTCGACCTGTGGGACTGTTTGGATTGGTGCAGTTGAGAAAAATCCCTCTCTCTTCAAAATCTTGCCAGGAAAGATGTCATGGAACCACACCTATCATCATGCAAAGTTGTTCACTAAGAGTGCGCCATTATGGGATAAATATAACAAGAGCTAAGCAATGTATTAGTAACTGTTTAAGTTACATTCAGTGTGAGTGAAATCAGGCAGAGAGTCACAAAGTGGTGACTGTTTTGTCTGTAAGGCATTGGTTTTAGTTTGCCGTGGGAACATCTAAACTATGTTGTGTCAAATTTGTTTCTGTAAAACCAGAAATATTTGTCTGCATCTTGATTTTGCGAGAGCCAAGATTTGCAAAATTAAAATGCATGCGAAAAGTTGTCTACACTGTATGCATTGAATGCCAATGACAATTTGCGAAAATGTCATGCCGCAAATAAGGCCATTGCCTCCAATTCATGAAAATTTCATGCCGTGAAAATATCTTGCTTTGCGTTATTCAGACCTCATGGTATTATGCTTTTAACATTTCACATGTCTTATTGTAGGTTTTCATGTTCCTTGTGCGTTTGCTGGAAACCTGCTTAGGATACCAACTGAAATGCATGGTATTTTCATACTTTGGTATAGGAAATTGGTCTGTTCTCCACATTTGTTGAAGGAAAACTGTATCATGTTCAAAGTGAATGACATCTAGTCATGCAATACCATTGCAGTTGCGTAGAATGGCAAAAGGTGCAATTTATCCGTTATGGAGTTGCTATATGTACTACAAACTAGGATCAACCTGCCTGCACCAAAGCAACTAACTCAGTTCAGAGGGACACTGCTCAATTAACGCAGCATTAGTGTGGCCAATGACTTAACTGTTTGAACAGTGAACTTCAGTTTTTGTACAGTTTACATGTTTTCTTTGTATTGTTGTGGTATGTAAAAGGAGTGTTGTCAGTGACTATAGAAAAAGATCTATTATGTTCTAGTTTCTTGTTTCTTGTGTGACAGGGTCAAAAGCTCAAGTGTACTTTTGGATATATTTGCAAGTGAAATTCAACTTAGAATCCCCTGTATATGGCAATTACCTTACAGAATGGCAGTGCAGATGTGTAGTTAAGACCACTTAAAAACAAGAGGCCTTCAGGTCTAGTGCTCACTTTAGCAGTATACTTTGCCTTCATTGCACTCTGCCTGAAGCAAACTACGTATCTCGAGGTCTGGGGATGGCTGCAGGCCCCTTGGGCAACCCCTTCCTAATTTGGGGTATTTGGGTCCCACCCAAAGGGTCCCCTGGGGGCCCCCACCACCATTTGTACAAACTGTAATCTCCTCCCTACACCGATGATTCCTTGATCCTTGTCCTTGAATATGGGCTATCCAGCCAACTTGTCAGATGGAAAATGAAAACAAACAAACCAGATTTGGTCAAAGTCCTCTCTCTTATTGTCAAGAAAATGAAAATGTCAAAAATTATTAAGATTAGCTAATTTGGGGTATTTGGACCTTACTCTTGAGGCTACCCAATGGGGCACCACTACCATTTGTACAACCTAGAATTCTCCCCCCCCCCCCCCAATCTTTAAGTCCTGCCAAGTTTGGTTGCAATTCAGCCACCTGTTTTTCAAGCTGTTATGTCAAAAATAATAAAACTGCTCATTTTGGGTATGTGGGCCCCATCCTAGGGGCCCCATATAGGGCACCACCACCATTTGTAAAAAATTATGATTCCCTCCCTCGTTTACGATTCCTGCCAAGTTTGGTCAAATTCCACTCTCTTATCTTCAAGAAGATGAACGTGTCAAAGATTATGAAAATTAGGTTATCAATATTTGGAATATTTGACCCCACCCTAGAGGCCCCCAAGGGGGCACCTCCATTTGTACAAATTGTGATCCTCTCCCCCGTTTGATGAACCCTGCCAAGTTTAGTCAGAATCACCGGTTTCCCACGGAGATAAAATTGTGAAAGAGTTGAGACATGATGCATGGCAGATGACATGAATGGCATGATTGACAGTGGATGATGAGCAATGGGTGGCAAATGATTGCAATGGCTTACTTGAGCCAGTCATTTCTGCAGATTTAAGTACAATCACCATTGTTTGATATGGATGTAGACAAACAGGAACACAGGATAAAATCTCTTACATTACAATATCATTTCTGACCTCTGAAAGAAAGTTGCCCAACGACAAAGGTTTCTACTGCCAATGCATCCCCAATGAGGCGGTAGTGACTAATTACAAAACAGTTCTACGTATTACCTACCTTTAGAGAACATTCATTGTAGCCCACTGAACAAAAATTGAATTGTACGGGTAGCAAGGCATCCTACTATACTGTAAAAGCACATGAAAATGAAGCCTTCAGTGTTTTACAGGCTAATCAGCCATTGAAAGTACTCACTGTAAGATGAAATTGTAGGGAAAGTCGGACTTAATGCTAGTGCATGTTCCTTGTCAAGTTACTCGTTCTGAAGACGAGTGAAATATTACTCCCTCTATTGCCTGTTATTGAAGTGTTGTCGTTAATCTCTTGACGGATACCAACCTGCAAGTAGGTAAATGTATCACCTGATGTGCAGAAATGTGTGGTTACCTTTACCTTCCATCACAGGAGATATGCATTCTATGATAACATCTTTAATCTATGAGGTGATTAATCTTTGTACAATAAAGTAAGACATGCCTGTACATGGTTCTCAAGAAGGAAGGAGCTGGAAGGCTTCGGTGCTAACTTCTTGTATCCATGCAACAGTGTCCCTCACTGGTCATCCTCAGTCCAGCTTGTGATTACAAGAGCTGCTTTCACAGCATGGAAATTTTCATGAATTTTTGCATCCAACTGAATTATCACAATATTTGGTATTGAGTTTATCAGAAGATATTAGTAGAGTGCAAAGTATTCTCATCTATGAGCAAAGTTTGCCGACATTTGACTTGTGCAGAAAAGAAACTAGGTAAGTTTCAACTTTCACAGTGGCTGATTCTGCAGCATTCTCAGGACATTTCTGATTACGATGATGATGGTATCAACACTGATTTTGTAAATTTACCAATAAATGACAAAGAACAAATGCAAAAGAAAGCCCTGTCTTCATTGCATGTTTTAAGAATTGTTTTATTTATCTGCCTGTACATGTGACATATGTTTCAGAAGTATACATCATTTCTCAACTGAGAAACATCGATTGAGCAGCTTGGCTCACTGCGTGATTTTCCTTTCAATGGTTGATATGTTTCACAAATATTTAAACACATGAGTCTAAAAGTCATCATCTGGACATATACTCTATTTCTGATCCTGTACAGATAGAAGTTCATAGATTATAAACAAGTGTTTAGTATCACTCCTGTGATTGCCTCTTCAATTGCAATATCTCTCAAGCAATAACTCATATATATATATTTCTTATCTCTCAAGATTCACTCAGTGTCTTGACAGTTTCCCATGTGCAGTAATAGAAGACATCTATGCAGGATACAAGCACTGCAGCATTTCTCAACGTGCTGCACACAGGTGGACAAAATACAACAAAAAATCATTTGCATAAGAAAACGACATACATACACACAGTACATAATCCTCGATAGTCCAATAGTCTCTACATGATGAACAGATTTGGTACAGTAACTAGCAACTTCATTTCCTGTTATGCAACACAACTACAGAAATACACATAAAAAAAAAAATAATTAAGTGGGTGTTCATCTTGCATTTGCAAGATCAATATTCTCCATTAGTCTAATACAATATGTGTCGACATTTACAAGTAAACCTTGTGCTCAAGAACTATGTGCACAGTAAATCTCATGTAGGCATAGTCAGTTGCGACACACGAGGCCGGGACTCTAGACTTTGCACTCAATTAATGACCTTCAGAGTTACTCAGAAGTCATATCTTTAACATTTGGCTCGAGACCTCACGAGCAACACATTGTAACATACTTGTTCTCTGATATATTTGTAACATTATTTGGGACAACCCACTGTTTTTAACCCACAATGTGTGCAGCATAATGCATCATGCACAGAAGGTCTTGCGTGACATCCACTTCCTATTCTAGGACATGTTAAAAACATCTTTCTGACAAAGTGAGAATGTTGCCTTGCATGTTCAGTATTCAAACACACACACACACACAAACACACACACACATACACGCACAAAATCTAACGAGTGCACCCTGTTGTACACAAGAACCATTATCTGCTACAGCTTCTACGCTGATCAGCAGTCTAGAACAGATGGGAGTAAACTACTATCTACTTGGCTTCCAGTTGAAGAGACTTCTTCCAAATCTGGCCTCTGCATAAAACACAAACAAGCTAACAAAAAGAAACTCATTAAATAGCTTCTCACTTTCCCTCTAGTTTAACAATTAAGAAGCAAGAGTGTATCAAATTAATTATAGGTGGTTTTATAGACCACCCAAATTATGTATGCTTCTATATGAAATGTATCAACTCAAATGAGTCAGTTAATGCACATATATCATTTTCAAAAGCAACTATTAATGATTCGACCAGTTAACTACAACAATAAAAAGAAATTACATGGGCAGGAATTCTGACATGAATTCCGCTGTAGAGGACATTGTGTGAAGACATTAACAATTCAAGAACAATTGAAGTAACTTAAAGTTTTCCATCATCATAAACAGCATTTCTTTTATATAGGACCTACAGTTACATCATCAGCCCTTAATGTGCCAAGGCACTAAGCTAAACATGCCATATTTCTTTATTTCAAGCCATCTGATCTCGATTTGGTTGTACAACTGACAAGCCTACTCAGGTGAAGCAATGGGTCTCAATCTAATAGAATGGTCACAGTGATACCGTAGGGATTAGAAGGTTAGATGGTCTCCATTCATTGACAGTTATTCACCAGACATTTGAGCAAAGCAGAGAAGAAAGCACTCAAACATACATGTCAATCAGTGAACAATGCACTGTAAGGGTTAAGCATTTCTGTCTCTCAATATGCCACATCAACTCTTTCTGTCAGTTTACATCCCATGACATTTCTTTAAATTACTTCCTTCTGTTAAAAACAATCTTTGTCATTCACTGGCATTACCTTTAACCCTGATCTACACGAGATGATCTCACTTGACAATGCAAGCATAACATATTGCAAATAGCATTACGAAAAATGTTATAGTTTGCTAAGCTACAAAGATATTCAGTAAACGTTGTCACAAAGTTGTCCCTTTGCAATGAAGATAATGTGCCATATTAAATGTCTGGTGTAAGTAGCCACCCACATGAACCAATGATAGTAATACACAAGAAAATGAATACAAGGAAACTGAAGAATGAGCATTTGGGGCTTTTTTCGCCTCCATTTTCAGTTTGTGTTCTTGCACTTATTTGGCATCAAAGTCCTCAACACATATGATATATTCTGGACTGGTCACCTTGAAATCTCACTGGTTTAGCTCAGTCACACCTGACACACCACACCACTCACATCTCATATCTACAAACACCATCAGGAAAATCATTCTTATCAGAGTCATACACTCTTCCTTACAAGAGAACAGGACATGAAGAAGATAGAAGTTAAGAGTCAAGACAAGAGTACAGTACTGCAGTGGTTTGTAATACTTCAACTCCTCTCTCTCCCAATAGAGAGACTCGCAGCCGATGTCTTTCAAGTCTTACCAGGTTCTCTCTAGATATCTATACACTCCAGCTGCCTGTGCGTTTGACACCATTCACATGTCGAGTATATTTCTGAATTTGTCCAACACCATTTGCTTTTAGCATTCTGATATCTTATTACTAAAATTATACATCAATCAATATGCATGAAACTATCGCACCTTGTATGAAAGTAGATATGAGCATTATGACGCATGCTAATGAGGTTATTTTTGCTTTATCAAAGATTGCATTACCTTACACACACACAGGATTGTGTATGCATAAGTGTCATTGAACATAATTTCCAAATTGCATGCCTTACAATAAAAGTTTACATATATAGCTCTTAACATACTCTGAATAAAATTTGATAAAGCATACAGGTATATTCACATCTACACATTCAAATTAGTACAGACTGCTCTGAACACAAATATTCATATGATGACAGCTCTAAATACACACAATCATCACCATGTAGCATCACTTTAAAACCAAAAGAAGTAGTTCACATAGGTCACAAACAGTTCAAGAATATAGTTAGTCAAATATTTGGATTACAAACTTTCCCAAGGACAATGAAAGATAGAATCACTGGCAGCCTTTAAGTCTGCCATCACTAAGCCACAGATATGGCACAATGCCTTCTGTCACTGCATGGCCCACTGGTATGTGGCAAAATGAACATCTTGTACAGGTTCACTCGTTGATATTGTGGACATGAAGATGCACACATTGCAGCTGCAGAACAATCGGTGCAGTTCTAATCATGATATTTCCAGAGTTCATCTTTACTTCATTATACGCTGTCTATCACAATGTCAAACACGAAAGACTGGGGAACCTGCATCTCACTCCCATAGACATACATCCACTACACATCAGAGGATGGGTCAAAACAGCCCAGCCTCATCCTCCCCACCCCCAGCTGCCATCTCCAGCAGGCTGACAGGCTCGGCAATCTGGCTGTCCGCTGTTGACGTCTCCGCCGTCGTGATCTCCTGCGAGGAGGACGAGGACCCGCTGTGCTCTGCATCGTTCTCGCTGCTCTTGTCCGCATCCTCAGACATGGAGGCAGAGCCAATGTCGTTGGTGATGTCCGAGGAGAGAGGGGGTAGGACCACACCCGAAGCAAACTCAGTGGTGGTCTGAGAGCCCTCCAGCTCCAACTGATCTCTCAAGAAGTCTGGTGGTTGTAACTTACTCAGCTCCTCACGCAGCTTGGCTGTGTGTTTCTGAGGAGGGAGGTACAGAGAATTGAAACCTATTGAAAGTACTGTGGGTCTGTAACCAGCTACGAATGTCCTCTGAGCCAAAAGTTGCATGATAACGTGATGTGACAAATACCTAGTTCCAATCAGAGGACTCGCTCATTTACTGTAAACAACTGTTTACCCTTGATATAAATTTGACAGATGTGCATTCTTCATAACAAATAACAACACTCCGCCTCATAACAACTCTACAAGGATGCATAGTTTCTTATTCCATCTGCTCACATCAAATTAAAATCTTTGCCAAAAATACAACAGATGGTTTTCTATCTTCACATACATTCTAATTTTATTGCCACATTGAAATATAATCACTGTGGTCATGAACAACCATGACAACAAATTTTGTGCAACAAAAGATACATTTTGCTTTGCTCTGCGTCAACGTATTCTACATTGCCCATCCTATTAAATACAGATCTATATCAATCACATATGAAGCGATCCTCCTCAACTCTCAGATCCAGGACCAAGTTGTAATAATTGCGGTCGCTCTGACAAGACCACCACTGGCCAAAGTCTGTCTCCAGAACTCACCTTGAGGTTCTTCCAGTGGTGCAGCATACTGCGTCCCACTCTCTTGTCATTGCAGTACTGTCCCACCTGAGCTATCCATTCCTCGCACTGTGCCATCACTTCAGTCTTCTTCAGGTAGAAGTGGGTTTGGATTACCTGCAAGCCAAGCCAAACCAATTCAACCATATGGATATCAGTGCAGCAATCACACATATCAATGCATTAACATCAACGTAGACATCAATTAGAAATGCAGGCTATACATAGTACAGATACCAAAAGAAAATTAATAATAATTCAATTCAAATGAAGCTCTTTTCTCAACAAAGCATATGACTGGATGGAATGCTATGAGTCATGATCCCTGATGGGGAGAAGGCTTTGCTAGGACTGCTAACATTCATGTATCAGAACAGGAAGGCTCCAAAGAGCCAGTTATTGAGATCTTTGTGTGCAACTACATCTCACTGGGTGAAAATTATTCCTAAAATATTTCCAGAGAGCTTTCTGCAGAATGAGTCAGACTTGGCAGCTCTGCTAAACTCACATCTTTGAAAACTGGAGGAGGGTTCCTGATCATGTCCAGCATGCCCCACTCCACGGTGGCCTGCATGATGTTGGCATCATACTCTCTGGAGCTCCAGGTACCAGCCTGGGTGCCACGGGAACGCTCATAGCCTGGTTCATTGAAGTAGGGCTCAGATACCAGGATGAGTGACTGGATGGAGACTAACACCTGACAGGGAGAGATGGCAATAAGGACTTTATATAAACACCTAGATTTGTTAATTATCTATGGAGTCATGTGGCATGTCTACCAAAAAGCTAAACAGACACCTGCCAACTTCTGCTAATCAAAAAGCAGATTCATACACAGTAAAATGCACATTTTGAAGGCAAGATTCATGCTTTGGTTTGAAAAGGGAAAATTGCATACATCAAAGCACGCTAAATCAAATTTCAGAAAGCACATAATATTTTGCATCTAGAAATGTTCTTATTTGGATGCAAAACAATCATGCTGACTATAAAAACATACCACTTGGCAACCAAATCACCAACTTAGAAAGATACAAAGAATTTCTTTTTCACGTATACACTCAGACCTTCATATATTAATAATGATTTTAACAAAAATTCTACAAAGCAACAGTTGCCAAAAGACTCAGCATACCTAATATCACAAGCCATCTAAGCTACAGATTCAAATGCAGCTTTGCTACTTACTTTTCAATTTTTACCACATTCCAATCACCAGTTAGTACATGATTAAACTGGTTCTGCAACAGAATGTCTTCTACTGAAATTTGAGGAACAACACAAGTCAGCTCAAAAGTTTTCTATGCTTTCGACACAAACAAAACACATACACAAAAGATTCTATTTCCTTTAGAGAGTGAGTGAATGTATTTGACTTTACCTGCAGAAAACTGGATGTCTGTGCATTCCACTTTTCCTCTGGTCTTCCATGCCAAGTATTCAGCACACTTAAACACACCTGAAAAGACAATCATTTTTTCATTACTCTCTACCTATCATGACTGCATAGCTCTCGAGGAAACTGGCATTATTCTCCTTATAAGTCTCTCACATCATGCACGGAAATAAAGAATGTATTCTCCTGTTATTCATATAAAAAGCTATTGCCAGCATTGCACATCCTTTTACTACATAGCACTACACAATTTTAACTATCAAGATAGATTTTACCAATACAAAAATGATCAAGTAAATGAAAAGTATCTCATCATTTTGGAGATTCAATAGTATAATATAAATTGAACATATGTATCACACGTCATGAATTACAAATGAAAATAATCAAGCCTTTTCATCTGTGGATCAAAGTCAATAATATTAGAAGAGTATAAAACTTTGTATAATAACATCTTACCACTTTAACATGAGGAGTTTGGTATAGATGAAAAAACATGACATTACCATGATCTGAGGCAGACACTAGCTGCTATATGATTAGGACCTTTTCATCAGAAAGGTTTCTCTTTCTCAGTCCCATCTATGAATGTCAAAAAAGAAAGAGACCAATCTAAGTGATACTAAGTCCTCTTCCTTCTCCATCAGTGTCAATGACTTCGTACCTTGCCATCATTGTAGAGGTTTGGGTTGAATCGCACAGAGTGCTGGCCTGTGGTCTCTAGATTGACCAGCATGGGGGAGTTGGGGTAGTCTGCTGGGAAGTAAACATCAAACTCAAAGCAGCCATTGGAGTAGGGTGTGTCTGATGGACCTGTGATGAGCACCTGTGCAGAGCAAACAGTAGAGTGATGTTTATTTTAGCCTGAGAGAAGGAAGCTGGCAGTTTCCTTATTTCACAACTATAGGTGTTTATTTGTATATGTGTGCATGTTTTATTTCCTGTCTTTCTATGAGGTAGTTAAGATTTGTTTACATGAAAACATTCTTGGGCCAAAAAAATCCTTTTTATCTGTAATAATTTATCAATATGTTTCCTACTTCATTACTCATAAGAACAATGCATCAATGTAACATAAATCTAAAGTATTCATTCTCTTTATCTTGACAGGTAATAAAACAATAAAGTGAAGCCTCACAATTCTACCACTATAAAACATTGATATAATTCATCCATCAAGGAATTTATCCCTTCTTGCTGACAAGACAAAGTTTAAAGAATTACATGTTAATTGAAAGTATTAAAGGGACTGTACAGTACTGGTTGAGGTGGGGATTCATGTTTTGAACATTCGTAAGTGAGATAATGAGAAACCTCTTATGAAATATGAAAGAGCATGTAATTTTAAGAAGGATTCAACATTTATTTGATGAACATTGGTTTTCAAATGGCCGAGATATCCAAAAAAGTGATAATAATAAAAGGCAACAGGCCACGCCTTTTATTAGGATCTCTTTGTTTCACCTTGTTTTGGATATCTCAGCCATTTCAAAAACGATTTTCATCAAATAAACTTTTGATACCCCTTAGAATTGCATGCTCTTCGACTAAAAGTTAAAAGCTAAATCTTCACCTCAAGCAGAACTGTACACACCCTTTAACATGGACTGCAAAATTTCACAATTCTTTGCCATTCCATTTTTTTCAGGTATCCCAAGCAAAGGTTTAAGAACAAGGAGAGAGAAACTTAAAGGCAAAACTTCACGGACATTTCTCTACAGATCCTTGTAGATGCATGACGAATACACATGAGGGATTGTTTACATCCCATGCTGAGAGGGAGTAAGGGCTCTTTACCTTCATGATGTCCAGTCTCTCCTCATCACACCGGACAAAGACACTGGACGAGGCAGACAGTGGGAGTGAAGTGGACAGGGTCACAGCTTCCTGGGCCAGACGCCTTGCTCTGGACGCATTGGTTACGTTGCCAACGGACTTGGCATTGGACGCGTAGTGGTGTGGAACGTTGAACTGAACCTTGCCCTTAGAATCCTCTGACACCATTTGGAAAGTGTCTGCAGGCAGGAAAACAAAGAGAAGAATATATCAGAAAAGTAGCAAGAATAACTTTATATGAAAGAAAGATATTATTCAGAGGCTTGAAGGTTCAGGTGTGAGTGTCTTCAATTTGTCTCCCTCTACAAATTAAACTTGTTAAGATTGCAACTGCTGATCTGTAGACTAACAAAATAACTTTATAATTGATGTTACTGGACTCTCAAACGCAGATAAAAAGACAGGAAAAAAGACAGCGAGATATATGGATGGATAAACAAGCAGACTGATTTGGAAATGTGTTAGTTCAGTCTGTTCATCAATGGGGTGAATGATATTACTACCATTTCAACTTACAATCTTATTATCTGGCAAAATTCTATGCTTTCTCTGTTAGAAATGAAGGCAACGTCATTGCCTATTGTAGATGAAGTATGTGTGACACAGCAAATACTACATATACATGACATAAAAAAAAAAAACAAGACTTCTGGACACAATTTCTAGACAGTCACAAATATCCAAGAAAATCTATTGTAGCGGCCGAGTATTAGTTTGTTCATACACCTCCACATTATGGTTAAACAAGGAATTCCTCAACTTGCTCTGTTGAACTGTTCACTCACCGAATCTCATTTCACTCATGACAGCGATGTATTTCTCATCAGCTGTCTGTGACTGGGAAGCCTTCTGGTTACTGGCTGCACTGGCTGACATAGCTCCGCCGTCTGGGTCATTGACCTCTCCTGTGAGTAGCACATGACAGGGCCAAGAATACCTCATTATCATTCTTCTTTTATTCAATGATGTCACAGTGCAACAACAAAAAAAAAGAGACTTCCAGCAATGTCACATAATACATTCAGTCCTGCAAAAACCAAGTTTGAACATGTACGTTGTCATCGCTCATGCATTTAGGAAGGAATTGTGGTTCAACACTACATATGTTTTCCCCTTTTTTTTTTGGGGGGGGGGGGAGACAAAGAGCCAACTACAATATCATTTTGTCCTCGGTCCTGGAAGAAGTATGCTGCACATGACTCCAGCTCCATCATAAACTGGCCATCATACATTTATCTTAGTGAATGGTCACAGTATATTTGATGACTACTACCATCGCAAACACCCAAATACTTGGAAGAAGATTCCTTGAAGGATCTCTAGCCATGCAAGCATGTGTGGTTATGATTTATGATAGCATAATAAAGACTCTCAGTACAGGCATACATTGCAAACCATCACTCTTGACAGTACCTTGTTTCTGTGCCAGTAACTTGCTGGTAAGTCTCTTGACCAACTCCACAGTCCTCTGGATCTCAGGCACTAGCTGTGTCAGTCCCTCGGCCTCGGCCTCCTCTTCCTTTGATTGCGATGAAGACGACGATGATGACTCCTTGGAGGAGCTGTGTCTGAGGCTGGACTTCTTACCAGTCTTGCCAAGTCTAAAGGGGGATAGATAGAGCACTCCTCCATTAGGAATCTTCTACCACAAGGAAACAGTATCCTCTTCACATCTTTAATCAGATATCTTATATACTTCAGAATCAACTCCCTGATTTTATTTTACGGTGTCATGATGATTGTGACAATCTGTCTCACTTAAGCACAAACATTCAGTGTATGTACACATAAAAAGACACATTATAACAGCAAGCATAATTAGAGTCAAACAAGGAACATTATGGGTCTTTAAAGAGTTTCACATTCTCATAAACTAGTGACAATAATCTCCACCAAATATTACAGCAAATAAGGTGAGGCACTGATGTAATCACCTTATCTGATTCACAAATGTAATTGCATGTATTACTGTTCCATGAAAGCATACAAACTTTACAATGCCACAACTTTCTTGTTTTCTGTCCAAAATTAGGGCATTTCCCCAGTTCGCTTGTCTGAATGTCTACTTGAAAACAGAACGAACCTGATGTTATTTGATAATGCTGCATAGATAACAGAGGGTGTATTGATTTGATTGCTTTTTAGAAAATTGAAACTTATTTTATCAGCCAGAAAGTACATGAGCATGAACAATTTTTTTTTTTTAGAAAGTGCTGGCATTGGACAAAACCTCTTTGTAGAACATTCTTATGAATACATGATAACACCTAGTGCCAGAATTTTTAAATAATAAATGATCTGAACAACATTCGATCTCTAAATCAATTGCTCCCCAAATAGTATGCAGGTGACACAAATATATAAGTAGCTTCCATTTTGAGCATGTTCTGACTGAGGGAAAGTTAGGTGTGGAGACATGTGACTTACTTCAGCTTGGATGTGTATGTATCAACGCATGCCTTCATATTCTCCAGGAGCCTGATGACAGACTTGTCACTATCTTGGCCCTGAGGGAGCAGTAAGTGCACTAGGAGGGGGCAGAGAGCCAAGGCACGGAGGTTCTCCAGGAGGGCACAGTACAGAGGGACGTGCCTAGACATGTCCAGCACTACAACAAACATCACAGAAGAACATCCATATACACTGGTCAGTGATTTGCTACTGTCATTACTGTATCAGCATGACGTTTTGAAGAACACCTCACCCGGTTTGGCTTGTCACTTCTGTACGATGTCATGGAAATGCATTAATCCTGCAACGGATTGGCGACCACCTTTTCACAACCAACAAAAATTCTGACTAAAAACAATACATTTGCCCCAATGGAAGTCTTACCTTGACAATATGCAATCATAGTGCTGCTGAAGGTAAACATCTGAGCACACTAAGGATTCCAAATGACTTCTAACACTTCAAAATGTATCTCTAAACAACAGTTTTGATAACAGTGTCATTCTGCACCCTGCAGATTTTCAAAAAGCAACACATGCATTCGTAATTTATGTACTTATAAGATCAAACAGAATTTATTTAACCAAAACCTCAGAATCAGATACTACACTGTTTTGACATTCTGATCTTTCAAAACCTATCCTTCACCCCTAACATGGAGAAAGACACTTTAGCTTGTTCAATCAATTTGTATACCCTACTCTTTCCTTTACTGAGAATAATTCATCCCTAAAACTCTGAGAGAATTGTCTGCATCCTGGGGTATACTGAGGTTTCCTCACCAGAGTCATTCCTGAGATAGGAGGACATGGCTGGAATGAGGCAGGACTGGGTCAGTAGCTCCACAAAGACTGGAGGGAAGATACTGGTCAGCTGATCCTCACTCAGGTCACTGGTTGGGTGTTCACTGGATCCTGCCTGCTCACCGGTGGGACAGTCTCCCATGCTGCCTGCTGGGTTGATGTAACTTGAGAGAACCTGCAGTAACATAAAGCACACAAATAGTAATGAGGTGCCGCTAGTGTCATCTACACAAAAATATAAATCTTTGTCATACTTCATGGAAGCCTTTCATGGAGCGTTTTGACCGACAAATTTGTCGCACAAATTTGCTCTTAGCCAATCAGAAGCAAAGGACTTCATTAGCTTATAACAGTTTGTCAGAAAGAATATTTGACAAAATACTTGATGAAATGTCCTCATGTCTGTGTTGTAACCTAACAAACATCCACATATACTGAACAATGTTAACTACATTTTTGCATGCCCTCTTCACTTGCCCATCATTACCCTTTTTGAAAAAAAAAAGAAAAAAAAAGAGCATGCACAACTTCTTTTTTTCTACTGGTAATCATGAAGCCACTGATATACGTTAATACATGACTGACCAAAGAAAAGGAGAGAAAAAATATAAAACATTCCTGCTGGTCTTTTCTCACTTCCTAAAAAATAACTCAGACAACACGAATGTGATTTGGGTTCCACAATTAAATTTAAAGGACATTTTTAACTTGCACAAGGACTGTGTCCTCTACCACATGCCACCTCTTCAAACAGTGGTAAAGCACCATACGAGCATACACAGAAGCCTTTAATACCTTCAGCAGACAAGTCACATGTTCCTCTTCAGCTTTCTGTCTCACGAGGGCCTCCTCCACATTCCATCCAGAGGTCGTTGACCCTGTGCCAAAGCCTGTACCTTTGGCCCAGTAGTTCTGGTTTTTATCTGCACCGGCTGTGGCAGGGGCACCATTGTTTCCCTGTTAGTTCAGGGGAAGATTCAAGAATCAAAATATGAAGCTTAATCAACTTTGAACAGTGAAATGCCATCAAAATACTTTACTTTTACTATAATACCAAGTTTATACCTTTATTGGCCACATGGATACTAATTCATAATGTAACTTGCACTATGAATGCACTGATGCTAATACAATGACCTCTCAAACACAGAAACCAAATTCTGACCACTAAAGCTCAAGGTCATCACTGTCATCTTTCCTGAATTCTTAATGAGTAAAGAGAATCAGCTCACATAATTTTGGGTGATGAATATCATTCTTCACATCTACCAGTCTAAGATAAATCAGATGTTACAGCAAACGAGATATTCTTGGTATATTAACTTACAATTGATCTTGCAATATTTAAAGTTCAGTTACACAAATAGACATGGCACAAGACTACAAAAAGGGGCAGAGAAATGAGACACATCTGTACCTCTCCTTGATTGGCCGATGCACTTCCCCTGGGTCCATGGTGGCTGAGCACCGACAGACAGGCAAGCACCAGATGAATGGCACCGATATCAAGGGTCATGCGGCGCAGCAGTACGCCATCATCGGTGGTGAGTGGAGTGGAGTCAAACAGACTGACGAGGACAGTGAAGGGAAGAGTGGGTAGGGATGCAGCCAGAGGAGATGATAGTATCTGGCCTGGTGGGGGCAAAACAGAACAGGCAAATGGTAATATCAGGTACTTTTAACACTTCTTATACATGGATTACTCATCATGACTGCTGTATAATAAACTCCATAATGTTGGTCATAAAAGTAATTGTGCCCAGGCTCTCTTGGTTTCATGTACAGACATTCACATGGAACTGTATATAGTTCTTACCCACACTTCTTATATTTACAAACTCTGTATGGTATGCATTAAGTTTGCAACATTCATGTTTACAGGTAGGATACAAAACTGTGTATTGTTTTATATCATTATTATTACTTTAGCATGCTTAATTTCTGTATGTCTGGTAGATACACAAGGCAAATGTGTTTCTAGTATGCTCTTCATGTCATCTTGCATTACACTTCATGAATTAGAGCAGTTATTCAGACTACACACCTCCATCTCCATCATCAGTGACACCCAGCATCAGACGCAGCAAGAACTGAGCCTTCTTCTGCTCCTTCAGAAGCACCTCAGCATACCCTGGCAGCCGCAGAAATAGGCCAAAGGCAGCCAGAGAGTGGGGAGGAATGGCCGCCGCTGAGCTCCCCATGCTGGGCCCTGACGTTGAGCCTTGAGGGGCGCAGGTGGAGGAGGAGGAGGAGGTTACCGTGGGAACCTGGGGAATGTTGGAGAGGTATGCCGATGGGAGCTGACTGGATCCACCAATCTGGACGTTAGGTGCATTGGAGGTGGTAGTCAGGGTACTGCCTCCCACTGAGGTGATGGTGGTGTTGGGTGGGGCCTCCATGATGACAGGATACTGTACACAACAGGAAGCAGCCATCAGTCATTCACTGTTAACACCTCATATTTTGTTTTGAAACATTGCCCTTGCACACATGCTCCTTTCTACTGTGCTAGCTTCAGCTCTTTGTGTTCTTAGAACTAATAGGAGTCACAAATCAACAATTGTTTACAATTGCTTACCAATCTGCAGTGTTTTATCACACAACTTAAATGTCCAAAATCCAACATTTTATGGCCTTAATATCGTATTGTTTATACATAGTGTATAAATGATTCGGCCAAAAACCACAAATTAAACTCATTAAGAATATGCAAGATAGCTCTTGGCAATGAAACTATTGTTCCCCATACATGTTCTTACTGTAAGAAAGAGTTATGCTCTTGGTAAACAATGTATCTACTTGCGAAAATGACACATCATTAGTACTGTCATGCAACAAAAGTTATTTCAGGGCCCACCTCAAAGTCCTCAAACTCTCCCCAGTCTTTGAAACCTAGATCTGAGCTGTACTTCCACCAGTTGGAGGATGATGATGCTGAGGACGCTCCTCCAAGCTTCTCTGAGGCACTCCCACCATTGGTGCCTGCTGCACCATTCTTGGCTTGCTGCTGGGCTAGAGGGGCTTCCTGGTAAAGTTGTGGCAGGTGCTCCGCAATCAGGGCCAAGCCTCCAAGGCGGGCAAAGACCTCCAGGAAGGATGAAATGGGAGGCGTGTCTAGGAGCACTTGGTCTGGGATGTGATCAGATTCCCCAGAACTGGCCATTGCACTTGCTTCACTGCGACCTAGAGAGCAGAAGAGAATTCATTTATGAAGGCAGGAACATTTCTGCAGCTTTTCTTGATTTAAAGAGGAAATTAAAAAAATAAAATAAAAAACAGAAAATATCTTAGCATACATATATTCTGACTACTCTAGTCTGGACAAACAGGAACCCTTGCTTGTTGGTCAAAACAGCAATTATAAATCTATACATATGCTATGGTAGCATCAACTTCAAGTGAGAACACACAGTAATGATTGTAACAGAATAAAGATATCAGTGTCAACTGTGAATGTCAATCGCAAATCCTCCAAGTCAGAGAGATAATGACCTTCTTGTGCTTCCTGTGTCTTGGAGCTATCAGTCTTGGACACACCCAGGAGGGAGGAGCTCATCTTGATCTTCATCTCCAGCGTTGGACATCCCTCTGGGAGACCACGCCCCTGCAGGATGGTGATCACCTGACCAATGGTCAGCTGACCTGGGAAGTTCTGGCTTGCCATCAGCTCATGGGAGAGGACGAGGCCAGGCATGCTGAAGGAGTTCCCAGCAGAGTTTGGGTTGGGGAAGGAGGAGCCCGAGAAGAATGGTGGCCACTGATCCATGGACTTGGAGAGGAGATCAGCAGGGAGGGATGAGACTAAGGAAGATGGCAGAGCGTTTCCTGGGAAGGAGACTGCCAACTTCTCCATGTACTTGCTGGCAAAGCTGGCTGAGGCCGTGGCTCCAGTGCTGGTTGAGGAGGACTGGGGAATGGTGGAGAAAATACCGCCCAGGTTTGGAAACTGCGATGGCGATGGTGATGATGATGTTGACAGCTTTGCTGCACCTGCCTGCTGAGATTCCGAGCTGGTCTTGGGCTTTATGTCTGCAAATGTCAGATAAGAGAATCATACATATGGTTACACAGACCCCAAATAATATCACAAACCTCTTCGCTGTCTCATATTCTAAACCAAGCAAACCAAGAAGATATCATTCAAGTTTGAAGGCTGCATTCAACAAGAATAAACATCTGATACTATTCCCTACTATGAGTAGATAAGAAAAGTTTGATGATTATATTCATTGGTGAGTGAGTGATAATATCTTACCAATAGAGTTGCCCATGTTTCCATTGATTTCCGTTTCTGTGACATCAAGCTTGTCAGGAGACAGGTTGACCATCACAAATGACTGTTTGTCAGTCTTGTTGTTATCACTGCTAGACTTGGTCTTCTTGTCTCCTTGGATGCTCTTGATGCCAAGTGTATCTAGCGAGAGACAAAGTTCACATGCAGAGAAGTCAGATTTAGGGCATACGGAGAAGATATCATCCCTCAGGTCACAAGAACTCGTATCTCATCTCATTCTCAAACATCAAAAAACCTCCAACCTGAATTATTATTATCAAAGATATTTATTTCACTTTTAGAACAAAATTATTAATGTAATCCATAACAATTTTCTACACTATTTGAGGCCAACATTGTTGCTATTTGCAAAAATGGTGAAGAAGTGTTAATCTTTTCTTTACTCTCCTGAAAATTCATGATTTTGAGATAAGAGGTCTTGTCACTCGGGGATGATATGTGCTTGCAGAAAGCAACTATCGTCACTACATAGTGTACAAGTGTAACTTTGCCATAGCATAATCTAGCATTTATTGTACAAAATGTCTCTTTTTCCCCTGTAATTTTCTCCTATATCTAACCACATATCTAGTACTAATTAGAGTGTTACTCAGAATGACATTTCATAATGTCACTAAAAGATGTTTCCAAATAGCTTTGACAGAAAACTTTACAGCATGAAACTTGCTCAGTTATCCCACAAAGACACTCACCATTAAGGTCTGAAATGAGCTGAGAACATGTTGTGGTCAGTTTGGTTTCCAGCAGTACATTCTTGTGCCCTACCCCATGGCTGGGATGGACAATGTGGCCTGTCCAGGACTGGGGCCCCTTGACCAGCTGGCAGACTGAGCTGATGGCGATAGCGACACTCTCGTCTTCCAGCATCAGCTGCAGGATAAGGCGGCGCATGAAGCCGGAGATGACGAAGGGCGACCCCATCTGAAGATCCTGCCCACAGATGACATCACAGATGACCTGTGCCAGCAGCTTCTGGTTGCTAGGATGACAGGAAGTGCAGCTGGAGAAAAATGCGATGCTCGCATCCTCAAGAGCTGTCCTCTGCGCTGCACTCAGGAGGTGCTGTCGTCGTGGGGCACCACCAAAGCTGGGCATGGCACTCAGAAGGATGGTGGCCGTGTTGGATGTGCATAGAAGAGTCAAGAGTGGGGCCCAGAAGATGACACCATCGGGAGACGCCAACCAGTCCTTGATTTCACTCTGGGATGACAGGTCTTTGAAGAAGTGTAGGACAGGAGCAACAAGGTCTGCTGTGAGAACTACCAAGGCATCAGTCTGGAGAGAGTCTGTGCTGCTCCTACGGGATGCTCCTCGAGGTGAACGTGGTGATTGGATGCGAGAGCCAGATGCCTTCAGCTTTGAAGCATCAGTCAATGGGTCACTTGAACCATTTAGTGTCTCACCTCGCATTAATTCCTTATGAGGAAAAAAACACACAAACAAAATAAGCAATACATAAAAAAGTTGCTGATGATGAAATAATAACCATTTCTTTATCAGGCAAGTCACAGGAAGAAATGTCATAGAGAAACTGAGAAATACTGCTAAGGATCTCACCTGTGCACAGAACTCAGATAGAGCTTCGGCCAAAAGGACCAGGAACTGAGAATCCAAGAGCTTCTTAGTGGCCACCTTGGACTGGCATGCCAGCGCCAACAATGACAGGTGGGCCTCGTCAATGATCACATGACTGAACTCCTGCCTGGTGATTGGCTGGTTGATGGACTGTGGTGGAATTTGTGGCGACACAGATTGGTGGAGCTGTTGTCGATTGGCTCCTTTGGTGTCATCAGTGAGGGAAGCATTCATTTCGCTGCCTTTGCTGTCATCTGTGGTAAACAAATAAGAGAGTGGGTTGCAGAAATGCACTGTGTTTGGCAGGAAATAAATGTAAGAAGTATAATATTATACTACTCAAACCAAAACACTGTCAAGAATACTTACAACACTGATTACTATATTTGATCTAGCAAATTTATTCTCTGAAACATTTTTACATGGCATGATAGAAGCAACTGTTGGTTGAGGCAGGCTCCTGCTTAGTTGTAAGATATAAGTGTTGCAATACATCGGTACGGGATCTTAATTTTGCTATAAACATGTACAGCCTAGTATGTTTGTGATAGTAAATCTACTTTGCTATTCATTAGACCATAACTTCCTATAGCACATTAATCACTAGATACCTCACTGACCCAAGAAAGTCACTCCTACTGGTTGTCATAATGTTGGCTCATACCATTTTGTTCTGTTTTATGTCATTTGGTCAAGTTCACATTGGTTTCTTTCTCATTGTGAAACTGCAGTGTCGCTCTGCTAAACCATTGCTAGTGGTTGCTGAACTAACACTAGGACATTAGCAAGCTCACAAAGAGCTTTGACCAGGGGGGCATTTCATGAAGCATTCCGTCAGACAACTTTGTCGGACAAATTTGCTCTCAGTTAATCAGATGCAAGGATTTCAGTAGCATTTAACAGTTTATCGGACAAAATATCTGACAAAATGCTTCATAAAATGCCCCCTGAACAACTCACCAGTCATGAGACAAATATTTCTGCATAAAAAGTCACCAAAGGCCCACAATTTCACCCAATAACAAAAGACACAAACCTGTGAGTGGTGCCTCTGTCTCCACGGCCCCTCCCACTACCACACCCATCCACTGCAGTAAGGAGTCAAAGTGTGCTGGTTGGATCATACACATGGCACACAGCACAAAGTCAGCTGACCTCTTGAGGGCGGAGCTCACAGGGAGGACAGTGGACCATTCATAGATGGAACTGTAGACAAACACACATAAACTTTAACTGAGGAACTCAAGTTGCCAATCTCTAGGTGCTTGAATAATGTCTCTTTACATGATAAAAAATTAGATTGTCTTTACTAGAATTACCATTATCCACTCTATGTATTTTTATTGTTTATTTGTTCGGTTATCACAAAATTTCGACATAACAAAAGAACACTGCCGGTCCAAAGGACTTCGTTAGGACAGGAGTCCACTACATCACACATCCACATTAGGTTGTACAGACAAAAACAGTTATATAATGAGCTCACATTACAAGTAGAAAGATATGAACACATAAACCTAAAAATCATTGTAAATTCAATGTCCTGAAGGATTTAAAAATAACAATATCATCATTGCTTCCAGCTATCTCACATTTTTTACTATGATCATGAGATTAGATAAGTAATTCATAATATCAACGGTCATCACAAAAATTCATCAACGAGACAAATGAACTGAACTGAATCTAAGTAATACTGTGTTGTGAGGGATTTCTGACTAATTCAAGCTCCCCTTCTTACCTGAAGAGCTCTGTAGTGATCATATTGACCATGTTATGGATAGTGCTCTGTGTGAAAGTGGCCCACAGGACGGCTGCCACACAGTGGACATGGATCGGTGCAGGATGTAGCAGGCCGGACTCCACCGGTGAGAAGGTGTGAGGGGCTCGCATGTAGCTGCTGTGCATGTGAAGTGCCACCCTAGCTGTGTCTCCAAGCCAGTCCAGTAAAGTTTGCAATCTGTATGGTGGTATGTTGGAATTATTGACATATCATTTCTCATGATGGTTACTTGGCAAAGTAGTGACACTGACACTGTAAACACTTGAATAAAAGAAGACATTGCTTGACAAAAGGCAAGACAAATTTCATGCCATGTTCATTTTCATCTCACCTAAAATTTTAACCGTAACTTCAAAACAGGCACTGTCCATGTGAATAGGCTATGAATTAAACTGTAAAGTAATCAATGCTCCATTCACATGAATAAATGTCACATATATTTTCTGACTATACCAGATGCATAGGTACAAGTAAATAGTGCAACAGATAAAAATATCACGACATCCCTGTTATTCAGATATATGACCCGAGTCATATTTGAGTCACAAATATCATTGATACAAAGACAAAGATATCTTTGAGATACACACCTGTCTCTAGTCCCTGAATCTGAGCCTGTTCCCAGCTGATAGATGATGTCAACACTGGAGTCTGAAGCCAGACAAGAAGGGCGTCCCAACAGGAACATGCCGGAGTCTGACAGAAACAGAATGAACGATCACTCAACTCTCACATAGTTACCTTGAGGAATCCTGAATGCCCTTACATTCAAGACTGCTTCTCCAAACACTCTTTAAACGACATAAAACTAATGATCCGGGGCTATCATTTGCTTCTTCTTTCCTTTTTTTTTGCCTACTAGAAAATCTAACATCTTCAAAAAATTTGATTCAATTACTTTGATTTATTTTCCTTCTCACTATGTAAGATACAAGGATATTGTACCTGGCAAATTATGGTTTAAAATCACTACAATAATCACCAATGGCTTTACTACTCTGTACAAAAGTATATAGGTGTTTAAAGGATGGTGAACGAGACATTAAAATCAAGAAAATCATACAAAAGAAGGTGTCAAAGCAGAGGGAAATGTCTGTTAAAACAGATTTTTTATGTGACTTTTTAAAATATATTCGTACCACTGAAAAATCGCGAGTTAAAACTGACTGATTTACTTCACCGATTTTCGCTCCAGAACGGCCGTCTTTTCGGGGCCCTAAAATATGACGTCATGACATGGACGAACGTACCCTTTAAGATCGAGTGTGCAGCGCTAGCTAGCTCTACATCGAGTCCGCCATTCATAAAGCACGTAGTTCTTTGTGAGCGGATGCAATACAATACTGTACCTTGCCTGTCTTTAGTCGCATCTGCTTTATCGGCAGAAACAGCAGGGTAAGATGTACCATTATTTAAAAAAAAGAAGAAGAGATGAATGAATAAATAAATAAATGAATAAATAAATAAATAATAGCCATAATAATACTAATAATATAGTCTGAAGCAACGTCAGTAGCGAACCGCCGAGTCCCCGCCGGAGAGCTAGTTTGGTGTGTATGGTAGCCCCACTACATATCCGACCGCGTATAATTCGCGCACTGAACACTTAGTACGCACTTCGTCTGCGCGAAAAGCACATAAAAATGGATCAGCTTTGAATGTAGATGAGGATGGTGTGGGAAAACGCGATAATTCACTGTTCATTAATGGTTTTAATCAAGGACAAAATTTCGAATGAATACTTTCACCGAATCGTAATGACAGCACAATGTAATGTCTATGGAAGTTCCTAAAAAGCTTCGTTGACGTTTTCTAGAACACGGTGTTCAATACAACTCGGTTTGCGTGCATTGTCAATGCAAAAAACAGCGGTCGATCCTGATAACCCGATTTACCGCGGGGAGCTGAAACGAGGCCACGCTAGTTCGTCGGCGACATTTTTGCACTGAAACTTCGAATCGAAAAGGGAACAACGGCATTTGATAGAGCTGGATTTTCTCAATCACGTAGGTCAAGTTTTTAACGTGAATTTCAGTGTTAAATATTCTTATCAAGCAAATAAACATTAGGCGGTCGATGAGTAGTAGGTCCAACCCTACATAGGCTACTCCACAACGTAGATCCTAAACGTTAGCTAGGTCAGAGTTCTTGTTCTACCGTAACGTTAGGCTCTACTACTGTACTAACTAGGCCTATTAAACGGTTACTATAAGCCGTTTAAGAGTAGAGACTGAGGCGCGAAAGCGCAAGTAGAAAATTAAAAAGGTATACTTCATGGTAATTCGAAGGAAGATGGGTTCAATAAGTGAAATTATAACTCACTTTAGCTTGATAGAGTAAACAAGACACGTACAGATACCTCGGTGCACTCAGGCCATCGCCCGCGGCGGCGTGATACAGAGCGTAGCTTGGGTGCAAAGTTAGCTAGCGGTAGCGTATCACATCAGCGAGCGCAGGGCTGATTCGTCCATGTCATGACGTCATAATTTTGGTCACCAAAATTTCGCCATCAGATCGGGTTCAGGTGGTCTAAAAAGGGCCTCAAAACACCATCTCTCAATCGTTCTAAAGACATTTTCACCTTCTGAAAGTTAACTATTCATATTCCTAGAGACTTAAGCTTTGCAGAAATATATAAATCACTTTGTTTATGAATACCGACATTTTTTTCTTGTTCACAATACTTTAATTCAAAAAGTTACAAAAAAGCTTCTCACCTTGTTCCCCATGACTAAATGTGTAGTTGTTGCGTAGGAACATGTCCATGAGGGCTAAGCCCACCTCGGTCCTGGACCTACTCAGCTGGAGGAGCAAGGACTCAATGTCCCGTCTGTAGGGCCGACAGTGAGGAGAAGCCAGCAGTGCCATACAGGTGGTCAGCAGGCCGGGGGTTTGGGCTGCAGTCTGGGCAATACTGGACACGGTGCTGCTGAGGAAAGTTCCTGCCAGGCAGTGATGGAGCAGTCTCAGCCACCTGGTGCTGTGAGCAGTGATGGAATGTTTGGTGGAGAGATGGTGGCAGAAACAAAGAGATGAAAAGCAAATATGCACGAAGCTTCTCAAAATGCAGAAAATAACTTGCATACAAAAACACAAACCTTGATGACGTACATGAAGAAGGGTAATCATTTGAGTTTATACTAAACATAGAAACTAAGGATCGTAATGATGACGTACATGAAGAAGGGTAACCATTTGAGTTTATACTAAACATAGAAACTAAGGATCGTAATAATAAAAAGCGCTCGATCATGTAATAAATATCACAAAGTAATTTCAAGTTTGGCTGAAAAGAGCCGTCTCCTTTTGAGAGTGTTTAATTAAATCAACCGCTCTTTTACACAACAGACTGGCTGTTTAGTAATATAATATAGGATATAAATTTTATTCGAAAGGAAAGCTTGCCCATCATGATTAAGCGATAAACCAAGTGCTTTATATCTGTGATTAATTCATAAACCATGAATGCTTTTAGTGGTGTTTCAAATCATCTGCATCACTGCCAGTATTCATAACAATCAACGCAGCCTTTAAGTATAAACCACACATACAGCCACTGAAAATTAATACTTTCCTTGTCTACATGAACAAGAGCTCAATGTGAGTGATCACAAGTAAATATGTCTTCTTTACCTTCCTCTCACTGCTTCATCCTCTGCCATCTGATGGCCTGAGGCTCCCAGGAAGCCACTCAATGGGTGACTTACACCCCCTCCAACACCACCACTTCCACTTGTGGAACTGGCCCCAAATACTGTAGTCCCAAGTAGTCGAATCCGAGTCAGAGCCATGAGACTGGACTCTCTGGGCCGCCTCAGCTGCAGGCAGACGGACGACGTGACTGATGGGTTTGGCATTCTGAGCTTGATGGAGGTAAGGCCACTGGTAGCAAGGGGAGGACAGACGGGCACTGGAGTGGAGCCACTGGGGCTGATCTCGATAGAGACTGCTGATGGACATGCTGTTGATTTCAAACCGGAAAAAAAAAAAAAAATGTATCACCAATATTCCCAGACTTACAGTTAATACAAACATCTTAGCACAACTGCAAATCTCACAAATTATTATGACAACTGCAAATCTCACAAATTATTATGACAACTGCATAACACAAACAACCTGACAAGCCTGGTTCACCTGAAGCAATATCACCTTTAAAGGCATCACAAAGTTTGACTTCCGTATCTATCACATTTCTAAAAAGTAACAAAAATTGTTCTCCTTCACATAGGTGTACCATAATAAATCTCAGTGGATTATTTTCTGATGCTACAAAAATAATCCCATTTTTGCTTACTCGCTAGGTTGGTGACATGCGGTAGAATGTGAATTTCTTCTAGCACCACAGCACATGGAAGGGTGATGGTAAGGTCACACCATGTCTCCTCAGAAGAGAAGGTGTGGGCCCATGACTGCCTGCTGCGCCGGTTGGACAGGGTGGGTAGAAGGAGGGACTCCGCTGGCCGAGTGGTCATGTTGCTGCAGCTTATCACACCTAAACAGACACAGTAAAACAACAATGGGGAAAGATAACAGTCAGTACATCATGTTTATAATTTCATACAAAGTCACACATGTTTATAGATAATGTATATACATGTATAACGTATTCACATCTTATCCACATTTGAGAATATACACAATACTGGATGCAAGCTTGTGAATAAGAATCATGACATAATGGAAACCATACATATTTCAGGGTGACTTGAAAGTAACAACATGTACTAGGGTACTTGCAAAATAACATTTTTACTGAAATTCCAAGAAACACTGCTCAATATACGATACTGATGTGGATTGTAATCTACATATCAAAACTTAGAGCAATTACAATTTGTATATTTTGAGATAAAATTAGCTCAGTCTGATTTTAGTAATCAAATCTTTTCTAGGTTTTCATCATTTTAATTGTAAATACAGAATCTACTATGTCTTCAAATGCTATTTTCAACATATGCTTTTACAATTCCTGAGCAATAAAAAGCATCAAAGTTGTCAAAGTTGTACCATAGGGTGCAAAATTTGTCAGTCCTTCTACACTCTCTTCATCAGCAGTAGATGGCGCCCTCTTGGTGAAGCCCGGTGCAGAGCTGGTATTAGAGTTGGCCACACTGTTAGCCGCCGTCGGCCGAGATGGGTAGGTCAGTTGCATGATGGGAGAGATGATGCTGGGGTTGGGGTCAATGCTGGCTCGGCTGCTGTTGACCAGGTTTGTGCACAGTATCTCAATGCCTCCTAAAACAATGAGAAGAAAACAGTGTCACAATGAACACTCTTGGGAAATGATAGGATGGTGTAATCAAAATCATGTGCAGAGACTCGGTTCATGGTGAAAATCACAAAATGTGTACTGCATGATTTCCATACTTCATTTTAACCCACTGAAGACTAGTCCAGAGAATACTGACAGGTGTCTATGGGAAATGCATGTTATAACAAATCAGCTCGTCCTCAACGGGTTAAGGTGACAACTTTCTCTATTGTTCATTAACCCTAAAAGGGCCGGGGGGGGGGGGGGGGGGGGGGGGGGGCGGAATCCGCCCCCCCCCCCTCGACGTTTCGCGCTATAATTCTGTAATGCGAGAAGGCCTCATCGCGAGGCTTCTTGACTTTCTTCGTTCAAGTCTCGCGCAACTTTTGAGACCAAATTTGCAACGTCCGCGCATACTTTTGCGAAGCCACGCCCATTTTTGTAACGGAATGTCGCTCCAAAACGGGCACAATTTTGTGATTTTGTGTACATTTCCTATGGAAAACAGTGCTCTGTCATGAAAGGCATAAAAACCTGATTATTTTTACAATTAATCACTTTCATTGATTAATTTTGTGCTAATTATGGTAGAAAAGTGGTCAGTGACAATTTCCAATGAAAAAACAAAGAAAAAACAAAAGTTGAAAAACAAAGAAATACATAAGAAATTCTGAAAACAATAAAATACATAAGAATTGAAATGAGTTTTGGAAGTTTTTGTGATGTACAATTGTTGAATATGCTAAAACAGATTTACAGATCAAAAATTAGACTCTCAATGCTTTTAATTAAGCTAAAATATCACCTTGAGCTTAATTTGCATAATTAATTAATTAAAATTAGAAATTGATTGTTTCAAAAAATCTTATAACACAATCTTGTAGATTATGATGCGGGTCCCACGCATGCAAAATTTCATCGCGATCACACCACCGATGTCCGAGCCCCCCCCCCGGTCTGAGCATAGCCAAAAAAGCCCGGCCCCTTTAGGGTTAATGTCAAATAACTTTTGTAATCAAATGTGTGACAAATTCTTCAAAACATCATGGCATCATTCACAGTCACATAAATAGTAAGTGTGACTGGCAGATAAGTCAGTCAGTCAAGTCATACCTATTTCATGCATGGAGTCCATGGCAGCTGGGCTACTGAGGACACTGAGTGTGTACCACAGCAGCGGTTCTGACAGGATCTCCCCTCGTCTTCCATTCACGTTGTTGAGATAGGAGAGGATGGCCTGCAGGACAATCTTCACATGGGATGCCTCCTTGTTGAGGGTGGCTAGGATCTGGAAGATGTGATCTCCAATGGAAACTGGCTCCGGTCCCAGAAGGGGTTCAGAGCCCTGGGAGAAGAAGCCAGGATTCAGCATGGCTGCCATGGCCATACTGCTGGAGTGACCCAAAGCATACAGGAGATTGGAAATGGTCTCCTTGTTGGTTAGCACCAGGTCTGCCAAACGTACGGGTGCCGAGGACTGAGGTGGTGTGTTGGATGACCATGATGATGCAAATGCATTGCTGGCTGCTGCAGAGAGTCCAGCATCTCCATTGCGCTCCTTATCATCATCACTCATCGATGCTGGCATCAGGTTTGACGTCAGCGGGGTTGGATAGGCCACGCCTCCACTATGAAGCGAGCCCCTACCTGCTACAGGAGACCAAACAGATGTACCAAATGGATCAGGGGAGACTGTCATCTTGAGGAGTTCATTCACCAACTGCAAGAGTCCACACATGAGTGCTTCCCGACTGTTTTCATTTTGCAACACCCTGGATGCGCTTCCTTTCAGCTTGCCAGCCAGGACATTGGCCAGGTTGGCTTTGGAGGAACCATTGGTGTCATTGCTCACTTGGGAGACACCGCTCCCATCAATGACATGCTCGTAGATGAGTAGGGCAATGTTGTCCACCATAGCTGCTATGCTGCCAAGGTCTGTGGAGCTGAAGGTTTGCTCAAGGATGAGTTCCAGGAAGGTGATCTGAGCATCTAGAGGTCCTACACCAGCATGAATGGCCTCTCTAAATACACACACAACAGAAAAAAACAACAACAAAAGTGATTTAGTTCTTATTTGAGTGGAAAAACATATTATATCAAGGATAATCATGAATGTTTTGTTTTATTTAAGTAAAATCATAGCACATTTTTCACAATACAATAAAGACTAAAACATATAATGCTTACGAATGATTAACCATGATATCATATAACCAAGTTACCACAAAGTAACTACCTACCATTAAAGAAATACATTCACATACCAGCATGACAGTGTTCATTGTATTTTGGTGATAATCCTGCAAGCAAGCAAGCACATCAATTCTCACAGGATGGCAGCCACTTACCTTGGCTGTACCAGGGTCTGCACCACTCTGAGGAGGAGGTTTTTGAGAGCCTTGGCCCCTGATGAAGGTCCTGAGAAGACTCTCAGGTGCAACCTTAGAAGGAGCTGATGGAAGGCTAGGGTCACTGTGGGTCCAACCTGGCCAGCAAAGGAACAAACGAAACATCAAGCGTTAAGAGTTTACAGATGTGATGAAAAGACAGGAGAAAACTTGCCGAACAGTATAAGGCGGCACAAATCCTCTCGGTCAAAAGAGAACACATAGCAAAATACATGTAACATGGCTTAGCAAAATACATGTAACATGGCTGTGCAAACTGAAACCCAAGAGATATGCATAGTTAAGTCCTTTATAAGGATTATATTAATGTTGTGAGATAACAACCATTCTAAGATATCAATTTGTTAGATATAATTTGAAATCAGAATTCACAGCTTTTAATTAATTCTTATCTACTTCTATCCAGAGACAGCAATTTTCCATTTGAAATAAGACCTACCCTGTTTCAAAAAAATCTGAAATTCTGTTTTACACTGGCTGAACAGCAGAAATTGAGCACTGCCAACGACTTTGTACATAAACAATAAGCAAACTTCAGATTGTCTTATAGTTCCACTTTTTCATATTCTGCCTGTTTTCCCTGGCCAAAGAAAATTACTGATTACTAATATATTACTAATCTATTTTCAATGTTTTACTCTCTTGTACACAGGATCTCATAACTTGGATATACATTGATTATATGAAGTAGATATTTATACTGGATATTTGCTCTGGACATACATGAAGTAAAATGACAAACCTGGAAATCTTGGTGTCCTGATCTGCGGCCCTGGAAAGACCCACCAGACAGGAACTTGACAATGGCGTGGAACATGTTGGGATCGTTGACAATGGAGTTTGCTATCGAGACAGCTTCCTTAGTGGAACCTCTGGTATTTATCTGGACAGTCAAAACCCTGAAGGCTAAACACCAAGTCCATACACTGAGATTTCTCTCTTTCCTCAGAGTGGAGAGGAGGTGGCTAATGGAGGGCTTATCCAGGGGATAGCTGGGCACCCTGGAGTCATTGAAGTGGCTGGTGTTACCTTGTAAGTCAGTGACACTACCCTCATTGACAGTGAGCCACAGCTGGAGCAGGGAATGTACTCGGATGTGTCCCGTCTCCAGCTTTGCAAACAGGTGATGGAAACACGCTGAGATGAGGTCTTTGGAGGACCTGGCGGAGGGATGGAGGTTGCCACTTCCACTCATAGCTCTGCTGGCTGCCAGATCATCGTCAGTCTGTCCAACGTCTGATGGTTCTAGTTCTGGCTCTGCTTCTGGAGCAAATGCTGGAGGTGGTGGAAGACTGGTGAATGTCTGGCTGACCGTCTCTGCTTCCATCAGAGTGGAAACTTTCAGGAACCATTCTGCCCCCATCTCCAAATCCTGGTCCAGCCTTGCATCGACTGCACTCGACATGCGAGGGGTGAAGGTTGACCCAGAACCCTCGCCTTTTCCATCCCCTCTGACGAGAATCTTCAGCTTGTCCTTTCGATTCTTCTTAGCATAAGCCAGAAGGGCTGCTGCAGGGAATTTCCCCACTGGATCCACCAAGGTACCACCGATACCCTTGATGACAGGCTTTTTGGGAGTGTTCTCTGGATAGGCTATGCCAGCTCCTGTCTTCCAAGAACCAAACAGAGCATCCATCTGGTACTTGTACAAGTCCCCAAGTGGGTCACTGCCAACATCAACACCACCTTCAGGATCAGTACTCAGCTCATCTGCGGATTCAACAGATCAGTGATATAACAACATTTTTTCAATGACTTGGAAAATAAGTTTACAATACAAATGTAAAAGTAATCACTTCAAAATGATGGTCTCTAGGACTACCAACACTCACACATTAAAATCATGGAGGTTTCGAAGATTAACCCTAATCAGGCTGGGGGGGGGGGGGCGGAATCCGCCCCCCCTCGACGTTTCGCGCAATATCTTCGCAGCGCGATAAGCTCCCGCCGCGATGTTTCATGACTTTTTTCTTTCAAGTATCGCGCAACTTTTGACACCAAAATTGTTGCGCCCGCGCGTACCGTTTTGACGCGACGCCAGTTCGAAAAAAATTTGTCAACCCCAAAATTGCTCCAAAACGTGATTTTGTGTACAAATCCAATGCAAATTGTGTTTTTTCAATTAATTCACATAAAAATTCATATCTTGACTTAGAATGGATAAAATTAATTTATTTTAGCATAATAAAGCTTCGAAAAATGTCTGTGACAAATTTTGGCCAAAAAACAAACAAAAACAAAAGGTCGAAAAACAAAGAAATACATAAGAAATTCAAAAAAACAATCAAATACATAAGAAATTGATTTCGATACAGATTTTTTTTTATCCTATGTCTCAGGAGAATGATACAAGAAACATTTTTAAAAAGAAATTAGCTTAATTAGAGCATTAATAAGTGATTTAGAGCCCAAAACTGATTTTATGCATAAATTACTATAATTAATTAATATGAAATATAAGAACAATTTTTCGGAGAAAGCAACCATACATTTTGATAGTATACGTCGCGGGCGTCGCGTGTGCCGATTTTCGGCGCGATCACGCGTTCCATAGGCGAGATCTGAAGGGGGGGCGGAATCCGCCCCCCCCCCCCCCAGATATAGCATAGCCAAAAAAGCCCAGCCTGATTAGGGTTAAAGTTCCTTGAGACTATCTGTCCACACAGAAAAAGACCTCTGAATTACTGTACGAGCTGAAATTTTCGCGTACAGATATTTTCGCGAATTGCTACTTGGAGGACATTTTCGCGTGTTGTTAATTTCGCGGTTACGAGAGTCTAACTGAACTTAGTTAATTGCGCGTTGTTATTTTCGCGTGTTGTTATTTTCGCGGTTCGAAGGCAATTCGCGAAAATAAAACCACCGCGAAAATTTCAGCTCGTACAGTATACTGATTGCATTACAAAAGATATCGGGCATGAAATAGCTGCACGTGCAGACACCGATGTATGATGGACAGACATAATAGGCATGGCATTGAGTACTTGATCTCCGATGCGTTCATTAAGTAGTTAAGTAGTAGGTTCCAAAGAGTAAACAGGGAGATATTTGTGTGTGACATGTATCTCAAATAATTTCTCATCCAGGAGATGGGGGAGGGTTTTATATTCTCTTGTCACAAAACTGCACACTCCTTCAGGGAGACTATTGCAGAATCAGGGAGACAGGGGCAATTCTGTGTTCTCATTCTGTACTTATTACATCAATAACCAACAGCTACAATCATCTCAGCAACCTCCTCACCTATGATGAGTGGTTCCTCCAGGCCCTCGTTATCCTCTCCTTCCGCTCCTGTTCCTACAGAGTCATACTCGCCACCGATGGCGCTGTTCGCTTCTGCATCGGCATCAGACATGGCGTTCTCTGACCCGCGACTCAGGGCATCAGGAAGCAGGTCTGGGTCAGCACCCTGGGCTCCAGCGGGTGGGGCATAGGCAGCACCACCAGTGGCACCAGCTGGCTCCTCTACATAGGGAAACATTCTTTCCCCTGGAAGATTGGCAATCACAAACAAAATCAGATTATACTCAACTACTGACACAGGTTTCATTGTTCTCAAATAATTTTCTCTTACTGCAGCATCAAGCTGTCATTTTTACAAGATTTATACCACTTATGTCAAAAGAAACATGATCGCAAATATTACTTCCCTACATATGTCATACATACTAGTGCATTTCACACCGAAAACAGTGTGCAACAGCACATTAAAATTTTGCACCCACTTGCATTAGTAGTGACAAAATCTATCTTTACTGTAACAAATAGAAATGATATTGGCACCACCAGCATTTCAATATGCACAAATTGAAAAATCCAGGAATGACTCTGAACACAAGCAATTAATATGGCAGTATTTACCTGCGAAATACTCTCTACTATAAGCATTGTTCCCTGATGGCCTTGCCATTATTATCAAACAAACATTGCCATGTATTCATTACACATAAGGGGTTAAGTGTATCACAGTTGATAAACATTTTGCCCAGGCAAATACAGTTTGAGTGAGATTCTAACGTGGGATCCTCAATTTAGAAGTCCAGAGTCTTCTCACAATACGACAGAGAGCTGTATAGATGCCCCCTTCTTCAAGGACTAAGCCTAGCTTTGTAGAGAGCTCCTACTCACCTTCTAGTACATCCAGCATGAGGCATGTGATGGCATGGGAGGGCCAGGGTCCACCCCATGAAGAGCTCCCTGAGCAGTACTCATTGCTGCAAAACCTGGAGACAAGCTGAATCAACTGGTCTTGATTTAGCATCTCGGACAGTGTGATGGCCGGACGGGTGGCATTGGCTAGCCTGGCCAGCACCTAATAGAATCACAGGAGAGGCAACATGACACATTATATAGCTCATTTGATGAATCCCTGAATCTAAGCGGTTAAAATCAGGGGCATAAATTAAACAATTACCCACATGCAGCCCCATAGTACCAAAACTGCTCCTATAGTGTCATAGGGCCCTCACAAACTTGTAGTATACATTGCATTTTGAAATATTTTTGTATGATGGTTGTAAAAATCACACTCTTCGTTCCAACTATGAAACACAAATATATCTTCCTACCTTGCAGGTCACCAGGAACAGATCAACATGGCAGGTGAAATCCATGGCTAACAGGAGTCTCACAAGCCCCTGGACGACAGGAATACACTTGTCTCGAGACAGCAAGACTGTAGCACACAGATCCATAGAAGCAAGCATGCTGTTGTCCACACTTCCACTGCTGCTCTGACCCTGCGCTGCCCGTAGGCTTCGGGCGTTACGGGCCAGCATTCGAGCACGTAGGACATTGCGACATTCCTGTGTACAGTTTCCAAGATTAAAAATGTGTTACAAAGTGTTGATAGCCAATTAGAAATTTCTAAATAGGCTTGAATATTTGAGACAACAATAGACATTACAAACTGAGGCTGAATTCATATTTCCATTTGGATAGAGGTCTGGCATTATCATTTGTAAGAGTAAAGTATTCAACAATTTTGAAGCCTTTTTATTGACTCATGACCAAGTATGAGATCATTTACACTGCAATTGAAAAGACTACCTTTGACAAAATGCATTTATGGATAATGAAGGAGGTATGATGAGTGAATTGACAATTGCCTACAGATGTGAATAAGGAAATGCTCTGGGAAAAGTGAAGAAGGAAACAAGTATGCAGTGACTTTCTTCCATCATCACTTTAGATTATATAGATTAAATGTCTGTGCAAGAAATGAAAAACAAAACATAACAAAGCAAAGATATGACATGAATTTTGTGAGACTATAAGGCAGCAAAGCTTTGCTTTATGTGTTAATTTCTTTCAATGAATGCATGAATAAAGCCAAACCATGACATGAAAAGAGAGTGTTGTTCTGATTCATTTGTTATTTATCCCCAATGACACAACAACAGCAATATCACAATTTAAAAGATATTTTTAGTTTGCTGGCAAAGCAAAAGCAAGTTTTCTTTTATGTGTGTTTACACAAGACACACCGTTTTTCCAAATTATGAACTACATGGAAAGTTTTCATGAAGCATGCATTCTATATCCATGAAGTTTAAGTTTGTAAGTGATCACTAAGTATCCTTTTGATCATCAATACACAATGCTTGTTCTGTACAACCGGAAATTCATTCAGTATCAGATTGTTAGCTGATGGACAATGAATTTATAAAATAATAACATACTTCAAGGGGATGGCTAGTAACTGATCAGTGGGAATGCTGGGGGATGATTGTTCCAATCCTTGTGGGAGTCATTTAACCCTATTTTAACTGGGGGGGTCAAAGAGACCCCCCCCCCCTCGACGTTTCGCGCCACGATTCCGCAACGCGCAAAGATTCTGCCGCGTCGTTTCATAACTTTTTTCATTGAAGTCTCCCGCATATTTTGAGACCAAATTTGCTACGTCCAGGTACACCGTTCTGAAGTTACGTAATGTTTTGCATATGCATGTCAACCCGAAAACAGCTCAAATTCATGATATCGTGTGCAAATCCAATGCAAATTGTGTTTTTTGGTTAAATTGATATAAATTAGATCATTTCAACTTTTAATCATTGGAATTAATCAATTCTAGTGTAGATAAGCTTGAAAAAGTGCCTGCAACAAATTTTGGCCAAAAAAAAAATAGAAAACAAAAGGTTGAAAAAACAATAAAATACATAAGAAATTAACAAAACAATAAAAAACAAAAGAAATTGATTTGATTGTGCTATTTTTTTACAACAAAATTGTTTGATGTGTCTTGAGGAATTCTGACACAAAAATTTAGCAATCCTTCAGTCTTTTTAATGGAGTTATAGGTGAAAATATGATTTCATGCATAAATTTGCATAATTAATTTATTAACTAGAAATGCCGCTATGGCGACTGGTATGCCGGCGACTGGTATGCCTCCGCCATAATGCATGATTCTCCTAATAGGTCTATAGTACATGTGGACAATGTGTGATTACATTTTCACAAAATTGGCAAAATATTAAAATGACAAGTTTGTCACAAATGTGTTGAATGTTCACCTTGCTTGACCTAGGTTTAATTGGATGAATAGGAGAGCATGTATTTGGGGATTCAAGGACTTTAACTTGACTTTGACCCATTCATATGTTTATGCATTGAGTAATTTTCAAGGTATGGAGAAAAAGTGCAATTTCTGTATTGAATAGTAAATTGTTACCATTTTCATCTGGCCTTTGACCCTAAAATTCATAAGATAATCACTGTCAGGCAGAACATGCATAAATATGTAGTAAGTTTCAAGATAACTTGAGCCACTTCCGAGATATGGAGGAAAAAGTTAGTTCAGCACTTTCACTTGATCTTTGACCTTTTGACCTTTGAGGCAAAAAAAAAAAGGAAAAGAAAGAAACTTTCCAGAGGATCTCTATTAGGTTATAAATGCATACACCAAGTGTAAAAGAAAAATAATCCTGTTGGCATTGCATAAATATAAGGGAAACAGTAAAATTTTGAAGTGTTGCCCTTGACCTTTGACCCCTGACCTTTGACCCCATGAACCCTAAATTCTCTAGATAATCACTGCCAGTCAGTACATGTATATATACTATGTTCCATGAAGATACCTTAAACAATTTCCAAGGTGCGCAAAAAAAATGAAGTTTTAATATTTTTACTTGACCTCTTGACCTTTGAACTTTGACCTCATGACCCCAAACTTTAACCAGAGAATCTTAATTGGGTAATACATGTATACACTAAGTTTCAAGAAAATATCTTCAAGCATTGCATAGATATGGTGGAAATAATGAAATTTTATGTATTTGACCTTGACCTTTTGACCTTTGACCTTGAGCATGTGCACCCAAAAGTTGATAGGCACAACTTCACCCCCTAATACACATACATGCCAAGTTTCATTAGGATACCTCAAAAGGTTTTTTAGTTACGCTGTCCACAAAATTCATTACGGACGGACGGACAACCCGAAAACATAATGCCTCCAGCACCACTTCGTGGCGGAGGCATAAAAATAGAAAGGCAATATTTTCTATTGTATGACCATGTAATCTTGTGGTTGACATCCGGCTCTATCTTTAGGTGAAATTTCGCGGCGATCGCGCAATCGGCGGCCAAGATCTGAAGGGGGGGTCCCGTAAAAACTTGGTCTCAAATAGCCCAGTTAAAATAGGGTTAAGAGTACATTATATTTCTATTATTATGTGAAAATTATTTGCTTCAGAATGGTCTCATATTAGATATATAGTGTACTCTTAAATGAATCCCACAAGGATTAGTATAATCATCCCCCAGCATTCCCACTGATTCCCACTGATCAGTTACTAGCCATCCCCTTTAATTAAGATAGCCATTTCACCTGTCTAACACAGCACAATAAAAAAAAGCGCACTCATGTATGAGTTTTCCATTCCCTTGATTAGACAATGACTCACCATAAGTGTTAAAACTATTTATCATTACATATTAGTTTCGTGTGAGGCCCAATTTACAGGTCTACAAACTGATAATCTCTTAACCCGTTGAGCACGGACGGATTTTGCTACAACACTCATTTACCACAGACACCTGCCCGAGTATACTCGGGACTTGTCCTCAACGGGTGAATAATCCTGAAGTATACATTTCTCAAGAACACACAAACACAGCGTTTCTACAGTGTGAGACTAAATACCTGATGCCAGAGAGCCTTCTTGGATATTGGATTGCCCTTGGAATCTTCTCCATATTTGGCCTGACTTGACTTCTGAGAAGGAAAATGGGCAAAACCAGCCTCGCATTGCTTACTTTTTCTCTTCCTATTTTTTGCAAGTACGCTCCAATGAAAAATTAAAACAGCTGTCCATTCAAGCAAATAGTCTAATATCTCGTATATCTAGCCACACAGCATCACTGCAAACCATATCTCTTTAGAAAAATTAATCAGCACACACCAAGAGCAATTAAACCAGCAAACACCATCACTGCATTTTCCAGCAATATTTGCCCTGACAAAATAACGATAAAAAAATAATAAAAATTGCACTGCAATTGTTTGAATTGCAAATGCATGAAAAATACATGTTAACATAAGATGGAATCATGACAAAGCACTCCACACTCAAATTAATCACAAAAGCCTAAATGATCATCTGCTTGACAACCAAGATGTGTAACATATACATGTACAAACAACTAAAAATCAAAGGAAAGAAATCCAATTGCTCATTGTGAAGATGAAAAAAAAAACAATTATGCATGTGCACCATGCTAAGCACTGTGTTTCTCCTCCACACTTTAAAGTTTATTACAAATTACTATATTTTGTCTATTAAAAATTATGCCTTAAGTCTTGAAGCTACTTGATTAATTGTGAAAGATGTCTCTTGCTAAAGAAAAAAAAAAAAGAAAAGAATTGGTGTCAAGCTGCTGCTTATGAATGAAAAAAGCTGAAATGCTCATGAGGTTTGCTGTCTGATGACAAGGATAGATGTCGCATTTTGCAAGGCTTTATGGGGGTTGCTATGGAGACAGCTCTCCCTGCGGAAGACGTACCTTGCCACCTTTGATGTCGTAGAGCAGGTCCTTGTGAGACTGGATCTGTTTCTTGGCACCGCGGACCAAGCTCTTGGAGCTACCTTGGCTGGAGTGGTGGGAGTTGCGTCCTGGAGCCTGGAGCTGGCTTGTCAAGAAGTCCCAGCGATTGGTCTCACTGCAGGCTGGAGCTAAGGACACAATGAAAACAAGATGTGCTTTCTTCTTACACATATCACTTGCTATAAATGTTTACCCAACTACCTATTTATCAGTCTATCTGTCAATCAGCTACTGTATACGCCGAATATTTCGTGAGGTTTTTATTTTCCTGAATTTCGAGAGTCAGGTGCAATTCGCAAAATTAAAGTCAAGCGAAAATATTGACTGTAGTCCCGATACAAATGTGATGTACACATATATTTCTCTGTGCAGTTCAGTACTCACAATCGCAAATTCAATCACTTGCGAAACCGTTTGGAAGTCCCAATTCGCGAAAATTTGGACTCGCTAAATATATGGCATATACAGCATTTCTTTATCTCTCCACAAACATACCTCATTCTCTCTCCTTATATCCAGTCATCTTCAAGCAGATCTTAAGTAGATATGTGAAGACTATCCACTTTTTACTATCAACATCTGAGCTGGTTCATTTTTTGCATAAATCAGACATGTCATTATCTTGTATTTCATTCCCTACACTGCTGCTATGTTCATGGCAATGTCTGTAACAGTTTATCTACTTCCAATGTTTATTACACCAAAACTGCCACTGTTTCGGCATAGCATCATAATCGACAAACATCCTCTGTAAGCCAGTAAGATCTGTTTGGGACACCTGGGCCCCGTTTTATCAAAAGATAAAATTGATTTTAAATTTCCTTACCACACAGTCTGCCATAGACTTACAGTTGAAATCAACTTTATAATCGATTTTAACTCTTCATAAAACAGGGCCCTGACAATCTAAATTTGCCACAAATGCTTGATTAAAGTAGTTACTGTAGGAAATCATTGTCATTCTGTGCACTTCACAGCAACATTCTACAATATATTGACCCACTTCCCCCATGTAAAAGCTGACGAGAGAAGCATTTGGTATGTGCTGTTACTCACGTTTGTCCTGAGTATTGTCAGCCTTGGTAGGCGCTGCAGTTGCTCCAGCCGGGGCATCAGGGTCCTGGGAGCCCTCCTGGGAAGAGGCAGACCCCTGACCACCACTGCTGTGGTCAAGCACACGGGACAGGAAGAGTAGCACCCATCCCACCAGAGGGAGGTCCAAGGAACCTGAACAGATATATGGAAAAAGAGACAATTCAGACTTCTGGGGGGTGTTTCATCGACGTTTGTCGGCACTGACAACTTAAATCACCATAGTAACAGTCAGTGACCAGAGCATCTCAGCCAATCAAAACCAAGGATTTTGCTGAAATTGGTCAGCACCGACAGTTGTCGGCGCTGACAAGCGTTGATGAAACACCCCCCTGATGTCAGCCAAGTGAGTAGTCTTATTTCATTTTGCAGGTTTCTTACATTTCAGATTTCAGTATGTTTCATTTTATTTCTGCCTTATTCCCAGAAACTTACACATGAAATAACAATAAATATTTTGAGCAAAAATCTACAAAATAAACGTGCAAAATGTAAGTGACAATAATTTTCACAATATTTGAACAAATTCATTGAAATAAAAAAGGCAATGACACAACAAATTCCAATTTAAGAGAAAGACAAGAAAATGTAGAAGTCTTCCACCCTGAGAAGGTGCTTGATAGTTGATGGCAGCCTCTCTCCCTGTATGAATTTATGTCTTAATCTATACGAATACATCTCTATAAATGTCCATTCAGTATTTACGGTGCCAGTGTCTCCCAAAATACACAGCAGTAACTGAATGTAAGACAATGAGGCTCTAACAAACAACTTGGCAAATATATGTACATATTATTTGTAAACATGGGATACCATCAATAGAATCTATCAACAGTCAAACCTGCCCATAGCAGCCACCCAAGGCAGACATAAAGAGCTGCTGTCATAGACAGGTGGCTACTATATACAGGGTCTTTAACACTGCTTTTCTCTTGGGGAAATTTTTCTTTTAGTGGCCGTATATGGCAGGTGGTAGCTACAGACATATGGGGTGGTATTCTGAAATCCTTCCCAGAAAGAAATTTTTTCCTAAGTCAGGATTTTTTCCTAAGTGGTATTCCGAAAATCTTCCAAGGTTTCTTACTAAGTCTGTTCCTAAGTTTTTTTCCTAAACTTAGGAAGAAACTTAGGAAGGGGTGGGAATATGCAAACTTCTGACTTAGGAAGAAGTTGGTATTCTAGAATGCACTTAGGAAAGAATTTTAGGAAAATATTTAGGAAAGCTCCACCCGTCCTAAATACGTTGTTAAGAATAGCAAGCTGCAAACATCGTGATAGGCGCACTTGTCATTCACTGCGCGCACATGTACTTTGATGCGCGAAATGCGCGTGAGAAAGGCGACATGCCACGCATACGTGTATTTGACCCTACGTCATAGTAATATGCGATTGTCATTGGTTAGTTCCTTATGATACGGCATTTCGTATTGGCTTAAGAAAGGACGTGGGTGGGGATAAGGATGGCCTAATTTGCATTAAGAAGTGCCTAGGAAAAACTTTCAAAATACCAATTCTGTCTTTCCTAGGCACTTCCTAAGTTTCTGACTTAGGAAGAAACTTAAGAAGAAACTTAGGAAGATTTTTAAAATACCACCCCTAGTCACTAAGACAGGTTTGACTGTACTTACCTTCTGGTGTACCGTAACTAGTGGCATACTGACTGCCTAACAGAGGGGAGAGTAGCTCAGTAAGCAAGCCCAGAAGATGTTCCAGCACACTGCTGGCATTACTGGATGCCAGCGAGGTCTGCCCAAGTGATGTCAAGAGTAGAAATACTCTGCAACAATGAGACAAAGAGAAATTAATGAATACAAACCCATAGATAACATCTCAAGGAGGAGATGAGTAATGTATCATGACTAGTTCAGGGCAGTGATGTGATTATTCTCACCTGTCTTGAGGGAACACTGTAGGTTGGTCTGACTGGAAGAACTCTCTGAGAGCTGAAGCCAAGAACTCCCCCCACCAGTGGCGTGAACCACACACCCTCACCAGCAGGGTGCCTGTCAGGAGACTCAGCCGAGGCGTGCCCATGACACAGAGGTGCTTGAAGATCGACTTGCAGGACTCGGCGTCCAGAGCACAGCAGAGTGAGGATGGTAACGACACGGCTCCTTGAGTGACGCTGAGAAGCGCACCCAGAAGATGTTCGCACATGATCCGTAGGGCATCTGTAGACGTGTTCCTAACGGCCAGTGTGGGGTTTGTAATTGGTGATATAGAGTGCGAGGAGTGATGGCGGTGCTGGCGAAGGCGGATGATTGTGCGTTGGACGACATTGAGCTGTTGTTGAAGCTGCACACACTCAACATAAGCCTTGCGTATACTGCCATTCCTGTCTGCCTTCTCCCGTGACTGAGTAAATGTCCCATCCATCTGGCTCTCCATCTCATAACTTGCAAAAGTTTGTAGAAGTTTTTGCAAGCGGCTGGTGGCGAGACTATACCTGCACTGGATGTCATCCAGTATAGCCGTAGCCAGTCCCACATACTGCTCTTTGTGTAGTTCCATCAATGCGGGATCTGAAGAGTCTCTTTGGTTTGATTCCACATGGATGAATGAGTGGCCATAGAATGCTCCGAGGGGAACTTTCGACTTTGGATTGTTGCTGCCATAATTTCCCACGACAGTGATCTGGAAATAACAAGTAGTTTTGTTGAAGTGAAGTAATTGTATAATCAAATCTTTATAAGCACTCTCGTAATTCATTATCTTTAAAAAAACAACAACAAAAAATAGACGCTTACGCTTAAGAAACTCTTCAAGCAGTTCCTATAATTAAAATCAACACTTAACGATTGTGTAAGTTAATAGCAGTCACAGGTAATGAACTGATTCCAGTACATACTTGCGAAGCCTGGGGGGTGTTTCATCAACGCTTGTCAGCGCCGACAACTGTCGGCGCTGACCAATTTCAGCAAAATCCTTGGTTTTGATTGGCTGAGATGCTCTAGTCACTGACTGTTACTATGGTGATTCAAGTTGTCAGCGCCGACAAACGTTGATGAAACACCCCCCTGATCAGTCTTAGAGCCTTTCAGCCCTCAACATACCTTGAGGTATCTGCACACAGGAGGTGGGAGAAGATCGTTGAGGACCAGGTCCCGAGACTCAATGTCCATGGCTACAGCCAGCCGCTGACCGTCCACCTCTTCCCCCTGGGTCCAGATGTCCACTGACAGGGATGTCAGGTCACTGCAGGCTGGAATGTAGATGTCGGTAAGGACAATCGGCCGTCCAAAGTCAAGCACTGCATATCTCCTGGCACCTGTGAGTGAGAAGGAAAAAGATTGTTACAAGTAGCTGAACAACAGAGTGTTTAGGGTCATTAGATAACATTTAACAACATCTACAGGTCCTTGCCTCCATTTGTAAGGCAGCATTATTTTGTCAAACACAATGAAATTCATCATAAAAGCTGATGATAAGATCTAACATATGGATGGCAGACCACAAAACAACATTTTAATATTGATATAATTATTATAGGAAAAACAAAATTTGGTCCATTCTGCACATTAAATGAGTACATTCATCAAATAACAAGATATGCAGCTGATGATTCATAACACAGATACATTCATCACCTGGTGTATTTGAAGTGATGAGTACATTTTCTGGCTAAAAAATTCTGGGAACAATAATTCAATTGATTCAAAAGCAAAATATCATCAAGTGTTATTGCATCAGATGCCTCAGATACTTAGACACAAAACAGACAACCTGTGCTTCTGTTTTCCTGACATGCTAACGCATGACAAAGCAATGTTTATTGTTCATATATTATAACCAACTTGTGTGATCACTAAAGGGTGTAAACAGATTCACACCTGACTGATAGGTTCTTACCAGAGTGCATTCTCTCAATGACCAGCATGTGGGAGGAGGGGGGATGGAGAAGATTGCGCACTAGGGAGGCGCTTGATGGGACACCCTCCTCCATCTCAAACTTGGCTGCACCCTGGAATATAACAGTAACATGGGTACAAGCTTTCCAGTTAATTCAATAGGTCCATCGTCATTCTCCAATCATCATCCAAATACATAGCCAACTCATCATTACAATGCAAACAATATCCTCTTCTTATAGAAAAGCATGATCTCTAAATAAAATGTGCACCGGTTTTGTTGATTTCTAGCTATGTTATTCCAACATCTCTACATCCACTCCTTTCCATCACCTGCCGAGCACTCAATGCCAATAAACCAGCAGTTTTCAAATCCCTACTCGCAGGTAAATTTATCATCTTCATTACAAAATCTTAATGAACTTGGGGAATAAAGCTCAAAATTTCAAGTCCTTTGAAAAATTATGAAAGTTGACTCCATCCCAAATCTACATTCCTTCTTTAAGTGCATTCTATCACTAATAGTAATCAATCACATATGACCCTTATCCGTAAGCTATTTGTTAAAGTGGACATTTCATGCAAGCAATTTTTCACACTCGTGAGGGTAAGATGAATTTTGGTACTTTAAATTCTGCGGAATCAAAAATATAAAATAGCATTACATGCAATAAGCAAAAAAAAAATGTGCTTTTATGTTTGCACAAGTTTCATGACTTGCAAAAGGGGGGAAAATTTCCACTTTTACAGCATTTTGTCTAAGTACCTTGCTCCCAGCTTTGTCTGCTGCTCCTTTGCCTGCCTGAGTGCTATCACCAGGCTGTGCCTGCATGTTGTACATCTCTTCAGTATCAGACAGACTGAACACTAGAGGGGGCTGTTCCTGGCTCACCGGTCCAGCAGGCTCAGTAGGGGGTGAGATGGGCGGGGTCATGAATAGGGGAGAGTTCTTGGGCATCGGCTCCCCGCCATTCTTTGCAGATGACTGGTGCAATGAGACAATGCAGCAAAGAGAAAGGTTGAGCTTGGTACATTACTTTATGTATTTTGTCAAATGGTGATATGGCCAAATTGTGAAAAGAATGATGAAGTGCTGATATTACTCATATCATTGTTATTAAGACAGAAGAACACACATTTCAATATTTTAGAACATTTCATGCATAGACTATAATATAAGCATATGCAATTTTACACAAAAAAAAACCCACCACAACCAAGCATAATTAGTTGGTCACCAAACCTTCTAGGAATTCTGCAGTTATGAGTAGCCATACATATAATGTGATAGTAATCAAGATTCAGTATAAACACATCGAAAGAGACAAAACAATGTAAGCCTTCAAGTTCTTGTAATCAAGTTAATGGGAGATGTCACACTTTAACATCAGTGAAGACAACACAAACTTGGGCTAGCAATCTACTCCCTTATAACTTCACAAATTTCATTTTACTGTGTGCTGCAACACAGGCTACCACACTATAAAACCAGACACATTCGCGGCATGAAACTTTCACAAATAGGAGCCAATGGCCTTTATTGCAGCATGAAACTTTCAAGAATTGCAACTGGCATTTAATACATTGTGTACACAAAAACTTTCATGTGCATTTTACTTTCACGAATCTTGGCTCCTTACAAAATTTGCAAAAGTTTCACGTACGCAAAAATTTTTGGTTTCACAGAATCTCTCCTAGCCATACTATGAATAATCAGAATTTGATATTCTGAGTACCCAATACTCACAGAAGGAAAGTAGTTGTATTTTTGCAGTGTGACCAGAGCCTTGGTCTTCTGTTTCAGCTTTTGGAGCTGCTTCTCTGCCGTTGCCATGGCATTGGTGAGCGTTGCTAGGTACGCTGGTGTTGGAGGATTGCCTGCTTGGGACATGCTGCCCGTCCCTCCTGCCCCGGCTGCTCCCGACGGAATGTTGGCAGTGGTGTGGACTCCTGTAACACGACAGGAAGCAGAATTATACACTGTAGTAGACGCCAGATACACTGTAGTAGACGCCAGATAACAACTTCTCACCAGAACATACATAAACTTCCAAATCAGATATTACTGTCAAGCTAGATAAATTCAAACAGCTCCACTTTTTAATGCATGTGTTACAAAGAGATTCAAATGATCACTTCATTTGTGCACATCTATTTATGTTGACAAAGCAAGTTAGTGTGGTAGACATATCTTAACCAGTTCTTTAAAATGAAAGAAGTATGAAATTGCATATAATGACATACACTAGAGGAAGAATGCCTCATTCACTTGCAGGTTAATCTATTTAAAATGAAAAATAAATTCTCCTTGAAAAGAAGTACCAGTGTGCAAATTAAATAGAACTTGACATTTCCAACCAATAAAGTACTACCTAAAACAAAGAATAGTGAGACTATGTAAGCTACACAGGATTCCACTGATAATAATCTATACCATACACGACACGTCATGAGTAATGACTGACTGATGCCTTTCATGAAATGTGTGTTTTTCCATGTTTGGTCCATGTATTACTCCTCTCGAGGATAACTTTAATTGATGATTTGACAGTATTTGAAAACATTCAGGTAAAAATTTGGCTTTATAGCGAGCAGTGCCAAATTGCACATACCACCACTGATCCGTTCTATGTGAGCTCCATCACTCATGCCACAGCAGGTGAAGTGTAGTGGTTCCACCTCCAGGAGACCCTTCATGAAGTAGCCCCCACTTGTCAGGGAGCCGTCTCCATTCTCCGCCCCAACGATTCCACTCAGAGAGCCGCGGGCCCTCAGACCGGCTCCCTTGCTGCCAATATCACCACCGATGTCAAAGATACCACTTCCCAGGGAGACGGGCAGGCCCTGTTGGGAGCCGTACGGCCCCGCCCCAGTCCAGGATATCTGTGGAAGGGGTACAGAGCCAGAGGCAGTGGTGCCTGTGGCGGAGGTGGTGGAGGGACCCGTCGACTCCAGCTTTGAAGGAGGGCGGGGTGGTTCCACATCAAAGAGAATTGGCTCCAGTGGTGTGCCATAAAATCCAAATCTGTGGGGATGGAGTCGCACACGATTATTGAAAGTTCCAAAAATCAGCATGACTTCTTCACCATATAACAGATCAAATTGTATTCCAGTAACCTCATTTGTATGACATCAGTGCCAAGAAGTCAGATTTGCCTTTAACATTTAACAGCATCCTGTAATTACACATCATTACAATTTCTTCAGAATGAACATTATCCTTCAATCAACATGAACCTTTTCTTTACATTTTGATCATTTTAGCTATGAAAGACTGTAAAGATGAGATGCCCAAATTTCACAGGATATATTGAATAGCATATGTTATTGAACTGAAATTTGTTCCAGTAGTTGACAATCTCCTTTGATATATTTTATTTTGTTCATTTTGTCATTGCTGTTACTTTTTGTTTGCATTTTCATGTTGTTTTTGTTTCTGTTTTTGTTTGTTTTTTAACAAATGCTGCTGATTTGAATAACCTTTTAATCAACTTGTTTACAAAGTGCCTGTACAGGAATGTGAATGTTCCTTCATCAAGCTATGCTTTGAGAGATAAAGACGTTTGAACACTGAGACTCACTTAGCCCTGAGGAGTATGTGCTGAGGCAAGGTTGCTTCATCAAGCTGTCTGGCTGCAGCCTTCAGCATCGCCATGCACTTGCCACTGGTGGCCTCAAAGTCCGACTGTTTGACCAGTCCCAGCATGATGAAGAACCAGTGGATAGAGCCAGAGGAAGGGGCACAGGCCACAGTAGGCAGCCAGTGCAGCAGGGCCTGAAGGAGAGCCTTCTGGAAGGAGGCAGCCACTGTGGGCTTTTGGCTCCTCTTGGCACATCTGTGTTATGACAGGAGGGGAGGGAGAGCTTGAGTATTATCCTATCATTGTATGCCACAGTCAGTATGTGTAGTCTCTTGACACAATTCAACTCAACTCAACTCAACTCAACTCAACAACTCAACTAAACAACTCAACTCAGCTCAGCTCAGCTCAGCTCAGCTCAACTCAACCCAACTCGACTCAATGCCATTCCATGTCATTCCATTCAATTCAATTCATGTTTATTTCTTATCAAATAAAAGCAATAAAACAATACAGTAGGAATATATGTGTAGAGTAGTACCTTAAAAAGCAGACTGCTTGTCTAACAAAAGTATATAAACTCTGTACCAAGTAAAATGGCATTTGACATTTGACATAGAATAAAATGTATAGTACAGTGCACTCCCGTTATAACGAACACGGTTATAACGAAATTCCGGTTACAACGAAATAAAATTTAGGGCCGCAACATTATCAACTCTATGTATTTTTATTGTTTATTCATTCGGTTATAACGAAATTTCGTTATAACGAAAGAAAACTGCCGGTCCCGAGGACTTCGTTATAACGGGAGTCCACTGTACAGTATGTAGATAGTGTGCACAAAATGCTAAGTAATCATTAACAGTGTGATCCATGATCAGACTTACCCCAGACACAAGACCAAGAATCTGCTGCACTTGTGGGCTAGACTCCTCTCAGCTTCAAGGAAGCAAATCCTGACGATATCTGGTAGGAGGCGCTGAGCAGCCTCCACCAGGCCAATGGGTCTGGGGGAACGAATAGGACATCATATCAACAAGATATTTCACCCATTCCACCTGATTTTGTGTCAGCTGATTGTGATACAGACCTCCAAAATAAAAATGCTGCAGTATTACGATCTCTGTATACTGTCGTCCTCATCAGTTTCACCTTTAAAGAATGATAGGATCACTACTGCTGAGTGTTTCTAGGTATCATGTATTGACATTTGCATGCATATCAGTTTCAAGCCCTAAAAATAGAAAAATGAGATGTATACCTACAACACTGTGTGGCTTGATTAAGATATTAATATCAAATAGTTTCTTTTTTGTATGCTTTTCAGCTAAAAATAAATTAAACATTTGACCTTTTCCAGAATAAGAAATTTCTTTCGAAAACAAAACTCTGCAGGATAACCAACCATACATGTATATTATCTCTGTCACCCAAGTTCCTTTTTACTCAGCTTTCCATGTGGGTCTGTGAAAATTTCCTGGTTATGAAACTTTGCTACTGTTTTACACAATTTATATGAGACAGCATGAAATTGACAAACATGTACACCACTTGTGAAAAAACAAACAAACAAAGAAACAAACAAACTTGTATCAGAAAGGCAGGCATACCTCTCTGGTTCTGAGATGTGAACACCAGCAATCCAGCAGAGTACATCAAATGCAAGAAGCTGCTTTTGCCGATAGATTGAGATGGTTTGTGATGGAGAGCACGGTGACACAACCACATTCAATAGCTCTTGGTGGAAATCTGCAGATTCAACCATCAGAGCTCGCTGCAACCTGTCAAAAGATATGAGTTGATATACTCTTTATCATTCAGCAGGTATCAAATCATCATTCCATTCACACTTGTCCTATTGTTATAAAGGCAGATAGATCATGACCATGAGTCTTATATAACCCTTGACCTACTTCACCATAACTTATCATATCAAATAAAACTGTGAATTTTAGTTTGATTACTAATTCATGTTTATTGATAAATGTAATTGTCATGAAATATACAGATTCAATATTTTTACCACATTGTCACAAAACTTTGAGGGGCATACATTTTCATAATTTCATCATTCAAAGTCTATCTGAACAGACAAAAGGAATGATAAAGGCATTTCATTGAATGAGAACTGTCACTTATCATCTCTACCTAACCAAACCTTTTTTTGGCTATTCATTCACAATATATTTTAAAACTAGCTAACTTGGTAGGAGTACATTAAGTTAAAGTATTTAAAATTGCTCATGTGTAAAATGATTTCTATAGGTACATAACATCATTCAAGCCACTGCCTAAATGCTGCATTCGTAACACAGTCATGACTCACTTTTCTTTCTTAAGGTTGACTTTCTTTGACTTGCAAACAGTGATGGACAGCTCCTGGATCCAGTCACAACCTGTGTACTTCTCCATGTCCTTGCGGAGCTGGACGGTGGTCAGACGGTCAGCAATGTCCGTATTTGTGTGGAACTGAGGGATAAAGCCTGTACCTAGGACATGAAAAACACATGTCATGTGACATCAAACACATGTTTCATCCACTTGTCAAATATCAAACAAAATCAAACAATATCATATCAGTAGTGAAGAGTGATTGTGATGGTGACAGTGATCTACGGATTGCAGTAAATGTCAGATCATAAAACAGTCACATTCCATTCATTAGTACAATTGTTATTTGTGTTGCATAATCCACTTCACTAAAATAATTCCAGTGGATGATTCCTAACATGAAAAAAATATGACATGATATATTACACGCAGGAATGCTTATACAATAACTTGCCAAGTTTGGCCTTCACTGTTAGAACCTGCAAACTTCATTAAGGTAAAAGTGCTTCATACCAACAGACAGCCATACCGCACGCAGAAATTTGAATCAACTTTTGTGGGTATACAATGTGACCAACTCTGCAACATACTGTAAACTGAAAATAGAAATGAGTGGCCCTATAGTGCCATGATATAACTTCACAGATAAAAAATTGTCATACACATGCACATTTAACTTGATTCACTGCAGGAATTGTGAAAATGATACAACTCCTTAGTAAGTATCATATTTGGCTTACTTATGTATAGACAGAAAGGAAGAAAGATAGATGGATGATAGACAGATGGACAGCCAGCAAGAGACAGATAGACAGACAGATAGATAGATAGATAGGTAGGTAGACAGACAGACAGATAAATAGATATTAGGATTCCTAGGTTAAGGTGGAACAGACTGTGATAGACAGCCAGCCAGAGACAGACAAACAAACAGACAGACAGACAGACAGACAGATAGATATTAGGATTTCTAGGTTAAGGTGGAACACACTGTGATAGACAGCCAGCCAGAGACAGACAAACAGACAGACAGACAGATAGATAGACAAGAGACCCGCGGGTCTAGCGCTCACCTGAGTATCGCAAGTTCACCTTTCACGCAGTCACTTTTTATTCACAGCTCTACTAAAATTTGACCAGGCATTCTCAAGTAGAAGATGAAAATGTACAATAAGGGCCCAATTTTTTAAAGATTCCTTAATTTGGGGGGATTGGGGCCCCCTGCGGCCCTCTGGGTGGGGCATGGTGCCCATTTTGATAAATTTAGATCCTGACCCCCTAGGGATGCTACCTGCCAAGTTTGACGAAAATCCATCATGAGGTTTTCAGGAAGAAGATGAAAACGTACAATTCAGGCCCCCATTTGGACCTTCCCAACCACCCCCCCCCCCTTGCCCCCAAGAGGGGCACCCCTGGATCTCCTATGAACAAATTCAAAACTACAGTCATTAATGTACTCACTCATAGTATTATCTTAGCTCTATAACTTCTGATTCTAGAGAAGATTTTAAAAGATTCCTTCATTTTGGGGGGTTTGGGCCCCCTGGGGGCCCCTGGGTGGGGCATGGTGCCCATTTTAACAAATTGAGATCCTAACCCCCTAGGGATGCTACCTGCCAAGTTTGGTGAAAATTGGTCATGGGGTTCTCAAGAAAAAGATGAAAATGTACAATTTAGGCCCCATTAGGACCCCTCCCCACCCCCTCCCCTGGGTCCCAAGGGGGGCACCCCTGATTCTGCCATGAACAAACTTGAAACTACTGTCATCAATGTACTAACTCATAGTATTAACTTAGCTCTATCACTTCTGGTTCTAGAGAAGAAGATTTTTACAGATTCCTTAATTTTGGGGGGTTTGGGCCCCCCTGGGGGCCCCCTGGGTGGGGCATGGTGCCCATTTTAACAAATTGAGTTCCTAACCCCCTAGGGATGCTACCTGCCAAGTTTGATGAAAATCGGTCTTGGGGTTTTCAAGAAGAAGATGAAAATGTAAAAAGTTTACGCACGACGGACGACGCACGACGCACGACGGACGCCGGACGAAGGGCGATCGCAATAGCTCACTTGAGCCTTTGGCTCAGGTGAGCTAATAAATAGATAGATAGATAGATAGGTAGGTAGACAGACAGACAGATATTAGGATTCCTAGGTTAAGATGGAACACATTGTGAATACCTGAGCTTGTTGGACCAGTCTTGGTCCTGCCATTGCTGGCCTCTGCCCCTTCATCACAGGCCCAGATGTGGAGGAGGAAGGACCGTCCCTTACACAGCATCAAGTCCCTACTGGTCAGCATGACCGTTCCTGCGTGGCTGGGCGTGTCCACAAAGAGCTCCAGGCCACATGGACCACACAGGATGTCTTCTTGGTGCCTCTGGAGGAAAGAGGACTCCAGCAGGGGAGAGGCTGGGGTAAAGTTGGTCTCAGCTGAAACCGAGGGCCCCGCCTCTTGGGACTGTGGTGTGGCCCCACTTCCTGCCTCCTCCACCCCAGCAGCATCCTCACCAAGGAAAGGAGGGGGCAGATCAGGGGGGTCCAAGTTCTGCTCCTTGGCCTCCGCTGGCTGAGTGCCTGCAGTAGCATTCATGTTGAAGTTGATTTGTGTGTCGACAGGGGTAGAGTTGATGTTCATCTTTTGCCTGTCACCTGGAATTCAATCAAACACAAAAAGATAATGGATGCAAGCATTACATCTGTTAAACTGCAACAACTTCTTTACAGAAACTGAAAATACTATTTCTCATTAAAATCATAATCTTCTTTACCACAGAAAATACTCACCTAATTGGTGAAATAATAAATTTGTTTAAATGTATTTTACAAACTTGTAGTTGTCCGGTCTACTTGTCTGCGGAGTTATAGCACAAATAATTTTATATGTTAATAGTCCTGCTGGTGTGTTTTGATAAAATGATTAGATTGGCTTTACTTCAAGGTCTTATTTCTTCCCATAACCATTCTTTAACAACCTCTTCAACTTGCTGCCTTCACAATAACCTAAAGTTTCCCACACAGTTATAATCACTTTGCTATGGTTTCATGCCAGAGTAAGATCCCTTTAGCTCTTTGAAATTCAGTTCAGTACCTGCTCTGTATTTTTCACTCTGCTTCAGCAATGTGACCTGGATCCTTGGTGGGGTGTTACACAATGGTAGGAGGCTGAACTTCACATCAATGTGGCCCACGGCACACACCCGAGGTAGCACAATCTCAAAGAGATGTTCTTGATTTGTTGACCTACACAACCAGTCAAAGTCACAGACAAAAAAAAAGAAAAAGAAAAACAAAACATATTGAAGATGAATACAGATCCTATTTCATAAGTACACATGCAATGACATGTGATTCGCTGCATACTATACCATTATTCTGCCTTCAAATCTTTCAAGGCACAGTTAAGACTTAATGCTAGTGATTCTGCATGACATTCTTCTAGGAAGCTTTCGATGTTTCTACAACAGATATATGGCATTATACAAATGCTGTCGATCATCATCATCATCATCAAGAAAGTCAACTCCTTTATATCACTACCATCCAATAACAGTACACCATTTCCACTACAAAGTATTCCTTGCTTGCTCACTGCAAATGTGAATAGTACCTGGATACACTGACCTCCTACCAGCTTTGAATTGCCTCATGTGAAGAGTGGCATTATAGATTCATGTCACTAAAATCAACAGAACCATCATAGTGGCTATTGCTCGACCCCTAAACAATGTGGTTTCAAGTAAATGATTTTCTTGGTATGACACAAAGGAATGACCCGGGAAGACATATATCCTGTGTAGGCTTACCCATCAGGCTGGAGTTTCCAAGTGCGTGTGTGCTGGAGGGCATCTCCCTGCTGTCTCTGGTGGAGGTGCTGTGGGTGGCGGCGCTGCTGCTGCTCCTGCTGAATCTCTGACCAGCAGGGGGGCACCGTGGCAGAGAACCGTGGTACGAGGAGCTCAAACTTTGTCAGCTGGTGGAGTGTGCGTAGTGTAGAGATGGTCAGACTGGAGTTGATCACAAAGTCTTTACCTGAGAATAGAATGGAGGAACATGTAGTAGATACACTCCCAAAAATACTGAATAACACAGCTGACATAAATCCCCAGTGTTTACAGTTTATCCATTGTTCTCATGGTACTAGAACCCATACAAAACTCTCCTAGCATCAAGCTAAGTATATGCAATGTTGGCATAAAATTTCATATTTCTTTGAGCAGGTACATGTATAAATAATACTTAGAAAAACATTGATAGCAATATCAAATCCTCTTATCAGCAAACAGAATATCCGTTTTTCCCCTTGAAAGCTTATGACACACTTGGTAATGACTACTGAAACCATAAAATGTTTGCAAGTGTGATGCATCACTCAATCCAAGTGCACTCACTTGACTTATCCAAAGCCATGCTCAGCTTGTCATCCAGTCTGGACTGCTTGCCATGGTCGGTCTGGTCTGCTTTGCTGCTTCCTTTAGATTCAAACAATGCTTCCCCATCATTAACCACTAGGAAGCTGATCCGTCCAGACCCAGTGCACACACACAGCCGTTCCATACCCGTACAGTATGTGAGGGCGACATAGCGGTTGGCACTTTCGTCAGGAGACAGAGCAGCCAGGTCAAACTGGGATGGCAAGACGGAGAGCAGTACTGAGAACGAAGCAGCATCAAATATGACCAGGCGCCCATCTTTGGTCAGAGCTGCCCATTTGCCTGGAGAGGGGGCAGTCGGTGCGTCCGTTTCGTCTTCAGCAGCGGCACGAAGACCTACAGGATCCTCCAAAGACAACTCTACTTCCTCGTCACTAGCCACATCCGTGACCCTTGATGGGAGAGGGGTGAGGTAGGTCAAGGAATCCTCAGGGGAACTGATTCTGTGAATGTGGCATGGCTCACTGTCTATTAACACCACCTGACTGTCACGCTTCAAGCGATACACCAGCACAAATCCACCTGATTCACTTGGGTGGGACGCATCATCTACATACTTTCTTTGGGAAGTCCTAGCATCATGTCCAGCTGAATGGAGTCCATCTACCTCATCCCCTCCTATACTTTGCTCCACATTGTTGGTATCGCGGAATGAGCTCCCCTTATTCAAGTCATTTTGCACCGATTCCTGTGTTGTGTCCTTGCTGGACTTCACACCATTATCAGTCGAGTCCTTCTCAAAGATCTTGCCTGAGTGCGGGCTGAGGACCACCAGGAGATGCTGCTCATCAAGGGTTGTCCTCACTGCACTCACCCAGAGATCATTGGTCTGCACCACGTCTGGCAACTCGATACACTGCACCACACTCACACTCATAGACACCTGCCTGCCCATGACAAAGCCAGACCCACTAGCAGCCGAGGGTGGGTTGTTGTTCACCATGGGCGAAAACTGAAAGTGAAGAGGATCGTCGAGATCTCCGTATCCCGTCAACTCATCATCCTCCAAGTCCAGCTTCTGTGTCTCTTGGGACAGAGTGAAGTACATGCTTTGTGTTTTGTGAAAGCTCGAGGACGATGCCTTGTCTCCAGACTTCTTTGCTACTGGCAGTGGTTGCCCCTTGTATACCAACCCATACACCAGAAGATAATTGGTATACACATGTTTTTTCTGAGTGCTCTGACCTGCATCCACTGTGTCGCCGAGGTATGCATCAGCAAAAACAAACTTTTGGTTTGTGTTCCCACCGGTTCCTGCATCATCACCACCTTCCTCCTCCTTGGTATCCTTACTGTTCTCACTCTCCCTACTGTCAACCTCTTGGCCCTCCAAGTCGTCTTTTCGTATACTGACTCCTGCTACCAGACATGGGAAAGAAAGTTCTGCGGCTGCAGTCAGGTTTGCTATCCTGCTGCTGTTCATCAGACCAAGGGCTGAAACTACCACTCCATCTGATCCTGCTTGCTCTCCATTTACACCTGTTGGGTTAAATAGATAACTTCCCGTTTTAGGGACTGATTTATCAGAATCACAACAAAATAGGAATTTATAGTATTCAATACGAGTACTTACACAAGAAATGTTACTTGTTTACTTTTTACTCCAAATAGTTTACCTTGATGAAAATTCTTCAAAATATTCAAGACCTATAACCACACAAAATCAAAACACTGAACATGCTGATATTTTGAGACAAAATATCACAGGCATGCATATTTCTCATTTCTATTATGGGTGTGTTTCAAAACCATCTTGTTTAATCTGGGCCTACGGGTTTACAGGTTTGACTGACACATCTTCATGGCTACGACACCAGCTTACCAGTATTCTGTGTCTGGGTACACTCATCAACAGATGACCCTTTGACCTCCGGCTTGCCCTCATCGGGAACCTTCCATGCACCACCAACCTCTATCACCTCCAGAGAACCAAACGCTCCTTTTTCTACACACACAAACAAATGTGATTTCTTATAACTGTTCTAAAGGTTCTTCAAAAATATTTGTTGCCACTAGCATATAATATCTCTTTTTAAGCATGAATAATCAATGAACACCTTCTACACATCAGTGATCACATACTTCAAACTACTGTCTCTGAAGAAATGTCCGACTACTTCCAAAAGGATTCAAGACTGCATGAACTGAAATGGAAACCATATGTCAATGAGAGTATCACAGCATTGTACTCCAGTACCTACCTTGCATTGTGAGATCATAATTTCATCACCAATCTGGCACATACTCTAGGAAAATTCATTGTCTTTATCAATTCATCTGTTGCTGAGTCATCTGTAGTAAGTAATGATTTGCATAAGATATCAATCATGTATCATTTTTTATTGAGATCAAAAGAAGACCTTTATGTTTGTTAGGGAGGCAAATATTACTCAAAGTCCTACCTCGCTCTGATTCCTCAGTAGAAGGATCCTGCTTAGGGGCTTCTGGCTTGGAAGAAATTTCAGTTCCACTCTTTGAGCTGTAGGTTAGAACAGTGATATGGAAAGTTATGTCATGCTACTGTATACATAACTGTAGCATAATTGCTTCTTTGAAGAGTAAGTCTGAATAGACTTTACCAAAACAGACAATGAAAGAGTTTTCAGGGGGAATGCTACCCTCTGAGAGTTTGACCCTTGATTATTTCAAGGTGACCGCAAAAACACCATTCTGTATACATCATAAAGACACGATCTTGTTTGATTTACACTACCATGAAAAAAGTATATTCATAGCCTAGATATGCAAGTTATTTCATACAAAGACATCAACCATGCACTTCAATCACTGGGTTGTTTTGTTTTGTTTGTTTTTATTGACTATCATACTTTTCTTTTTCCAAGTAAGATATTAAATCTACTTATTCGTCTTGCCACTGCTATAATTCTCTTCAATGGACCTGAAACATGGCTCACATTGAAAATTATTTCAAGAAAATTAAGCTTGGCTAAAGACTAAAGAATATCAAGAGGTCATAAAGTTGAGAGAATCACACTGACTTTTCATTTGGTGCAGGTTCTTCCTTCCCCTGCTGGTTGCCTCCGCTGCTAATACTGCTACCACTGGTTGTGCTACTTGTGGTACTACTACTTGTGCTGCTGCTGCTGCCACTGCTGGTACTGGATACTGGCACCTCTGGTTCCACCCATGCCTGCTTCACTCTCTTGGGCGGTTCCACATCCACAATGACCGGCGACTTGCCCTTGACAGTAGCATCCTTGGGATTGACAAAGAATTTGGTGGCCAGCTTGAGCTGGTTGCTGACCTCCCAGACACAGATGCAACCAGAATGGGTGGAGGTGGCCATCAGGGGGGATTTGTTGCCTTCACTGACACAGGAGATCTAGGGGGAAAAAAGATACATGGCTTACACAAGTCACACGCTTATTGCACATGGAATCAGTTGCAAGATAAAATCTATCTTTCAAAATTGATTAGCACAGCACTGTAATTGCCAGAGTGCCGATGAGGGGTGAGCATAAGACTCAATATCCCGTCTCTTCATTCTCCCATCCCTCCTCCAACTCATTTCAATTGGAACAAACCAATGTGGCAAAATAATGTTTCTTTCTGTAGCCAATATTCACTCAAGACTTCAAGAAATGGTAAAACACACACACAAACACATTTTTTCAAAAAAAAAAATTTCATCCAAATCTTTATGAGTCTTTTTGTCAATTTTGATGTTCACAAGACACACACACACACCACAAAACAAACAAACAAACAAAAAAAAAAGATATCAGACATTCCATAACCATCAATAAACAGAGTAATATGAATATCTAACACATCAAGGTGAAACATTGAATCAGGTATTCTATACACAAGTTACAACAGAATAGACACACTCCTACACAAAAGACTGGGATCACAGCGATCACATCATGAACTCAAGAATGAGAGTCTTACCTTCTCTTTCTCATGGTGAACTTGTGCTGGGCCGGTGGCCAGAGTGACCGACAGGGGTACATTGTGGGTCGGTTCCCCCCTCACAAAGGGACAAGTTGGGGAATGTCTCTCATGTTCAGACCTGTACAGTTGAAGAAAATAATTCAGTGTCTCATTCAAATGCAGGAGGTACAAAGTGCACAGTGCATCAAACTAAATTGCAAGATCCAATGTATTGGATTTAAAAACCAACATGTGTAAGCTGGATGAAAAGTTTTAAAGTCAGTTCAACTCAATTCAATACGTTTTTCCTTTATACATCAATTCATAGCCTGAATTGTGAATAATTCATAATGTAAACAAAGGATAAGAAGTACTCATAAAATATAAGGACAAATACAATAGCTTCACATTACATCAGGTTTGATGAGAATTAAAGTGAGTGACAGTATCCTAAATCATCTTGGTGTTAGACTAATAAGGTACTATCATGTGCTGGAGTATTTGCAGCAAAATCAAGTTGAGATTTTTTTTTTTATTTATTTATTTTTTTTAAGTTGCTGAAGTTTGAAAACACTGCCAAAGGGTTTTTACGAATTTCTAAATGACTGCTTGTGAAAACATTCACTACCTGTAAAAATACAAGCTTACCAAGGCTCATCAGTAGGCTCCCAACAAACTAAGCATACACTGCATGTAAAGCACATGGCACGGTCATCCCCTATGGAGGAAGGCTGTCAAACAAACAAAAGAGTTTTGACATCACACTTGGAACATGATTGTGCCTGACATTACAAAATAGAGCAAGTAGTGATGTCTCTTTGTATACTTTGATATTTTTTTTTTTTTAATGTTGAAATTTTATCATTTTGTTCCTGGTATTCAGACTGCCCAACCTTACGGCATGTGGTTTACTTATTATGCAGCATAATGCTTTCATTTATTTCCTCATTGGAAGAAAAATTCCAGAACAAGCAGACAAAGAGAAAACAATAACTTTAATGACATGTACGGATCTAGAAGGGAGCTAGAAAACTTCATCATGATTGTCAAACATATGACTAACAGACATGCCCCTGGTCATCAGTGTGCTGGTAATGAGAAGAACCAGAGTGGAATTACTGCTTACCTTTCAGTATGCATGGCACTTTTCTTTATGAAACATTAACCCTAAAAAGACGGGGGGGGGGGCTTTTTGCCCCCTCCTCGACATTTTTCGCGATAAATCTGTAACGTAACAGTCTCGCGGCACGATGTTGTATGACTTTTATGACAAATATGTGACGACCGGGTACGCGGTTCTGAAGTTACGCAATATTTTGTATGTGCATGTCAGACCCGAAATTGCGTGATTTCATGTACAAATCCAATGCAAATTCTGTTTCTGACCAAAATTCATAATGTATCATTATTTTTACTTTTACTGATCAAAATCAATTTTTTCCTGTTGTTTATGATCGGAATAATGTCGTCGATGATTTCCATAAAAAAAACAATAAAAAACAAAAAGTCAAAAACAAAGAAATACATAAGAAATTTAAAAAACAATAAAATCATAAGAAAAAAATTTGATACCGCCATTTTTTTTTTTTATGTACATTCAATAAGAATCCTACAAAGAGTACCTTGACCAAAAATTAGCAGTTTTGGACCTTTGATTACAGATTTACAGCCACTTTTTTTGTATTTCATGCATAAATTAGCGTAATTAATTTATTAAAAATAAATTTGAATAATTGTGAAATCATTACCTATTCAGTTTTACAGATTACCTTGTGGGTGATGCGCGTGCCAATTTTCTTTGCGATGACGCGCTCAACGGCCGAGATCTTAAGGGAAGCCCAATGAGCCCCCCCCCCCCCCCCCCCCCCAGTCCTACGAGGCATCAAAATAGCCCAGTCTCTTTAGGGTTAACACAGAACAGCTATATATCACAACTTAAAATTTCCAGGAAAAAAAAATGTGTGTGATGAACAACTTCCAATTAGCAATGACAATAGCAAACTTGAGGCTATGCCTAAAGCAAACTCATAAAAAAAAGTGCTCCTTGTAAGTGCTCCTTGTACATCAATAATGCAATAGAAAGAAAATACAAAATATGAATTTAAAGTAAACAAAAAACAACTAAAAACAACAATCGCAAAGTGGTCAAAAATAGAAACAATCTACATTGGCAAGTCCTTGAGTAACTAGCTAAATACTATGTTGACTAGCAGGAGGGTTGCCTCAGTCAGAATCAACAGCCCTCTCAAATTAAACTGGCAATGAATATGCAATTTCATCTGTCAAGATACACTTCATACCAGTATTTGCTTGTCTCATTTTTTTCTTTCTTTCATAAGTTCTTATATGACACCCACCTGATGATAGAAGCCAGCTTGTGCCATAGGTTCTGGGAGAGCCCATCTGTGTCAGATACAATGACAATTATGAATGACAACAGGACTTTTACATAGCAGCCATTAGGATGCATCCAGTAATCATGACACATGAAACATGCTACAGTCACACTACTATACTTCTCAGGAGTACTTGGATCAAAGTTGTTGTTGTGGGGTTTTTTGTTTAGTTTGTTGTTGTTGTTGGGTTTTTCTTTTCTCCGGACTGTCTCACTAAGCCAATGTCATCTTTATTCTATTTTTATTTATTTATTTTTTAATTAATTAATTAATTAATTATTTCTTTTTTTTTGGGGGGGGGGGGTGGTGAAAACAAGAAAGGTTAACTGTTGCCCAAGGGGACAACATCAAAATTGGGGGAATCCCCTAAATCTTCAAAGCATTTCATGACATTAATTATTGCATTTGAGTAAAAAGCATACATACATCTTTACCAAAATACTTGAGATTTAAAGATATCATGAATATTACTTCACCTAGTTACACACACAGTAGAAATATAAACACAAAAGTAATGAGCTTTATGCTTTGGTATACTTTCTCTCATGGGGTTTAAAACAACAAATGGACTTTTACTTGTAGTCCATGTGAGGCCATTGAGCAAAGGTCTGCCGCCGACTGGCCTCGCTGTACATCTGGGATTTTTCGATGGTGGTGTCTCCCCCAATGACAAGGGGCTCAGCTCCATCGGGGTGCAGGCCCTGTAGACGGTCCAGGATGGCAGTTGAAATGGGCAGGGCTTGTACCCTCTGGTGGGATTGACAGAGTGCCATGACAAGAGAATCCATCACCTTCTTCAGTGTGCTGTGTGGGAGACGCAGGTGGACAGTGGCCCACTGGAGACAAAAACAGGCAAAGCACTTTGATTAGACATCACTTCCACAAAAATAGACTGGTAGTTATAAATGAATTAAATACAGTGAAATAAGTAAAACATTAACACTTCTACACAGATAAAGTGGTAGGTATAGGTGAATGAAAGAAATGTTTAACAGTGAAATAGGTGAAACATTATAATAATTCACAAGACACAAAACCAACAGGAAGTCATTTAAAAGGCACAGGTATTAGAAATAGACAGTTTGTCTGAAATCTTGTTCCATATGTGGATATATCTTCATGCCAATATTACATATAAGAATTGAAGATGTTGAAAGTTAGAAGTTCCCATTTTTGTAAAGAATTTAATAACAGTCTCAAAAATTGCAGTACAGCAGAGTGATGAAGGAACTTATCATGCACTTGGTCTAATCAATCCAGTTGTTGAAAAGCAGCAAAGTTCAAATTTTGGTCCTTACCTTGGTGATCTTGTGATAGGCGTGGTCATTGGGGAGTTTGTATCGTTCCAGCTCTTCTTCCAAGTCCTCCATCACTGCCTCAGCATTGGCAATTTTGGTCTTCCTGAGACAGGCGAGCAACTGGCTTGCCTGCAGACATCAAACACAATGTTCAGGACAATTGGTGTTAGAAAACGGTACATATAAACTACAAAAGAACTGTCCTTCATTCAGGATTTACAATTATACGCTTGAACGGGGTGGTCCACGAGGGGTTTCAGCATGTCGCTGCAACAAGCTCAAATTCTTGTGCAACATCCTCAAGAATTGGCAACAAGTACGAAATAAAATGAATTCAAGCATGTGCAAAACATAAAAATTATCAAACTTCCTGGTACTTAGATATCCGTGTGCAAATCATTCCAGAGAATGTAAGCAGCAGAAAGAGAGATAGGCTGCGAAATACTGCATACCACATGCTCATGATGTGCGCTCCGAGCACATGTATACAATTTCTGCAATATTCTTATTCTGAGCTTGCAACATGCTCAAATTTCAAGTTATGGACCACCCTAGTATATGTGAAAACACAGAACATTCTCCTTGAATATCAGACTGAAATATCAATATCAGAGAATAGTATCACACAGGATAAAGGTAAAGAAACCTCGCCAGAAGTGAAAGAACATACTGGTTTATAGGAAAATGCATTTCTGCTAAGGAAACCCCCATTCTTCAACATGATAAACATATTTTTGAGACACAGCTTAATACCACTTCCTGATATAGAAAGTCATAATATGAATCTGTTCTTTCCTTTATTACACCAAATTTCTTGTCAAACTATTTATCATGGGCAACTGATCCACTGTGCACAAATGAAATGGCTGATGCTCCATTATATTATTACCATATGTTATGCGGGAACTTTGGCTCAGTTTGCATGCATCAACCAACAAATAAAAACATGTACACTCAGTCAGCAACTACGAAGAATGAATGAAACTGATGAGGTACTGGCGGTTTGATGAGATAGAGATCATAGGCTAAGCTAATGAGACAACTACAGATATACGTAAGTGTATCTTCTCACCTCAGAATATGGGATCTCCACCATGACATTGTCAAAGGTGCTGGACACAGGTGTTTGCAGGGCAGAGTCCAGCAGCAGCACCCCACCAAGATCCTTCCTCAGGCCAACAGCATGACCATCGGTCAGAAACAGCTGGTCTGAGTCACTGACATAACGGCATTCCACACTCCTACCATTGGGAGCTGTACAGGAAAACAAAATATTGATTTGATATACAAGTAAATAGATAGATGGTAAGATAGATAGTAAGATAGATATATGTATGTATGTAGATAGACAGATAGATAGATAGATAGATAGATAGATAGATAGATAGATAGATAGATAGATAGATACTGTAAAACAAGGAATGTTCGCATGCATTTTAATTTCGCAAACTTCGCGAGTGTAAAGATTTGCAAAATTAAAATGCACATGAAAGTTCTTGTCTACACACTATATGCATTGAATGCCAGTGGCAGTTCGTGAAAATTTCATGCCGCAAAAAAGGCCGGCGGCTCCAATTCGCGAAAAATTCATGCCGTGAATATATTATGTTTTACAGCAGATAGATAGATAGACAGACAGATGGATAGATTTAAAAAGAGAAAAGATATTTTTAAAGAGTTCAAAATGTTCAAACAGTATCAAGATAATGCTACAAGCTACGTGTATACACACAACAAGGGTCTCCTTTCTGATATAACTAATTACATCCTGGGAATAGTATTGGCATTAGGCATTCTAGGCTCACTGCCAAGATTCATTCTTGCATTGCAAGCTAATGATATGCCTGTAAATCCACCATTTTAGACATACATTATATACATGTATTCGTGTAACAATACACTTAGTACATTATACACTTGAAACCATGCCCATTTTGTGCACTCTGTATGCATAGTGTCATCTATTCCCTGTCAGAAACACGAGGCAAAATAATGATGACATCAACAACAACATTTACTAAATAAATAGATAACTAACTAACTAAATAAATAAATAAATACAAGAATAAGTTAATGGAAGATCATATATTGTACATCAATTTGGACTATTACAGATTTACAAATACACTAGGACACAGCCTGTTATGTTTCTCTTAATATCCCTTCTACATATTTATTGTGAAAGATAAAATTTCACTGAGATACAACATAAAGGATGCATATGTGTCATTCGCCAAACATACTTTGAAGGATAAGCTCACCTTCATTAACATAAGGATTGAGAGAATATAGCAATATTAGTAGAACACATCATTGAAAGTTTGAGGAAAATTGGACAATCCCTTCATACAGCATTGTAAGTTATGAATTTTTGAGGTTTTTGTGCAGTCACCGCTGGATGAGAAGACTACTGCAGTGTATGATGTCACATGCGTACAACAATAAGGAAAATATAAAGAGGAATTTCACAAAATTTCATCTTTTGAAAAAAGTACACATTCCCTTGACTCGTTACTGACATATGTTATGGGTAATATTATTCCCATTGCCTTTAGAAAGAGGCAAGTCCAGTGCTCTTTTATTATGCGAAAAAAGTGAAAATATGTTGAATTTTCTTTACATTTTCTTTATACTGTTGTACTCATATGACAGTAGTCTCCTCATCCAGCGGTTCCAACACAAAAAATTTTACAATTCATAACTTTTGCATCGATTGTCCAATTTTCCTCAAACTTTCACTGATGTGGTCTACTAATATTGCTGCATTCTCTCAATCCTTATGTTTATGAAGGTGAATTTGTGTTTTTTTTAGAAATACATTGCTGTTCTTTTCCAATTATAATATTGAGTACAGACATGACAATGAAACAGATGGCATACAATGTACATCCGACAAGGCTGACAAAATTGATTTGAAGATTTATCAGTTTTTTAGCTTCTCTCATTTCCTACTACCTACATATGTATATTTGGAGTGGATGTGATACTCATGTTTACATCAGATTTTCTATATCAATGCAAAGGCAAACCAAAGTTCAAGCCACAAAATATTAACTCTATGGGATATTCATATGTACAGGGTAATTGCAACAAGCCATTAAGTCCTTCATCATACAGTCAGGTTTCATGTGTCCTATCCTTACAATGTTCCTGCTCACATCAATTACCAGGGGCCTGTTGCATAAAACTCTTTCCCGGAGAAAAACTCTGGTTGATATTCAACAGAAATTTTCCTGTGTATTAAAGTCAATGGGGGAAGCATACTAACCCAAGTTTTTCTCAGGTTAAACATTGTATACAAGAGACTCCTGGGGTATGTACCAAACCCACTGCCATAGGCTACAGTATGCATGCAATGATTACAATGTACACTGTGGACTCTAATCCACTATGATCATCACCACGTGAGTACATCCCATGGCTTCCTGTCTTTTACAAGAGACATGTTGACTGTATAATAACACAGAGTCACACAGGTCATACATACAACTCACATACATACATACATTTCACAACAGCCCTTCCTCTTTCCTAAGCACAAGTCTTGACAACATTGAGCATGCTTACTGTACTATGAGATAAATTGTAATCATATTTGATGCATAATCTACATAATACAATGGTTCGTGTATTATAAAACTGAATGAAAGTATTTAAACTGGGTGTGGGTACATTTATCACTTACCAGGAAAAAAAAAATACCCCCAAAATGAATTCAAGACATCTGACTATTGAAATGAGATGGCTTTATGTGCCATAAATTAGAAGTTAGAAAGATTAAGCAAAACACAATGGATGTACCTATAGATGTACCAGGTATTATTGTGTATAACAGATCGTACATTGTATTCGTATTGTCATACTCTCATGTTCATGCAAATAGATGTATGAATGTTATGCAACACTGCACACTGGCACTGGTCCAACAGTCCCTGACCAGTAACAATTGCTGTTGGACCAGTAACTTTTTAACCTTCATAGGTCTTATATGCTTTGTTTTGTGGGTTTTTTTTCTGATTCCAACACATGCTATTATATCTTGCATCATTTTCTTGTTTTCCATGTAAACATAATATGCAATAAAATGTCACTTTGGTGATTTTTTTTTTTTTTTTTTTTTTTTTGGGGGGGGGGGGGGGGGGGGAGGGTTAGCATGTGGAATAAATAATGCAAATTGATTGAATTAAAAATGTCAATATACCCCAGGGTGGTCCACAACTTGAAATTTGAGCATGTTGCAAGTTCAGAATCTGAGAATATCGCAGAAATTGTATGTGCACAAAGCGCACATCATGAGCACGTAGTAAGCAATATTTTGCAACTTATTTCTTTGTGCTGCTTACTTACATTCAATGTTCTCTCTCATGTTTTCCACACAAATATCTAAGTACCAGGTACAATCACAATGTAGTTTGATGTTTCCTATGTTTTGCACATGTTTTTCACAAGTTTGAATATATTTCATTTTGAGCTTGTCGCAAATTTTTGAGGATGTTGCACAACATGTTGCTGGCTTTTGAGGATGTTGCGAAAGATTTGAGGATGTTGCGAAAGATTTGAGGATGTTGCACAAGAATTTGAGCATGTTGCAGCGACATGGTGAAACCCCTCGTGGCCCACCCTGATACCCTCAACTATGGCACAAAGCTTGGGCATGCTCTGCAGGCTTTTTTTTTCCCCTACTCAGAAGGAAATAGACCCCGTTTACAGTGCCGGGTCGGGCCGAGCGGCGGCCGATCCCGGCCTCAACTGCGGCACTTGGCCCCGCAATTTGTCCGTTTACAGTATATATATTACAATATATTGTCGTGGTGGCGCTCTGCTTGTAAATAAACACTATTATTGGGAGGGCACAGGTCGCAATGTGGTATAGTCTGGTTTCCAGACCCTTTGCCAACTGGACTCTGCGGCCGCCTTTGCTGAAGGCAAAGACCTCTGCAAGACAAAACCACCTTTAACAATATTAGTTTTCGACGTTGAGGGCGTTAATATCCTGAATAGTGAGATAGTACGGGCAGAGGGTATGGAAGCCAGACTAAATTGGTACCGCGTTTGGCCCAGTTTGCATTTACAGTGAGAAAAGGCCGGGCTCCAGATCACCTCCAGAGCTTGGCCAAATGCGCGGCCGATTTTGGTAACGCATTTGGCCTTTTGCGCGTTTACAGTGAAATGAAGGCCGGGCTCCGCCACGGCCGAGCTCGGCCTTTTCAGTCACTGTAAGCGGGGTCTAAGTAAAAATGTACATGTTTTGCGATGAAATTTAATACATTTTAAAAGTGATTGCATGTGATAATACACTGCCATCAGGTTCGTCAGCTGTTTCTGTTAATGTTAATATAGACCCAAATCACAATTTGAAAACAAGCGCGGCATTTCAACATAAACATGTGAAGCAAATGCAACTCAGAGAACATGATAATTCTAAAGCCAAGAGTCTCACTTATCCAATGTCTGTGAAGCAATTGCAACTATTGTCAAAAGTACACAATAGCACATTACAGAACAGCGTTCAGTGAGTATAATGTATGTAGGCATTCCCAATGTTTGCTTTCTTTTGCAACTTAGTCTTCCAAAAATCCCTGAGCAACTACTCAGTGCTTTTTAAGTCATGGCTATCAGAGTGTTTAAAGACCCCTCACCTTTCTATAATCACAGAAGGAAATCTATGCTCTTGTACTAAATTACAGCACATCTACCATCAGTATCGGCAGGATGATGAAAACTTGCCTGTAGCCTGACCAAACGATGTGCTTTGCACGGCCTCTGACTGGGAACCAATACACCAACCGAGCTAGACCCCTCACACAGCTACAAAACTGTTGAAAATTTCAATATTCTAGGACAAATTTTCTGTTACAAATACTCACATGGAATTTGAGCATGGTATAAACATACCATTCTATAGCAAGCCTATAGCAAGCAGGTTTGTGTGAGGGTATTTGTGTGAATGAAAGAAGATCATGAAAAAATGATTGTAAGACAAAGGTGACAGAATAAAAAGAGAAAAGATAGGAAAAGGGGGAAGGGAAATGAATGAAAAGATGCTGAAAAATGTAAACCTAGAAAAATGAAACAAACGATTTACAGAATAGAATGTATATTAGAAGTGAAAACAAAAGATAATGGTAGAGAAAAGGTCCAACTTAATAATAATAATAATAACAATAATTCACAACATTTATATGGCGCATTATCACATGAAATGTCTCTAAGTGCTACAGGAAAGAAAAAAAAAATAGAAAAGGAAGAAGACGAAAGGAAGAAAGAAGAAGAAGGTACAGTTTCAGAGATGGTAAGACATCAGTCATAGTCATAGAACTACTCAATAAACAAATAAGTTTTTAACATGGATTTAAATTTGTCTAGTGAGTCTGTTTGTTTCAAACATTCAGGTAAACTACTAGTATTCCAGAGCTGAGGCGATGCTGACTGAAAAGCTCTAGAACCATAAGATTGTGTATTGACAGGAGGAGGTATTAAAAGTGATTTGTTGTTTGACTGCAAGTTCCGGGAAGGTAAGCATTCAGTTATCAACTGTTGAAGATAAACCGGTGCAATATTTTGCAAACATTTGAAAGTTAACAATAAAATCTTGTATTTAATAGGAAAGGGAAAGATGAATATGTTTGAAAAAAGTAGAAAGCAAAGATGAAATAAAGATTGAAAGCAAAAGAGCACTAGGCCAAGGTACAATAATAGAATGAGAGATGAATCAAAACTGGATGATGGCAAAGATGAATAAGAAAGGAAGGAAAGAATTATACAGGCTGAAAAGGAAATAAAGAAAAGGATACATGAGAACAAAACGTAAGAAAAAGATATTCCAGAGGAAAGAAAGGAAAGCAACACTTGTGTACAGCGCCAAGGCTGTGTAGAGCTAGTTACTGTAAAACATGATATATACACGGCACGAAATTTTCGCAAATTGGAGCCGACAGCCTTTTTCGTGGCATGAAATTTTCACGAATTGCCACTGATGTTCAATGCATATAGTGTAGATAAGATATTTTGCATGCATTTTAATTTCACAAATCTTGGCGCTCGCGAAATTAAAATGCACTCAAACATTCCTCGCTTTACAGTAGATGGAGGCTAAGATAACCCATGAAAGAAACAAAGAACAATTTGGCAGAAAGTAGATTGAATAGGACATTGAGAAAGCATGACAAGAAAAACCTCACAAAAAATGGTTACTAGGAAGGAAAGGGAAAGTTAGGAATACCTGAAAATGAAAGAAGAAAATATAGAACAGAAAAAGAAAGATATGTTAACAGGTTGCACACATAAATGCTCAACTGCTTTGTGAAGAAGCTACAAGCACAACTGCTACTGCAAAATTTGGCAGAGGAAAAGGAAAATTAAACACATTTTAGCTTTTCAAAGACACCATAGAAAAAGTCACTGTGATCACTACATTCAGATCAATCGATCGACCTTTACTGCATGCGCGCTGAACATATTAATATTGTGTCAATTGCTAGAACACAGAGCAGCATTTCAAGCAACCAAGATTTTCCGACAGCCACACTTGTACATATGTTAAAACTTAACTTCTAACAGAAGTCTATATATTCGACTTCAGAGACTGATGCAATTGCAATTATTAGGTTACGTCGTGATCATAAGAGACAAATCTACCCTAGATAACTACAATTGTAGACATATAAATTTACTAAGGTGAGTTTGTGCAGGTTTCGAAATCGATCGACAAGGTCAAACTCCAAGGAGGAGCAAAAGTACACTACCGCCCCAAATTTATTGTGTCACCACTGCAGGTGCAGGCTACTGCAGTAAATTTATCTACCACAAAAGCAAAAGCTGATGCTGGAAATTGACATAAACTTGATAGATGATGCAGTATTAGTGGCAGTATTCCTGTACACTAGTTTAACTTTCATAAGCTTAGACAGTTACATTTATTTCCTCTGGAAATCCCCTCAAACCTCCCATCCTATTTTGAAGACAAACTATGCCGGAAGCACGCCAGTAGGTTGCAATGAGCAAGATAAAGCAATCGTGTATTGATAATATGCTAGCCAGGAGCATGCATGCATTTATAGTGTTCCTCAGTTTGCGAGTGCGAACTGCAACTTCACGTTCCAGTATGAAGTCTGTCACCTACTCATCTACACAGTACGATCGTGATTGCAAGAGAGATTAGGCTGTATCACGTCTACCTGAAAGGGATGATTTCTTGATAATAATCCCCGAGTTGACGTCCAAGACTTTGATGCTGGGTTCTTTAGTAATTGCTATTACAGTATTTAGCCTTGGATGATAGGCAATCCCGACCGTCTGCTCTCCAACAGCAAGGCTTCCATCTTCTTCGACGCTCCATCCCCGAGTAGCCATTGCTGATGAGTGACGTCACTCATGTGTAGTGGAGAGGGTCGTTGCGAATATTGCCTAAACCATTCACTTATAATTATGCCGTTATTCACACAATAATATGCAAAATTTAAAATAAAACGTCCAGAATGAAGATCAAGTAGTCAGTTGGGGAGCAATCAGGGCGTCGGTTCCCTTGTAAACATCCACAATTGCACTGAAAACACGCAAAACATGTAGAAAATGTTGACCTAGCCCTCCCGTTCCGTGGGTGCGATTGGCAATGACTTGCCGCAGGTGGCGCTGCATCGGCATTTGCATTGGCAAAAGTGACATGTCATCGCATATCAATTTTTTATACATGATAAAAAATATTGATAATATATTGTACATGACTAAAGAGAAAAAAAAAGTCATTCTATCTTTGTTGTGTTTACTTCCGCTTTTGTTCTTCTTTCATTCATGTAAATGTGATGTGTTTTTTTTTTTTATTCTTATAAGCTCTCAAGACTAAAAGGTAAAAAATCTTCAAATCCTCTGACTTCTGCTCTGACTTGTCTCAAATAATTATAGTTATTCAGATTTTCCATAAATCTTTCTACATTACCTTTGGTTGTAATATATTGGAATAAGTAAAATATGTGGATGCAAAGTAACAAAGGATAATGTGAAATTATGGAAGTGTGATCCATCATTTCATTGTCATTCTAATTTTCTTCATACAGTACCTTTTAATGATTATCAGTTACATCCTGCATAAAGTTGACCTTAGTAGGCATATAAGAATCTCTCTCTCTCTCTCCTAAGGTTTGTACATTAACCATATCCACTTCGGCTGTTTTGAGCAATATAAAAACACTGGGGAGGGATCTCAGAAACGCAATGTCCGATGAACTTGAAATTTTACTTGCTGATAGGGCCTAAATCTCTCTGTGCTGAATCTGGGCCCCGTTTTGTGAAGAGTTATAATTGGTTATATAGTTGATTTCTGTCATAAGTCTATGGCAGCCTGTGTGGTAAGGGAATTCATAATCATTTATATCTTTTGATAAAATGGCACCCAATGGCATAACTTATCTTAATTTTGATAATTTGCCAATTGATTCATTATGCAAATTTTATGCATAATTTCATAATTTCATCCTACAGAAGTATATACATAGAGACATATGAAAACTGTGTAATAATGAAGAATAATGTTGCCCAAATGAGAAATGAATAAAAAAGATACTCCCTATGTCAATCATTTCTGTTTATAGAAACTCATTTTTCCCTCTCTAAACAAAAGACATTACCAAAAGTTCTGTTTTGTATTGTCTATATTTCTCATGTCTTATTGTTTTCTACTTTTCATGCATTTTATTATTTCAAAACTTTGTTTCTATATGAACCAAAAAGAAGCATGAAACAATTTCAACATTAATTTCTGTGCAAGATCCTGAAAGAAATGTGATCCACTGTGGACTGACAGTTTGTGATTGTAGGTATACACAAATATATGAAGAGTTTGTTCGCAAAAACTGATAAGTCCATATTTGCCAAATGGAGATATTTGCGATTAAAGGTCAAGAAAAATAAAGAGAATAATAAGAAAATTTATACTTCTTTTGACCATAACTTCAAAAATGTACCTGTATATGTAGTGACCAATATATCATTTAAAAGGTATTATTTTGTACTTTATGACAGAGACCGTACTTCAAAATCTTCAAAAATGGACTTATCGGTTTTTGTGAACAAACTCTTCATATGTAGTAATGAGTCATTTTAATGAAGTGCGCACATTTATTGACTGACATGGTATAAAAATATGTGCAAAACTTCAGTGGAAAAAAAAAAATCATGAAGCAAGAATCAAAACGTCTCGATCACTCGATCAGTCACTTAAAATATGGGGGGGGGGGAGGGCCCTCCCATCGCTCAAATGAATATTTTTGCTTTATTTTTTTTTTTACTCTACCTAACGAAATACTAAGAATGAATGTTACAAGTCATAACAACATGATAACAATGTTAATGCTACTAGACATGTACTACCCACAACTACCGGTACTACTGATGATGATGATTGAAAAATAGATAAATAAATAATGATAATAATAATGATAATAATAATATAATAATAATAATAATAATAATAATAATAATAATAATAATAATAATAATGATAATGATAATGATAATAATCATAATAATAATAATGATAATAATAATATTATTATTATTATTATTATTATTATTATTATTATTATTATTATTATTATTATTATTATTATTATTATTATTATTATTATTATTATTATTATCAATAATTAGAATAAATATTGATGTATGTGTAGCACATCATATACCGGTAGGTGTTTCTAGGCGTGTTGATACTGAACAGAAAAGTCTAATAAGATACCGAGTATGATTGAGAACATAGTGATTGTGATATGCTAAAAAACAAACAAACATTGTGATTGATTGAATAAGTGAGTTCTGACCATATGATATTACACACACACACACAAAATCCAAACTACATGTATATCCATCATCCATCAATCAAGCCACAGAAGTACTGTTTATGTGACTTGATGTACTAAAGATTGCATAATGACCAATACATGTACCACAGGTTAACCAGGGTTTAATACTCATATTTTCATGTGTGTACAGCGGCTCAGACATTCGCATCATCACGAGGATTCCATCAAGCTCATAAAATCATCCCTGCTTCTCAGAGTAAACAAATTTTTGTTCTTCTGTTGTTGTTGCTGTTTTTTTTTTTTCTTTTTTTAAATCAATAAATTGTACAAGTACTGCCACCTACACTTCAGGCAAAAATGTATAAAAATAAACATATAAATGCAACATATATATGAAAAAAAAAATCAAGTGACTCTGGAATAAATCAATGATATCTATACCTTCAATTTCTCATTATTATTCCTCTATTTACACATATAAAGTGCTGCAAATATGCAACAATGATACATCATGGAGTTGGTTGTGCATTCCAAAGCCAACAAATTGTTATAATTCTTCTGACCTCTAAAAGCAATGGTTATATGTGCAATATATATGATCTAGCTGGAGTCACAAGTTATTAGCTCATTGACAACCAACAGGTACCACTCTGTATACACACATAAAAAAAAAATGTATCCATCCATCAATCACTGATCAATGTGTCTCTTTAGCGATCAATCAATCCATCACTGAATCAGTCTTTCACATAGCACACACATGCAAGTTGTAGCTGGTGTTTTCGATTCAATTTGCCTCTTCATTCTTTTTTGTCATGCACAATATCACTTTGCCCCCCCCCCCCCCAAATACATGTAGGCTATTGTAAAAGTGGAAATTTTTGCTTCAGTACTTTTTCACATTTCAAATCCTGCGGAATCAAGACATTGAATAGTGTAACTAATGACACACACAAATATTTGCCTGCTTTTATCTTTTCTGTAGTTTCTGGTCACCTAAAGTGAGCAAAAATTTCCATACTGCAAAAATTACCACCATTACAGTAGTCAGTTATCCAAATCAGATATGAATAATGATTTCCTCAGCCAATTAAGAAAGGAGGTTAATGTTTTCATCTGCGTTTCTGTGTTTGTTTGTTTTTCTGTGTGCAAAATACAACTCAAAAAGTTGTGAACTGATTTGAATGAAATTTGCAGGAAAAGTCGATAATGACACAAGGAACAGATAACTAAATTTTGGTAGTGATCCAGAAATTTGTATGGATTTTTGAAGGATTTTTGATCTTTTAGTAGATAGGGTCAATGAACTTGGAAGTTCGAGCTGCGCGTATTTTAGGTTTGCATACACGCACCAAAGAACTTGCTCTGCTCAGGCAAGGTGCTGCGCAGCTGGAAGCTGATAACATAAACAATAGGCTTCTATATTGGGAAATTGGGGATTGTTTTCAGCATGCATGTATGAGTGGAAATCACTGGTCTCTAATTGAAGAATAAGATCAGTGGTGGAAATGAGCTGAACTCGGCAGAGGTCCGTGCTCTCAGAGTGCTTTTCTAGTTTCTTTCTTATTCTGCTTTTGCCATCTCTCTTAAAAATTGCAACAGATATCGAGATGCAGTCAACAGTAACCACATATAGAAAAATACAAAACACAAACAAACAAGAGAGTAAATATGATCTGAACAAACAAATCAAATGAAAACTAGAATCTCTGAATAATGCCACGGGCCATACCCCGGACCAATTTAATGGCGTACTCTAAGTCAAGAGAACATGAGGAAGCATACATTGTTTTGTTTGAACAAACAATGTAAGAGTTGACTTCTTTCAAAACATCTTTTACAATGAGACATGTTGGAAAATGATAGCAAAAATTCCATTTCGTGCAGTAAAAATCTATGTGGATGGCTGCCATATTGAATCAAAGACTATTGATAGTATTAACATCTTTACCATCCTGCATGAAGTATGAGATATGACTCAGTGAGGAGACCTTACTACACCTAGGCATGGAGCTCACTATGCTCTATCTGTTTTATGTGAACCAGAGAGCACAAGCTGCAGACCAGGTAAAGAAAGGAAGATGGGACTTTTATTTAAAAATATACACCTGAAAACAAATGCTACACACAATCTTTCAGGAGAAAACTACTACCGAGCTTGACTGTGAAGGAACTAATCCTGACATTTCAGTAGCAAAACACTCACTTATGAGAGAAAAATTAGTACAAATCTAGCCTTTGATGCTATGTAGGCAGTAAAGATGGGTGCTCACATGTGAACATCACATGAAGTATGAAGTTCACATGTTAACAGTACAAAGTAGCTAAAAACAATGAAAACGCAAATTAACATTCATAATTTCACATCAAGGTTCATCAAGTGATTTCAACAAGCGCAAACTTGTATAATTCTTCTTCTTCTCTTATGGCACAATGCTGTGCCGCGTTGTTACCATAGGACTAAACCTATTTTGTAAATTTTGTGCCTCCTTCATACGTAATACAGACACATGAGGCAAATGATGCAGTCAGGTTATAACATGACATAAACTACTGTGGAAAAAAAAAATATCCTTACTGACCTCAGCTGCACATGTAATTCAAACATGAACTCTCCGATTCAATGTGACTAGAGGTACTTACAATCTTTGATCTTTGGAGCCATGTCTTTATGCATCAAGAACAATCACTGATTACAGTTCACATTCTGGCAAGAATGTGCACGAAGTCGATCAAAAAGTCAGAAAAATGTGCTGTCACAATACTCAAAAAATCTCTTCACAATGTATCTACGCTGCCAATGTCAGTGTCATTGCTTGAAACAAACTGCCCAAAACATCACAAAATCTGCAAAGTATCTTTGAAAGTAGAAATATAACATGAACAACAAATGAGCAAGAAAGGCACAGGGAGACATTGCCTAGTGAGGGTGTTTGTTTGTTTGTTTGTTTGTTTGTTTGTTTGTTTGTTTGTTTTTCCCCTCAATATCACTATTGGATACCGTTACTACACCTGATTAATTTCAGCACAAGTGTCAACAAAGATTCTTGAAAGTCTAGACACATAATTGAACAAATTAAAAGGATTTACACTGGAGAGAGGCTATATATTTGCTACAACCTGGGCCCCGTCTTATAAAGCCTTCAAATCAATCACAAGTCCCCAAATCAATCGCAACTTGCATTGCAGCACACAAAAAACTTGTGATTGATTTCTATCACAAGTCTTTATAAGACAGGCCCCAGGAAAAAGTCATTGCTAACTTTCCTCATTGTGTCATATTACCATACTGGATACTTTCATTGCACATTTGAAAAGTGAAGTATACACACTGAAACAGTGTACATTAATTAAGAATGGCTGACAACTCATATTTTGGCAAACTAAACAAGAAAACATAAAAACATATGACTTGTGACAACAAACTGGGAAAAGAAAGAAAAAAAAAACTGGCATTCACTGAATTAACAAACTTTGAGAGAAGGCAGTAATAATTTCACTGCAAAACATGTACTGACAATCATGACATTGTACAACTTAAGATTTACAATTGCAGTGGTTTTGTGGGAAGAATTTATATAAAAAATATAAATGACCAACATATCTCGTACATTACACAGGTCAGAGGAAACAGTTATTATAAGCTGCACTATGTCAAAGCAATGGACCTTACCCCTGGGAGGGAGAGTGGGTGAACACCAGTAGTCTTTCTCACAGACCTCGCAAAGCTCTCACAACAGTTGCTAAGAAACTCATTCGGTTATTTATGGCTAAAGATGCATGGTTTTGTACCAAGGTGCAAGACTTATTAGTATTCCCAAGCCCACAGTACTAAGAATAACACCTTAATCCTTCTTTCATCATTCAGACATAAGAGAGAAAGTTATATATGAGTGGAGAATGACTCTCCAATCTGAAGCTCATTACTAAGGCCACCAGAAATAAGGTACCTGGTGCTTGATGTTCGCTATATAATACACAGCCTAGCCATGGTTTCATGCCACTGATGCAAGGATCTTGGCAGATTGCACTTGGTGTCACACTTGCTATGTCAAAACTACGGCAAAGAGACCCATTACATTATCTATCAGTCAGGAACTCTGATGATTCAAGTTCAGAGACTTGGTTTGGGTTTACCAGCTATCTCTCTGGGGGTAAACTGTGCTCTGCAGGTCGAATCTCTCGACTCTAGAAAATGTATCTAAACTATGACAGGAGCAAAATACTGTTCACGGTTAAAATATCAATTTAGTCAACATTATAACAATGTTTTCTGTGCCTCTCAATGAGCCTATTGTAAAGTCTGACACTATTCCACAAGGTGATCACTATGAATGGTAAGCCATTCATAACAAATCGATTGATTTTTTTTTTTTTTTTTTTTACATATATATATATTTTTTTGCATCCTCCCATTACACCATCAGTAACATCATGACTCAGGCACAAAACCTTGTCAATACCCTCATTTTTAATAAAGCATGTAGCTGTTGTGATTTTAAATTTTTACAAAGCAGTACGATTTAAATATCTAACAACATATAAAAGAGCTCAACCATCACTGCTAGAGACAGCTGAACGCCAATGTTCAGCTATCTCCAGCAGTAGCGTGTGATTTTATTTTTCAATCACATTTAGGCTGATTCTATCCATGACATCTCAGTCTGATCCATGAGCCCTGCTCTGCTGAGATATCTGACTAAGCCAGGAGGTTATTTTTCCAGCACTGGTAGTCAGAACTTTCCCTTCCCCCTTGTCTTATCCTCACTATGTCTGCATATTGGGGGGCTGTCTCGGCGGGGGACCTCTCGGATTCATGCCCTGCAGAACAGTCAAAAAGATTACAGATGTGGCACAAATGCTGTAACAACAACTGAAACAATACAGAACAATGATAGTGGCATGATGGGGAACAAAGAGCTGCATTATCAACTTTGCTCATCTTCATATTCATCTTCCTTGGTGATAGGTTGAGCAATGCTGCACACTGGCACTGGTCTGATGGTCTCTGACCAGTTAAAATTACTGTCGGACCAGTAACTTTTGCAGGAATGGACCAGTAAAACCTGGAAAAACTGGGTACCTACTGTTCCGACAGACAGGTTGGACCAGTATAAAAAAAAAAAAATCAAAAAAATGTGTTAGTGTGCAGCCCTGGGTTGAGTCGTATTTTGAGTATAGCTGGACAGCAGGAACTTGTTAAAAGTTACAAACATATGTTTGCAAATGCAGTGTGAAAAAAACTTTTTCTCCTGTGAAATCACATGCATGAAAACCTGGTCATTCTTAGTGATCTATCAGATTATTTCAAAATGGAATAAAATCTAAGTGAATATGTCACACACAAAAAAGGTAGTTTGATGAGAACAAAGTTACCTGTGGGCCATCAGGTACCATTGGAGATGACGTCCTGGGACCTCCCATGGGACCCTCTGGAGCACCAAACTGACCAGCTCTACTTCCTGGTCTCATACCTACACATGACATTTACAAGAATGAAAAAAAAAAAAGAATAAACAAATGAAACTCTGGACTCACAGACATAGTGCAAAACACATCAACTTTGTTTGTTTGTTTGTTGTTGTTGTTGGTTTTTTTTTTCAGGAAAAGCAATTCAATAATGAAACTGTGAAGTAAATTACACAACAAAAATATCCGCATCACAAACATACCTATTGTAGTTCATGGCTTTACTGCAAATCTTACAAAGAAAATAAAAATTGTTGGTCATAATGTGGACAATTTGTTGGTAAGAATGGGACTGAGATGAATTTCTACTTTTCAATCAAGTGCCCCACAACATGATACATAAGTATTTGCAAACCTGTAGATATGTATTGCTTTCTTTGTTGAGTATTAATTAAGTATTTGCGACTTTGAGTGAATTGATACAATTAATAAGTTATTGATGTGTTTACAGAGAAAAATGTCCTGAATGAACAAAAGTCTGAAACACATACAATGCCAAATGCTGTGATTGATGTATCTATTTTTTAATGTTGAATATTTGCGATTGTTGTTTTTTTTTTCTTTATACACTGTATAGAAAGGACTAAAGGCAATTACAACTGTCTGCTGAGGGGAGAAACAACTGGATAATGACAGCACAGAGAGTCAGAGCAGAGAGACAAGACTCATTAAGCTGTATAATTCCTAAGAGCTTGAGACAAAAAGGATCATGGTCAAGCAAAAACTTACTGCAGCTGAAATATATGAAAAAAAAGAAAGAAAAGTTGTGTAAAGTATGAAGGAGGTATGGTTTCATGGGTGGATAGAAATAGCTACTTATCAGGCCGTATTACAAGATAGAAAAGACTCAAGATTACCTGGGGGTGGGGGACCTCTTCTATCAAATAGTGGAGGTGGACCATCCCCTGGGAGGGGCCCTGGTCCACGCATGGGAGGGCCCCTGGGGTCCATACCATGAGGTGGAGGGGGACCAAACCTAGGACCAAAGTCTGGATCCATTGGAGGTGGTGGACCATGGGGATCAAACTCTCCCCTGCCTGGTGGAGGGAACCTGGTCATGGGCCCAAAATCTGGATGTGGTGGCCCAGGAGGGCCAAAGTCCATATCATCGGGATGGGGTGGGAAATCGGGCGGGAAATCTCCAGGTGGGGGACCATGCATGTGAGGCGGGCCATGTGGAGGGCCATAGGGATCGTCATAGGGGCCTGGGGGCCCAAAGTCTGGGTGAGGCAGCATGGGTTCCCTGCCATATGGTGACGGGCCAATATCACGCTGCATCGGAGGAGGGAGCATTGAGGCAGGAGAGTCGCGGTGTCGTTGATCTATTAGAGGCGGCGATGGTGAATCTGCTTCTATGATACTATTGCGACTTGGACCTGTGAAACACAAACACATTACACGAGTATTATCAGCAAATTTCACACATCCCTTCAACCATATTGCACTTGTTAAAATGTAATAAATCATCATAAAAATTTTTACTTCTTTGTCCCTCCAGCAAAAAGTAGAAAATAAAAAGTAATAAAGTAATATATAAAGAATTAAACCTAAATGCCAAATTTGAGGTTTAAGAATTAGCAGTATGTATATGTTTCTACATGCAAAACAGTATTAACAGTATAGCCTTCTTTATCCATGACAGAGTCTTCAGTGTTGCCACTGCTCTACCGGAGTGCCCTGCCATTATCATCACCCTAGCATTGCCAGGTAGGTCTACCCATTTATGCACCTGGGTTAAGAGAGACATGGCAGGTAAAAACATCTTGTCCAAGGATGTAAGCATCGGACTGGATTCAAACTTGGGTCCCCAATTGGGAGTCAGCAGTCTCATCCATTATGCCACAGTGTAAATTCATATTCATAAAGTGCAACCAAGATACCACGGGAGAAAATGTCTTAGGTATGTATCAATACATACAGTACATACAGTATCATCAAAGATTGTGAGCTCATCTTCTAAAATAAAAGAAAATTAAAGAAAAACCGTGACACTCACCCCTTCTCGATGAGCGATTATTTCTTTCCCTGTGGATAGGAAAAACAGTGTTGACACATTTTTTAGTATTCAAGACAAAAGTGAAATCAATCAACAAATTCTGTGGATAAATATCAAAAGAAAATAAAATCAGATACCAGTAAATCACTTACACAATGTTGACATGTGACTGTGCCAAGAAACTAGTCAGATGTGAGCCATAACACATATGAAGTTAAATGTGTATTTCTTAGAAGGATAATTTAAACCTTTCAGTGCCAGGGACTTTGGACAGAGTGTCCACTCATACATGGTTTTCTGTGTCAATCTGTACTCAGAGCACACAAAGAGTGGATATGTCCCTGTCTGAGTTACTTTGCAGGGCAATATATGGACATGTAAATTTGTAGGCACCTCTAAAAAAGCACAATTTAACCATTTCGTCTGAAGAGTTACCAGTATCACAAATAAAGCACAAAAGCATGGCGCATCTGAAAAATAATTACCAGCACTTTAAAAACAAAATTCTTACAAACTCTGAACAAACTACCAAATACTACTACTACTACTACTACTACTACTACTACTACTACTACTACTACTACTACTACTACTACTACTACTACTACTACTACTACTACTACTACTACTACTACTACTACTACTACTACTACTACTACTACTACTACTACTACTACTACTACTACTACTACTACTACTACTACTACTACTACTACTACTACTACTACTACTACTACTACTACTACTACTACTACTACTACTACTACTACTACTACTACTACTACTACTACTACTACTACTACTACTACTACTACTACTACTACTACTACTACTACTACTACTACTACTACTACTACTACTACTACTACTACTACTACTACTACTACTACTACTACTACTACTACTACTACTACTACTACTACTACTACTACTACTACTACTACTACTACTACTACTACTACTACTACTACTACTACTACTACTACTACTACTACTACTACTACTACTACTACTACTACTACTACTAATAATAATAATAAACAACTACTTACCCTGGTCTGAATGAGGGTGATACTACACCTGGTGGTCAATATAGAAAGAAAAGTAGGGTTCAAACAATGTTGCAGAGCATTTTATAACAATTAATCCATATTACAATCATTTGCATTTCCATACTGCATCCCAATCACAGATTGCATATTTTCATCTAAATCGGCACACACCAATGCCCACACTGTCAAATATTCCCCAAGGTTTCCAGTTTGAAATCTCTCTTCAGAAAATGCTACACACATAAACACACACAAGTGGCCCACCATCAACTTGGCGCAATAGGAAACTAAGATGGACTAATTTCCTTCACTGAAGAACTATCCTTTGAAGTTTACTATCATATCTAAATAGACAGATTGATTGCACGATTATCAAAACTTTTTAAAAGCTGTATCAGTAGGAGAGAAAAACATCTGAAAAAACAAAAATAAATATTTGTTACTCCAATAATGCAAATATAAACTTAATCGAACAAGACAGAGCCTAATTAAATCTAAAAAGAAATCATGAACATAGACAAGAACTGGATTTAATATCAATGAAGCATACTTCTAATTATTCATGCTCTTAAGTACTTGCTAGTCTGTAATGCTAAGTTAACTCACGCATTGGGGATGGTGCTGCTGCTTGGGGCTTCACCAATGGGGCATTCTCTGATGTGGCTCGCCTTCCTTCTAACTCTGTCAACCTAGGTATAATTAGCAATAAGACAATTATCAAAGCTTTCTTTCACCAGGATAACAAGAAAAGATACAAGGCTCGGTTTGGCCTTGCCATTACATATATAGACAAACAAAACAACCTGGTGGAAAATATATATATGAGAGAAAAAAAGTTGAAGAGGGAGAGATGAAAAGTCATGTAACAAATGGATAAAATGCGTCATTTCCTGTCTACAAAGAGCTGCATATCAATCACGGACTGGTCCAATGTAAAATTCCTGTGTTTCACATTGCATGCTGAAAAATCAGTATTTTGCTTTTGATTCTATTCAAACTGGCCTGAACTCAACATTACTGTGCTATTGTGCCACAGGGAGTGTACATGGTTGTGAGTTGGGAGGTTATCTGGTCATACCTGTGTCTTAGTGTGGCCGCCTCTTTCTTGGATTCCTGCAGCTCCCTTTCAGCTGTTCTAAGTGACATCTGATGAAGGAAAGAGAAAGTTTCACAGATTTGGATGAGATATACAGATAGCCAAGACATGAATGCAAGTTATGAATTAGTATACAAATGTACAATAACTTTCAAGGGTCTAGCAAAAACTGGAGCTAATGAAGAGGTATAAAGAGTCACTTTACAGAAGACTTTCCCTCGAGGCAGATTTATATCAAATTTACTAAACCCATGGGTACAGTAAATTTGATATAAATCTGCCTCGAGGGAAAGTTGCTCTTTATGCAGAGCTGCCAACCTTTTGAAGCACAAATTAGTATTCAGCAGCTCCAAAATGCGTATTTTTCCACCAGAATTCGTATTTTTCAATCTCCCTCTTTTTGCTATTTTGAATTAAACTCGTCGACTTACGAGGCCTACAGGCTCTAAACATAACGTTATGACATATGCCGAAGCATCGAGCTGGTCACCAGTACGATAAAGATGCCAAACTACGCAATGTTCAGTGTTGACCGATTGCTTTCTCGCAATGAATATGTACAAGTGCAAGTATGTACCTCCAAAAACTTGCTGGGCTGATTATGGAAGCTTCCACTATCTAGCAGGGGACAGGGAATGCTTTCATCTTCTCAAGAGAGCTTCTGTGTGAGCGGATGCAAAACTCTCTTCTGTGTTTTCAATTATTGTTTACTATTAAAACATAATCATGCGTTGTTTTCAGGCTTTTTGGATTCTGAATTCGTACTTTCTAAGGACATTTTCGTATTCCCTTCGATTTTTCGTAACAAATACGAATTTTTCGGAACGGTTGGCAGCTCTGTTTATGCCTTTGAATGCTCACAGTTTGTTACAGCCAAGAGTTATTACCTGTATTACAATTGCTTTGTGAAGATAAGTGCAGATAGTTCTCTATGCACCTTAACCCTAAAGGGGCCGGGCTTTTTTGGCTATGCTCAGACCGGGGGGGGGGTTCCCCCCCCCCCCGAGATCTCGGCCATCGGTGGTGCGATTGCGATGAAATTTTGCATGCGTGAGACCCGCGTCATAATCTACAAGATTGTGTCATAAGATTTTTTGAAACAATCAATTTCTAATTTTAATTAATTAATTATGCAAATTAAGCTCAAGGTGATATTTTAGCTTAATTAAAAGCATTGAGAGTCTAATTTTTTGATCTGTAAATCTGTTTTAGCATATTCAACAATTGTACATCACAAAAACTTCCAAAACTCATTTCAATTCTTATGTATTTTATTGTTTTCAGAATTTCTTGTGTATTTCTTTGTTTTTCAACTTTTGTTTTTTCTTGTTTTTTTCATTGGAAATTGTCACTGACCACTTTTCTACCATAATTAGCACAAAATTAATCAATGAAAGTGATTAATTGTAAAAATAATCAGGTTTTTATGCCTTTCATGACAGAGCACTGTTTTCCATAGGAAATGTACACAAAATCACAAAATTGTGCCCGTTTTGGAGCGACATTCCGTTACAAAAATGGGCGTGGCTTCGCAAAAGTATGCGCGGACGTTGCAAATTTGGTCTCAAAAGTTGCGCGAGACTTGAACGAAGAAAGTCAAGAAGCCTCGCGATGAGGCCTTCTCGCGTTACAGAATTCTAGCGCGAAACGTCGAGGGGGGGGGGGCGGATTCCGCCCCCCAGCCCTTTTAGGGTTAAAGGGGAAGGCTAGTAACTGATCAGTGGGAATCAGTGGAAATGCTGGGAGTTGATTGTTCCAATCCTTATGGGATTCATTCAAGAGTTCATTGTATATCTATTGTTGTGTGAAAATGATTTGCTTCAGAATGGTCTCATATTCAAGTAATGTGCAGTTTAATGCTTCCAGGTTAGCGTCCCTGGTCAGTGACGGAGCATTAGAAGCAGTAGAAGGTCTATTGCTCAATAACATTTAACCTCTGTCATAAGACTTCTTTTAAGACTTGACTCACCCAATGTTCATGGGCCTTCTTTTCATGAGCATTAACCTGTATAGAAAGTGGAAAATAAAAACATTGATTTGCAGTTATTAGTATTCACACAACAAATCCAACAGATTTAATATTTCTTTGACACAAGACTAAATGTATTGGATTTCTCATGGCTAAATTCCTATGAAGAACATACAATGCATTTGATTATAGGACATTGACACGACTTTAACATTTCATCTTACTTCTCTCTATTCAAGAACCTGTACAATGAAAATAACTTATGGAACTCAGATTTGAAAAGCAGTACTTATCATTAATTAATAATAATAACAAAATAAAACCAAATCATTAGATGAAATAGAGCAATCACAAAAATGTTATATTTCTTTGATGATGCTGGAGAACACATAAAAATCTAAATTTGTGCATCTCATTTTCTGCCAGACGATAATTTCTGATGAGAATTGACCTGTCTGCCTTTTCTTTTCTCCAAGTGAGATCTGCCTCATATCGGTTCCTAAAACATACCTGTGTCCTGTAATTTCTCTCTGACTTATCCAATTCAGCTTTGAGATCAGCAATCTGTTGTCTGTAAAAGAACAAAATGTGTTAAATATTGAGGAAAGTTTATCAAGATCTATAATCATGTGCAAACGTGATAACAGATAAAATTCTAAGGAAAAAAAAAATAAGAAAGTTACTTCATCATATGTTTTGTATCTTTCTTCTACTCTATTTAAGATACATACACAGCTAAACTAGTTAATGTAAATGAAGTCAGGCTCTCAGCTAAGTAAAAACCTTAAAACGAGTAACATTAACCATATGAATCATTTCCCAATCTGAGGTCATAAAAATCATGCATCAGATCTGAACCCACACTTATGCTTCATCAGAATCTCACCAATGGCAAATAACTAGGTGAAATTCTCATTATTTGAGAACAATGTTTTGTACATGCTTCAGAAGAATATACATCCACAAAGAAGAGAGCAAATACATCATGACTCAAAGTAAATTAATGAGGTAATGTATGGATAATTATTATCTGACATGGCTTGCAGAAGGCCAGAGAGTGGTCAAGTGATTATCAACTGACCTGTAGTTGTTGAGGTCCACCTCAGCACTGATGGCCTTCTCACTCAACGATGTCACCTGTTCCTCACTCTGCAGCTTGAGGGCTTCCTCTCGGCCGAGCTTCCTGCACAAAGAACAGCCACCAAACGACACTCATTCAGTCAATATTCCACATTTTAAGACCAATAAATGATGTCTGGTACAAATCAGTCATGCATTCAAATGAATCTGCTAGTCTTGTCAGAGCAATATCATACTGTACATGATGTGATACAAACAAAGCAAAATCTTTGGTAAATTACTCATGATTCTTCAGTAGCACAGTTAACGCTTTAATATTTCATATCAGAAGTGATGTATAATTGATCTATCTTGAACCAAAAATGGTTGTACCGGTATTTTTTTCAGTTCAGCTTGATAAAAACTGTGGAGACAATCCTTGCATGCAATATCTCAGGATGCAGCAGGGGCCCGTAGTACTGCAAACTTACAATAATGGTGACTTACCAAGTGTATTTTGATCTTCCATGGCAAAAGTAAATCTGCTATGAGGTTTCAAGTTGTTGGGTTTCAAGTTGTTGCCATGGTACCTCCTTCTGCCATTAGTGACTGTCCAAGTTCTATGGAATTGGGCCCAGGATCTTTCACTCACCCATTTCAGGATATCATCATTAATTGTTTACAAATACAGGCACAAAAACTGCACTATAATTCAAACTGATATTAAAATGTATTCCCCATGGACCCCCCCCCCCCCCTTTGCGATATACATTTGACAAAGACACTTCATTTTCTTCTGATGCCTTGTCAAAGGGGTCTACATCTGTCGATAGTATTGCATGTCGATTGCATTTAAACAGTTTTGATGGAATGTATATAAGCACCAGAGGGAGTTTAATCCTATCGGGGGCCTCTGCTCACCTCTGAAGATCCACCTCTTTGGTCTTGAAGTACTCCTGCAGGACCTCCATCTTAGTCTGGGCCTCCAAGTGGTCACTCTTGGCCTTGCTGTGCTCCATGCGCAGTCCCTCAATCTCCTGCCTGAGGGAGCCCGTCTTGGTCTCCAGCTCCCGGACAGACTTCACCTCCAGGTCCAGCTTGTCCTGGAGTTCGTCACGCTCCTTGAGGACCAGAGAGAGCTTAGCATTGACCTGGAGAAGGAGGACACCAAGGATGATGATCAGCAAGATGGCTGCTACCATCCTCCTTATGGGTGACTTTGCCTAGTGAATGACTCCACATTTTGAAATACATCATAGCATTTACAAATGCATATTCAGCATATCAATCACTCCAGTGGACTTGGTGAATTGCAAAGTGTTTCATAATTATTACCATTACTACATTGAGCATTACACATACTGTAATCATTCAAATAATTCATCATTCTGAACAGAATTGAACAAAAATTTGGGATATCACATATTCCTTCCACATTAATTTCAGTATAAAAGCAAAAGGCAGAAAACAAACTTGGGCATCTTTTCTTCTTTCTTTTCTTCTTGTACACAATTACAATGTTTTCAAACATGATTCACCCTGACTAGTTAGTTATTAGGTGTGTCAGAGAAGTAAAAATTGAAGAAAAAAAAAAACACTTACTCTTGTTACATCCATCAGTTGTTGGATTTTGGATTCTGAGTCAACCTCTGGAATGCAAATAAGAAAAACACACACATAATAAACAGAAATTGAAGGAATCACTTTAAATGCTTCAGCAAGATCATGGGCAGTAACAATAAAATACTTTCACAAACAATTTTATCATCTTGGTTTCCTTTCATATCAGTTATACCACACACCATAAGTCAGTAGCAGTTCTTTTTTCCTATTTAGTTCTGATCTGTAACACGCCTTTAAAAAAACAACAAATACATGCATTAAAGAAGAAAGTAACAACAATGAAAACAACTCTGTGGTGGAATATTTGAATCAAAGTGCTCTGTTCCAGGTACACCATACATGTATATCTTTTCCCCAATCAAGTCACAAAACATTGCACACAGAAAATGCTTACCAGGACCCTCATTTTGAAGATGTTCAATCCCCTTTAGTTGTAGTAGACAATCTTTCAGAACCTAATATGAAAACAGATGTATTAGCAAAGTGAACAACATACTTGCACAACAGAAAAGGCTTTGTTCACACGATAACACAGTACATTTTTTTTTCTTTTAGTAATGTGATCTCTTCATATATGTACGTTCAAATTCTGATATCAAGCTACTCTTTAACCCGTTGAGGACGATTTGATTTTGCTACAACACGCATTTCCCATAGACGCTTGCCCGAGTATACTCGGGACTCGTCCTCAACGGGTTAAGATACCTTGCATTTGATGTCGTAGTGCCAGTTCTTAAAACTTGCAAAGAGGTCATTCAAAGGAAAACCATTTGTACATGTGACATTGATTCTGACTGCACATCACAATAATATGTGAGTTGAGCATGGCATAACACCACAATGTAATAAAGACAATGACAGCCTGAAGCAAACAGGGTCACCTATCTGGTACAACAATTTTCAAACAATCACAATCAAACAATCTGAAACTGCTGAAGCAGATAACTTATAACATACTTCATACTACTGCAGAAGCAGACTTTCTTTCTACATTTCAAATTACCCACAATTCTAAGGCACTCCTTGATCCCACACACAGGGCAAACTAGGTCCATACTTTACAATGGAGAGATCAGGGCAAGACTAGTCTGTACAACACCCACCTCAATTTCATTATCTTTGAAGACCAGGGACTCCTCCATGTCTTTCTTCTCTGTGTGCAGCAGCTCAATTTGTTCCGTTAACTCCGAAAATCTAACCACATAGAAAATCATTTCGTAAATGATGCTATGTTATCAATGAATCACATGAATACAGGAATACAAATAAAACTCTAAATATTATGTAACATCATCCACATCATATATTAGAGGAAAATGAGCAAAGAAAATGGCATTCCATCAGGATCTATATCATTTAGTCTATTGCATTTTCATCACATGCAAAATAAAAATCTTGCAAACTATAGAGATAATAGAAATAGAATCTTTACTATGTCAAATGAAAAGAGCAACATTTCACACACACACACACACACACACACACACACACACACACACACACAATCCAATGATTTGGTACATTTAAACAGAGAATATTGTCAGTTACCTTTCATTCTGCCCTGTAAGCTCCTCTTGAAGCTGTTAAAAAAAACAATAATAGAATGGTTGTTTACAAATTGACATCAACATGATTGTTGACACATACAACTATCAAATATTTCTATGCACTGTTTCATATGCAAGCTCAGCAGTGATGGCCTGTTTCTTAGATTTAATGTCCATTTTGTTTCTTAAGTCAAAGCAATACAATCTAGATATAATTTTATTTTCCAGATGATCACACTTCAAATCTATAAGCTTGAAGGACAATACATCAATTTAAAAAAAAAAAAAAAAAAAATCAACTCTGGTTAAGGGACATATTGTTTTCCTCTCAAAATTCTTAGCAGCATTTCACTATTTTAGCATGCAGTCACAGATAATTCAGTATGTTTCTTCAGTGAACATAAACACTAGGAATAAAAAGCTTTGACAATACCCAGAATAGACCGAGAAGTGGACAGACTGGTGTGTAACTATAGTCATGCTCATACTGCACTGATATTATCCAGAATAAAGTGAGAAGTGGACAGACTGGTGTCTTATCATCTTGTCAGACACCAGTTGATGCAGCTCTGATATTACTCAGAACAGAATGAGAAGTGGACAGACTGGTGTCTTACCACAGTCTTGCTGATACAGCTCTGATATTACCCAGAATAGAGTGAGAAATGGCCAGACTGGTGTCTTACCATAGTCTTGCTGTCATGCAGCTGTTTATTTTGTTCTTCTAGTGATGAGACTTCCTGCTTGAGATGTGAGTGAATCTCTTCTCCCTCGTACACCTTTCCTTCAAGCTACACATGGAGAAGACAAATCCATATTGTTTATCTCTTTCTTTTTTTCAAAATTGTCATCAAACACAAAAAGACATTCACAACAAGACTACCCAGACACTTGTACTACGCCAATACTGAGACCTCCACTGGTTCTCCAATTCAGGCAAAACATTTTGCATCAGCAGCATACAATAGCATTTATAATATGCATGTTGGTCCGGAATCTATGCAATGTGCTCTAAAAAACAAAAACAAACAAAAAACAGACAAACAAACAAACAAACAAGCAAAAAATGAATGACACACAAATATCAAACTTGAATGTACTTTGCAACTGAAATGGCTTTCTTTTGTTAAAAGTTCTGTCCATTTTGAGTTCTGATAGGCAAAATACCCTCATTGGTAGTCATGTTAGACTGTGGAACAAATGTGAAATTTACCATTTCCCAAATGACATCAAAATAAAAACTGCATAATCTAATGAATACTGTAGACAAAGAGAAGTTCTTGACACTTACATCACGGACTTTGGCATTCAAATCTTTGATGGAGCTCTGGGATTTTTTCATCTGACCTTCCAACGACTTAATCTGAGAAGAAAATGAAAATAAAGCCTGAGATAATCAGCAACTTTCATAACTACTGACAAGTATGTTTATCTATGGTTTGTTGATATCAAGTAAATATTATTTTAAACATATTCAGTAAAAAGAAAGTAACATTCAGAAAGGATTTACCTTTATGGCAGGAAACCCATTTTCACACATAGTTTTGGAATGCCAAGACAGTGAAAATGCATTCCCATCCTGTAAAGTGTTTTCAGTATTGAAATTGCAGTCTGCATAATATGAGTATAGCTGAACTTCTTAAGATGACTGTATAACTAGGAAAATTTCTGTGATGAACTCAGCAGATATTTAAAACTACAGATTCACAACATCATATTCTTCAGTGTATGATACAAATTAAGTGAGCAGTATAGAAGTAGCCCCTTTACATTAATATGCACAAGCATTCCTACAGTGATGAAGGAGACATGTAACATTACAAGAGTAAATTAAAGATGATATATATAAAATTCAAGCCTTCAAGTTTCCCACTGACTTTACCTTTTGCTGACTTGAATCACTCTCAGTGCTCTTCTTCTTCAAAGATGACTTGAGTCTATCCACCTCCTCTTTTTGTTCCTTTGTAATGTGCTCTAGCTCTTTGCAGGTTTTCTGAAAGAATGTGGATATACCAATATAAAATATCCAATGTGAAACATACATATTTTGATTTTCCACAAATATACTTCATCATTTCTGATCAACAATTTTAAGAATGCAATTTATCAAAATCAAGAAAAGCATAGCCACTCCTAAGGTGGTAAATTTGTTTTCTAAATAGGTCATAGAACAATTCATACATTTTTGTGGTTATCCAGATCAGCAGCTGAATCATGGAATCTTTAATAAGGATTCTTTATCATTATGACAAAGGGTCAGTTTTGACATTTTACTGCATGATTCATAAAATAATGTCCAGGATGCTTGTTGAAATGTACAGAGCAACCTCTGCACAAGATCTCTCACACCACAAAATTTGATCTGAAACCTGCCAATATTTTGATATATAAATTGGCTACCTTGGCAGAGGTATGTCCTCTCTGAGTACTTCTTTCTAGTCAGGAAATACAAACATTAAATCAAGCAAGCACTTGTGTACCTCTAGCTTGGATTTGTCCTGTCCAGTCTGGTCCTGAGCTGACCTCAGCTCGAAGAACTCAAGGTTCTGCTTCTTAAACTGCACATTGGTCATGTCCAGGGCATCCATGACCTCAGCCTTCTGGGCATTCAGGACGTCCACCTCCCTCTTCAACATACTTTCCACTCCTGAAGAAACGATTGGCGAAGAGGTGAAAGACAGTCACTTAACTCAATTGAACTTTCTTGGAGATGAATGGGATTTATTCAAGGAAAACACATCAGACATCTGTCTGGACACTGAATGAATGCACTTTCATCACATAAGAAAAGACAGAATACTAATCCATCACATGATCATCAGCTTTGCAGAGGATGCTACAAATATACAATATCACAATTGATATACTAAATGGAATTTCAACTTATCATGGCGTAAGCATAGTACACTAAGCTCCATGTTGATAAATAAACAGGGCTGACTTTTACAAGTACATTCACAGCTTCAGACTAAGAACAAAGCTCATTAGCGATCAATGCTACTGATGTCATATACTTAGTATTACAAAGTATCTTTGTATAAATGTGCTGCAAAAGTCTTCAAGCAAATCAATAATGCAACCCTAGATTTGTTTTCCGATACTCCTGCTGAACATTAGTACTTTACACATTTAACATAGACCCTTTGAAATCTTATATAAATGCAAACATTCCATACTAATTCAGTGCCTCAAAGAGATTCACAGTATTTGCTAAATTAAGCATAAACACCAAGAACCCTCTCTTACATTTCAAAAAGGGGAAATCATTACACTTACTTCTATGTCTTCTTGATCCACACACCTGCAAGAGATTGAAATTGAATGACTTCATTTGTGCAAAAGGTTTTCTTAATAAGGAACTTTACTTCACATTACTATAAAGTATAGAGATACATCTGCACATAACATGTTTGTATGTGATTCCTTGAAAAAACAAAACAAAAACAGCTGTACAAAATGACCAGAGTCTGTTGTGTTATGGATATTTATATAATATGGACTGACCTTGAGGGGGATACGACATTTATTGCCTGAACTAGAATTGTATTGCCCGAGTCGAAGACGAGGGCAATACAATTCTAGTGAGGGCAATTAATGTCGCATCCCCCGAAAGTAGACAGTCCATATCATTATTATTACCCATTTCAGGCATCTTGAGCAGCAAAATAAATCATTACAATGTAAATTCTAACAATTTTCCACTCGACGCCAGCTCGAGCTCTACACCACACTGCGCGCTGCATCCCTATAGGCCCATACACAGCTCAGGTACGCGGCACGCGTGTAACAGCTAACTCACACAGGCGCAGGGATCGTCCCCTATTTTTACGTGTTAACCTATGGGAATTTGCCCTTCGTCGCGAAACTACTCCGCGAGAGACTGCCATCAACAGCAAGTTTTCCTCACTGGGAGCTCAAGTGCCCGGATGCTATATTCCCCTCGTTTTTAACACGCAAATCCCATAGGCGTTTGTCAAAGCGAGGAATATGGAAAATTTGCTCCTCAACTCCCTGCTGGCACGTAACCTCGCGCGTAAGACGAGGGGAATACAATTTTAAAGAACCACAGCTCAGATGCCTGATATGGGTAATAATCAACTAAATATGATGAATAGCTTACATTAATTGCCCATCTGTTTACTGCAGACAGTGATTGTGCATGACAATGATGAAGGCAAATATGCCTACTGACAGAAGTACCAGTAAAATGTTCAAGTATTGCCTGAGAGACTGATAGAATCTTTGAGCCTTTTGTCATTGAAAGGTCGACTGCTTCAGTACATCATTTCAAGAGTAGTTCAGATCAGCTACGCTGAACCATCATTCAAGCATTTGACAGTAACTTTTGAACACAACTACAAACTGACGAAAACTCCATGAAAATTGAAGTTTAACAGCTAATGAATGATTAGTGATCAATAACTGGATAATAAGATTTGAATTGTATAGTGACTAATGGTGCCAACTATTCTTGACAGAATACAGCTAAGGTACACACATAAGATGTTTATCATCGTACCATACAGCAGACGAGGCACATGATGAAGGAGACGAGGGACACCTCTAGGATCAACAGGGAGAGCCAGGGGATACCAAGGAAGTCTGGTTGCTGAATGGCGTGCTGAAACTGCACTGGAAACTGCAGGGATCAAAATCAGTAGCAGGTCATTACAGACTGAACTTCAAAACACTTTGAATGAACATATTGTTCTGGGTCTTTACCACTACTTTTGCATAATAAACTAATGCTGGACACTCTACATTAGCATGAGAATGATGATGCCACTTCCTACATATCTTTTGATATCTTATTTTCCAGGAAACACTTCAAGAAGAACATTTATCTCCAAGAAACCACCATAAATGAGGACAATTCTGTGTGACCTTCATTTTGTCCACTGAAGTTATTAAGAGTACAATTAAATCTTGGATTTTCTTCTTTTCTTTTGTGAAGCATTACATGACAAAGGGGTAAAATTCCTCCAGAAAAGTTGAAATAAAACTAGACTTCAGTACCTGATAAAATATCTCTGAATATCTCTGAATATCTACTCACCATTTGAAAGAAAGGAAGGAAGACAGAATGGTTAAGGGCATCAATGGCCGGCTCCAAATTCTTCTTCAGCTGAGTCATCCAGTCATCTTCACTTATGCTCACTGGTTCCTCCTCATCTTTCACTGTCTCCACGGTAACACCATCATCCAGGTCAGCATGCTGGTTCTCCTCCCTGGTGTACAGCTGGTGGTGGAAACCCTCATGTGTTCCATTATCCTCTGCTGGCTCCTGACTGCTTGAGTCGGTGGCTCCTCCATCACTAGTTTCTCCTGAGTTGTCATGGTAATGCTCCTGTTCTGCTGCCTCTTCCTCATACTGTAAAGGAAACTGATGGAAGGATATAGAAAAGTACCTCCCTTTGACAATCTATTTCATGCAAATCCTATTGTTAGTTCCATGCAGTTTAAATGGCAACATGAAATGATTGACTTATCAACTGTAAACAAAACAAAGACCTCCAACATCTTTCTACCTTTTGCCCCATTTATCACTACCACTTGTGCTATCAAAAGTGAAAGATAGCTAAATTGTGAACATAGCAATAATTGTGAAAAGATCGTCAGAATCTTACCCGTGTACTGCTGCGAATAAGAGGCTCTGCATAGTCATCAGGACCATCGACCTTTGTGTCACCAGAAGGCGCTGCCTCTCCAGGTTCCGGTGCTGTCTGGTCCTGGAAGCCTTCGGAAGGCACTTCTGGAAGAACAGGAGAAGTATTTACAGCATCTTTCACCTCTGCACTGGGGCTGTCTTGGAAGGATGAAGGTAGCTCTTGATATTTTGCATGATTCCCACTTTCAACTTCCATTCCTGCAGGATCCTGCTGAAGTTGAGTGTCAACCACAGTATTTGGTCCTTCAGCCCTATCTACCACATCTGCAAGTTTTGCTGGGTCATATGTGTCACCTTCTTCCACTTGCTTGGATTCTGTTGCCTGATATGGGTCATGTGTTTGTTCCAGAGTACCCTGGTGATGAGGAGGTTCAGGAACAGAGTCTGGAGGATGAACATGTGGTTCAGGGTCCACACCCTCCGTCTTCAAAATTGTCACTGGATCTTCAGGATCTTCCTTGGTAAAATCTCCAGGTTCTTCATTTTCACTTTTTGGCTCGACAGGAAGTTCTGGCACACCTTCCTGACTTTCTTCTTGGCGTTTTAAATCATTGGTCTGCTGAGAAACATCGTCATCTGCTTGTGGCTGAGGAACAAAGGGTGATAAAATGTCTCGCTTCGGAGCTGGAGGTGGTTTCACAAGAAGGGTCTTCTTCAGCTCTGGATCTCGGAGAATTTTCAGCATTTCCTGCTGGATGGCACCTTCCTTGCCGCTGAGCTCTGGATTGGCATGGAGTCTATGCAAGATATTCCTATATGCCTCAGGATCAATTTCTTCCTCACTTTTCATTGAAAAAGTTGTTGGAGGAGGGGCAACATCATCTTCATCTCCTTCTTCTTCTCTTTCTCCTTGAGGCACGTCAACAATATCGCTACCTTGCATTGTGAAAACAGAAGTCTGTTGTGGAGTTTGACTATTCACTTCTTGGCTTTGGATTGGAGGTTCATTTGGCATTGGTGTGGGTTCCAGATCCTCGAGATATATTGTGGTGCCATCTATAACCTCTATTGATGGGTTCAGAAGAATCTGCTCTTTGTTCTGATTGATACCCCCAGGAATGTCTTCAGCCTCTACTGGAGTGTCCTGAATACCTTGGGTTGGTTCAGGGGTACCTTCTTGGTGAGCAGGAGCTTGGGTAGCCTCCACAACACCTGGAATAGTTTCCACTTGAGGGGTACTTTCATGCACATCTGCATCTGTTCTTTCATTGCTGTTACTGTCGGCATTTCCTTGAACTTCTCCTTGGTCTGGATGAGGATCACCAGCATCTTGAGTCTTGGACTCTCCAGGTAAATCAGCATTCTGGTCTTGTTGATCACTCAATTGCAATCCAAGGTCCTCTACAGTCTGCTGTTCACTACTGACTGGATTGTATTCTCCTTCTTTAACATCTTGTCTGTCTTGTTCCAGTCCTTCCCCTGCCACCGGTTCTTGTTCATCCCGCTCCACCACCTCCTCTTCTGCAGGCTCCTCTTCCAGTTGAAGATCAACCCTCCTATCTACCTCATCTTCTTGGTTGTGTGGATCTGTTGCTTCATCTTCTGTTGAAAAAAAAAATGTAAATTAACAATAAACTTTAACTCCATGTACTATAAAGAGCTGTATGCAATACGTTGTTCCACGTACCTGCAACATATTAAAGCTATTTTTTCTGTGTAATACATTCTCACTTGTAATTTTGCAGCAATGCATTTGAGCAAATTATACCTCGATGGTAAAATGCAGTAAACATGAATTAAAACAACAATCATTTCATGACTGATTGTAGCTTGTTGCTGTTTTTTTTTTTTTTTTCTTTTTGGTCTCTTCTCTTTACACCATCTCTAGTGAGACGAGAAGAACTGGCAAAATGTGGAGGTCAAGAACGCCCATCTTTCAAAGCTTTAGTTGTTATTGAGGAAAAGCATTAAAGCTGTTACTGCACTTCTTGTTAGCATAAAGACGATTGTGTTTCAATCTTTCACATATTTCAATACATTATCTTTTAAACATAATACCATATCAACGGAGGAAATTTAGACTTGCAGCTTGGGTAAGTGGTTTTAACTTTGGTCACTATATTTATCACAGAGACATGATCACAGAATTCAGTCTGAAGGAGATTGTTAAGCTAACATGTGTTAGGGTATTACAAAAATCAAGTGATAAGGAAATTAATTCACTAGTAGGAAAATGTCAGGCACTGGGTGAGAATATTTCAGTTATCTGAGATGTTCTTTTCTTTCTTTCTCTTTTGCTCTCTTTTTCTCGCTCCTCTCTCTTTCTCATTATCCCTTTTTCTCTCACATTTTATCTCATATGGTACTTTAAGACTGCCAGTTACTTACCGGTATGTATTTGTTTTCAATCTATTATGTCATGATTCCAAGAATACAAAGTGACATATGACACAGCCAGGGAAGGTAATCATAATTTTGATGTCTTGTACTATGAATGTGTGCTATTTTGCTCTTCTACTTGGATATATACTTTGTACCTCTAGATCACTGGTACAACTTCCTTCTTCTTCTTTTTTTTTTTTTTGGGGGGGGGGGGGGGAGAAAGGGTTATGAGATGGCACATACACATGAATATCTACTACAATGAATGGAATGACGAATTAGCATGAAATAATCATGTACATGTAGTGTGGCGTACCATTTCAAGTACATGGATGAAAGGACTAGTTATTATAAACACAGCCAGATTTTATCTGTCTTACGTTCATTTGAATCATACAAATGTATGCACTGTGGGTAATTTTAGAGGCACTAAATCTGGTCAATTTGGTTTCATAACTGACACCAACAATACTCGTGGAATTCCACTTTGTGTTATGTATTGAAAACTTACTACTGAGGCTTGCGATTTATTGGTGAGATATTTTCTTGAAGCAACCTGGAAATATCCCAAAACCAAAGATTCCCACCAATCCAAGTTCAACAGAATTCAGTGCTATCTCTAAAAGTACCCACATGCAACCTGCACATGCTTATTCACATGCTTCATAATCATACTTCCCAAAAGAATATGACCCACTATGAGAGTTGTTTGGGATAAGAAGAAAATAACAACTATCATGGAGAAATGGGTCAAATATTTCATCCAAAGTCCAACAAATGAGTAAAGAGTATGGATGTCTGCATGTCAGTAAATTATCAAAAACTGCATTCTCCAGGCAATTCAAAATGGCCATTCTGATCACATGATCATGACGTCTCATGATGTGCTTGTGACATCCCACAACCCAGTTTCTTCATACAAAGAGAGCACAAAAAACCCACTTTCTCAAAACTGTAGTTTCTAAATGTTACATGATGTGTGAAAGCACTAGTAAGTCTTGAGTACTTTTGAAGAATCTTTTTTTTTTAAAGAATTTGAAATAATTGGTTTTATTTCAGTATCAACACATGAAAGTTTTCAGCTAAGTGACATCACACTTGTGTAGTTCCCATAAGATGTTATGTTAAATGATGCCATCACGTTTTAAGACCCAAAACTTTTTCTCAATAGTGTATATTTATATACAACCAACTTCAATCACAATTAGTTTTTGTTATTTTGTTGTTTTCCCCATTCTTGCCCATCAACAACCTCCATTGGAGTATTTTTTCTTTTACATTCTGATTTCCATTTCCATAAATTCACTGTTTCATAGTGTAAGCATCCACAAGCTGGGAAAGAAGTGTTAATGGATTTTCCTTCTGCATGTAACAAATGAATGGCATCACATAATCTACATGCATGCAACATTCAGGTCTATGTAATACAGTGTACATGACACAAAATCCAAAGAAATGTCATGAATAGAAGTCCTTTCCTGTATGTGGAATGGAATATGTGTGCACTGACTTATGTGGAATGATATCACAGATGAAAGAATAGATATGACAAAGATAGTATGATGACAGATTACAGCAAACACAGAAAACAGCTAGGGTATCACACTTTGCCACACAGAGCCATAACACATGAAGAACAACTACTGTACATGCATGAACTTCATACTCTGCTAGCCCATAATTAATTCGCATGAGACTACATTCGCAGCAAGAGTATGAATGATATAGGAGATGGAGTGGAACACACAAATGTTGGTGTAGGTGAACATGTCAAAGAATTTAGACATGATTATGTCAATAAATAACTGAAACCAGAATAAAGTTTCAGTACATTATCTACTCATTCATACCCTTAATTCTGCATGAAAATTATAAACTTCAAACAAGTATTATCCAAAAGCAATTTTGTGCAACTTAACTTTGACCATGCCAGGTATATTAATCTGCAATATCCAATGTATAATTAGATCATTACTTGGATACTCCCATACCCATTTTAGAAGGTACTGAATAAAAGTGACCTTGTAAAACTTCTTGCTCTAAATACATCATGTGAAATTTGGGGCACACTGGCCACTGAGAAGGATGCATAAGACTGCCCCATGACCCTAAGAGGATAATTGGATAATTGGATCATACTCTCACCCACATTTCCTGGATATTAATTACACAGCAGATTAAAAGATATGACAAGGGAATACTGCACCAAGATTTCATTACATGATTTCAATGCAGTGTATAAATGTTTTCTAGCATGATGAATTTAGGCTATGAACTTTAAATAGCAAATTTGATGAACTAGAAATAAATGTTGTTTTTAACTTTGACATTTATAGCAACATACATGTATCTCATGTATAATCTAAATGTCTTCAATTTTTGGTGAAAATTCACTAGTTTTTAGAGTCTTCAAAGCAAGAAATATAAATATATTATGAGTAATACTAAACATCAAGAAACATTTACTGCATCATATGAGTCTAATCACTTCTGGAACAAAGATTTTCCGGTCATTTCTAGGTGTTGAATTATGACTGCTTTTGCAAAATTGAATTTTGAATTTCTGCTCAGTTGTATTCACTGAGCGGAACCTGCAATAATCTTCGACTTTTTTTTTTTCCTGCCTGCCTCTGCTTCTTCTATTTCTCTGGGTTTGGGTATTTGTAATCTACACACCTCTATTCATGTGTCTACAGCCTATAGTAAATCTACTATAACATGCACCACAAAGTAGCTCTACAAAAGGCATGTATACTATTCATGCAATCTGTGCGAGGTAGAAGAAAGAATCTGTAGAGGAAGTAGCAGCATTGTAGTCCACTCACCAGCAAGATGTCTATACAGTGGCCTGACAGGTTGTTGAGGGGGAAACCCATGGGATATAGTGTTTGGAGCAAAGTCACTCAAGGAATTGGTGTATATGACACCATTCTGGACAACATGGGGTACAAGGTGATTCAATAAGGTGCAGCTACTCAGGAAACCCTGACCTGAAAGAACCTGGCAATGGGCGAAGGAGTCCAACAGAAATTTATAAGCGCCTAAACCAGATGTGACTAGGCTTCCTCCTCTCCTTGAGGCTTTGCGCCTCTTTTTCAATGCAGAGTTAGACAGATTGTCATCTCCTTTCCCTCTTTCATTTTGATTCATATTGATTTGGACATAATCCTGAAATCCACATTCCTTACCCCTGCCCTGCTTGGTGAAACATTGTTTCATTGACAAAAGGACCTCCTTGTAGACACTATCCCTGGAGGATTTGATTCCTGCTGTTGAGTCAATTCTATCCACCATAGACGAGGGCATATAATCTGTAAACTTGCAGCTGTGTGAGTTCTCCTGATAGGAGAAACATAGCCATTGAGAAAGAATGAATTCTACATACATATTAGTAACATCATGCTTCCTTCCTGGACTCTGTATCTCAAATAATCTTGAAGAGAACACCCTATTCTGGAAACTACAATGATTAGAATCATTCTGGTAAGAAAAGCAATACCATGGTGACAGAAGCACTTCTTCATAGAGGCTTGTCATCTTAATTTTGCCTTCTTCACTGCCAATGTCAAGGCTTGCTCTTGAGGAATCTAAATCAAAATAGTAGTCCAAGAGCATGCTGCATGGGGACCTCTGGCATCTGTTGCTGATACTGATTGGATTATTTCTAACCACGGCTTTGAAAGCAAGACAGTCTAGGCAATTGGGTTTCACTATATCCACTGTGACTTTATCATAAATGAAATGGTCAATGACAGAACAACTAGCATCATTCTCATGGCCTGAGGAACAAACGCCTCGTCTGGTGAGAAGAGATTTGTAAGCTTCACGGTAGAATGAGTGCTTTTCCGGTAAATCAACTGTTTCCAGATCATCACACCTGAAACATCTTCTATAGCGATGGTGAAGCAAGCACCCAGTCTCAGAAAGCATTTCATCATCTGGGTAGGAGATCCCTGCTCCTGAAAACAATGTTTTAAGGAAAGTCTCTTGGAGCCAATGTCTATAAAGTGACTTTACTGAATGGACCTTCAACACTTGGTTCTCCTCATCTTCCAAGTAGTGAGCGACTAACTCACATTGGTTGCCAGTACTCACTTGATCACTTATCAAAGTGTACCCTTCATTGGTCATCAGGCATCTATAAAGGTTCAACTTAAAGGACCTCTCATTTTCCTTCAATACGGAGTGATCGTGATCTTCATTCTCAGCAAAGAAGAGCTGGATAAGACAATTTTGTTGCCCTTCTTGTTGCTCATTTTTGAGGCACCATCTATTTCTTGTCATGGCCAAGTGGTACAAATCCCTCTTAAATGGGTTTGTTCTGCGATCATCAACACTGCTTGTTTGCGATAATTTGTCAGACCTGAAGATATGGTCATAGATTGAACACTGATGAAAGACAGACTGCTCCAGTGTTCTGCAAGCGTGCTCCCCTTCCATCACAAGCTTATACAACAACAGTTCAAACATGCCTTGTTTGTTTGATTTCTTAGTCTTAGCAGAGAACTTCTTGAAGAATTTGTCACTGAGTGAACAAGATTTAACATGAATAGCTTCATCTGACAACAGACACAATGGTCTGTTCTGAAGCACTTCTTTGTACAGCATATTCTTAAATGGCAGTGACACAGTTTGCTTCCTACTGATATCACCATCAAGCAGCTTAAGAGAGAGATCATGATAATAACAAGACATAAAGGTACCAGAGAAGTCAGTTACAGAGCATTGGTACACAGATGTCATGACCATCTCATACACAGACCACTGCAAAGTCTCCTTGCTAATCTTTTCTCCAACCCCAGTACGATTGGGTCTATAGAAGCCTTCTCTGAGGCTACATGATCCTATTCCTGTCAGTACCATCCTGTAAGTTTGAGAGTAACAACTGCTCTCATCAGGAGTTTCACTCTGCCCTGTCCAAACAATGTCATCAATAGCAAAGTCATGCCATAAGCAGGTATGAGGCTGGGGCAAGATCTCCACAAGACACTGCTTCATCATGATGGCAATGTACTTAAAATGCTCAACTTGGTGCTTATTCAACAAAATTGGGGATGCATCTGTCTGAATGTGAAGTGGTAATGGAGCACTGAGATATTCACACCAACTGCATGTCTTGGTGTCCTCTACACTCATGCAGAGTCCTCTCAACATGAGGAATTCCTTTGATACCTGCCATCTAACATCTCCATGGCAAGTATCTGTATTTACTGGAGCAACATGCACCCTCTCTGACATCTTCCCCTCATCAGGTATGGACGAAACCTTGGAATAATCTTCAGGAAAACTTCTCCAGAAAGAAGATATGATTTGTCTATAAGTTCTCCGAGGGCAACAGGATGAGAACAGGAAACTGGTAATTAGCTTAGGCATCACCTCACCAGCATAAGCTACATTGCTTAAGACTTCCTTTGTAGGATAATGTAACATCAAATTTTCATACCAAAGTGGTCTGGAGCAAGTTTCATTTGATATTTTTGTTGTTTCATACATGACAGCTTTTTCTGATGTACCAGCTTCTTTCCTCAGTTGTACTGAATGTTTCAGAAGTTGTATGTATCTTTCTTTCCTTGAACAGTAAGGGTTGACTGTAGTGTTTTTATGAAAACTGTGCTTGGACTTTGCTTCATCACCACTCACTGTTAAATCTTGGGATGCTGTTTTGAAGTATGGTAGAAATAAGCTTTGATACCAGAGAAATTTCATACAAGTTTCAATTGGTGATTTCACCATTTGATGAACAGTAGTGTTTGATGACAATGCAACTCCTTTCTCAAACATTGGTTGAAGGGTCCAGAGTTCCATGTACCTCTCTTTGGATGAACTGTAAGGATGGACAAGGGTTCCTAAAGCTATTTTGCGCTTCAGTGTTGGTTGTTTTGCATCAGCTGCCTCACTACGGTTTGCCCTCTGGTGGTGATGTGAAAACAGGTGTTGATACCAGAGTTGTTTGGAACAGGTTCCTCTTAACATCTCTGTTTGACAGAGAGGAAAGAACTCCAATAATTCCATTTCTCGCTCATATTCAAGTGAAAACATCACTGGTTCGATGTACCTTTCTTTTCCTGAAGAATGTGGGTGAACTGTGGTATTTAAAGGAGGGCTTTGTTCATCAGCATTTATGTGTTTGTCCTTAATCTCTGTTCTGAAATCATATCTATTTGCATGGAACCAAAGTTCTCTATAATCCCAAGGCAAGCATATCTCAGTTTTGTCACCATATTCCCCTGTGTCCTGAGTAGGATGAGTGGCATAGTGTCGGCTTGTTTGATTCTGTATTGCCTCATGGGAAGAGTCACACAATGTACATGATGAGAGTTCTTTCTGTCTTACACTGATGCATCTACCTGTCAAAACTGAAAAATATTCCAACAACTGATGCCCACCTGTCTGTAAGGTTTTGATTTGCACTTTATCTTCAAACTGTTCTGAATGACTGTCTGGTATACAGGATGGCATGCACATCCAGTTGTATGTCATCAATGTTTGGTAGTTGAACAAGGACTGACACAGACTTGGCTTGTAACTTGGTGTCATGGACTGAGCTTCTTTTAGCTTGTGAGGGTGTTCAGTGGACTGTCTGTGATGTATGCTACTAACTGGTTTCTGATGGTACCTAACTTCTAGATAGCTATCATTTGATGGCAATGGCTGGTGATTTTCATGATAAGAACTGATAATGTTTTCCTCAATAAGGCACAAGTTTAAGTCTTCAAACAATGCCTTATATCTGTTCAAAGAGGAGCAATATAACTGGGAATATTTAAGGACTTTTTCTGGAGCATCTTTCATAAGGCACTTGTCTTTATTTGAAGTAAGAAGACATTCTTTATAATCTTTGATAAGACAGACTACTTGTCTAGAGAGTACTTTCCTTTGACTGGGAGGTGTGACAGAGTAGGCTGTAGGGTCTTGTTTGCTTTGGAGATGAACATTCATTGATGTAACCATCACTTCACCTTTCAAAGCATCACTGTAGTCACACCACACACATGAGTCACATGGTTTCAGGATGCATGTGTGACAGCAGAGATCATTCAGGACAGGCAAGAACAATGGCAATCTGGGATGTATTTTCTGTCCACCTGCAACTTTTTGTCCATCTTCAGGGTATATCTTATGATGCGCATCGCTGTAGTTCTGTGCTGTGCTTACCTGAGGAGCACACAACCAATATGATTTAATGAGATTCTTGAAAGCAACTAAGGATTGATCAGAACGCGACACTGGACTGGCTACATGTCTCACGGATCTCACTTCCTCTGCATTGTTTGTCATGTCTGAAACAGATTCCTCTATACACTTAAAAGTGACAAGATCAATAAACCTACCGATTTTTGAACAAGAAAAAGCTGAGGAGCTCCCGTCCTGAGCCAGGCCATGCTTGTGATCAGTAGCAACTTCCTCTCTTATAACCAATGACAAAGTCTGTGGTTCACAAATGATATCAAAGAGTGCTTTGTACACTGACAATTTGGAGCTATATCTTGGCGACTCAAGAAGTGGCTTGAACTGCTTGAGTGCAGAAACTTCTTGAAGATGTTCATGGCTACCTGACAATTCTGTAGAGTTTACAATGCTGCTCCTATGCTCTTGTATAGCATCTTGTCTATGAGTGTTTTGTAAATCAAAGTATGTCTGTTTCCAGATTTCTACATAAAAATGAAAGCTTGATTCAGATGTACATTCCAGTAAAACAGAATCATTAGGGAAAGGGGCTTGTACCATGTCAGCATCATACTCCACTGGATCAGGTGTTTTCTGAACCACTTGATTTTGCTCGAGTGTCTCTTTGACATAAGTTTTCTCCATTATTGGTAATTCTTCCACTGCATTGAGGACGTTTGCTCCCTCAGATGTCAAACATTCAAACCATTCACTTACAATAACATCAAGAAAACTCAGTTTCAAACAGACACCACGGAGGATACTGTGGGAATTTCTCATATCGTGCCATTTCTGTGGACAATTTCCTGAGACTTCACAATGGTGCTCTTTTGTTCCAGAGTCAGACAAGGGAATTGACCCGCCAGGCAAACACCCAATCCATCCCTCATAAACAACATCCATAACACTCTTTCGAAAGCAGACATGATCAAGTACATAACTCAAGCGTTTGCCATCTCCATCACATTTACCACCTGTTTTCTGAATAGGAGATGTATCACTGTCTTCCCTGTCTGAAGGCTTTTCATCTTTCAAGGGAGCACTGTTAATATATTCTGCTTTTGATGAGAAAGGCAAGTCTGAGACTGGGGCTATTTCCCTACTTAGAGCCAACTCTTGAGCACCTGTGTGTTCACTATTACCCATTTCATACCAACTTGTCACTAGCATTGACAAGAACTCAACCTGTGCTTCAGGGTAGGGAGAAACGTGGACCACACGTCTGGTATTTCTCATGGAATGATGGGTATCAGGTCCAGAGCTGATCAGGGGCTGATGATGACTGATGCCCTCCTTTCTAGCAGCCAGTTCAATGTCAGAGCTATTGTTGCCAGGTATTTGTATGACAACTAACTTCAACTCTTCAGATTCTTCTTCAAGACAAATAGTCAAAGACTTCATTACCATTGGGTAGCTGAGGCTTTCACAGTAAGATTCCTGCCTTGGCAACATATTTGCACCACTTGCACTCTCTTTCTCCCGATTGTGCAAATCAGACTGCATACAAACTGAAGAAGATTGCAAAAGGCAGACATAGTCACATCTATAGCACGAGGGGAGTGTGCTCTGCCGTGGGTGTTTGCCAACATGGATTTGCTGAATGTTTGCAGGACTGTCATGAACTTCACTTATTTGAGATAAAGCAAATGCTCTCACCAGTGAACTTACAGCTGTGCACACATTATACTTCTGCTCAAACATATGGCATTGATCAAAGGAATTCCAAGTCAAAACTGGCCAGTTCACAGTTGGCATAACACCGCCTGAAATACTCTGAGTCGCTTTATCAACAGGGATCATGTATTCTTTTTTGGACACCTCTGACGTATGAAAATCATTGATCAGGCACTTATTCCAGTGAAGCCCAGGAAATACCCATGGACAATATAAACCCCTGTCCTGTGGACCTATCCTAAATTTGTGTGCTTCTTTCACTGCTTCTACAGGTTTGGGAGGAGGAGAAACTGTACGCTTTTCTACAGAGTGGATATCATTTTCATTTGCCACAACTACTTTGAAAGTGAGTGATGTGCAATGAACCATGCAAACACAAAAACAGTACAAGACAGGCACGGAAGACAAAAGTTAGAACAGAGGGAAACAAACAAAACATTGTTAGTACTCAAACTATACCTCAACAAGCACAACAACAAACCAAAACTGTGATGCAATCATAACAGTTAATGCAATGCTGCAATAAAGTGTTCACAGGGAGTTACACCAAACTGAATGTTCAAGCTTGGAAGCATATTTTCAAACAGGAGTAGCCATTAAATATTATGTCAGTGTCAAACAGATAGCACTTAACAAAACACAAATTGACAAAACAAATATGTACACTGAAATATTTCAAATATTTGTCACATGCATCATGTCTATTGGCAGTCTCACAGCCAAGGCTCTACATGTTTTGGGGAAAGCATTGTACTTTATTTATTTATTTATTTATCTATCTATTCTTATTACTGGACACTGTGAGGACTGTGACATGTGGACAGCTTCTAATCCACCAAATTTAATTTTTATTTGTTTTTAAATACTTAGCTATAGACAATATCTTTTTTTAATGTAAGACCCATTTTGGGGTGCAATGGACACAATTTATATAAACATTCATCCTCATACATATCAATTCGCACAGAACATGAATCAATCTGCTCTTTGCTGGACACAATGTAGAGTCAAGCACCTTATGTTTGACAGAATGGAAAGCTCATGCCAAACAAGTGGTCAAACACATGCTTCCTTAGTGAAGCTTGAGGTATACAAGTCAAATGCCCCTGTGATATTTTGAAATGATTGTTTCAAGTGACACTAGACTTTACCTTGCCACACCCTGATGCAGTTAACATAGATACAAAAGCTGTTAGGAGGTTGACTGTCAAATGGGTGTCACTGGTTAAATAGAAGGATGGTCACAGGATGACATGCATATGAAGCGCCTTGATGTTTCGATGACATGCCGCTCCTTGTGAGGTTATTGCTGGGATTCCATGCTGTCCATGAATTAAACTTACCAATGGTTGTCTCTTTCTCTGGGGTGTCTGCACCAGCTGCAGCATCTTCACCAACTCTCTGCTGCTCTTGCCTTATTGATTCAAGCTGTTGGGGTTCATCATTGACTGGTACAGGAAGCGTCTCTGCTACATCGTCTTGATCAAATGCCTCATCACTGCGTTGTGTCGCTTGCAGTTGCTCATTTAAAAGCACAGAAGTCCTTTCTGTTTTTTCCATACTCTCAGGTGCATCTCCTCTTTCTGGATCATGTACATCTCCCACTCCTTCACCTTCATCTTCAATATCTTTTCTGTCTTCATCATCATCTTCTTCTTCTTCAACATTGCCTTCTTCCTCATCAGCCAGTGCTTCCTCTATTTGACTTTCATCCTTGAGAATCTCTGCCTCCTGCTGCCTTCTTTCCATCTGTTGGAGTTCTTCAACCTCTTCTGCCTTCATTACTTCACCCCTGGGGGGACCATCTAGAATCTTATTTGCCTGTTCCACCCTCTTTCTCTCCTCTTTCTCACCATCCCATATGATCTTAAAAACTTTTTGCACAATATCCAGTTTTTCCTGAGGTGGGTTATTATCAATGGGTCCCTTATAGTGGCTTTTCTCAATCTCTTCCAAGTCTCCTTTATCCTGGTCTTCCCCATGAGACGAGACCTTTTCTTCTCTCATTTTAGTTTTCTGGAGTCCGGATGTCCTCTCATCCCCTGCTCTCGCATCCAGCAATTCTTCTAGGAAATCTTCTTCTTCTTGTTCTTCAATATACTTTCGATCATAGTAACTCCAGTCGTCATCATCATCATCATCATCGTCATAATCATCATAATCATCGTCATCTTCTGATTCATCATCAATGTGTCCTGTGTCATAAGCAGTTGGTAATTCAGATAACTGTTTATTCTCAAAAGGAAACTTCTCTTTACTTTCTTTGCTAAAAATAATCTTTGGATTCAGCTGTTTTTGAACAGTCTTATCAGTATTCTCAACAATATCAGATACATAGTTATCAACTTGAGGAGAAATATAGTCTCTGTTGTCACTTTGTACTTGAGGAGGCATGGAGTTGTTATTCAGGTTTGCAGTGTTTGTATCTGAAATTTTGTCAGTTACAGAGATATGTCCATCACTGATCTCTCTCCCATGATGTTCATTTTCTCCCGTAGTCATTTCACTTGGTACATCCTTTAATCCAATTTGATTGATCACAATGTGCTTGGATATATCATCCTTCTCACTTTGATGGTCACTACCTCCTTCATTCTTTACTTCAAAACTGCCAATGATCTCTTGTTTAGGCAAGTCATCCAAAAACTTGTCATTTTCGCTCTGAAGGTTATCCAATGATTTTACAATGACCTGCTCCTTTTCATCATTTTTCTGAACATGTAAACTTTTGGCAGTGACATGATTAGTGAACCTGCCACCAGCTACACTTGTACCATCACCATCAAGATGATCCTGGTTATTCAAATCAAACTCTGTCAAGGAAATTCTGGCCTGCACTTCTTCCTGGCTGCCAGAATGACTACTCTGAGATGGTTCCTTGTGTAGCTGCTGTTCAGCTACAAACTTAAACCTACCTGGCCCACCAAAGTCTTGTCCCGGTTCCGTCCCATTTCCGTCCTTGGCATCATTCTTCTCTGGCTCCTTCTCTGGCTTCTGCACCTCCACATTCCTGGGCGTAGGAAATGCAGGTACCGGTAGTTTCCTCTGGAATCCATCCCCTATTAACCGAGCCTCAAACAAATCCTGCATTAAAATACACAAATATTTGCTTTCCAATAATCAAATGAAAATATCGCGGGATTTTGTGCTTAGACATTCTGAAATTTTACTCTTACATTAACATTATTACCAATGAAAGGAGTACATTTGTTTTTGTTGTTAGCTATTTTATGAATAGTAACACAACACATGTGAATTCAACTCAGCATAATACATGAAATATCCAAGGGTCATGCAGTTTACTCCATTTCAAAATATACATATTGTAAATTTGTACATTTGTATGTCATTACAAACAAGATATGGTTCTAAATTTCTGATGCTTTGTGTATTGTCCTATATCAGGTCATACATTCTAGATAGGTATGTAAAGATCTCATGATGATGAGGCTTCCTGTTGAGTTTTAGAAAGCTCCTAGATGTTGGCATTCACGGACACAAGTTTGCTGCAGTTTTAAGCTTATTTTTTGAATGTTTTCTCACCTCAGCATGAACATGCAAAGACGGACGCTTGTTGAATACAACTAGTTCTTTTACGTGATCCTTGCTGAAAAGGCCAACTCTTCCTGGTTTCATTAGCAACTGCAAGGACAAACGTGGACACATACGGAACATATGCAGGGATTACCATGTGCAAGAGAGATAATTCAATAAAAAAGACAACACATGATTAGAAGTATACATGTATATTCATTCTCATACAAACTGGTATGGGTTGTTTAAATGGGTATCATTTTCATAGGCTATTACTAAAAGAAGGTTTCAGAAATATGGGTACTAAACATTTTCCATTGTACTAATGAGGTCTGACAGTATATAATTTTGTTTTCATTGAGTTTTCACTGTCACTTTGATTGGATAACACATCCATTGCACAATGGAAACATCCGTTACAATTAATATTGAATATATGTTGTAGGCATTGCTGTACTGCTCATTTCACTTTAAACAATTTTATATTTCAGATGGCATTCACTGAAATAACTCACGAATACACAGTGCAATAAACTTATATCATAATGTAAATAAAGACAGTAATAAAGCATCACTCTGATGCATATAGGAGAAGACCTGAAAGACTTAATATTCTCCAGTTGTACCCCCCTTAAAAAAAAAAAAACACACACACACAAAAAAAAACACATTGTTATCAAGATAAGATTAACCACATCATTTTTCAGAGTACACGTAATTTTACCATGAAGAATGAAGTGAATCTGAAATCTGATGTCTAATTGATAGAAACAATGCCAAAAATATCATTTTCTAACAAAGTGTGCTTGGGTGGTCACAGCTTAGATACAATGAGGAATTGGGTAATCCTTGATGATGTTAATTGTCTCCAAGCTAAAAGGAGGTGCACTATAGCTTCATTTCACAGAATTGTGGTATTTGAGTTTTTGTTGTTGTTTTTTGGTAATAATACCATAATATTCATATGACATAAAGTACTAATATTTTTTGTGCATGATCATCATTGATACACAGGCATATCATTGTGAATCACCTTTTAACTGCATTTGGGTAAGGTAATCATGCAGAACTAGAAGCAATGGAGACTATTGTGTAGTGTGAAAAAGTTTGCTGCAAACTGGAGAGCAGCTTTCCCCAGACCAAATTAAATTACCATTTTTACATACAACCTCCCCCCCCCCCCACCAAAAAAAAAATAATAATAATGATAACAAATTATACAAACAAAAAAAATGTCTTTAGTCTTCAGATTATTCAAAATTAAATTTTGAAATTATATGTGTCACACAGCGGTAGTTTAAATAATTCAATAAAAAATTACCCATGAATATTATGGATGGATGGATGGATGGTAAGCCTTTTGAGTGTACCAATAGTTGACTTTTTACACTAGTGTATAGTTCATTGGCAAAAGTTTTCCTACAAAACAAGCCCACATAATTCACATCTGATTTGCATAGACTGTAAAAATATTGAATACACAGATTTTCAGCTTCATAAACTATTCTAAAGACCTCCTGTCAAGACAGTGATTGATATGAGCAATGGGTGACATTGTAAGTCTGAAATTATTTGAGAAGACTTATGTGTAGTCTCATTACAACCAGTTTCATTAAGTAAGTTTTACCTTGTATGACGTACACTACGCCTAAGACATTGACATTTCATTTGATGTTTGACTCATTTCTAATAATAAGCTGTAACTGTATATTTCTCTTCATTACCCTGCCAGAAAGTAGAAAATGCTTCAATCCTAGTGTAGTGCATGTGGATGGATGTACACTAACAATCTTACATCCTGTAGCTACCTCACTGGACAAACGAAAAGATCCCTGAGAGGAAAAAAAAAAGGTGCTTTCTACATCATACATTTCTCTTTCTCAAGTGTCTTCCCGCAGGTGACCCCTTATTTAGAAATAGAGAAAGGTGTGAGAATTGACAATCTGCTTCGAGGGAAGTTCAAATCAGAACCCGATACATGATTGGCATAAAATGTTTACAGAGTTAATCTATTAAAGATTCTAAATGTTTGCAGCGTAGGAACTTGCACAGGTACAAATGGAACAATCTTAACAGTTTGAAAATCACCTCTCCTGTCCACAGTCCTGAATCATCCACATCTTTGGCAAACACCTGGATGACATCGTGCTGACTGAAGGAGAGATGGTGTGGATCTGGAGCATCATAGCTGAATACAGTTTGCACACGGGATATTGGAGCTGAAGAGAAAGAAGACATTCAACCATAAAAGTGGGGATAGGCCTCTACTCTTTCTTATAAATTACGTATCTCAATCAGAGTCACTCTCTAAACATCCTCAATTTTACATTATGCTTACGCTTTAATGTTACATTGTTTTTATGAGAACTGCATATGTGTAAATATATCAGTCTCCTTATTTATCATTTCATTACTAATACTCAATAGCTAGGGCAGGTTCCTACTTATTTACAGGCCTTGGCCTTGGCTGGGCAATGCTGGGGGAAGAAGCAAATTAATTTAATTCTTGTCAGTTGGGATACGAGCTAAACGGCGTTCTCTGGCCGCCTATCCTTCATCTTGCTTGCAAAGCCCGATTTTGCTCTCGAGTCGTACATAATTACATGATACAGAACGTAACAGAACGGTGCGCAGTGCAGCAGCGCAGTGATCAGTATCGAGTAAAGAATCGGCGATCTACAACAAGTATACCGCGACCGTGTACGCTACCAGCTACGCCGCGCCGTAGCACTATAAAAACACGTTTACGACAATCCGTCATGTAGATTTCTAGGTCCTATGTGTGTAGAAAGGCCATGTAGCTAAGCCAGCGCTGTTTGTAGTGTTTGTGTTATTGTAAATATTGACGGAATAGTACGCAAATTCGACTAAAGAAGCGAAACTTACCTCTGCAGTAGGCATCTGCACATAAAACCTTTTCTGGGAATTCAGCAATGACTGCAAGTACATGTAAAAGCACAAAACACACAATAATTTTCATTCCGCCGGGCCCACTGGACGCAGCCATTTTTACACGTCGACGAACGAATGAAAACAGGAAGTGATTGTGCAGAGACACACACGTTACTTAGCGTTTTCCCTGGAGTGAAACCCCATTATTGAGAACCTTCACCCGCATTGGACGCGCAATGTGGTACAAGTAAAATTGGAACTCAGGATATTACACCAGTCTGTGTGAAAGGTTGCAGTTCCTCGAGTCGACTGTGTAAGAGTTCTGTGGTGTAATGCACAGGTGGAAAATTGTTCGAAGGGGATTTAGAGATCTAGGCCTACCTCAAATATACCAAATATATTACAAGAGCATTCAGTGAATGCAGAATTACCCATCAGGAAGTTTTAGCAAAATCGGACAATCTGTTGAAAAGTTGTGAATTCCTACAGTATGTCCCGCCATCGCTGGATAAAAAGACTACAACAATGCGTGATATGTCACAGTCGGACCGATAGGATAAAGATACTTATGTAGAGAGAATTTTGTAGTATAATACATAAAATTCCACAAAACCCAATTTGAATCACATATCTTCAAATTTTCTGTTAAGAAGATTTTGAGAGGGAGATCATTGTGGCTGCACACAAACACAACTAATCGGGCTGTAATCATTCGCGTATATGTTCTGCAAAAAAAGTCCAACGGCATAATTATGCCGTTGGACTTTTTTTTTTAATCATAGCGGTCTAATGGTAACAGAATGGTCAACCCTTTCATGACCTTTGAAAAAAAAACACATTTTGTTTCTAGCTTTTACAAGCATTACATAATGATTATTTTCTTCTTTTCCTTTTTCATAATGCCTTATAAAAAAAAAAAGTAGTTCTGACCAGATTGTACTTGATAGTGCATGAAATACAAAAGGTTGTCTACCCTGTAAAAGTAGATATTTTTGCGCGACTAATTTTTTCGCGCTCAGCTGGGTAAGAAGAGCCTTTCGTGTGTTTTTAATTCCGCGGAATCAAGATATCAACTACTAGAACATAGTGACAAGCACGATATAAAATATTCGCGTGCTTTTATTTTCGCGTTAGTTTCTGGTTGCGAAATGCGCGAAAATTTCAACACCGCAAAAAAATCCGCTTTTACAGATGTATAATGTCTTCCTCCACGCAACATAGAATATCATATATGAATATGAATATCTATATATGTACTCATATATAGACGTCCTCATAAAAGATGGGTTCCACCTTTAATCAGAACCAGTTTGTTTTACTTTGTTTTTGGATATCTCAACCATACCCGATTTTCATCAGTAAACTTTTCATCCCTCTAAGAATATTGTATATGCTCTTTAATATTTCATATAAATGGTTTCTAATTATCTCGCAAAAAAAATGTTAAAATATGAATCTCCTCTCAATCAAAACTCTATCATCCCTTTAATCATATTGAGAACAATGATAGTATGCAAATATAAATGACGTCATTACTGACACTGACGATAATAGTCATCATCATTTTTATCATCATCTGCACAACATCGTCATAAAGGTCATCATCTTCGTCATCATCATCAGTACTAATTGCTCCATCTTATGTGAGTGAATTAAAGTTTGGCCGCAAATACAGGTGCAGTGAGTTTTTTGTGAGATACAAATATACAAAGTTGCCTATCAACTTCGTCGGTATTTAATAGCTCGCATTATAAGGATACTCCTAAATTGGAGAAGACTCGCGTGGAGAGAAAAGTTAGGGGACAGAATTTCGCCACACCGCCATGGCATGCAGACACCGACTACAAAATAACGCTTACTGGGCGCAGTATGCGTGATGGCAGAAATAATCACATTTTGTGCAATAACGACGCCTTCATAGAGAACACTGAGCTTTTCTTTCTCGAATGCATAAAGTTCATCGATTTTGTTATTATTGCAAAATAAGCTAAGAGCCATTTTTAAACATTTCAAAGTAAGTCCATCATCAGGAGCAAAATTAAACCGTTGAATTCCAGTAATACCTTTCCATGCCATGTAACATAACAAGAAATATTCTGGAAGTTATAATTGAAAATATCCTGTATTTTCTTATTATTTTCTGTGGGTTTTTTTTTTTCAGCAGCCTTAATCACAAATATCTCAACTTAGCAAGAATGGAGTTAGATCGTTTTGCGATAAAACTCTCCACTTGTTGAGTTAGAAATGCCGCTTCCTCGTGTGGTAAATGGAAATATGCGGTCTGTTATTGTTGCGTCACTGCGTTAGGGCGCGTTGTGACCATGCCAATGACGCAGCTTGCGTGTGGTTGGCATCGTTGGCATGGGCACAACGCAACTTTTATTTTTCATGGGATAGATATAAGATGACGCAGATTTAATTGATTCTTGACTTTGACTTTGGCTTGTGAGACAAATGGACGTGGACATAGTCTCTGCGAGCTCTTTGATGTCGAATAGTCAAAAGTTCGACTATATTTGTTATTCTGTATAGAGTCTAGTTATCCTGGCGCATTGGATGTACGCATGAGGATAATACGGAGTAACGGAGTTTATACAATAAGTATCGGCAAACTGAGACTGTTTGATTTGTTCAGTAAAATCTATGCAACGTCAACTGGAGACTGTCAGCGTCATCATTAATCCAGCTTACAACACTCGATTTCCAGAGAAAATTCCATATTTTAGAAACAATCATTCTTGTATAAGCTGAAACTGAAACAGGTGATTATGGGTCGAAAGTGTACATTTTGGCGTTCACACTCAAACGACAAGTGCGGAAGACACTTGGCGATAAAAAAAAAAAAAAAGAAGAAGAGCGAAATCCATATTGACCCTTTCATTATCCCCGGCCGACCTCTTCACTCCCTATTATCACGACGCCTTCGCCATGCATCTTTCATCTTTGCAAAGGTTTCCTGTACACTGTCCCATGCAGTACAGAATAAAAGTCTCTAAATACCACGTTATAGTTTCCCAGCGGCACTAAACTGAAACAAACACTGGGTTCATATTGGGTTATACTTTGCATTGTAAAATTAATATATAGCGATGCGATTCAAATGGACCGTTTCTGAAGGAGCGAAGTAACCAAGCGGGTGCGGTCTATAGAAGGGGATCTTTTCAAACGTAAAATTCAGTTAATATTTTCCAAAGTTTTTAATAGTTTTTATATAGTTACATTGTTTGACACAATCGTGCCAGCCTTGAAGAAAGGTCTCCGATCTTCTTTGTACGCGGTATTTTATTGAATTTTTTTCTAACCTACTAGCTTAGCATAGCCTTCTTGGATTTGTGTTGCTGAAGATGTCATCCATCTCGTTCAGGCTGACCACTTTTCTGGTGGGTAGTGCATGAATATGAAAGAGTGCAAGGGACGTTATATGGTCGAGTTCATGACCGTATTACACGCAGATTTTTTTTTTTTTTTTTTTTTTCGGGGCGGGATGGGGGATTGGGGGGGGGGGGGGTGCAAGAATAATGTATAATCGGTATAGAACACTCAAGCCAGGGAGCGCATGTGACCCAAACACATACGGGGATGGGTGCATGAGGGTGAACACCGCCCTCCTATCCACGTTCTGACGAGAAAACTTCTCGCTCAGATTCACTCACAGATAGACTGTAAGCAAGTTCAAGGACAAGTCCACCTTCATAAACATGTGGATTAAGAGACTGCAGCACAGTGGGCCTATTAGTAGAACACATACCTCTTTCTGTACCGCCTGCGACATTGTGAGACTCTTTGATGGATAATATTTAGAATACCTGGAAGATTTACAGCAATGCAATATTTTTGTTATGTTGAGAATGGCAATACTATTTTATCGGTAATGTTTTCTTTTCTTTTCTTTTTTCACTTCCCCCGGTAGCCACAATTTTCTTTTTGCTTAGTAATATTCTATGAATATTAGCTTTCTTGAAAAACATACAACCTTTCAACAGGTTTGCGCACCCATTTTTTCTTTTCTTTTTTTTTCTCATTGGTAACTGTTGAAAATTTAAATTTGTTTTTTTTTTTAATGTTGTTTTTAATTCCCGGATATATATTATGAGAGTATACGTGAGTATATCATGTTCATTAGGCATATTTTATAATATCGCATCACATTAGATTATTTCATTATACAGAATTTATTTTTTTTGTACTCCCATCAATATTTGTAAACATTCACTACATTGTGCATTTGACTGTTTGTAAACATTATGTGATCAAAATGCAGTTTAAGCGTGACGAATGTACAGTTATAATCAGTAATGTCGTGTGGTGAGAGAATGAGAATTTGTACGTGTGTGTATCTGTTTATGTGTTTGTGTGTGTGAGAGTCACTTATTGGATGTGATGAAGAGATGATTGTGTGTATGTGTTTGTGAGTGTAAGTACCTGTGTTTGCGCGGGCGTGTACAAGTGCGTGTATGTTTGTGAGAGAGAGGGAGGGGAAAGATGTGAATAGAATGTGAGGAAAGGGAGTAACAGCATGGGTCCCTTTTATTCAGTTCATTCGTCACGTACAGTGTGTTGAATGTAGTGAATGTGATAGATTTTATAATGAATAATGTTGTAAATGATGTCAATTCTTTTTTTTTCAATAGTGATGAATGATTTGAAAATTGTAAATACTTTCTTTTTTAATCAAATTTGTATTGTAGTAATATGTCTTTGTGATCAAAATAATGTTGCAATTAAGCTTTTTGGCTGCGAGAACATTTTATCTAATAAACCATACCATACCATACCATACCATACCATACCATACCATACCATACATACTGGTGAAAGTTTGATTAGAATTGGACAATCCGTTCAAAAGTTATGAATTTTTGAGAGTTCTGGGATCGCTGGATGTGAAGACCACTTTACAGCACAGCTTGTGATGTCATATGTGTAGAAAGAAGTGAAGAAAATCAACATCTCGCATGATAAAAGAGCACATGACTTGCCTCTTTCAGAAGGTAAGGGAAGTAATACTGCCCTAACATCTAATGTCAGATACAAGCTGAGGGAATATATGTTACTTTTTCATGAAATGAAATTTAATGTAGGCCACCCCCACCCTTTCTCTTTATATTTTCCTGATGTTGTTTGCATTAACTACGGGGCTTCTCATCCTGCAGTGACTACACGGAAACTTTAAAAAATCATAACTTTTGAACGAATTAAATTTTCCTCAAACTTTCACTGATGATGACGTGTTCTAGTGCTGCACTCACTCAATCCACATGAAGCGGGGATGGGGTTTGGAGAGGGAAGCTTTGGGAAGAAGTTTTCACCCCCCCCCCCCCCGTACGCGTTTACAAGTGGATACTGGTCACCAGCGGGGATCGACAAGGGGGGAGGGGGTCTAACCCCTCCCCTTCGGCCTTCCCCTCCCCTCCTCCTCCCTCTCCCTCCTCCCGCTCCCCTCCCCCATGCAGGGCCTATTTGCAATATTTTGGAATGACACGGTGCATTCGTGTTGTTGTCTTCAAATTTTTTGCAGTCACTTATGAAATATGTTCAACTCCCAAGATACAAGCAAAAACAAAAACAAAAACAAAAATAGGCCTCTTAACTGATAACAATGATAACAAAAACAGACAAGTGAGTTAAACCCCCTAACCCCACCCCTATCCATCACTGTGCACTTGGAGCAGAGCAGTTCACAAAGAGGTTCTATTTTAGAACCTCTTCGGCAGTTCAATGGGAAAAAAAAAGAAAAAAAAAGACTGCACGTTGAAGGTCAACTTCGCAATAGACGAGGGGGGGGGGGGTAGATTTACTAAGTATACCATTTCGCTGCCTCAAAATCGTTTACTATTTGGGCACGTTGCTGCAATGCAGCAGCGAAATAAAGGGACGCAAGCTGATGCTTTTTCCAGGCCTTCTCGCCACAACAATGGACCTGTAACTAATACTTCCGTAAGTGATATGCTGTTAATGACAGTGTACTTCATATCTTTAAGTGACCCAGATTTAGCTTTAAATTCTGATCTACGGAATATGCGCTTTTCAGAGCAGATCTTGCACGGCTGATATATTTGGTTCTGTTTCTTCTACCCACTTACATTAACGAAAGATTGTGCACACCACCAACACAACAGTGAAACGCAGAACGTGCTGCGGTCGGTGAAGTACAATCGGCACTGAGCACTAGCATTATCATCAGTCCTGTGGCTGTACCACGAAGGGGGACACGAACGAGCGACCTGCGCCCGACGGAAAGTCAGTTCCAGTGACCGCAAAAGTCATCCGTCTTTTCTGATATAGATAAGTGGTTTTCACGCAAGATGTCTGGAATCGAACTGAAACCAGTCAAAAGTGGGGGGACGAATATCTTACTTCCCTTGGGTAAAACAAACATCGGAAGAGGAGCCTTCTTTAGTGTGAGTACGATTTCGGACATATCAATTCATGTATCTGTATCTAGTTGTGCCCAAGGTTGTTGTGTCGTATCCCATATGGTCTAGTGGTTAGGATCCGGCGCTCTCACCGCCGTGGCCCGGGTTCGATTCCCGGTGTGGGAATACATGATATTTTTTTATTTATTTTTTTTGTAAGGGCATTGGACAAAACGGGGCAATGGTTTGACAAAAAAGAAAAGAAAAAAAGAAAAAGAAAATTGTTCATGATGATTTATTATATAGTCATGATAGTAAGTAGACGTCTCAGTGGTAGTTCTATGTCTCCACTGCACTACTAGGCACTAACCTGTCTATGAGTATATATGACTATGTCCAGACTGCAATCACAAGTTACAGGAGGCCTAGTCTACAGTGTATTGAAGTTGAGAAGCTCATATACTCATCATAACAATCTCTAGCACTCGGCAGTCTCATAATTTTATGCCATATTATACTTGTGCCATGAATTTCAGCTGCAAAAGGTTTATGTAAAGTATCTAAACACTCTTTCTTGGATAACCACCACCAGCTTGTAAATTTGTGAAGCTGATGAAGCTCGTCATATTTCACATGCTAGCACTCCGCAGTCTCATAATTTTATATGCCATTAGTGCCTTGAATTTCAGCAGCAAAAGGTTTATGTAAAGTTTAAATTTTACATTCTCTTCCCCCAAAACAGAAGAAAATGGAACCAAAACTGTCTCGTGAATAGTGAAATAGTTGGGTTGTACAATGTACACCTATGGATGTCAGAGATTGATTTGTTTACATTGATTTACATTGGATGTGTCAAGTCGTTTGTTCAGTTTTTTGGTTCCATCATTTGAATCAATTTACTGCTGTATTTAACTAAGATTCAGCATTTTTAGAGACTGTTAAATATCCTTCTGTGGAAGTTCTTTTGAAATAAAAGGAAATGGTTTGATCTGCAAAAACTGTAAGCATATTAAATCATGCGTACAATTCTAGCGTAGTGCATTGCTCTATGTCTAATGAAATATATCAACTGCTAAAATAAAATGTATATATTCCACGTAACTCTGTATAACCTAACCTACATGTAGCAAACAGTTGTGATCCACTCACCCAGAAATATAGTGTAAACTAGGGATCAAATATGTTGACAGTGTCACTTCTAAGATGTTATGTTGCAAGGCCTCAGCATTTCTTTTATTCCTCACTTGATTACTTTCTGTTTGATTTACAGATTGGAGACAAGCGAGTGTCAAGGAATCATGCTGTTTTTGAGGTGGAAGATGGTAAAGTGAAAATAATGCCGGTAAGAATGCTTTTGCTCATTATGTCTTCCAACCACATCATTTTCTGATACCATGAATGTATACGACAAACCATTCTCAAAATGTGAACCAGGTTGTACTTGTATATTAGGAGCATGGAGGGATTTGTAAGCAAACAGATTGTCTGTTTACGGATATGATAGTGGTGTTTGGTACCCCAGTGTACAAACTAAAATTCACCATTTTGTAGAAGTATGTACCCAGAGTTACCAACAAGTGGAAGAAGGTGATTTCTTTAAACACATCATAGCAGTGATGAATTGAAGTTGGGATCGTCAGCGCCAATCACTAAACTTTTGCTGCTATGATAGCACTGTGCCACTGTACTGTCAAGAACATGATGTTCCACTTCACAATGCTGTAGCCGTGAGTTTGACTACTGTATAATATAGGGAATCAAAAGCTACTCTTGGTGAAAGGGCATTCTTGTATGCTGCACCAAAATTATGGAATAATCTCCCTTTGTAAGGCAAGCAGCTACAATTAATGAGTTTAAGGTCAGGTTAAAAAGTCATCTTTTGAAGTTATTTGTATTCTACAACGTGTATGTTTGAATTATGTATGTTATTTTGTAATGCGCAGTAGGGTACTGTATAGCTGTGCAATATAAATGTCCTTTATTATTATTATTATTATCATTATCCCAGGGTTACAGCGTGCTGAATCATTATAAGACATGGATTTGATTTCCCATAGTTGTATTCCTTGTGAGATGCTTGCCAAAAGTCCAAAGTACACATGATTCAGACTCTGGCATCGAGAGACGTATACCTTTTAGCTATCAATAACTGTGGTACAGTAGGTCCTGTGCCTGATACACGCAGTAGGGTCTTTAAAATTGTTTGTTGAAATCTTCTGAATCACAATGAGCTATACGACCACTTTTGTGAGAAATAATGATTTGTCTCTCATGTGCACAGTTTGACTTTCTATGCAAAGATTTCTATGAGATGCAAAAGATCACAGCTAAGACTTCCACACATGGCCACTACTTGTCATGCCCCATTTGCATGCCTGGCTAATAGTTCTGTGGCTACTATGTATGGTGAATATGGATACATGTTGGAGCAGTATTAGACTATGTTCCACAGATTGAGTTTGCAAAATGTTATTGAACATATTCTAATTATGACATGCCATGTTTTTAAAACATGGTACATGTATGTCATAATGACACCACCACAAGTCTTCAGTGCAGTGAGTAGGTAGAAAGAAGACTCTTGTATGTTATCAAGCTCAGTGAGTACAATCATTCACCGGTTTTCCTAAACTGAGTACAGGATATATTGCCATGGACCAATCACAAGGCATTCTTACTGAGTGTAGTGAAAGTGGTATCAGAGTGATAATAGTCACAAGGAGTAGAAGGAGAGGCTAATGGAAATAAGCGATGTTTAATACAGAGACTTCTTGTTACGTTTATATTGTCATCTGACAGATTCACACAAATCCCACATTTTTTCGGCGTGAGGGTGGAAGTAAACTGGTACCACTCGTTAAGGACAAGTGGCAGGATCTCAAGAACGGTGACCGTATCGCGCTGACGCCAGATGAACACATCTTTGAAATTGTCATTGACGAAAGACCAATAGTACAAGAAACCCAGAGTCCAAGGTTTGTGGAGTGGAACTAAATAATTCATACTAATTTGTACCAAAATACCAGTAATGTGTATGTTTGTTATTGACTAGTGATGAGCAGGTCAATTCGTATTTTTTACTGCAGACTTTGTATTGGAAAGTCAGACATGTTAGGCTAACAGTCCACATTATAATCTCTTGTATTTGAATAGCCCTTTTGTTTGCAGAAGATATCTGTTATCAAAAAATGATGACTTGTTCAGTACATATTGAAATGTTCTTTCCCGTTTGGATTTGTTAATGCAACATTTGCTTTGTGATATTCTCAACTTCATAAATGGTCCTGAACGACATCTGTTTATGATCAGTTTTGTCACAAGTAAATAGAAGATATCCAGCAAGAATATGCAGAATCATGAAAGCAAGCATGATTGGCCAATATACTTGCCAAGAATGAATCAAATTCCCTTTTAGTTTTATCTAGACAGGAATATCTCTACAGCTGTGCCGAAGAATCTTAAAATGATTCCAAATTTGTGACCACACAAAATACTTGACAGATTCTGAGGTGTCATATTGATATAGTCTTGAGAAGATTCCATTTCAAACTGATAAATTTTCACACAGTAGGTTTACTGTAATATCCTTGCTAAAATTGTGTCCTTTTTTGGCAATGTCAAATGAAACAATATCAACTGCTAGTACCCAAAACATTTAGATTGACCTGCCTTGTCAATACTACACAAAAACATATCATGCAGTTTATATAGTGATTATGAGAAGAGTACAGTAAATGTGTGATCATTAAGGGTCATTGTGACAATGTAGCACTCAACATTCTCATCTTTTTTTTTTTTCAGACCCACACTGGGTGACAGCTCACCCTTGAAGCTCTCATCTCCACAGCAAAACAATGGAATACATGATGCAAGAAAAGAAAATGGCCAGAATGACCCCATTTCAGGTAAGTTCATTTGATAATCATCACTCATGCTAAATATAATAATGGCAGTATGAAGTCTGTTCTAGTATCTGTGCAGCCTTATTAGCAGTTCTCTTGAAGACACTGTCTATCAATGGTTCTAGTTTGAGAACACTAAGCAGCATGCATCCTTCATAGTACCAGCATCTCTGATATTTTGTTTAAAAAAAGGAAGAGCTATGAAAAATAAGGATGCGGCTGAATATGATTTTTTTTTTTAAATCTATGAACTGGCAGATTTACGATATTTGACTTTATGGTCAACTAATTGCCCAGATCAAGGTGCATTTGATAATACAAATTCTCAAGATCACAGCAATGAAATTGTGACACTTGGTTTGATGGGTTGAGATAATGTTACATATGCAGTAACATGATGAAAATGTGTATAAGAATTAGAGCTAAATGTACATTGCTCTATTTAAGCACCGGAAAATGGAGAGCAACAGTATTTTGTTTTCCATGTACTGTATACACCTAATATTTTGCGAGGTTTTTATTTTCGTGAATTTCACGAGTCAGCTGCTATTCGCGAAATTAAAAACACGCGAAAATATTGACTCTAATACCGATAAGAATGTGACGTACACGTATACATTTCTCCGTTCAGTACATGACTCCGTGATCGCGAATTTAACCACTTGCGAAATTGTCGGGAAGTCCTGATTCGTGAAAATTTAGACTCGCGAAATATATGGCGTATACAGTAAATGATTCTCCCAGAAATGTCATATTTGACAGTTACAGGTATTTACCCTGACAAACAGCCATTAAGACTTACCATGGAGAATTTCTGTGTTTATTAATTGTAGATGGTCATCAAAAAGAGAACAATGATATCTCAACAAACTCTGAAGGAAGGAGCAAAAGCCCGATCCAGGATGAGAAAATAGATGTGAAATCAGAAGAAGATACAAGAAATGGATCAAGTGATGCTGCAGCAGACAAGGAGCATGATGAGGAGGATGCTACCAGCAAAAAGGAAGATGAAATGAAGAAAGTTGAGGAGGAGGAGGAGGAGAAGGAGAAGGAGGAGGAAGAAAAGAAGACTGATACTGCAGTGGAGGAAGAGAAGGACGATGACCACACAGGCATTCAGGTAAAGAAATGTTGTTGTTTATTTTTCATGCCAGAGGATTACAAACTTTACCAGCGAAACATATACATTTGTTGTCGTGCTGTCGTTTTAGAGTATCTGATTCTTGAGAAATCCTGGCCATATTTTAATCTAAAGAGTTTTCTAAAGTAAATACATTATTTTATATAGTGAAGGTACTTTATAAATGTGTATTCAGACATGATTTGATTTTTACCACCACCAAGGATGTTATGTTTTTGTCGGCATTTGTTTGTTTATTTGTTTGTTTGTCTTTTTGTAAAATAATTCCAAAAGTTGTGAGTAGATTTGGAAGAAATTTACAGGAAAAGATGATAATGCCACACGAAGCAGATGATTAAATTTTGGTAGTGATCTGAGAATTTTTCTGAATTTTCGAAGGATTTTTTATCTTTTGGCAAATAGGGTCAATGAACTTGGGAGTTCAAGCTGCGCGTATTTTGAGGTTTACGTACACGCACTAAAGCGCATGCTCTGCTCAAGGTGCCGCGCAGAAGGAGCTGATATGATGAGGTAAACACAAGGCTTCTTTATCATATTGAGCGATTTTCAGCATGTGTGTATGGGTGGAAATGAGCTGCTTGGTGGAGGTCTGTACTCTGAGTGCTTTTCTAGTTTTAATCCCTACCTCACAATCTGCAATCTTACAATTATGTATAAGCACACAGTCTTACAATCTGATATACAACAGCACACATCATTGAACCAACAATGCCTTTACTAAACATGCTTTACTTAACTGTGTCTAAGGTATGAAATATATTTCACCTTTAACAGAGTCTTTTAGTAATAGTCTTTAATTCCTCTTTGTTGTTAGCCATGCATAGTGTGTGTAAACTGTGCAGGCTCACTACATCTCTTGAGGAATGCTACCATGAGTGTACAGTACTGTGCATATTTTGGTTGTTTCGTAAATGTCGCCAGCATTACTAAACAAAGGAGAATATGGCTGAAATTTTCAAGGATAAATCATTCAATATTGATTGTGATGACAGCAATAATGATATTGGCACATATTCATAGCAGACTGGCATGGTCTGAGCTCAAGTAATATATTACAGCGTCCCCCTTCGAGGATAGCAAGTGTTATCTAAATATCTATGTCTTGACCATATCTTTTGTTACAGAGAACTGCAGCTGGAACAGTGGTTATAGATGGAGGAAAAGAAGTTGCCTTGCCAGTTCAGAGAGACCGTAAACTTCCGTCATGGATGATGGCAGTACAAAAAGCTGACAAAGAACCAGCACCAGTGAAGGTCACTAAGCAGCAACCACCAGCCAGAGCAGGTAATGTACTGAAAGGAAAGAATAGGATAAATGGAATACCCTTTTTACCCAGATTTTATGCTAAGTACTATGCTGCAACTTGTTTGAAGAATCAGAATATCATGGATTGCAGCATTTTGAGATAAAAATGCTCCCTCCCTCTGTCTAAAGACATGAAATTCTGTTTGTGTTTTTTTTTTTTCTTTTTAAATCGAAGAAGACATTTGTTTGAATTATGAATTTGCCCCTTGTAAATATTGAGGTCATCCATGTTTCACGGCATTTCCTTGTGGCCATATGCTCAATAGACGAGTCAATTACTTCATTTAACAAAAGAATGATAGACTTTTAAGAAAATGTTATATTATATTGGAAGGGTAGTCATATGAAGGATAGATAGTCATTGGAAGGATTGAGTTATATTGGAAGGATAGTCATCTCGTGTAGGTGCCGAGTGAATTGAAGATAAACTGTCTGTAATGTAATATATTACCTTCAGCACCCAAGGAGGCCAAGGCGTCAGACACAACGCAAAAGCGGGGAAGGGGAAGGCCAAAGGGAGCCAGCAAGTCACAATCTCAAGTCACGAGGACACCAGCCAAGTCGAGGAGTCGAGTGCGGGACGACTGGGAGGATGATGAGGACTACTCCGAGGAGGAGCCCGCCCCCAAGAGGTCCAAGTCCTCCAGGTCCCAGCGAGGGACCACCAAGGTGGCGTCCTATGCTGAGGACGACTATGATGACTTGGATGAGGAGTGGGTGGCATCCGACATGGATGACGACGGGAGTGATTGGGAGATGGACTCACAGTCACAGTCTCAGAAGAAGGGCAAGGTTAGATATAGAACACCTCGTATCTAGCAGTGATCAAGAAAGCAGAATGTGAATTTTGGATGGAGTTGTTTTTTTTTCTGCTAGAGAAATATTCATTTTGGTAGGTTTTTAGAAGCGAGAGAGAGAATGGTAAATGCAGCTTGGGATTCCTGTTTTTGAAATTCTGATTGGTCTGTTTAAAGGACAAGTTCACCTTCATAGACATGTGGGTTTTGTGAATGCAGCAGTATTAGTAGAACACATCAGTGAGAGTTTGGGGAAAATCGGACAATCCGCTCAAAAGTTATGAATTTTTGAAGTTTCTGCTTAGTCACGACTGGATGAGAAGACTACTATAGCTTGTGATGTCACATGTGTACAACGACATAAAGAAAGTATAAAGAAAATTCAATATATTTTTACTTTTCTTGCGTAACAAAAGAACACACGACTTCTCTCTTTCAGAAGGCAAGGGGAATAATATTACCCTTAAACATACGTTAGTAACAATTCGAAGAAATGTGCACTTTATTCAAAAAGTGAAGTTTTGTGAAATTCTCTTTTTATTTTCTGATGTGTTCTACTAATATTGTTGCCTTCACCCAATCCACATGTCTATGAAGGTGGACTTGTCCTTTAATGATATCTTAATTGAGTAGGTGTGGTGATTTCTGTGGACCCTGTCTTGTGAGAATTACCTGGCATTGGTTAGGTTCTTAATTGACTCACAAGTTGAGGTATACTGCATGCACATATTCTGTATGTGACCAGATTTCAGAACTGATTAATTAACATCTCTGATTGATGCAATGGGTATACATTGGTGAAGGGTCGAGCAGATCATTGATATTTACTGACTGCTTGTTTGTTTGTTTGTTTATTTTTCATTCTAGGGAAGGAAGAAAACTAGGAACAGCCCCAGAGGAAAAGCGAGCAGTCCAAGGAAGCGTGGTCGTCCAAAGAAATACACTCACACCAGTGAGGAAGACTGGAGTGAGGAGGAACTCTACGTTCCCCGCCCAACAAAGCGACGAGCTTCGTCTTCGTCAAACTCACAGCCGGTAGCGCAAACCAAGAGAAGGGGCAAAGAGACTTACGTGGAGCATGATGTGAGCGAGGAAGAGTCGGAGGAGGAAGTAGTGCCCCAGAGGAATCAGAGAACTAATGCAAATAAGGGGAAGAAAACTGATGCCAAAAGGAAGGATCATAATGTCAGTGATGAAGATGAGGATGATGATGCTGCAACTCAAAAGAAACAAACTGGAAAGAAAAAACTCAAGCGTTGCCAATTTGGAAAACGTTGTTACAGGTAATAGGCTACCATGTTTTGTTTTGTTTTGTTTTGTTTTGTGTGTGTGTGTGAGTGTTATTTTGTAATTCCTTGCATGGTAGATTACTTATTAGCTGTCAAAGTGTAGATCAAGTTTCAAACTTAAGAAAATGCTTGAATTAATATGTTGTGGTCGTTAAATGTTTTGAGAGTAATGTGTACTGCCATGTACCTGCATCAAGTGACACTTGAGAAAGGGGAGAATTATATTGGTATTTTCTGCTAATTGTAGTAACAGGGTATCCAGAAAAGAGAATGGATGTGTAACTTTGAAAGATAGATAGTAATCAATACAATCTGTTTGAACAAAACCAAGTGTGAAAAGTATAATGATTCAATGCTTTGTTTCATTGGATCAAGATTTTAGTAGTTGGCAAATAAAGACAAACAGTAAGTATTCTTGTAATCTTTTTAGGCTTAGTTGTGTGCATACTTTGATAGATTGGTAAGAGTATTCATAACAATTCTTGTCATAATGTCACTTCTTTTATGTCCATAAGAAGTTCTCTCTTAATTCACGTTTGCCAAAATTGACTCGAGTCGCATGTTCAGCATTAGTGATATTAATTGATGGTTTGTCAGGGCTACAAGTTCAGTAGATGAGAGTGGAAGGAAAAGAAGCACAACAGCATCAGCTGTTGATGCTTTGATAGTGTTCATCCTATTGGCATGCTCTTTCTTTTTTTATTTATTATGTAAGTTGTAGATAGTGGGAACTAAAATCCTGACAAAGTTTGTCAAATTCTCTTGTAAACTGCCTGATAGCGAAATATGACATGAAGTTGTGTCATCAAAATTTGATATGCAGTACTGTATTTTTGCCATGAATGGATTGGCCATGAATTAGTGACTCTGACATCTTTCGTGAAAGGACAGTGAAACAAATGGTTCTTACTGCTCTAGCCACTATTTTACTATTTTTAGTCAGTAGTATGATTTGATGGTGAGAGATGGCAAAGATATTCTAATATGTTTTGTATTTCTCTCATATATTAGTGTGCTGTGTAATTTTCTCCTTTTTTAAACCACACAGAGCCTCAAAAAGAGAATTGGTACAAACAGTGTAGCTTTTGTATGAATTAGAATCAGTTGACTCAGTAGCATACCAGGTTAGGACTCTACACTATGGTAAATATGCACGTACATTTTCCTTTTGCTTTCAGGAAAAATCCAGTCCACTTTGCCGAATATTGCCATCCTGGTGACCCAGACTATGATGTGAACTCAGAAGAAGATGACGACGGTGATGACAGGCCGGAGTGTGAATTTGGGACGTCCTGTTATAGGTTTGTATTGGAGTCAAAATACTGTTCACGTTGTATACGTAGCAGTACAGTGTATTCCCGTCAACACAAACATAGTTATTACTAAATTCTTGTTGCAACAAAATGAAAATTCAGGTCCCAAACTTATCGTCTATATATATCTTTGTTTACTTTACTGTGTGGCTTTGATGAAATATTGTCATAGCAAAAGAAAACTCCTGTCCTGAGGACTTCATCATACTGGGATTCCCTTGTAATATGCTGCCTGCCTTGCCTCCCAACACCAGTGATATCTCATTTGTTAATTGCATAAGATTTGGTACACGTGTATTATGATACATATAACTTCCTAGCTCACTCTATAAAAAAAAGTACACCTGAACTGCAAAAGTAGATTCTTTAATATGCAAATGGCATTACGTTCTCCAAACTTTTCAAATCTTATTCAAGTGGCACTGAAAGTGAGTTAATGGGCACTATTTCAACTTAATTTTTACATTCTGTGTTTGTCAAATGGGAGTTTATATCACACAAAAGTATGTGAAGCCAAGTTGCTCTTTATCAAAATTGATTGTAGTTTCACAAATGCTTATGTGGATGTTTCTATTGATTAAGTACAATATCCTTCCCTGTATGATGCCAAGTGTTTGTGCTGTATTTTAAATGTATTGCTCAATTAATTCACTGCAACCCTTCTTTGTTGTTCGGAATCACTCTTAATCATGCAGGAAGAGTGAGGAGCACAAGGAGATATACAAGCATACCAAACCCCCTGGAAGACCCAAGCGGGAGGCAACCAAGAGAAGTAAGATTTCTGGCCATAAATGTACAAATTTTTAGAAAAACAAAACAAAACAAAACAAACTTGGACAGGACTAGTTAAGCTATTTGTAACAAAACAATGAAGGGATCAATCAAGGTCAAGACCTGTCAAATCCCACATATGTTTAAAATCTACTTAAGTATTTTCCCTTGTGCTCCACCTTTTTTTTTCCACTAAATTTCATCCGTAAATATTTCAGATTTTATATCTAAATGATTGAATTTTAGTTTCAGGCAGCCAGCAATAAAGTGTAAAAGTTCTGTGAATCTTTTGAATTTCCTTTTAAAGTTTTGTTATTACCAGAAGTCTACCAATATCTACCAATATAGTTTCATTATGAATGGAACAATGTCATATATATATATATACCTAATTTGTCAAAATGGAAGTACAGTGTACTGTAGTTTTCCTGGACCTTTCACAACTGATTACAACCTTCAATAAATAATCAAGAGGGATGATGGATCTATGTTATGAAGTAAAGCCTCAGTGATGATATTTTTCCTTTGTAGACCCCAAAGAAATCAAGTAATCAACTCCAGTCGTAACACAGTTGTTGAAGACAGAGATTACTTTTGCAGGACATGGCAGATAATTATTTCCTGTGTATAAACTGCATGATGGTATCTGTTCAGTGCATTTGGTTGACTAACAAAAATGAGTTATGAGAACTCGTCTACACAGGATCTTGAATACGATCTCTCTGTCAGCCATTTGAATTATTTGCCCTATCAAAATACCAAGGGTAATGCAATACATCAAGAAAGCAAAATAAACGATTCTTGCAATACATAGCGCTGTGTATCATAGCAACTTCTGTACTTTGTGTAAAGGATCTTTATTGCAGCAGAAGATTGTCAAATAAATGTGTTTGTCATCTTTGCCAGGTAAGAAGAGGGGTGACAATAGTGATGAAGGTGATGATGAGCCAAACACCTATGACTACAATGACAGCTTCATCGACGACGAGGACGAGACGCCATCACCTCGTGATCACGTTTCAGACGACTCGGACTGGGGTCCCGATCAGGAAGATAGCCAAGACGTGCGAGACCTCATGAAAGAGGCCAAAGGCTTCATGAGGAACAAGAAGATGCACAAAACCTAGGACTGAATTCCTTCTTCTGTATCTTGCACCAGGAAGTTTTCTCCTCCCCCTCAGGTGAATGTATTGTAATACACCCTTCATCAACTTCATCTTATAATGTCTTCATTGAGCCCCTTCAGTTCGTGCTCAATGATCATGCCGAGACTTGTGAATTCAGCCAGACATCTGGTTTAGTCAATAATGTAACTTTTATTAGTAGAGGATAACTTTTTCCTACTGTGAAAAAGAATGTGTTTGCAACAATTGTAAATATACCCTGATAGCTAAACCCCAGACCGAGTTGAGTGACATCTAGTAAGATATATTGCCAGAAAAAATGCAAGGTAATGGTATGCATTGTGGTTATTATTAAATTAATGAGAAATGCACATTCTTTGTTGTTAGTTCTGTATAAGAAATGACAATATATAATCAGCTAATATGTGATCCAAGAAACACCCCTGAAAGTCTGTGAAACATCTTCAGTGTATCTGTGATAAATGATCCGAGATTGTGTCGCTTGGATTACATGTATTTTAGCAAAACAGTAATTGATTGACACTTTCAACTGAAGTTTGTGGAGGAAGTACAGCATCTCTTTAATTATCATTGTACATTGTTATTGTATATTGAACCTTTTCTATTGTTATATCAGTTTTTTGCACTGAATTTACGACACATGGCACATATCAACTGCGATATTGTTTTCAATTGAAAATGAGGAAGAATGCATCACATTTATTTTAACTGCCATTTTTTATGTATTTTAAATTTGTGTTTTTATTTTTAAATAGTTATTAGAGCTAAGTGCGTTCACTCATATCAGAGTGCAATAGATTCATAAAGTGCTGTCCGGATGCAACTGTGCTCTGTGTTAAAACACTGTAATATAGCTTCATAGGGGAGCATCAAATTATCAAAAAAAAAAATTTAGCAAACAACTTTTAAGGGTAGAGAGATGCACCATATTTTTGATTCTCTTGAGATACACAAGGTGTAAACTCTCTCTCTGTAGTGTAGTTGCCTTTCTTGGTTTTTAAAGGACCCACATGAAGGCATACATACAGTATTTAGTACCATATTTGTTGTTTCTGATTGATTTTACAGTGTGTTCCACTGTTAACAATCTACATCATGACCCAACAGAAAAATGAAAAGAGCATGCGCTTTCATAAGGAGGGTTTTCCTCGATCAGAACTGTCACATATATTCATTTGAAAAGTTGTACAATGTACAGTGTAATGTGATACAACTGAATATTGCCTCGTTTGAAATGTCATTGAAGCCAAGTTCAAAATTGTGACAGATTAGTGTCCTAAGTGCTGGACATTTTTCACTGAATTTCAGTTGGTTTGTTCTCATCATCAAACTTTGTGATGTTCTCCTCAGTTGTATGGACAGTAGTGCAAAGAGATCAAATGTACATGTATTTTTTATTTTCAACTCACTGACAAACCCTTTAAAAAAAAAATTGAGTGTAAGTTTTTGTTCTCTCTTCTCTTTTCTTTTTCTTTTTAAAATCTGAAATATTTGACAGAAATGATAAGAAACTAGGAAGAGTAAAGTGTAGGCTTCAATTGTTTGAATATGCGCTAACAAATTGTGTCATTCAAGACTGGGTGGCACGATATGTGGAAATATAATGTACATTTCCAGATTGTCTTCTTGGAATCTTCCATGTACATGTGATTGTGGTATACTTTGTAGTATTAGTTTTCGTCATTCAAGGTATTCTTGTTTAAAGAGTTGAATGTTACTCAACAGTAAATGTACATCTTGGTAATCAGCACCTATGACTGTTTGTAGTAATTGTGAAATCAACCTTGCGTAAGTCGACCTCCCATAAGTCAAATAATCGCCTAAATCAAAGGTTTTTTTTCAAGTTCTCTTCTCTTTATATTCTATTGATTTTAATCCCTCCTAAGTCAAATTTTCTCAAGTCAAAGCTATTTCTTCAGTCTAAGTACACTTGACTTATGGAAGGTTGACTGTATTATTTGCAGGTCTATTCATCACAGAATATTTTGCATACCTGAGAGTGTGTTTACAACTCAGTAATCAGTTGTATACAAATGATATTCCATTGGGGTACAGTGGACTCCTGTTATAACGAAGTCCTCAGGAAAGGCAGTTTTCTTTCGTTACATCGAAATTTTGTTATAACCGAACAAATAAACAATGCAAATACATTGGGTAGATAACGTTGCGGCCTAATTTTTACTTTGTTATAAGCGGAATTTCGTTATAACCCTGTTCATTTTAACGGGAGTGCACTGTATAAGAAAAAGCAAACAAACAAATTTCAGTATTCAGACATTCATTTTCATTTCACCCCCTCATTAGAGTTTGTAAGTGTATGCACACTTTAGCTTTAGTCTGTTCTTTCAAAGTTACCGCAAGAGAATCATTCAGGTGTGTGCCTAACTTTTCTCTTGCACAAACTTCATGAAAGTGTGGCGGGTGTACTGTGCATCTCACTACAGAAGCCTCTCGTGCACATTTTGTTTGTTTGTATACCACATTTGTAATGTTTGTAAATTAGAGAAAATATATTTTAAACGTCAATTACTGCTCACTTTGTTAATTATGAAGGCAAGTCTCAAACTTTGATATGTCAAGAGGGGTGTGCACACTCCCATCTGTCACATCACTTGAGTACAGGCAGATGCATGGATAAACAGCTGAGAATGTTGTATCATACACATCTTTATTCCACTCTTCCAGTCCATGTGTCATACGCGTACAATTTGCTGTCATCACCAAACATGGCTTACACACCTTACATATATCTACATAATCATACTTGTACAAACGTCATCTGTACAGTTCAAATTTCATGTGCCATATCATATCGTCAAGACATCTGGATGAACTCAGATGACATGTGTTGCAGTTAGCACCATGTTCTGTCAGTGAGTCTGTCACATCTTCACTCTTCTTCCCTGGAACTCTTCTTTGCTGTAAATGTGCAATGTTGCTTCTTCCATCAGTCCCTATTCGATGCAGTGTGAATCATGATTTTGTGCTCATCACACAAAAATAAAATGAAAATCTTTTAATAACTTTGTGTCTCGACTAATGTTCTATCTTCAAGCCTGTATGTACATGTACATTCTTATACATGTACAATTGTACAGTATAGGCAAAATCACTAATGGAGTGAGGTGGCCAAGTCCATCAAATACTATGACAAGATTATACAATGTATACCAGTAAACCATATTTTCTTCTGATCTTGTTCTGCAAAATTTCACTAGTTGCATTGAAACTTCTGTTTTGCCTGTACAGTATTTACCTGTAAGGTGAAATCATTAAGCTAGGTTGTATCCGTGCATCTTTAAAAATGGCATTTCAACCAATGCCCCTGAATTATCTTGAAGAAAATTGAATACAGTACATGTATCTAGCTGGATTTATTTGCATGACTTTACTTACAGGATTATGTAATGAAAAACTTACCAACAGGTTACAAGTAGTGGCGGATCCAGGGAGGACCGCACTGGGCGCACGCCCCTACCCCCTTTATTTTTTGTTGAAACAAAAGAAATAAAAAGAAAAAAATGGGGAGAGGGTGCGTGCGCCCCCTTCAATTTTGTAAACGCGCCCCCTCTTTACAGAATTCCTGGATCCGCCCCTGACAAATGCATGTTCATGTACATGTATGCATACTGGTACTACATATACTCGTGTCTGCAAACATACTGGATATACAGAAGATCCAAAAAAAACAAGTATCATTCTTAGCACTGATTTCATACATAACAGTATGACGGTGAATATACACTATAGTCAATCAAAATACAATTGTGATAACTGCCTGCAGCTATCTAGTGTACAATGGTGTGCAGTTCTGACATAATTAAATGGTGCGACATGTCACAGCCTGAATATGTATAGCCCGCTGCCCAGGCGGTATTTTCCATCCCCCCACTGATTAGCAATAACGCCCCCTGTAGCTCAATAACAGAAAGGGCAGCTTTCATCAGCTTATGCTGATAGTGAACACAAGAGGGCGACATAAAAGGATACAGACACACACACAAAAAAGGACAAGAGCCTTGTCTAGAATATGTAAGGGGTAATACAGTACATGTAATCATGACTGCAGTAAAGATGCTCAATCCATGCCTAAGTTAATACTTGTACAATGTACTGCAACAAGATCTAGGTGGAACTGGCAGACAGCCGGATGGATGCACAGCCCCAAAACGTACAGTATGCCTATGTCCCACCATCAACATTGGGGCATAGGCATAAATAAAAGACAATGAAAGGAAGAGAAAATGGAGAAGAAAAATGAAATGAATTCCATAGGCCAATTTTGGGAAATCTTAATTACATAAAAGCAGCTCGTGAGGACTTGAATAGAATACTTAAACAAATGCTACTCTGTTTGGGGTGGTTTTATTTTAAGTAAAGTTGGATATACAGTCAACCTTGCCTAAGTCTAATCTATTTGGACTGAAGAAATAGTTTGACTTAGAGAAAATTAGACTAACGAGGGATTAAAATCAATAGAATATAGAGAGACAAGGACTTGAAAAGACTTTTGACTAAGGTCATTATTTGACTTACGCAAGGTCGACTTAAAGGTGCATATTCTATAGTCCCGGTAGTGTAGAGGGCGCTGTTGATGATACTGCCGATCACCGTTAGCATTAATATGAAGACTGCCGAAGTTGAGCTGTCATCAAGAGTAAAGCGCGTAGGTGTTGCTAAGTAACGTTGCCTTCGTCGTCTTCTCTGCGCATCACGCAGTCTGTAGTAATGCCAGGGTGCGTGCATATGTGCTTCTTATTATGACATCACAAAAGAAGTTTGCTAAAGCTGTCATCCCCTCAGCCAAATCATGAGTCGAACTGTGATCGGACCACTGACTACAGTGGATCGGACTTCTTCGGACTCAGGGAAGTGGGCCACAGCGTAAGCGCCAAAGAGGAGTCGATAACATACGTCTCTATAGGAAACTTGCACCTGCGTACACATTTGACTAAAACACCAGGACCATGCACCTTTAAGCAAGGTTGACTGTACATCTGTATTGAATGTTTCGGTGAATGAGGAGTCATATTCTATGCACATGACTATGCATCAAAACTCACTGGACAAAATCTTCATGTGTACTCTTGTGTGTTCATCAACAGTAAACAAGTACTGCACAAGTTTTCCCTTCTAATCTTGAAAAGATCAGCACAATTCAGAACAAGTTAATGTGACAACAACAACAACAATCCTGCTTTGCGTAAATCTATGGCCTCACAGTATCTACATTTGACCAGACATACTAGTAAGAAACTAATGGAGTAACATCACTATGTACACTTTACAGGGAAAGTATATACATTGTACAAGGTTACAATAAAAAAAAAAGAAAGAAAAAAAGGGGGTGGGGACAAGATGGGTGGATCCATTGTCACTCTGTCCACCGGTGCCCACAGTTTGGTGCTGTGCACACATAGTACAGCCGCATCCCTTCCTGCAATGGGAAAAGAAGTGTGAATCTTTTCAATCCAGGCATTCCCTTTTAATTTATTCAAAAGTTTTTATATTCATGTACCAACAAGCTGCTAGAGGTCAAATAACAGAGCACTTCACAATGAGCTGAAGTCAGCCATCCAAACTTGATCCTGTACAGTACAGGTTGACTGTGCACTGTGTGTCTCACTTCTTAAGTGCTGCTGACTAAATAGCAATGATACATTTTTTGACAGTGATATGGTTCTAACTTCAGGTTCGGTAGAAGTGCAAATCTGTGGAGTTTATGTTTATGCTTTCATGCAATCAGGGAGGTGCTAGAGAAGGAGAGGCAACTAAAGCTCTCCTTTGAAGTCATGCGCGGCACCACCGAGAAGTTATGCGTTCAACTACAGGTGTTACCCATGTGCTTTGACAAAAGAGAGCATCAATAATCGGGACTTGTGCTCTCACATCTAGAAATATTTGCTCCTAATTCGCTCTCTCTTTCAATGTGATGGCAACAATGAATTTGTGTACCTTGAATTGGAGCAGTGAATCAAAATGCAGTGTAAAACTAACAATTTTAACAGCAAATAATTTAAAAACACGCTGGAACACGCTTTAACGGAGTACTTTATTTGAAAGATCAAAATATCTCCTTATTAACAGATAGAAAATTAACATGCGGAAATGTGCGCATTTTAGAAAAAATTAGGTTTTTAAGAGGGCCTAATTTTCATTTCCTTTCGATTTGCGAATTACGAAGAAACTAGAAATACATGTTAATGATATTGAATTCTTTCCTAAACTTTTCTAAATCAATTCGAGTATTTCATTTAAAATTTTGCGGTGAAATAAAGCTTGTAAATCAACAAAAGGTGAAATGCGTTCTTCGTCTCCGAACTTCGTCTTGCAACTAGAGCGGTGCCGAGCATGACTTCAAAGCGTAATGGAATGCTAGACATCCTATTGTAACGCCTTGAACCCAAACATGTGTTTGCATGAATTACGAAGAGTTGCCACTCCATCTCTGTAACACCTCCCTGATGCAATGACCAGAAGTGGACATCTCTTCCTGGGAGAATTCTTTTAAATCTATCGTCTATACAGTGATCATATACACACAATAAGATGGTCCATATATCAAACATAAATACTGTGTCAACCATGCAACTGCTCACAATCACATATCTCTTTGTGAATATCTAAATAGATTTGAATTTATGCATTTATTGTAAAAGTACAGTACACTGAGAAAAAAAATAGTGAGAGGACAGGAAGAACTTTTCATACCAGTATTTGCATTTCACTACAGGTTGTTGCAAAATACTAAAAAAAAAGGTCACCGCACTGTAAAGAATGTTTAATATACTAGGCTTGAACCATGTTGTCAAGCCACAATTAACTTACCACACATTAGTAAGTTAGTCAGGTCACTTAGTGAAATTACCGTTACACGGCGGATAAAAGCACCAAATTTGGAGAGATGACCCCTCAGGATCTACTCATTGATATTTGAGTAGGAGCCCTCTGCAAAATTTTTATTTTCATGGTATAAATGCTGAATTTCATTTTGCAGAAAATTTCGCGGGAATGAAACTTTCGTAAATTTCGAGAGGAGCTAATATCGCAAAGTCAAAATGCGCGCGATTCTAAACAATGCATTTGATGCCAGTGGCAATTTGCGGAAGTTTCATGCTGCGAAAAAAGGTCGTCGGCTCCAAGTCACGAACATTTCATGTCAGGAAAATAACACCGTTTTTATGTATCTGAGAGAGTAAAGTAACGAAAACGAGGTTCACATTTGTGGTACTTTTTTCATTTTCATGGAACTGGAACACATGAACCCTATCTTGAATTCCATGATCAACAAAGCATTTGAAACATGGAGGTTGTGAATTGATTACCGATTTATGAAGAGAAAATGCTGTTGAGTTGTCACATTGTGGTGTAAGTCCCATTCCCAGTTTAGTTACTTTATAAAAGGGGCTTAGAACGTTTTCTAATGGTAAGGGGAGGGGGAGATCACTGACCCTTGAACACTCCCGTCAACGGTCCGCAGCCCCCTCCTTCCCTCCCCCCCCCCCCCAAAAAAAAAAAAAAAAAAAAAAAAATTGAAAACGATCTGCAGCCCCTTTAATATCGGGTCTATGCTTTATGTACATAACTCTGAACTGGCAAATGTACATTACACTGTGACACCTCGACAGCATTATTCTCTTTATAAATCGGTAATTAATTCAACCACCTCTATGTTTCAAATGCTTTGTTGATCATGGAATTCAAGATTGGGTTCATGTTTTCCAGCTCCATGAAAAATGAAAAAAGTACCACAAATGTGAACCTCGTTTTCGTTACTTTACTCTCTCAGATACATAAATACGGTGTTATTTTCCCGACATGAAATGTTCGTGACTTGGAGCCGACGGTCTTTTTCGCAGCATGAAACTTCCGCAAATTGCCACTGGCATCAAATGCATTGTTTAGAATCGCGCGCATTTTGATTTTGCGATATCAGCTCCTCGCGAAATTTGCGAAAGTTTCATTTCCGCGAAATTTTCTGCAAAATGAAATTCAGTATTTATACCATGAAAATAAAAATTTTACAGAGGGCTCCTACTCAAATATCAATGAGTAGGTCCTGAGGAGTTATCTCTCCAAATTTGGTGCTTTTATCCGCCGTGTAACGGTAATCTCAAAATTTGACGTTAAGCGACCTGACTAAGTAGACTGAATTGGCATCAGAACTCACCTCTGCTCTGTTGGTTTGTGACTGGAAGAAGACAGACTCCCTGTGTCCACATCTCTCACATGGATGATCTTCAGTTCTTGGCAGGGTGGGATCTGCTACTACTTCGGCAACAATCTGTGTAAGCTCACTAGAATCAAGACCAATGCATTGCTTTTTATTCCGGGCTGCTGGTTGCTTAACATTGGAAAAGGGATTGATTAAGTAGCTTTAAGAATTCAATCACAAGAACAACTAGAAATACTATTTAGTATCGATGTATCAATGAAGGTGATTAATACCCCCGCCTTATACATGTATACTCATTGCTACTTTTGCAGTTTCTTGCACAGCTCTACATCACCAGGGAATAATTTTCCAACTCATATTTGATTAGCAATTTCAGCTGATGAACAATATTTCAAGTGGTATCCTGTACACTTCTATGGAAGAAAACTGCTACACAAAAGTTGGTTTGTATAGCAGTGGTGTAAAAATGCATAGCAAATTGTGATGCGATACCAGGAAAATTATTCCCTGATCACAATCAGCACATTTGCGAAATTTCTTCTGAATCACTTACAGACTGCAGACAAATTTCAATCTGCAAAACTTTTCTCCTTAACATGGGCCCACAATGCCCCAATATCCTGGCAACATACTTTCTTCTATTCTTACATTTTTGTCAAGGAAACTTTGCATAAAGTTCAGTGAATGTAATAAATTTGAATTGCTTAAAAACCAAAGTACATGTAGTTCAATCTACAGGAACATTATTTGGGAGCAATAATGCACTCTTACCATGGTAATGTACTTCGAGTACCCTTAAAGATTTGTTGTGCACAACTTTATACCAAGTTTGTTCATTTGCCAACATTCCTTTGAATCACTGATAGTAGTCAGATCTACAAGTCTCTAACTTGATTTGGAAGGCCATAATGTACTGTTACCATGGCAATGCACTTTCCGCTACTGTTGAAAAATGTGTCTTGCACAGCTTGACATTGAGCTCATCATGTGTGACTAATTTAGTTTTAAATGCTTGAAAACTGCAGAAGTTCTTCCTTCATGTGGAAAAAAAAAAATAGAGACTTGCACAAGGGATGTTAGAGTCATGAGAAACTGTTCTGAAAAACCAGAAAAAAAAATGATATGTAGTGGAATGGTGTTGACTTTCACACCCAATGTCAGAATTCGCTCATATGTTGATTGGTCTGCTGCTATAAGGCACCAGTTTTAACTCTGAAAGGGGAAAAAATGCTGGGTTTATCCCCATTTACATACTCAGCTACATTGCTTCCTAGAGCACACATTTCCAAGAAGGAAACAAAGCAAACCCTTAAGACACAATACATGTATTAACACGCGACCTTAATTTGAAGCGTGTTTGGATTTTGTGAATCCAGCTTAATACTTACTCCACTTCATGGGTGATCTTGTTGACATACACACATGCATTGTCAGCTTCTTGCTGGTAGTCACAGTTTCTGCACTGTTAGAGAGAGCAACAATAAAACAGGCAGTTCATCACAATAGATGTACACTGTAGTGTAGTAATTAATCACCAAATATTTCAGCTATGTGCGCGCAAACCAGTGTTTAACATTAACACAAAAATTACTGGCACTGGTATAAAAAACAAAATTGAAAAATTAAAAGTCAAACATACACACACACACACATACTTACACACATACATACATGTACAAAAGTTGTACACATGGGCACTGCTCCCTAAAACAATGTCCTTGGTTTAAGTTGGTACCTGTTATACCAATATAAACTGAATATGCACAAACATTTCAAGAGCCCACTTACCCTATATGTAAAGGGTGTCAATAGAGAGACAGACAGAGATACATCTCATATTTTATGGTAAATAATTCAACACCTAAACCCCTTTTTCTACTATGTCATCATTGTTCTAAATGCAATGCAGCACAAACAAGAAACAAGGAAAAGTAGAATTTACGCGGTGCGTAATATATGTCCCCGCCGGAAGTAGCATTTTGTAGCAAAATGTACAATACAGGTCACAAATCAAGGTCAAAGGTCAAAGAAATCAAAGGTCAAAATTCTGTGTCCAGTTTTGAAGCCCTCACCTGCTGCCATCACATAAAGCAAACGGAATCGAAATTGGGTTAGAAATGGCAAAGGAGTAGCATTTTGTAGCCATTGTACAATATAGGTAAAAAATCAAGGTCAAAGGTCAAAGAAGTCAAAGGTCAAAATTCTGTGTAGAAGTTTTGAAGCCCTCACCTAGTGCCATCACATAAAGCAAACGGAATGGAAATCGGGTTAGAAATGGCGAAGGAGTAGCATTTTGTAGCAAAATGTACAATACAGGTCAAAAATCAAGGTCAAAGGTCAAAGAAGTCAAAGGTCAAAATTCTATGAAGAAGTTTTGAAGCCCTTACGTATCGCCATCACATAAAGCAAACAGAATCAAAATCGGGTTAGAAATGGTGAAGGAGTAGCATTTTGTAGCCAATGTACAATATAGGTCAAAAATCAAGGTCAAAGGTCAAAGAAGTCAAAGGTCAAAATTCTGTGTAGAAGTTTTGAAGCCCTCACCTCGTGCCATCACATAAAGTGAGCGGAATCGAAATCGGGTTAGAAATGGCGAAGGAGTAGCATTTTGCAGCAAAATGTACAATACAGGTCAAAAAAAATCAAGGTCAAAGGTCAAAGAAGTCAAAGGTCAAAATTCTGTGTAGAAGTTTTGAAGCCCTCAACTAGTGCCATCACATAAAGCAAACGGAATCGAAATCGGGTTAGAAATGGCAAAGGAGTAGCATTTTGTAGCAAAATGTACAATATAGGTCAAAGGTCAAGGTCAAAGGTCACAACTGAAATTCTGTGTAGAAGTTTCAAAGCTCCCACATAGTGCTATCATATAAAGCAAACAGAATCAAAATTGGCTCATAAATGACAGAGAAGTAGCAAATTGAAGATTTTGATCACACACGGACGCACACACGGACACACGGACACACACACGGACACACACACGTACGGAGCCCGTTTCATAGTCCCCTGCTCGAACTCGTTCGGCGGGGACAATGATGCAAATGATCCATCATGTACATATGTATAATCATATCTTATTTCATGTCGCAATGAAAATTCAGAGATTTTATTACTGAGGCCAATCTCCTTGTCAAGCATTTACTTGTGATGATGGTCTCCTGCATTTCTGTTATATTTAGAGTTGCTTAATTTGTCTTTTGAACAGCAGGTACATGTGATTCTTAAGTTTTCATACATGCATAAAATAACATCCGTTCATCTTCATTTTGTAATATTATGGAATAATGTTGAATATTTCCATCAATCAATTATCTGTTTCAACTGTTGATTCAAACAAAATTGCACTCAATAACTTTATTCAATTGACTTTGTGTTACAAGCAGGCATGAACAAGAAATACAGGATTAAAATCATTCATTTAATCGATCAATCAAATTCAGAGACTAGTGAGTTCATTGGACAATTTATGAAGCCATGATGTTATTTCAGTTGCATATACATGGTTGCTAGTTGATACCAATAGTACTGTCTCATGAAACTTCCCAAGCTTTGAAGTTCCATAATTCTCTTAGTTCAAGTCTATTTTGATTTCTTAAACACAGCATTGTTTATTTAGGTTTAATCTATGAAGTTAATCTAATATGCAAAGCAATTGCAGCTACCATACTGTATACGCCGAATATTTCGCGAGGTTTTTATTTTCGCGAATTTCGCGAGTCAGGTGCTATTTGCGAAATTAAAGACACGCGAAAATAATATTGACTCTGATCCAGATGTGAATGTGACGTACGCATGAACACTTCTCCGTTCAGTACAGGACTCCACCATGATCGCTAATTTAACCACTCGTGAAATCGTCAGGAATTCCCGATTCGCGAAAATTCAGACTCGCGAAATATATGGCATATACAGTACATGTATATAAAAGTCATGTTCATCTCAGTGGTTTTCACTGTTTTGTGATTTAACAAGATGCTGTGGTATCAAATAAACTGAAACTAAATAGACACTTACCGCATAGAGCAATATTCTATTTTCTTTGTCTTCTTTAGGATACAGCATGTTGTTGCTAGAGACAAAGGAAAAATTTATATTTCATTAGAGCCTCTATATCAGAGAAACAGAGCATTGAACATATTGTCAACAGGGCATGTATAAAAGTAAACAGCCTGTTAATGTTTTGTTCACCTGATCTTAAGCTTTTACACATACATATTACCGGTAGTAGTTTGCCCACAATTACAAAGATTTATCTTGCTCAACTGCCATAAAATGTCCACTCATTACTACAGTGCATATCAAAAACAAAACAAACAAACAAACAAATGTAATTTAACTTTACAGGGCTACTATTTCAGAATTGTCAACTATGGAGAGGAAAATATTGGCTGTGAGGAAAAGAAAACTCTTTTTCTTTCCATTATTTTCCAAGTTTGAGTGTCACCATGGCCATGAAGGAACATTGAATGTCTCACTGAAATGGATGAGATCTGTCAATAAAAGTGGTCAAATTAACAGGCCAGCCTGCATGACTGCAGGTTTGTGTGTAGGTTTCCGGATTCCTCTACAAGGCTCTAGTTTAATTTTTCAATCTTTCATGGTCCATACCCTTTACCATGGCTACCTGTCTGATACTTGTAACAAAGGCAAACCCACACAATCCATTGCATTGGCTATTTTTCTGTCTTTATTTCTCAAGTCAAGAGTCAAGACATGGTCTGCTGTTACTAAACTATGTGTTGAACATAAAAACATAACATTTGCATAATGATTATTCAGTCATTTTTTTTTTTCATTTGCATGTACCAAAATGTTTTCGCATAGAAACCCTACTCGTGAAATAGGCCCCACCACTGCGTGTCCGTACTGATGCTACGGCGGCTCGCCTGTGTATACTCGTGAATTCAGCCCCACTGTGTGGCGTTAATCAGTAACCTTAGATAAGCACAGTGGTGGGGCTTCCTTCCACAGTATATAATACTCGTGAATGCGGCCCCACCAAATGGCGTTTACGCGAGATTGATACAGAGGTGGGGCCGATTTCCACAGCATAGCATCTTTCGTCCTCCCTTTCTCCCGTTTTTTTTTTTTCTTTGGCCCAAACTCCCCTCGACTAATTTAACGACCAAATTAACCATACAGCCCTACTTAACCCTAAACCCTAACCCTAGCTAACCTTGCCTGCTAACGCATGGGTACACACGCACTGCGGTAGGGCTGATTTCGAGATTTTGCCAATGTTTTGTTATAACCATTTAGAAATATAAAATCTAGTTCGTGTTTATGTTTAATTAATATGTTTATTTGGATCAACATGCAAGTATTTGACATAGCAACAGCACCAATTTTAATAATATTCTGACTAACTAAGCCCATGCCATGGCCATAGACAGTTTTACCATGTTTACAAGCAGAGAACGCGAGAGTGACCCTTTGTTGATGCGATGTGGGTTGAGTTAGAAATTAAAAAGTGAATTTATATTAATTTCTTCCTTTTGGGGTAAAATTCTGACTAGATTCTAGACTAGTCACTTCATGTGCACAAATCTTAGAACATGTAAATTAATAACACTCACATCTCTTAGTCTTATGACAGGGCGACGAAAGAGATTGATTTTGACGTGAACACACACATCAAAATCATAATATGGGACTATTGTATGACTCTGCCATGTGCTTAATGGTTATATAGAAGTGCCGAGCCTACAATCCTACATACCACTCTTGACAAAACCGTATGCCAACGAAGCCAGGCCCTCGTGATCCGCTTTCGGTGTCTTGTCGGTGAAGTTCCATCTCTCTTGGCAGTGCTAGTGGTGTGTACGAAATAACAGATCTAGTCTACTCCTTCGCTTCGGTTCAACTATTCCGTAGCAGATCTGTACAGTTGCTTTATCACTCATTGTGTAGCGTAGCACTAGCACTATATACTACGTGGGTTACGTCGCGTCGTCGTCGCGTGCGCCTATTTTTGAGTTCGGTGCTCTTTGGTGTTCTCACATGCAATAATGGTCTCTTCGCTGGAGCGTGCAACTCGACCCAAAAATAACCCGACCATGGACAATACGGCCCGATCCTTGGATAGCTCTACCGGTGCGAGATGTCGCGGTGTCGGAGGTGAGAAGATTCAAGTCCACTTGAAATGTGGAGGCCTGACATTCAGTGGCGTATCTAGAGGGGGGGGGGGGCAAGGGGGGCACGTGCCCCGGGCGCCACTCCTTGGGGGCGCAAAAAAACGGGGGAAGAAGAAGAAAAAAAAAAAAAAAAAAGAAAAGAAGAAGAAGAAGGAAAAAAAAAAAAAAAAACTCGCCCGGAAAGGGGGGGGGGGGGGGGGGAGAATGGTGGGGGGGGGGGGGAAGGGGGCAGAAAACCAGATCAAACAAGATAAAAACAAAACATGATGATGACGCGGACAAAATGACAATGTTTATTGTGATCACACAAAAATTCCATGTTCTGTGAGCTGAAAAACAAAAATTTTCGGCTCGCTCGCTGCGCTCGCTCGCCAAAATTTATATAAAAAAGAAGGTAAGACCAAAACGTGATGATGACAAAATGACAGTGTCTATTGTGTTCACACATGTTATTTTATATTTAGCAGGCAAAATGTTTCACGGAGCAGCGGCTGCAATTTCATTCGTTCTGAAACGATCGCCAATTGGATCAAAAGTAGGCGCCAACGGTTTCGAACATACGGGGGGGGGGGGGGGGGGTGCGCAAAAAACCCCGAATCAAACAAGATAACAACAAAACGTAATGATGACGCGGAAATATAAAAATTTCGGCTCACTCATTTTAGAGTATTTTTTCAAGTCCTCAGTTTGTTGGTATAAATCGTTATCTATAAGGCCGTCACTATATCTTGATTAGAATTGTAAGATTTAATAAGCAAAATGACAAGAGTTTCATGATTTGTAAGCTGAAATACAAAAATTTTCGGCTCGCTCGCTGCGCTCGCTCGCCAGAATTTGTATAAAAAAGAGAAGAAGATAAGAACAAAACGTGACGATGACGCGGACAAAATTATAATGTCTGTTGTGTTCACTCATATCACTTTACTGTAGCAGGAAAAACAAGAGACCCGCGGGTCTAGCGCCCACCTGAGTATCGCAAGTTCACCTTTCACGCAGTCACTAATCTAAATTATTCACAGCTTTACTAAAATTTGACCAGGCATTCTCAAGTAGAACATGAAAATGTAAAATAAGGGCCAAAATTTTTAAAGATTCCTTAATTTGGGGGCATTGGGGCCCCCTGGGGCCCACTGGGTGGGGCATGGTGCCCACTTTGATAAATTGAGATCCTGACCCCCTAGGGATGCTACCTGCCAAGTTTGACGAAAATCCATCATGAGGTTTTTCAGGAAGAAGATGAAAATGTACAATTCAGGCCCCCATTTGGACCTTCCCAACCCCCCCCCCCCCTGCCCCCAAGAGGGGCACCCCTGGATCTGCCATGAACAAACTTGAAACTACAGTCATTAATGTACTCACTCATAGTATTATCTTAGCTTATCTTAGAGAAGATTTTTAAAGATTCCTTCATTTTTTTTTTGGGGGGGGGGGGGTGGGCCCCCCTGGGGGCCCATGGGTGGGGCATGGTGCCCATTTTAACAAAATGAGATCCTAACCCCCTAGGGATGCTACCTGCCAAGTTTGGTGAAAATGGGTCATGGGGTTCTCAAGAAGAAGATGAAAATGTACAATTTAGGCCCCATTAGGACCCCTCCCCACCCCCCTCCCCTGGGTCCCAAGGGGGGCACCCCTGATTCTGCCATGAACAAACTTGAAACTATAGTCATCAATGTACTAACTCATAGTATTAACTTAGCTCTATCACTTCTGGTTCTAGAGAAGAAGATTTAATACAGATTCCTTAATTTTGGGGGGTTTGGGCCCCCTTGGGGGCCCCCTGGGTGGGGCATGGTGCCCATTTTAACAAATTGAGTTCCTAACCCCCTAGGGATGCTACCTGCCAAGTTTGATGAAAATCGGTCTTGGGGTTTTCAAGAAGAAGATGAAAATGTAAAAAGTTTACGCACGACGGACGACGGACGACGCACGACGGACGACGGACGACGCACGACGGACGACGGACGACGCACGACGAACGCCGGACGAAGGGCGATCGCAATAGCTCACTTGAGCCTTTGGCTCAGGTGAGCTAAAAACGTAATGATGACGCAGAAATATACATATTTCGGCTCACTCGCTCGTACTAATTTAGAGTATTTTTTCAAGTCCTCAGTTTGTTGGTATAAATCGTTATCTATAAGGTCGTCACTGTAATTGTGAGATTTAATAAGCAAAAAATGACAAGAATTCCATGTTTTGTAAGCTGAAATACAAAAATTTTCGGCTCGCTCGCCAAAATTCATATAAAAAAAGAAGAATACGTGATGATGACGAGGACATATACAAATTTCAGCTCACTCGCACACACTAATTTAGAGTATTTTTTAAATTCTTACAGTTTTTTGGTATAAATCGTTATCTATAAGGCCGTCACTATATCTTGATTAGAATTGTCAGATTTGGTAAGCAAAAAATGACAAGAATTCCATGTTTTGTAAGCTGAAATACAAAAATTTTCGGCTCGCTCGCATGCGCTCGCTCGCCAAAATCTATCAAAATTCATTACATTTAAATCACTCTCAAAAAGCATCATGTGGACTTTGTTTAAAGTCCCTACCGGGATGGGGTTGGGGTTGAACACTTTTTCAGAAATTAGGGGCGCAATTTTCGTGCTTTCCCCGGTCGCCGTTTTCCCTAGATACGCCACTGCTGACATTATACCAGGATGTCCACATATTATTGTCATTTTTCATTTTTAGAGAAGAAACAATTTTAGAATTTATGTTCATTAGTTGAGTTGTGCATTAAGTAATGAAGTTTCAACGTCAAAATGTGGATACGTAGTTGTCCAGAAATACGTTATAGTCTTTGATTCTTTGGCAAACATACGAAGAAGACACTAGGCCTATCTTTCCTATAATGAGAGACTGAAAATATTTTGCAGACATAATATATTGAGTACATGACATCGAAATTAAAAAAATATTTATAACAAAGTATCAAAAAAAAATACAGAGTTGTTATACAGTATCTATATCTAAAACAACTCCTTTCCTATATATTACGAGATAAGATATAACAAAATGTTGGGATGATTCTAAATAGTCAAATATACTTACTAGTATCTTACCATTAGTGCAGATGAAACTAGTACTGTGAAACCCAGCTCAATATTGATGCTGTAGTTCTTTACCGGATTAATTTGCAGATGAAACACTGATCAGCTTTAGTGCTTCAAAATGCATGGTTCTAAAGTGGTTGATGATCTAAAAGACCAATGTAAAATTGTACAATATCATTGTAGTATACAGCTGTAGTAAACAATGTTAAAGCAGTGGCGGATCCAGGGAGGACCGCACAGGGCGCATGACCCCCCCCCCCCCCGTGTTTGTTGAAACAAAAGAAATAAAAAGAAAAATGGGGGAGGGACGCGTGCACCCCCTTTAATTTTGTAAATGCGCTCCCTCTTAACGGAATGCCTGGATCCGCCCCTGTTAAGTATTGTTAATATATGAATTGTGAACAACATTAAGTTGTTTCTAGAGAACACTGAGTCGTCTGTACAGTTATGGTTTGTCGAGAAAGGCAGCGATATCTCCTTATATTTTAGGATTTATTGCGAAATTTTTATATGCCTGTACCTGATGATTTTATATGTACATAGCAACTGAACTTGTTTTACGCATATGCATCAGATGTGATATACATAACTCGAATTTGATTTAAATCACAACTCCCAATGGTAAACAATACCTTTAATTTTGTGTTCCCCTATACCTGGGCAAGTGTTTGAACAAGAGGTGCAGAAAGGATGCCCTGGGCTGTTGGCTGAAAGTCATGTCATATATATATATATATATATCAGTTTCCATTACAGACTGATATGATCACTGGTATACATGTATATGTTTATGCACTGGTCACTGAAAAGCCAACAAATAAATCATGAAATTGCAAGGCGATGGCTCATTCAGATGGCACAAGCTAGTGATCTATAAAATAGGCTAAGAAGTCGCCAGTCTCATAATTCTTTTTGATACACATCATGATACGGGATGCTAAATCGATTCTTATCTGACTCGAAAATTGATAAGAGTTTGCATTGAATTGAGATGTAATTTATCATTAATTGATAACATCAATTGCAGCCCGCAGGCTGAATTGAGAACATGATTTTTTTTTCAGCACGAATGCATCAAAATATATACAAAAATACGTTAAAGATATTGACTATTGCACAATAAAGTTACCTTTACCATTAACAAAATAGAAACAAATGTTACAATCACAATTTCTAACACCGCTATTCTCATTTTCACAATTAATAATTATTGCTTTTACAAATAACCTGCTAAAAAAATCAACTTCTTTCTCATCTACTCATCATCTTCTTCTTCATCATCTTCTCTTTTTCACCTCCTTGTAAACTTTACTATCCTTTTCTTCACTTCCCCTCCTTCAAGCTCTTACCCTGCAACAATATGCAAATTATCATTATCATAATCACACATATTTTTCATCAAAACTACCATTTACACTATACTATATTGCAAAACAAAAATCAATATTACATTCATGAAAAATATATCATTATTACACAAAACATTGGGTTTATATCAATAACTATGGCCGGCGGAACCGAGGGGGGGGGGGGGGGGGCAGGGGGACTCGCCCCCCCCCCCACCTTTTTGTGCACCATATTTCAAAGGAATACAAAATGTCATCGCTTTGGCTCCCCCACTTTTTTTTTTTAATCCGGAAGTACGTAAGTGGCACTAAAAAGAAATTAAATGTGAGCGCGGCAAACCCGGAAGTGGAAGGGGAGAGATGAGCTGGGTTTGCTTGTCAGCTGAAGAAACCTGGAAGTGGAAGGGGAGAGGTGAGCTATGGACTTTTTTTTTTTGTGCTTGTTAGCTCATGAAACTCGGAAGTGCCCCCACCCCCCACTTTTGAAAGCGCTCCGCCGGCCCTGATAACATTGTTAAAATACTGTATATCAAATACAAAAAAAAAAAAATATATGGCTGGTATAAAGACGAGTTGGCCTATAAGCTCATGCAGAATGCCTTTTCCGAGTTTGTAAAAAAAAGTAGAGAGGCAACCTCTGGATGAAAGATGCAACTTACATCCAAACTTATGAACTATGAGATTCATTACGTCATCATGTCCATATATACATATACTGTAGGCCTATGATACGTGATAAAATCAATAGCCAGAACAAAAAGGATACGGGGTTTCAGATCCAGCACCAATCACCTATACATTAAAAACGACATTTCACTTAATCTTCATGCAATAATATTAATGATATATTTGCACATACTATAGATTTGTTGAGATAATGAAGCAAAATATTGTATAGGGCCTACATAAATAATTGAAAATTGGAAATATGCAGATCCAGCACCAGACACGGTTTCATAACCTATTATACTGACGCAATGTCGTGCTTCATTTGTGTCTACACATGCACAGTAAAGTAAACGTTTAATGTATCTGAATATTAACATCATTTTGCTTCCTGTAAAACATACGGCGTCAGAGTTTCAAGACATCTGCAACGGTTGCAGCTTGGTATTGCGAGGATTCGTTTACCCGAAAATAATACAAATGTCCATTTATGCGACTATAAAGGAAGGGTGTGTTCATCCGACAATTAGATTAAAGATTCACTACTCCACTATTTGAGTTACATAATAGATTTCAGTCACTGAAAATTCTGAAACATTTATAGGACATTGATGACTAACAAGACGTTTGCCGTAGATTATAGTGTTCCGTTTTCCCGCTCGTTCGTTAAATCCGTGAACGAAAAAACGGCTCACTAAACCGAAAATGAAAAGGGGTCCATTAATCAAACAATGACATGCATAGTAAGGTATACATACACCATGGAAATAAGATAAACAACTAACAAATAAATTACATCTGCAATCAAAAAGTCATTAGTAAAAAAAAGAAGAGTATATTTAATAGGATTTATATGACTTCAGACGCCTGCCGCAGTTTCGTGTTTTGCCTATCAATACTTACTCTTTTGTCTGGCCAGATAGGTCTACATGTGGGTGGGTAAATGTGTAAAATAGATACTAGTATATGAGAAAAGTCCTTAATTGGTGCACTTACTGGATGAAATGCTCTATGCCCTCACTTTATAAGATTATGCGCATTGTATACTGCACGAGTGTAGGCCTATACAATGAAAACGAAAAGAAATAGCATGAGGTAATCACTTTAAAGTCATCACTAGTAACTGATTAACATAACGTTTGGATCAACATTCATTGCGTGGCCGGCGGAACCGGTCATGCAATGCTTTTTGCACCGTACAAAGGACTCATACATAAGGTGTCAGCACTTTGGTGCCCCCACTTTTTTTAACCCGGAAGTGGGTAAGTGGGAATATAGAAAGAAATAGATAGAGATCTTGAAGTGTGAGGGCGGTAAGTTATGTTTTTGCTTGTTAGCTGAAGAAACCCGGAAGCGGGAGAAGAAAGAAGAGCTGAAGACTTTTTTTTTTTTTTGATTTAGCTCATGAAACCCGGAAGTGTGCCCCCCCCCCCCTTTGAAAACGCTCCGCCAGCCCTATACTATACCTGAATAATGTTCGTCTCAGGTGTTGTGATTCAATCGGATTAAAATAATCAATTTTTATTCCTGCAACATCAGAGTGCATGTGCATGATATAGACCTCTTTTTCACATTGGTTTACTTTATGATCCGTCTCTGAATGTATCCTCTGGTCGTGTCTTGGGGTGGTGTTCTGAAATCCTTCCTTAATTAGGCCTACAGGAAGAAATTTCTTCGTAAGTCAGGATGATTCTGAAAATCTCCTAAGTTTCTTCCTAAGTCTATTCCTAAGTTTTTTCCCTCAACTTAGGAAGAAACTTAGGAAGATTTTCAGAATACCACCCTTTAATTCTGCCTGACTTTGGAAGAAACTTTGGAAGATTTTCAGAATACCACCCTTTAATTCTGTCTGACTTAGGAAGAAACTTATAGGAAGATGTTCAGAATACATACATGTACCACCGTTTGATTTCACTACATTGTATAACGCACAACTCAAGAGGGCGCACAAGCCCAACGATCAGCCAACGAAGAGCGATAGCGCTTGTGGCTTGTGCACGTAGAAAATGTTGAAAATGATGATGGCACAGAGAGGCCTGCCATGCATGCACTGGCACTATGTATTGCAAACTGCACATCACAGCACAGTGACTGCATAATACGGTTTTAGGTACGTATGTCAACACGTACGATGATATTAATCTATGGCGAAAGGAGATGCATTTATAGATCATGATGACTTTCTACGTAAATAGCATTCGTAGAAAACCGTAGCTACTAAGACCAGCGAAGCGAAGGTAGCCACGTTCTTCTAAATTATTGTGTACTTCCATGAATACAGTTGCGGAGTCAGAAGATATCGTGTGGAGCTCCGGAGGATTGTGGAGAAGGGAGCATGGTTTAGTTTTGGTAGCTGATGCCTGATGGATCCATGGATGGGGCTCTGCCGGTAAATCTACGGCCAACGCCAACGGTGGTGTAGCGACTGTTGTGTGGGAAACGGAGCGGCGTCGATTCCATTCATTGAACAAGACTCGAAACCTCGCTCAGGTCTAACGTTAGGCTCTTAACTACGTGGGGCATAGCTGGACATGTTGAGTACAGTTTGAGTCAGTTGAAGTGGTAGGCTGTTGCTGAAGATATCAATCTCTGGTGAGTCTGACAAAATGGAGAAAATAGAACCAAGAAAAGACAGCCTGTCTACTTGTGACAAATGAATGATTGATAATGTCGGAATGATAGTTATCGACCCTACGCAAGTTAAATTTTTTGTTCCAGCAATCGAAGCAAGTGAGCAATGACATTTTAATTAAGTTTGATCTGGACTTCTATGACTTGTTTAGCTTTCATCGAAGCACTTAACGTTACACAATCCAGTCAAATAGGAGACATCTGCACTGTTCTGTTGCTTGCTGAGCTGTGACTGACTGTGTATGCCTGGAAGATTTAATAAGTTTCTTCAAGTAAGGTGATCGCTTTTGGATGTAACATGTTAGATCTATAACTCTCTCATGCCGTTGCCATTAGTATCCCAACAGTCAGTGTCTACAATTCCGCTGCATCTTGTAATTGCTTGCGCTAGATTTAATTAAGGCTAATTCAAAGATCTAATAAAGATCGGTGTATGTGCTTAGTGTACAGTGTAGCTGCCCAGCACAACCAGTCGGCAAAGGGAAGGGCAGGCATTTATTGATTGTTCCTCTACATTGGACTTCTCACCATAAACAAGAAAGACTTGCTGAATTTGAAATGTTGCAGTCAGCAGGAAGTTCAAGGATGGACCCAGCAGGAGCAGCAGTGGAATTAGTACGCCGTGACCTTGTCCCATCAGCTGTCGGTTCACAGAAGAGCCATTTGTTGTGAGTATTTAAGAACCCCTTTTTATGTAGAATTAAATTGTTTCGGTTCCTTGTTTCACTCAATCCCTCCGAACGTCTGGTCATGTGATTGTGATCATTTTTGCAATGAAAGCTGTGGACCTCATGTTGTGTGACCACCCAATGAGACAAAAAACACTAGATCTTTAAATTCTACAACTACAACTAAGTTTCTGAAATTCAATATTTAAATGTTCAAAAGGTAATGATATCTAATATGTTAACAGCAGTAATAAAAAGCATTCCATCTCTGAGGAGGCATGAAAAAAAAAAATAAAAGTATTATTTGAATCATGTGCAGGAGTCAACATCCTTAAAACACACACACAAAAAACAAACAAACAAACAAACAAACAACAACAACAACCCAGGAACATACTATGCAACGTCCTTGAGAAAAAATAATATGTATTGAAACTTATAAAAAGCATAATGTAAGCAAATCTTGACAAACATCAAACCATCTACAAAAATTGTGTGCAAAACATGACACAGAGCAGCGAACATTACAAAGCAGCACAAAAAATAAGTCATGACATACTGTATTGCGTGCTACGCTCTCAATAGTATCATGATGTGCATTCCACGTACACATGTGTACAATCCGCAATATTCTCACATTCAGAACTTGCAACGTGCTCAAATTTCAAGTTGTGGACATTCCTGATACAATGTACTGTACTTACAATTCTGTACAGTGTACCAGTATTTCAGTGGTGCCTTTAACAGATAATAGAAATCTTAATAGATTATGGTTCAAATGACCCTACATATTTTAAACCAATTGTAAAAGTTGTATCAAACTATTACTTTACAGTATTTAATACAATATACACGTTGTAGTACATAGTTCAGATATGAAGCAGATGAAGGATATTTATTAATATTATTATTATTATATTTTTTTAAAGCAAAGTTGACTTTGTTGGTTAGCTTTGAATCCAGTGTTCATAAGAATATTAGCATTTAAGAACCAAACAAACCCACAAGATGAATATACAGAACATTTCTACAAAATTTATCAAAGCCTAAAATTGAAAAGCAGGAGCAAAGTGAAATACCTATGGATATCACAAAATGACAGGGAATTGCAATGCATTGATGTACATTGTATTAATCAGTTTACAGAAGAATTCTGATATACATTGTAGCCACGTCTGTATGAAGATGCTCATTGTTATGGGGACTGGGAGTCCAACCAAAGAAGTGACAAGTCGCCATCTTCGTGTATGAGTAATGAGCCCTATCCTGACAACGAGGCTTGTGAAGTCCCCTCTTTGCAAAATAAAGGCAGGGAGCCTTGTTCCTTTGTGGGCTAACAATGCAGTCATTTCCAGTTTCCCCTTTGTTGTGAAATTGCACAGCATTGTAAGGTGATCCTACAATCTAAGCCCCAATGGGCACTGTCACCATACACAACACTGCATCAGAACCCATAATACTGTGTACACCTATCCTACAATGTATGTGAATGTAGAGACTTCATAGGATTTTGTTGTGGTTTTGACAGTGCTGCTGACCTGGCTCCTGTCATGATTTGTGGTTGTTATCAACTCAGTGGCTTTTAATTCCGTAACTGTCCATCATTTGATTGAAGTGAAAATGTAAGCATCAAGTAACACGTATACAAAAATACAGAACTGTCCACTTTTCCTGTAATCTGTGCACTTACACTGTATATAAGTGTGTGAAAGAATGGCATGATTTAGCATGATTACCATTGGGTAATGACAAAAATGTGAAATACTAACCAAAAAGGTTCACCGGAAGTACTACACTTTCTGAGCTTACCCGATTGTGATTGCTACGAAATGGAATATTTTACATTTAAAACATTGATTATAAACAAACTTTCATGGTGTGTACAATGGGTACATGTAAGTGTACTTACAGGCTGTATCAGTCGCAGTGGACGACTATAATTAACTCCCCCAAAACCCACGAAACGTTTTGAATTTCCAACCGTCATCGAGGCAGTGCGAATCGGGCATTCTCATTTTCACCAAAATTTCACCTCCTCATATCTCCGCTATACATTGACCAAAATCGCTCAAACTTTCAGTATCAATGTAAAATGATGATTTCTATAGATCTACATACAAAAAATCACGAGAAACGATTGAGAACTTAAGTTATTCAACATTTCATGTTTCGCTGTCTCGGAAAAATACCCTCCGATTATTTCCAGACACATCTGGTCGCACCACTTAATATTCATGAAACTTTACATACATATCGTTATTAGACATGGGCGGACGTTAGCAGAGTGGTGTTCGCTTTGCCGAAGACCTATTTTTGAAGTTACAAGTGAAAATAAATGTATCTTGTCAGAAATCTCAAATTATACGGGAGCAGCAAACGAGAATAATGATGTCATATTCTAAGAAAAACTGATTTGCGCTTGCGCAATGAATGGACTTTTCCATGCTGCTTCGATCCAGCGAGCTGATTGGTCGATGTAATGCAGCCTGCTGTTACTGTGCGATGCGAGGTGGCTGCATGCTGCGGATGCCTAGTACACTGTACATGCATGCTATGAGAGTGGGCCGCGGGGTGTGGAGAAGTACAATGTAGCAGTGTGCTGCAGGGGACTTCGCAACCTCAAAAACAAGCACTTACGTTATCAGAACTGGCCTATTAAAAAGAAAGTAGCAAAAATATGAATATCTATCAGCTATGATACCAGCTATGATACGGGTTGCAAATTCATGACATTGGATTATTCAGACTTTACGCAGATTTTACTGCACTAGTATGTAACATTACAACTACGAATTCCCGGTACGAGGTACGATCAGAGTACAGCAGTGCCGTACGGCACTGAAGTACAGGTGATGTGAGCGCAACAAAGATGTGGGTACGTGGGACTGTACCCTGTCTTCCCGTGTGCGAATCACTATGAAATTTCATGCTCGGAACGAAGGTAGAAAGTGCACCTCTTTCGATTATTTCCAGACATATCCGGACGCATGACTTCTCGAATGTGATATTTTAGAGTTCCATAAAGAAATACATACTTAGTACACTTGAAAATTTGTTGTTGTTCACGAAGTCAAAATGTGAAATTTTAGCAACGATTTCTGACAATTATTTTCCGTTTTGAGAGTGAATTTATGCTCCAGTTTGGAATATTTTATCGTCGTTATTTAAAAAAGGTAACATAATGGCAGGTTAAAATGAGATTTTTACTTTTCATAACCGTTTGGATTATCAAAAAATATGAATTAATAGTAAAGTTACAGCAGTTTTGCTGCGAAACTTTCCTAGGGGGTTTTCGTGCGAAACGTGTTCATTCAAGAGGAAAGCGAGGTCAGGTCAAAATGAAAACAGTGAGTTAATTGCACCCGTCCGCTGCGACTGGTATATTGTTTTCATTCTCACAAGGATACTTCCCCTTGTGTACATGTACAGTTAGTGTAACTGTAATGTATACACTGTATACCAGCATTTTGAAAATCTGAAACCACTTTGGATTTGTATGCAGGAGATTCATACACAGTAGTGTACAAGTGTACGTTGTGTTTTTCAGATCATGGGTGTGAGAAAAACGTATGTTCATGCTACATTTTTTTGCAAATGAGGAGGTAGTACAACAATCTTGTTTGTCATTGCTTACGAACATAATTGCAGCAGAATTGCACATCTTCAATCCGAACATTCCTTATTACATGTACATACAGTAAGTGTATACAGTAGGTCATCAGTTGAGGTATTCTATAGCATAGTCACAAGGACTTTATAGATTTGGTGCAAAATTTTAACTGATGATGATACAAGGATATGTATGGGAATTCACAGATTGTTCATACCTTTCTCTAACAGAAGGAGAATTCTGCTGGCAAACTAGGCTGTATGTATGTAATAAGTTTCAAAGGTATTTTGGACCTGATTCTCAGCATGGTCTGGCTTTCATATTAGCACTTCCACCCACTCTATGAAATCTTTTTCGAATACACGACCCAGAATGACCCCAATATTCACCAAGGTCACCTGACCAAGGGAATCTTCATCATTGTAGAGTTGTAGAGTCACAGATGGGAGAAACATGAAAATTGATCTACAGGATTTATATATTGACAGATGGCAGAACTCCTGTCTTTGGCTACAGCTGCTGCATGCAACCTCACTTGGTGAAAAAGATATGCTCTAGACTATGTGCAAGTGGAAGAAAATTGATATAAAAGTTGTGTACTCATAGTAACCAAGCATTTCTTACCCCAGCTTTCAAATTAATTGCTTTTATTACTGTATACCTGCTATTGTATTTCTTTTCATTTAGCCTTCTTTAGTGTATGGTACGTGTAATACAGGCAACAGTAAGAGAGGAGGATTTTTAGCAGTGGGGTGAAAGGAGTTCTTGTATCCAAAAATTCTTTATTTGATTTAAACATACGTGTACAAATTCATTGGTGAGAATTTCTGTCAGTGCGACATTTTTGGCATACAAGTGAGTACCAGTGTTTTCTGCAGTAATAGTATATGAAATTTATGTCAGCTGCAATTAAATGTGATAGACATACACTGTACATGTTATTAATTCAGTGTTAACAGTGTGATGCACACAATGGACCTAGATTTACGTGTACAGATGAATACAGTGTATTAACAAACTAAAAAAAAATATGCGAAAGAAAAATGTGTAATGAAATTTTAATGATACTCATACAACTGTACATAACTTAAATCTCTTCAGTTTTAGTCCTTGATCAGTGGCAAGTTTAAGCATTACAAGATGGCAAGTAATGAAAGTTATTGGATTGTAATGAATCTTACAGTGTTAAGTATTCTTAAGTAGCAGCTGTGTATACCTATTATATTTTTTTCATAGGAACAGAAAAATCAGTAGATGGGTATAAAAGCTTTGAAGAAAGGCCTGAAATGAAAATCTCTACCAGTTTCAGTGACATATGGCATAAAAATTTGCCTTGCAAATGAGGACGACTGCCTTTGTTGGCTTTGCTTCTTTGCATAGATGCCACTTTTGTTATTGTTGTTGTATAATTCCTTTCGGTTCAACGGGTAACAGGAATGTGTAAGTGTCTTTCACTGTAGTTCTGCATACCATCTGTTTCTGTTGTGGTGAGAGCTGTTTGCCCTGTCTGCATACACAATGCATGAAGTTGCATAATGCAATCACTTTAGTGCCAAAAGGCATTGAATGCTGACAGAAATAATCCTAGGTGCTATTTTCTAAAAGCAAGAGTTGACGAGATTGTTCAGAGTGATGCGGGTGAAGAGAAGTATGATTGTAAAAGCATATCACTTTCATCATTGTTGTCGTAATGTCTATTTTTTTTTTTTTTTTCAGTTGACAGTGATCTCTTCAGTCGGGCTGTTTTCATGATATCATTTATAACTGTGAGGACTTTACATGTTCATTCATTGTGGCTTCATATCTTATTGTTGTCATTGGCACAGTTTGCGATTCCTGTAAAACGAGGAATGTTCGCGTGCATTTTAATTTCGCAACTTTCGCGAGATTCAAGATTCGCACTCAAAAGTTCTTGTCTACACTACTGGTATATGATTAATGTTAGAGGCAACTTGCGAGAATTTCATGCTGCGAAAAAGGCTGTCGGCTCCAATTCGCGAAAATTTCGTGCTGTGAAAATGTTGTGTTTTGCAGTAGGCCTATGCAGTTCTCCCTATTCCCTATTCAGAGTAAATGTTAACATTTTGTTGCTGGCGGTCTGGTCCATATGCTGGCCGTATGCTAGCCGTATGGTACACACAAATTAATGAGATGATCTTACGCACCCATTCCCAATACATGGAGATCAAGCTGGGTTACATAAATTTCAGTGTTTACTTGTGCACTTTCAGTAATGTGGAGTTACTGTGCAGCAGGCATGTGCAGATATGCAGTATAAATCAGATCTAATTTTTTCATTTCTATCATTACTAAAACATTGTTACTTCACAATGGAGTTTCAGAGCTTACAGTTGATAGTTCTTTTTCCCAACATACTGTATAATTGCTGAGAAAATCTGCAAAACTACTATATGGTAGTTTGAAGATGCATACAATAAAGAGAGTGCTTGATGCTTTCGTGTACGACCAAATAGAGCATGCGCCATGCACCAGCACAGAGATGTCAACACATTATTGTGTTGCTGTTGTTGCCATTTTCATATTCATATGTGTGCAAGAATTCTGCCCAAAGGGTACAAAGTGATGTATCCCTGCAGAAAACATGCACTATAGTTGATACAAGGCGTGTATTTTGTACTGTACATTGTAGTTGGCCTGGTGTTTCCTTGCAACACAGTATTACCTGAGCTACCATGTACAAGATGTACACTGTACATTGTATTTGTCCATTATTCTGTCCAGGTGTGGGGATTGACCTGACCCTACACAGAATTCCTTCTTTAGTCTTTTCCCTCTTCTTAAAGGTGATGACTCACCTCTTTAAGACCTGTCATGCACTAAAATGTATGCACACTGCACCATCAAACTGACTCATGAATACTACACACTCCCTGCCCTGTGTATGCCCCTCGGCATAAGCCCAATTGACTAAGTGTCAAAATACATCAATTTACTCCTCAGCCATTCATTGGTCGTAAATTGATGATTGCAACCTCCCATTCCTATATGGTCTACGACATGTTGTATATCTCCCTGACGTCTTAGAATATAGTACATTGTAACTATGCCTGTGTACATTGTATGATATTTATTCATGCATGCTCACAGAGTACAGTAAATTTAATGACTCAATTTTTTTCCCCTGAAAGTTAAAAGTACCGAAAGTTGGGGTTGTGCCTTGTACACCAAGGTGACTGTAGAACCAGTACTCAAATGCACACTTGTACAATTAATGGATGTCTTGATGGCACACATGCAAAGTTTATGATGACATAGAACATGATAGTCTAAATGATTAGCATGACGATTGTCTAACACCTCCCCAATATAATTCTTTGTTAAAATTTTAGTGCTATAATGATATGGCCTTCAAATTCTCTTTTTATCCATGAAAATACACTACCTACAGGTATATTATTTGTAATGATTTAACACTGCTGAATAGAGTTATTATACTGGTAAAGTGTGTGATACATACAATGTGTGCACTGGAAAGGTGTTACTGTACGAGTAGACTTGAATACTACATAAACACTGAATTAATGTGTAGGATACAGATATGAAAGTCTCCAAGCCAAGTGTAGATTATACACAGAATGTACACAACTGTACATGCTTATGTAGTATGAGAATAATGAGGCAACAATGAGGTCAGTTATCAGTGGTTAAAACCAGCACAATGGCCACAGATAGGGTGATGAATAAGAGGTTAATTAGTCTTAAAGTATTGGCTATTATTGATTTGGATGTAGAGCAAGCTCTAGTCTTCATTCATGCTGTGCTAATAAAGACTTGCTGTCATGTTCATTAAGTCTACTACCATTACCGGTACACCCATACCTCTTTTCTGTTCGAGATATTATACACACAGACCCCAGAGAATTGTTATGATGACCAAACCAGCAATTTAGCATGCACTGCATGATTGTACATTTTGTGCTGTATTAGCTGTATACTGTATGCATTGTGTACAGTACATGTTTCAGTTTTCAGTGTAGTTTATTTTGCACCAAGCATTAAAAATATACAAAGCATACAATAAAACATGTGTACAAGGTGAGATACAAATAGAGAAAAATTCATAGGACATACAGTACAACATACAATTAGGAATAATGTGGCGGTATGACTACATACAAGACAATGCCATTGGTGGGGGAAGCAGCAAGAAAGGAAAAAGCCCTTATGAGTAGCTGACCCATGTACTGTAACATCCATACCTTTGAGAGATTAAAAAAAAAAAAAAAATGTCAGTTTAGTTGACAAAACAGAACAAGTCAAAACAACGCAATCATTACAAAACAAAACTACAACAACACAAAAAACAGCAACAACAAAATACGCCTTGAATTAGCTATGTGTGTAATCTTCGAATAAAAATTGTTTATATTTAATTTTGAAATTAGAATACCATGTACATTTGCATGTACTTTGTATCATGACACTAATCCTTCAAAGTTGTTGGAAGTTTCATCATACTGCTTTCTCTAAGAGAAGTGGTTTCAGATCTATGAAGCCATATCAGTGAAATAAAAGCTAATGGTTCATTGTAAAATGAGGTACATGTACAAAAATTATACGCTGTACATACATGTACTGTATATCAGTCAAATGTCAAGAAAAGTCTGACCTTATGATCATCAGTATGTTAGTAAACGAGGTGCTCTGTGATGTCTAAAAATAACCATTATGGTCATGTTATCCTATGACCAGTGTAGTGATGAAGAAAATAAAATTATCCTTTGCCCTGACTTACATTGTACATATACACTGTGTAACTAGCAAATTCTGTATTCTAAAACATACATGCAATGCCTTTTCACATCTTCAGAGACAGATGTAATTCATTATCTTTTTTCAAGTTTGTAAACTATCCATTGTACATTGTACGTTTGTATATTCCATCATTTTGTTTACCTGAACAAAAGTGATGACTTCACAAGAAATACTTTACATACTGTAGTTTCATGACTAAGACAGCTATTCTGAATTGTTCAGAGATGTACACCATGTATGTACCTGATGGCAGCTGATGTACCGTAAAAACATTCAAACAGTCTCAAATTCTTTTGTTGTTAATATCATTTGATTTGCCTGCTACATGTAAGTCTTTCCCGTCAATCAAAGTATTTCTCTTCAGAGGATTATGTTTTCCTGCTACTATATACTACAATGTACATTTGTAGTTCACGAACTGGAATGTCAGCTCTACTGTACAATGTGCTCTGAACATACAGTGTACACGTATGTGCCTCTGTGCAAGTTTGATATCCTGCACACAACACCCACACAGACTACAACACTTTGCCATCTTGAGTAGACATAAAATTTGTGCACGTTGCTATGAGCATTTTCCCCCTGCAGTACAGTTGTACATTGTATGTACATGTAGCAGCTGAAAATGCAATTTATGTTATCACAGACAATGGTGCTTCAATAAATCATACTTTGGGTTGTTGTTTAAATGTTTTCTTTTTCCATTTTTGGCTGCTGCTCCATCGCCTGATGTACCGTTGGTGGGAGTATATCTACAGTGCAAATGAAAGCTGTTCACTCATAGAAGGTTTTGTAGTATAGGAATTGCTTTGATTTAGTAGTAAATCCCTCCAAGTAAGTGCATGCATAAAATGATGCTCAAAATGGGGTATATACAATGTATCTATATAAGTCTTTACATTCAAATGCTATATTTCTCCAGAGGACTATGTAATACATTTGCATGAGTCATGTTTGTTTTTTTATGTGGTTGACAATAGTACTTGAAAGTTAAACATAAATGAATTATTTCTGTATGAATTATGGAAAATGAGGGGAATATTTGTAATAAGTTAAGAATGCTTGCAAGAACCAGTGTAGTAGTTTCTGTCATACAAAAGAGTATGATTAATGGTGCAAAGTATGTATTTTCTGTTCAACTGTGCTTGTAATGACCATTTGGTTTTAGCTCCTATTAACATTCTTGATGTGCTATTTTGATTTACATCACTTCATTTAATGGGATGTTGGTTGATTAAGCAAAAAATAAATAAATAAAAGGAAATGAAAAATTATCCATATATGAATTTGTCTAGATTTTACCCATCATCAAAACAGAAAGTGGTATTTGTTTTATCTTCACTTACATTAACCTAGGGGGCACAACAAACAGAGCAACCACTGTTTTCAATTATGTCTAATCCCCGGTGATCATACATTACCCTGATATTTATTTCTCAGACAAGTCAATTTAATGATGATGATATGAAACTGGTATAGTTGCAATTCTCTCTCGTTCTACTGGGTGGAGTACACTGTAGGTCTAAGATGTCAACTTTCCTAGGAGCCATGGTTATTTGCTGTAAGGCTGCCCTCAAGGGGGTGCTTCGTACCACCCGTCCCTTGATCTCCTCCTCAAGATTGTCTGTATTCATTCTCTCAGCAAGTAGCCTTCTTTATGCACAGTGCATTGCCTGCCTGAATGAATAGAAACTGGCTTGTCGTAAAGTCAGCCAGTGATGATATAAATCATTTCTCCAGAAACACTGTTATGTGAATGGCAGACTTCAATTTCATGCCAAATGATTAATTTTCATCACACCTACATCATTCATGAATCAGGCACCCAGACTAATGCCAAGTTTGCACTTAGATTAGATTGTAGGAACACAGTGTGTTTTATTTCTGTCAGCACCTCAGATTAGTTGCACTTGTGTGACTGTCTACAAGTGTAATAGGACCTTTTAATGTATGCCACATGCAATATATCATCTGTTATTAATGATAGTAGTGATGATATTCTTGATTGTGATTGATTTGGTCTGTATTTTGCAGAAAGATTTTGTCAGTTCTGAGTCATGCTAAAACAAAATATGATGGAGCATCTAGCTTCACATTTTCTTGTTTTGTTTTTTATGCTAACCCATCTCATGTGGTAGCCTACGTATGTATGTAGAAATCCAGAGATGTCTCTTATTTGCACATCACAGCATGGTGCCACATTAGCAGTCAATACCTGTAAGCCGCCATACATGTGGAATATCAGTGCATAGCCCAATGCATATTGAGATGAGAGTTGTCCAACGGAGTGTGTGCAATAAAGCTGAGCTGTATCAATATGCATGTGTGATGCGTGCAGCAGAATGCAGAGTCGAAATGCCACAGTTCTGTCTATGCTACAGTGGGTCACTGTAAGTGTGACGGGGGACCAAGGGACTTTGAGTGCAAGAGGAATGTTTAGCTTGTGGGTGTTGTAGGATGCAATTGGTTAATGTGGTATTAAGGGAGGTGGGCTGTATCCACCACAGCTGCATGGAAATCATGGGGGTTTTTTTATGTTGTGAAGCTCTGTATTCATATTTCATATCTCACAAATTGGGAAATTAAATATGCATCCTGAAACATGTGACTACCAATGGTATGCATTTCTTCCAGGTGACTGAGTGGTTCCACAACCATTTACCAGTATGATAATAAGCAATGGTGTTTGCTACTTAAAGGTCCAGTTTACCTTTGGGAGCAGTGATTTCAAAAATGTTCAAGATATCACATTTGATGCATATGTGTAGGTCTGTGGTATCACAAAACATCCTACAATATAAAATTTTTGCAATAAAGCCTAAAATATGGGGAGATATCAGCATGCTTCTGAATAAACCATAACTGTATACTGTTTAGTCTGGAAGCATTCTTATTATAACTATTGTTCATATTTTGTGTACTTAACAATACTTAACATCGATTATACGGATTCAAATTTTTACAGTGGTTGTTTCTATCCCTAACTCACATTTTAGATCTATTTTAAAGCACTAATGTTGGGTTTTTGTTTCATCTGCAAATGGTAAATTATGCCTTTAAAGTGAAAAATTGCACATCTGAAGATGCTCAGGACTGTATGTTGAATGCAGTTTTATATATATTCAATATTTGCTTTAAGAAGTTACAATGTTACAAATCACCCACATATTTGAGCATTTGACATTTGACAATTTGCATATTTGCTGGCTGAAAGTGAAGTTTACTACGTTGTAGTTCTGAAATAAGAAATTAGTGAAGTAATTGTTTAAAGCCACATGTGTTTCTTATTGATGTTAATCAATTCTTCCTATCCCATATAACTGTAAACAGCGGCAGTGTTACAGAATTTTTGTAACAATGCATTGACGATGCTGTGCTGGTGTACAGTGCGAGCTCTGTTTGATTGTACATGAAAAACATGGCGCACTATCTCTATCCCCAAACTACCATAGTTTTGTAGATTTTTCCAGCAATTTTTACATGTTGGTACAAAGAAATATAACATTTATGAAGTAATACAAGTATGCTCTGATAATGCATTTGTGTTGTGAACTGACAATGTTTTGGTCATGATAAAAAGAGAAAAAATTAAATGTGATTACTTCATGTACTGATAGCCCTGCCAATGCCTGCTGCACAGTAACTCCGCATTACTGGAAATGCACAAGTCGACACAAAAGTGTGACCCCACTTGATCTCGGCGTGTTGTACGTGAGAACACCTCATTCATTTGCATGTACAGTGTAGCTTACTGCCAATGTCCAGACCGGACTGCTTGCAACAAAATGTTTACGTTTATTTTCAGTAAGGAGAATTTTGTTTTGAGGTGAGGATGAATTCAAAAAGTTACACAACATAAAGTGGTTTGTCAATGATATCTGAATGCTTTGAATAAGAATGGTCTTTATGTATAATTTGGAAACCTATATTTAGAAACAAATGTAATTGTTTGAAAGCTAGATTTTGTTAGACTTTTTAGCTCACCTGAGCCAAAGGCTCAAGTGAGCTATTGCGATCGCCCTTCGTCCGGCGTCCGTCGTGCGTCGTGCGTAAACTTTTTACATTTTCATCTTCTTCTTGAAAACCCCAAGACCGATTTTCATCAAACTTGGCAGGTAGCATCCCTAGGGGGTTAGGAACTCAATTTATTAAAATGGGCACCATGCCCCTCCCAGGGGGCCCCCAGGGGGGGCCCAAACCCCCCAAAATTAAGGAATCTGTAAAAATCTTCTTCTCTAGAACCAACAGTGATCTGAGCTAAGTTAATACTTTGAGTTAGTACATTGATGACTGTAGTTTCAAGTTTGCTCATGGCAGAATCAGGGGTGCCCCCCTTGGGACCCAGGGGAGGGGGTGGGGAGGGGTCCTAATGGGGCTTAATTGTACATTTTCATCTTCTTCTTGAGAACCCCATAACCAATTTTCACCAAACTTGGCAGGTAGCATCCCTAGGGGGTTAGGATCTCAATTTGTTAAAATGGGCACCATGCCCCACCCAGGGGCCCCAGGGGGCCCAAGCCCCCCCCCCCCCCCCCCAAAAAAAAAAAAAAATGAAGGAATCTTTAAAAATCTTCTCTAGAATCAGAAGTTATAGAGCTAAGATAATACTTTGAGTGAGCACATTAATGACTGTAGTTTCAAGTTTGTTCATAGCAGATCCAGGGGTGCCCCTCTTGGGGGCGGGGGGGGGGGGGGGGGGGGGGTTGGAAGGTCCCAATGGGGGCCTGAATTGTACATTTTCATCTTCTTCCTGAAAACCTCATGATGGATTTTCGTCAAACTTGGCAGGTACATGTAGCATCCCTAGGGGGTCAGGATCTCAATTTATCAAAATGGGCACCATGCCCCACCCAGGGGGCCCCAATCCCCCCCCCCCCCCAAATTAAAAAATCTTTAAAAATTTGGGCCCTTATTGTACATTTCCATCTTCTACTTGAGAATGCCTGGTCAAATTTTAGTAGAGCTGTGAATAATTTAGATTAGTGACTGCGTGAAAGGTGAACTTGCGATACTCAGGTGAGCGCTAGACCCGCGTGTCTCTTGTTTTTTGTTGTGTTTCTTATTTTCTTGCCCAAAGAGGATGTTTTATTGGGCAAGTGCATATACGTAGAGTCTCATTTTATAATGAGATACATACAGGTTGTACATGTGTTCTAATTTATGATGCTGTAGTTGTATTAAGATATATACATTGTATTAGTGGCAGCTGTTGTGTGATAGCATTACATAAAATAAAGCATTCTACATTGATTCTTGCAATCAATATACCATATGACAGTGTAATTATTTAACAAGAAGGATAAGCAAGGACAAGGTGCCATGAGCAGTAAGAGAATCAAATCAATAAGTGCTGGTTAATTTGATTGCCTGGTACTAGTGGTGGCTGTCTGAAGGATCATGTGGTAATCATACACAGCTTATACACCAGTCTGAGTACGGATGTGATAGGATGTGTCATGTTGATTGACATGGAATTAATTGGAGTACAAACAGTGTACTAACTTTGCATGGATTACCATTGCTAGTCTGCTGACATTGATGCAGCCTTCCACGTGGAATCTTGTTATGGTGTAATATACACTTGTATGCAATACGACATGTATCTTAGAATGACCACTGCTCAGGGGTATTGCCCTCATTCTCATACATCATTGATGAAGTCTTGAAATTTACATCAGGTCAGTTCCAGCCAGTTTGGAGAAGCCATTTATCCTGGGAATGTGGTTTGCTCTAATGAGTAGTGTTGACATTGCGTGTGATTTTGTCATGCAAAGAGAGCTCTTGGGGGTGTTTACATTTGGTTTTGCGCAAGTGTGTAGATTAAGTGCCACTTTCATTCTAAAGCCACAGTTTCTTGTTATCATGAAATGTAATGTAGATCACCACGATGCCAGAGAATCCAATGCCAGCCATAACACTTCCTTGTTGCTATAACAATGAAGCTCATCTTGTCAGTGCACGTTGTAACAAAGCCACATGCCTTGGGCAGCTAAAACTCACTACTGAGCAGGGAATACTGTTTATGGGCAATTGCCTGTTAAAAATGCATAGGGTCCTTCTCTGAATGTTCATTCCTGCTGGTGGAAGGACTTAATTTTGTCATACTCTGAGTGCCTGACACAGCAGTGATGATATGAACTGCATTCTATGTGGATCTTTGCTAACGTCCTTTGAGGTTTCTTAGACTAATTCGTCGTGCGCATGGCAGATTGTCGTTAGCGCGCTTCCCTGCGCCTGGCAGATTGTCGTTACAGCGTGGGAGTGCGCATGGCAGATTGTCGTTAGGGTGTGGGAGTGCGCGTAGGGTTAACAACATTCTGCCATGCGCACGGAAGTGCTCTAACAACAATCTGCCATGCGCACGGAAGCGCGCTAACGACAATCTGCCATGCGCACGACGAATTGTGATCATGTGACGTAGATCTGTTACATTTTACTGACTGAATAGATTTCAACAAAGTCTATCATAAGTACAATGTAGAACTTTTTGCACAATGAAGCTATGACCAGTTATAAGTTGTACTTCAAGCTAAATACAAAACTGTACATAAAACTTATTTTCATGAGTTTTTATGTTCTACCTATGTGTACCACAGACAATCCTAACTTTGTTTGCTCTGAGTAGGGTTTGAAGACTTCTTGCTGTGATTATGTAATCAATTACTAAATGGACTTTGCTGTCATAACAGCAAGGTCTGAAAAAAAAAAAACAACTCAAGATATTTGACTTCAGAAATACTGTGATAATGGAGAATCTTCTGATGATATTGTCCAATGTGCAGTAACTGTCACATCGTGCAAAATCTTCATGAAACACAAGGTACATTGTACAAAGTTTCTGTATTGTAAAAGCTGTACAGATTTTCGTGAATAAGGTCACAGGCATTTTGGCAAGATGTCATTTTCGAGATTTATCTAGAGTGCACCAATGTCTGTCTTTTCGTGTGTTGTTTAATTCGCACCCTAGCAGTGATTCACAAAATTTGCGAGAATAACGGCTTAAATCACAGTATTACTATTATGCTCTGTATTTTTGGAAAATGCAACTCATTCTGATCTTCAAAGCATCAGACTATTCAGAGAGGCATGGAATGTGGCAAAAATCTGCAGTTTTGACTATCTACCTATGTGAATCAGGATGCACCTATCACAAGTATCTCTTTACCTGAATCATGGTTGACATTAAACATTTACCTAATTCCCGAGTCAGAAAATGGGAAGTATAATTTCTGTAATGCACAGTCCTCCACCCTAAATCTTGCATTCCTGGCCTCAGGGCACAGCTAAAATGAAGGCATTTACATATCTTATGAAGATGCCTATGTGAAGTACAGACTTCAGCACAGCTTCAATCGTGCACACACACACACACACCATGCCAGTGTTTATGAATATCAGCTGAACACATCTTTGCTCCCTCTTGTGTTTGCCGAGGGTGAGGTTTGAACACCTGCTTCTTGCACTGAAAGGCCTGTCTTGTGTCTCCGTCACAGTTGACTCTGAAAGGAAACTGTCACTCCCAGCTTCTGCGTGCCGGCTTGCCATGGGTGCCAATGTTCAAGCCAGACACACTGTGCATTCATAGAGTGAAGGGCATGTATTTTCATCGCATAGTCTTGTGCTTCATCAAAGGCTTGTGTGTCTACCAACTGCTTTGAATGATGAAATAATTGCATACACATCCTCCGTGAAAATAACTCATAAGAGTTTGTGTGGCACGCATTTAATAATTCTTCTGTATAATACACATTATAAAAGATAGTATAGTAAAACAAGTGTTTTCTCATCTAAACCTTGGTATGTTTCTATCCCAGGAACAAAAAAGAGTATGATAGTGTCCTTATATGGAACTACTATGTACACTTTAAGTGCACATGTACACCTTACTTATCTTTCTTGATTAACATCAAAAAGATTTTCTCAGAAGACATTGTCTTTGTCAGAGACAGTCAGCCAAGTTGCCAATGAATGTCTCTGGTTTATAGCAGGGTTGGTGGAGCATTTTCAAAAGTGTGTGTGTGTGTGTGGGGGGGGGGGGTACTTCCAGGTTTCATGAGCTAATAAGCAAAAAAAAAAAAAAAAAAAAGAGAGAGAAGAAGAAGGAGGCCCTCAGCTTATTTCTCCTCTTCCACTTCCGGGTTTCTTCAGCTGACAAGCAAAAAAAAAAAAAAGAAAAAAAAAAGGGTCTTCGGCGGAAAAACATATATCTTACCGCGCTCACACTTAAAGAGCTCTATTTATTTCTTTTTAGTGCCACTTATATACTTCCGGGTTAAAAAAAGTGGGGGGGGGGGGCAAAATGATGACACCTTATGTATTCCTTTGTATGATGCACAAAAAGGGGGGCCCGAGCCCCCAAAGGGACATTATGTAACATAACAATCTAAGACTTCCATGTTTATGAAATAGTGTGAAATCAGCTGTAACCATATTTTCTCCCAAATGATGCATGTGGTGGGCTTTGTTTTGAATCTGTGTTTATGTTGTTCCACATTTTTGGACCTAAAAATATATGCTAATTTTGATGTGAGTATATTCAACTTCTTAAAAAGGGAATCTGTAGGTTTTAAAAGATAGGAATTTGCTATAGCACGGATTACACACGTCTTAAAAATGTCTGCTTTATTCAATAAATACAGTGCATACATCCCCCAGCAGAAATACAACATGATATGCAATGGTAAAATCACAGTACATAAATTCACTGAAATACAGCGGTAAAAACTAGAAGTCTTTTCAGAATACCGATCATTATTTTGCAAGACATACACAGTTGTACCATTGATGTGATATTTCCAACTCAAGTACTCCTCAATTATAACATAAAGAAGTTTGAGATGTTTACCTCTTATATTCTATTATTTTATGAATATGATCTCATTTCTATTTACATACTTGGTTTACCATGTAAACATCAAAATTCATTGTGACATTAATTTATGAAAAACCAATCACACACCTTCAGTGCAGAATCTAATGATTCTATCATATCATGTACATGTTTTTACCAAATAAATAGAATATACAGTACAGGAATTAGTTGTGTACTATACACACTGAAGCAAAAGTCCCATGTCTTCTAATAATCTCCATGTATGCACCTAACAGTAAAGCTATAATTTCTTTTTTACAATTATTTGAACTCTTCAGAAGAATTTCTCAGTTGAATATTGATTGTGACTGACACCACCTGGTGACTTACTGTAATATTCATATTTACATTAGCAAATAAATTGATTTCAGGGCCAATTCATTAATGCAATGATATGAAGTGAAATGAAGACAATAGAGAGCTTGTGCTTGAGTGGAGCCCAGTGTACATTGTATTTCACAGTTCAATTCAAGAATTTCCTTTACCTGTTGGTAGATGGTGTGAATAAATTAGGCCAGTTTTCTAATAATTCCTAGAATAATTTCATACACCTGTATTAGATAGATACAGCAGATAGATCTTGTATACTAAAATCCTGTCATCAAGCTCTCAAACAATGTAACATTTGGCTGTCAGGCTATGTATAATAAAGAATTTCATTTCATATAACATGAAAATCACAGACTATCTCTTTAGAGGTTGAATAGATGTGTGTAATACTGCAGGGTTCCTGTAAAACAAAACTCAGTGTAAGACACTGTCTTTTGTGCACTTCACATCAATTATGTTGTGTGCTAGTGTATTCAGATCATCAGGATGGTACCCAGTCATTTGGTTGTTCTCATTACAATTATCCAGTTCCTTGGCAATGGAAGATTACTACAGTACCATCCTTGACTGCAGTCCCCTCATCAGGGAATGGAGTTTGCCTGTATGAGAGCAGCACCAGGATAGGCTGTGTGCTGATTGCCAAGTTTGTTTGTTCTTGGTGTGTGTCATCCAGTGAATCATGAAGAACAATTGTCATTTGACATCGTCTGTGTGAGAGAGAGAGGGAGCTCTGATTAGCCACAATGAGTGCAAACGTGATCCCTTCATCCTTGGAGACTGATACCTGTTGAGCTATTCTTTCATGGGAAATGATAGAAGACATGTACATGGCTGTTGTCTAAACTTATTATCATGATGGTTTTCATTGAAAAGAAAAAGGGAGAAATATTTATACTCTGTGACAATACTGTGAATGAATGTCTGTTACATCACTGAAATGGATTTCAAGCAATGCGTGGCGTATTGTTTTGTTTTGTTTTGTTTTTCATGCTGACATTGTCAACTCTGCCTTTTGAATGACAAGTTTATAATACTGTGTATCATCTTCGGCCTTTGCGCTGTACATACAAATATATTTTTCTTTACTTCTCGGCATGGCTTACAATAAATACTGAATTCACCCAACCATTAAAATATTAAATGATTGGTATTTACACAGTCTTTCATTACACCATTTAAAAACATTTCTCTATGTTGGTGACAACATCTCTGTTTTGGTTTGCTAGCCAAACGTACACGTGTGGAAGAATTTGATGTGTGAAGGGGGTTCATGAAAGAAAATCCAAAATGATAGGGTTTCTGCTTAAATCTATAATTGTTATTCCATTGAGGGAAATTTGTGAGGAGAAATTTCCTTTCGATTTTTCTAGTCTAACAAATCAGAATGAAAGAATGTATTGACTGAAAGGTAGCCATGTATTCGTTAAGTCAGTTGAAACTTAGCATATACACTGTATTTAGACAGAAACTGAACTTATCATCCAGACCCTGATTCATTCTTGATTGATGCTGAAAGTCATGTAGACTTCTTCCAGCCATTGGCAAAAAAAGCTTAATTAAAGCTATTTGCTACCTTCACAGAACAATAAAAAAAAAAAAAAAAAATAGATGGCTTTAACACATACAGTGTTGCTTATGTACCTGCTTCTAGTATCACTGTTTCCGTAACTTGCTTTTTTTTTTTTAGATTCTATTTTGTTAGTTTTAAATCTATCCCATTTATTGAAGCCAGCTTGACCATGTTTCAAAGTTACACTTTCATTTGTGTACCGGTATGTGAATGTGTGTATTGATTGTAAACATAAGATGTTTTTACCAGAAGCATGTCTAATGAAGTGTTTGTTTGATTGAGGCTCTCAAGGTAAATTCTTACATGCCCTTTTCCAATGTGTCAATATGCTCCTTCCCATTGAATGAGTATGAAACACATCCCATGAATAGAGAATTCAGTAAGCAGAATATAACTTGTGAACCAGGATTTAGCTGGCTATATTTACGTATTTCTGAAATAGATATTTTATGTGTGTGTGTGTGTGTTTCTGTCTGTCCTTTGGAACAGTTATCTCTTACAGCTGTACTTAAATTAACTGAAGTAGGTGTATAGTTTTAGTAAACAACTTACATTGTATGAATATACATTGTACATGTACAGTCAAACCTGTCTATAGCGGCCACCCAAGGGAGACAAAAAAGTGGCCATTATGGACAGGTGGCCGCTATAGACAGGTTATCCAACTTTGTGTGCATAGCCTACATGTACATGTACATTGCGCACATGTATGTGTGTACGTATGCACATGTGTGTTTCATGCATTGAACAATGCCGGTGATTATGAATTGTTGCACAGTAGCATGTGTACAATTCTGAAGAAAGCTTAACACTAGTGCATTGTTATTATACAAATGATGCACAGGATAGAGTGCGTTAGTGGAGATGTAGCGCACTCGAGGGTATTTACAATTGTGAAACATGCACGAGGCGAAGCCGAGTGCATGTTGCACTACATTGTAAATACCCGAGAGTGAGCTGCATCTCCACTAACACCACGAAATAATCCTGTGCATCATTCGTTTTATAAAATGGGTCGAAAACTAACAGCATTTTTCACGTACCTTTGTGGATCAAGATGTCCGAAGATGTTCGTCCCAAACATTTACGCACGTCGCACTCGGAAATCCCGCACACATATAAGTACTGTACGTATAAGAGTATACGTACATGCCACACATGTTATGCACACAAGAAAGGCCGGCCGGCAGCCCGAACTGAAAGTTGTTTACAGGATTAACAGTGCGTATAGTAGCACGCGACGCACTTGTAACAATTGATTGAGTGTGCACTGCTAGTGCAAACATTGTGACGTCGGCCGTGCATGTTAGTGAGAAATTAATACAAGCACACGTGACTCATTTCAGCGCTTCCAATTGGCTACATTCAGAATACTGAATAAGTGATGACTAAAGCGGTTGCGATCACTGAACGTTGCTCAGGAATTATCTGCTGGGCTATGGCTCCATCTGGTCTTTGGCCGTTATAGACAGGTTAAAATCTACCACGGGAAACAAAATTTGTGGCTGCTGGCCATGTTAGACAGGTGGCCACTATACACAGGGTCTTTAACAGGACTTTTCTCTCGGGGGGGGGGGGGGGGATTTTTCAGTGGCCGCTATAGACAGGTGGCCGCTATAGACAGGTAGCAGCTAAGGCAGGTTTGACTGTATCTCAAGAGCTTGTGAATTTTCACAATCATACAGCGTACAAATGAAGGCATCATATGTGCCTAGATAGCCATAAACTGTAGGCCTACACGGTCTTTAAACAGGTGGAAAAAATACGACCATTTGTTTCCTACATTCTTGTACTTGTCAAAGGTCAGGATGGAGCAATTTAGATGAGTTTAGACAAGAGGATGAACTTGTCAGCGGGTGTTGTTTGTTTCTTTTTTTCCTACCGCATTTAAAGAAAGATATACACTGTGGCTTTCTTGGCAGATTCTAATGATTTAAGTTCTCAAATTGGAAATAAATATCTTATTTCCTCAAATGCTAATCTCTCTTCTGTAACAGAGTTGGATATGAGTCAACTGCTGATAAAACTGTCATTGTATCTGTAGTAGTTGCCAGGGCTAAGTATCATATTTGTGCCACCCCCTCCCCCCCCCCACCCCGACATTCACTTGCGTGCATGCACACATTTGCACACACACTGTCTCTTATACACAAGGCACAATGCGACACATCTGTAGACGTATAAACGAAGGGCCCCCTTAAATAATCCAGTGGTGGATTAGTAATCGGGACAATCAGTGGACAGTTTAAGTGGTTTGTATCTTTAAACCAAAGAGCTTCAAAGTCAGAAGTCAATGTAAGTGCTTTGCTCCGTCCCAGCAGCACTCTCAAATCAGCTCGCCCTTCTCGTTAGCCTTGCTTTGAGGGGGAGGTTCCATGTGCTGTGCCTTTTGTGCGACGTATCACTTTGAGTTCAACTTAATTTGATGTGAGTGTGACATCAGGGAGCCCGTTGCCGAATGTAGTTGAATGTATTTTTGCCGTCTTGATTACTGCAACAGTGAGGCCTAGTATACAGACTATGGGAAGCAGCTAGGACAAGCGCTGGCTTAGACGGAGGATTCACCCTAAGTCTCTATCCAGACAGCGTGCTTTCTGCACTGAAAAGTGAGCCCAGAATCAATTAGTTTCTGGCGAGAGAACTTTCTCGGAAAGTGTAGTCATGCCGTGAAAAACAAACTGGAAAACTGAGTTTGCCAGTGGTGATGTGGTTAAGCTTCATGTATTGGGTTCAGCACTGATTGTGTCAAAATGGGACAGTGTCCAGCCAAGAGGTACATGTAAGTAGAGTAGAGAGCATGATATGGTTCAGGCTGGTTAGAAGAGGGATTCTTTTGCTCTGATTCTTTGAGAATTTAATGTCCTAAATAAAATGATCTACATGTAACCTAATCTTATGACTTGCTTGACAAATGCAAATCCAATACCCACTTTTCTATCAGTGATGTTATATTCAGTGATTATTTCAATTTTGTTCACAGTGCATGAGGTGTACTTTTTTTTTTAAAATCTTCTACATGGAGTAGATTACCATGGATATCTGCATCTCACAATCATGATATGTAGTCTCTGGTAGTATGTTAGCATGTTTGAGTTCTTTAAAACTTTCATTAATTTGAGGTGTGCTACTTGCATAATTATTGGACAGAAGGAAAAAAAGAAAAGAAATATTGAACTCTCTCTTTGACTAGGAGGTTAGACCTTTAGGATGGACCAGACCTAGTTTTGTCAGTATCAGCTTTATTGGCACTGAAATATGATGGATCCTAGACTCAAGAAGTATAACCAGGGTTCTGTGTTAAAGAGTGGAATGAAGAGTCGTGTGGTTTTTTCACTCAGTTTGATGATATGCGTGGTTTGAGGTGACCACAAGCCCTTCAGCACACTGTCCATTGTTGTGCTGAACTTGACCAGCAGTCACCTAGTGACCTGCATTAAAGGACCTTAGCCCTCACTTTATCCTCCTCAGTAACCCCCCCCCTTCATTTTTCTTTGTGTGCAGAGTAATTTTTTTCTGTCCTCCTTTTTTATTCTGTGTAAAACATGTTTGAAAGTGATTTTATTTCTAAAAGAAAGAGCATTCCAAGTACATGTGTCCCTGCTGAGGTTGACATTATTTTTCACTCTGATTGACCATTACAGTGTGGCTTTACTTTACAATGCCAGTCACACTTTTTTTGAAGTTCTTTTAAGTCCAGAATGGACATACAAACGTGTTGACCTTGTCCTGGAAGTTTTGGTGCAAATTGCACTTGAAGACTAGAAAATATTAACCGTGACGAGAATAGACTGCGTCACATCACACAGTGTGCAGTGTTGTTCTATAAAGGTCTCTGTTTCCCCGGTGGGCCTAGTCTATTTCAGAATTTCTTGCAGCGGAAAGTAGCCTCTTACCGCGAAAGTGCTATTCTTAGGGCCCAGGCCGTACGTGTTGTGTCAGAAGGGGTTCAGAGGTATAATGTGACGCATAACAGCTATCAGCATTTATGTCATAGCAGAAACCCTCACTTCACTTCAGTGCATATTCTGAATGTACCAAATCACCGTCAAAAGCCTCACACTTTGTGGGTCTTTGTTGTAGACTATTATATTTCATTCTTTCCTCTCAATTTCAATCGTTGTCATTAAAGTACTACAAGGTATTTTTACTTGAAATTGCATCACTGTTTGTCACTTGCAGTCAATCATTCCATGGCAGACAATGAATTACATGATTTATTTGTTTTTAATTGAATGTCAGATATAGAACAATGGGATTGCAGGGCTGATGTATTTTTTGTAAACCTAGACACATTTCCCAAGGATTTGAATAATGTATTTCTGATTGTATTCAGCTGTTGTGTATGAATACATGAACAGTGCCTGCAAAGTGTACGTTCAAGCAGTGACAAAGACATGTTTGTTCAGTGTATACAATGGTGCTACATGTATTATAGTTGACTCATTAGTGGTCTGTTCTGACTCAGAAAAGGAGAACTTGCTTGGTATGCCATGAAGTAAAATGTCCACTCTGTGTACAAATAGACTTTTATCAATAACTCAGTTTAAAAACAGTACCATATTCATTAGAAATATACTGTAGATATGGTTAAAAAATTTAAAAATGTCACATGCAATGTATATATTATACAAACAAATGTTTCATAGAAAAGTAATATTACTCACATCTGTAATATGTAGCTGAAGTCAGAGCATGACAATCCTCCCATTTACTTGTGCCCAAATCTTCACTAGATTTCACTCAATTTCCTTGGTAAACTAAAAGAAGCATTTGCTCTCCTGCGTATGAAATTATTCCAATAATCCAGCGATGATGGCATCATCAGGTAATGGGGGTTGTAGCTGCTGAATGACTGACTACACAATTTCCATCAGTCAACTTGAACATGGAGTGCAGTTTGCCTTTAAAGGGACTGTACAGTACTGGTTGAGGTGGGGATGCAGGTTTTGAACATTCCTAAGTGAGATAATGAGAAACCTCTTATGAAAACTGAATGAGCATGTAATTTTAAGAAAGATTCAATGTTTATTTGATGAAAATTGGTTTTCAAATGGCTGAGATATCCAAAAAAAGTGATTGTAATAAAAGGCGACAGGCCACGCCTTTTAGTAGGATCTCTTTGTTTCACCTTGTTTTTGGATATCTCAGCCATTTCAAAACCGATTTTCATCAAATAAACTTTTGATACCCCTTAGAATTGCACGCTCTTTGACATCTCATAGAATGGCTTCTGAATATCTCGCAAAACGTTTAAAGCTAAATCCTCACCTCAACCAGAACTGTACACACCATTTAAAGACATCATGGAATTTCTATTTTCCCAACTTTCAGTATGATATCACTTAGCATTTAGATCTGAAATCGTTGGATAGCATGGTGAAATTTTAGATCATTATGCCTCAATGCCTGTAGAGGGTGCCTGAGGTGTTATGTGTTTGGGTTGTGAGGCCATCCATATGCCCCAGATTACGTTAATGTGATTAAAGATAAACCTTTGGTGGATTTGCGTAATACTCTTACTCTAAGTATGCCCTATCAGGTTTAAATGTGTTCATATGAGTTTTGCCAAATCCCTCAAGATCAAAGGACAAATATCAGTGAACTTATAAAAACAGGATTTCTGTCAAAATTCCTTGGGGTTGAAGGTCAATGAATATTTGCTAAAAATTGTTATTAAAAAGGCCACATCTCCAGGAAGGACTCTTTGCTGATGGTATTTGATAGAGAGAATGGGAATTGATAAGTATTTGCACAGAGTGATCGTAGAGAAAAGCATATGGTCAAAGGTTACCGAACATTTACTAAATTGCCATTTCCACTCAAACCTACGGCCAGTAAAGTCATTAGGGTATGATTTGGTAGGAAAGATGGAAATTAGTGGAATGAAATGATTAGGATATTAGCCAAAAAGTCAGGTCAGTTTTTGTTTTTGTTTAACTAAAATGCCATTTTGAATTGTAGCTATCTCTAGGAACTTCCAGTGGTAACATTACTTGCTAGAAAGGATGGAATTAAACAGTTTCATGTGAAATTAGATGAATGAAATGTCAGAGGTCAAGGTCAAGAGTCACTGAAATTTAGCTGAAAATATGATCTCTTGCCAAACTTTATATTAGGAAGTCCAATGTGTAATGTTATTTACCAAAATTGATCAAACTTGAATAAGGCATGGAGTGTCAAAGTTCAGTCCTCAAGGTCAGTGGATGAGATTAGAGATCAAATCTATGGAGAGAATAATCAAATTGTATGTGAAAATGGAGACATCACAGTTGATGGCAAGCTGCAATCATAGTTTATTATTATCATCATCATCATCATTATTATTATTACTGTTGTTGTTGCTTCTGCTAACATCAGCACCATCATCATTATATCATGATTCATCATTTGTAAACCACACATTTTTCTACGTGTACATCTGAAGGAAAACCTTACAGAGGTGAAGATACGGACAAAGAACTGTGCAAAATATACGCGACTCATTTTAGTGCAAGTCATTATGTATCACATGGCATTCACTCATCCACCCAAGTGTTACAAGAATGCACACGCTACAGACTGCATCCAGCGGTACACTGTCACTGTCAGAAGTCCTGTATAGCAGAGTGAGCCTACCCATTAGATAAACGACTGGTAATCACTTCTGACCAAGTGCAGCCCTTCTTGAGAGGATGCAGTGTTGGAATTCCAAAGAAAAGCGTTCGCCACCATTATCATTTGATGGGCTAGGCATGATGGGAGCAGAGCTGCAAAATCCATCATTCAATCAGGGAGGAATTATAATCTTTATTAGCTCAGAGCTATGTGTGCATCCAGAGACACTGAGATAATGTCTGTGTGTATGTGTGTGTAAGGGGAATATATAGGTTGATTTATAGATCATAGATAGATGGATAGATAGATAGATAGAAATATAGAAAATATCGATTGAAAAAGTATGAGAGAGAGAGAGAGAATGTGTGTACAATGTGTGGTGTTTGATAAAGAGTATGATATAGCAGGGATGAGATATGAGTGATGTGTAAAACACCTTTTGCCATGAATATTCCATGTAATCTTTGCAGTGAACATGAGGACAGGAACACATGAAAAACCTTCAGAGCACATTCACTCTAACAAGCATCATTGAGCAGTACATCTTGACAATCAGGGCCCCGTCTTATAAAGCCTTCAAATCAATCACAAGTCCCCAAATCAATCGCAACTTGCATTGCCGCACACAAAAAACTTGTGATTGATTTCTATCACAAGTCTTTATAAGACGGGCCCCAGGTCAAACCTTTATAGCATGACATGTGTTTTTTTTCTTTTGGATTTTGTTTCTGTTTGTTTGTTTGTTTGTTTGTTTGTTTGTTTTTTAGAGATAGAGGTCTATAAAGTGACCAGTAATATGCAATGAAGATACCAGTTCCAAGATTCAGGATATTTTTTGTCTCCGTAACAGAGATTGTGTGTAGCTGTTTTTATGATGTTTTGGGGACTTACTGCTGACTTTGAGTGTGCACTGGCATTTCATAAGTTTGTACAAATTGAGTTTTAAGCAGTGTTTGGTTCACCTGTCAAGGTAATTCACTTTATATGTTAACATTTTTCTGTGATTGGTAGTCATGCAAGTTTGGTATCAATGCTCTGAAAATGAGACAGATGGAAAATAATTACTAATCGTGATAATCTTGTATGTTCTTTGTATCTTATACAGGAGTGGACAAGATAATTGTGGGCTTGGTGTTGTCAAGGGAGAGATTCCACCAGGAACGTGTAACTTTGACGACGAGGGTCAGAGGTCACCGGGGACACTAGCCACAAGATATGGTCAGCTGGTTGTGCTTGGGTATGTGAAATAGTATAAGAAAATAATGTAAGAAAATAAGATTAAAGGCACATACTGTCAGTGTATTGCTTGCGGGGTTGAATGAGATGGTATTTGATGAAACAGAACTGTTATGAAGTGAAAATGTATCAAATCAGTCTCCTTTTTTTATCATCACAGGTGTTTTAATATTTCCCTTTATGAAAGGACAATATTTCCTTGCAAGATTTAGAATGTCGTGATTTGCTTTTGGAGTGGTGTTGTATCACATTAAGGTTGCAAATTGATGCAATCATCCCTCAATTTCCTCTCAGTATTTTCATCTGTGGGTTGCAACATGTCAGATTTACCCATCAGAGCCCCTTGGCTTTGCTTCCAGACTATTAAAATGTTGTGGTATTTCATCAAGGCTAGTTGTCGTTTTAAGCTGTTGTTGTTTTACACGTAACTTCCCACAGTGCTTTGCAAACATAATTGTTGTCAGTGTCTGTGGCTCCCAAATACAGGCAGAGTTCACCAAAAAGTTCAGGGGTAGTTTAGTCATGTACCAGCTATTGTCAAAAATACACCCAGTCTTGTACATTTCCCATTAGGTGGCAATGGGGGGAAAGAAAAAGGTCTACATGAAATGACACAATGAATGTGACTAAAGGCATCTCGACATATATTAAAGTATCATGATCACCTTTTTTTTTCCTTCAGTATTTGAAGGTGTTTGTGATATTACATACATTAGAATGATAAGGCTAAAAACAAAAACATGAACTCATGGTAAAACAGATACTGTAAAACATGATATATTCGCGGTATGAAATTTTTGTGAATTGGAGCCGACGGCCTTTTTCATGGCATGAAATTTACGCGTATTGCCACTGGCCATTCAATGCATATAGTGTAGACAAGAACTTTCGCATGCATTGTAATTTCGCGAATCTTGGCGCTTGCCGAAACGTGTGTGCAAAGGCCTTTCGGATTGTTTCTTTCAAGTTGTTGCATATATCATCTTTATTGTGAGTCTCAAGGAAGGCTTTATCACTGTACAGCTTCATTGCACTGTTTGACCTGAGGAGCATGCTGCACATTGGTATGGATAGGTCCGAGCTATAAACACACTTCAAAACAACTTTGCGTTTATCATCTCCACAAAAAGTTTGAGATCGCACTCTTTTGATGTTTCAGAAAGGCGTTTCAAATGCCATAATCAAAACAGCTCTGTGTTTATCATCTGCCCAGAGCTCCTTGAAAGTTGTTTGGAAACCTTAATTCTATGCCAGAAGTGAGTTGATATGGTATCTGTGATCACAGATTGCAACTACAGGGTATTGTGTATGTTCTCAGTAAGTTGGTAAACATTTTTTTTTTTTTTTTTTTTTGGGGGGGGGGGGTCAGAACAAGTTGTTTTACAGTCACTCGTTTGCATTTGCAAATCTTTATTTGTATGACCATGTCAAAAGTAAAGCTGTACTGTGAATTTGACTGTAGTCTATTGAATTTTGGGCACACCATGATAGAGAGTTTGTAGGATCATGGGCCATGTCATTTGCATCCAAAATTGAATTCTCTTAAGACATATTTTTGTCTATATATGCTAGTAGTTTGAGGTTAAAAAAAAAAAAAAATCACATGTTGGTTTTAACATGGTAATCTGTTTTGGAAACATACAAACAAGAATGTTGACATTCACTAGCTTCATAAATGCAAAATGCACAAGTGTATATCTGTGGGTATCTTTGAAAGTGTTCAAAGCATTGCAAAGACAATGTACTGAGTATCCTTTTTTGGCCCATGCACAACTCTGTCCTGGGGTGGCCAAGTCCATGATGCTATTTGACGTTGGCTTTTTGCATCATGTGTACTTAAAGATGGCAGCTGGAGTGACAGCCCTTTTCACGCTTCAGTCCAACTCCCAACATCCATTATTCAAAGGGTGTCTGTGAATGCTTTACGGTGCTCGTCACTGAATCTATGCAGGCTGTAAATTAGCTCTTGCCCCGCCACTGGCTGACTGAGGGGTAATGCGAGAACCGAAAATGTCACCAACACTTAGACGTGCTGCATCCCATGATTGTAAATGCAGGGAAGATGCTATGTTGCATTTCACAGTCAGGAATTGTTGAAATGCTCAGTGTGATATGAGTCAGTGAAAAGAAAAGCCATCAATGAGCTTTCGGTGTACTGGTGATCTAATTGTCCTTCCAGTTTTGATTCTTGGATCTCGTCTATACTCCTGGGCAATTCCATGGGAATGTGGACATGGCACTAAAATTTCAAGTTTATTATATTGCAAAAGAATTACTCATTATGTATTACCCATATATTGAAGTTGAAGAAACTCAAAGAATTATATCAATCGGTCAAATATTTCCTGAGAAACAGCTACAAATGTTCAAGACAATTTTTCAGTCATCCAAACTGCTAAAATGCATGCTTAACTTGATATACATTTTTTTTTAAAGAAAAATCCTGCTAGCACTTCAGTTAAATCATTTTAAAGAAGCAAATTGGTTCTACTTCAGTCTCCCATGAGAAAATTTCTATGCCACCTTCAAAAAATTTTTATCACCACCTGAAAGTTCAGCCCTTGAGCCATGTAACGCGAGTTACCGAAACAAAAAATATTTTTCATTCTGAAGGAAGCAGTGGAGGTAATTTGTTGGGAATCATAATTTTCTAAATTCATCACACCCTGATACTGTACACAGGATGTTGACTTGAATAAACACTGTCATCACATTAAAAAATGTCAATGAAAAGTGTAACGCGAGTTACCATGTAACGCGAGTTACCGGTATGTAACGCGAGTTACCGACTATAAACACAAGTTTTCACCAACGTAAGCAAATTTTAACACTTAATTGAGCTATATCATGGTGAAAACAATCAAATCTAGTGTTATACATACTATGCTGGACTGAAACAAAGGAGAGTAGCCTAATAAACTGTGATTGTGTAATACTAGCATCAAGGCCACTGATCACATGCCACATTGAGGAGTCTAGCCAGGCTTACTGCATGTGTACATAGTCTGTACATGTACATCCAGCAGTGAACGAGGTTAACCTAAAATTTATCTTCTGAAATTCCTGCATTAGTATTACAGAATTTTTATTACAGTAGACCTATAAAGCAGCAAGTGTTGGTTCTAATACTTATTCGGTGGTCTAGTGAAAATGACGCCTGTCCGGAGATCAGGAGGTTGTGGGTTCGAATCCGGCCTGCTCAAGTACCCATGTGTGCCCATGATTTTTTATCATGGCTACTAATAAAACACTGATCAATTCAGTTTTTTTTATGTTGATGTAGGGCAATTTGTCAATTAGTTGCAATAATAACATCTCAACGAAAGAATTTCATGAATTTGAATAATTATGCAGTACCCGCTGCATGATATAAGGATTAGAACCAACACTTCTAGTCGGGCGGAAGTTCGGTGGTCTAGTTGCGAGATGATGCCCGTCCGGAGATCAGGAGGTCTTAGTTCGAATACTGCTCGAGTATGCACGCCCATGACTTTTTTAATCATGGCTACTACAAAAACACTGATCAATTGAGTGCTTATTTAAGTTGATGTAGGGTAATAAGCCAGTTCGTAATTACACTGTAGTTCATGTACACATTGGTACAAATGACCTTTCTTTTCTCTCAGTTAGTTCGGCACTTCACTCTTTTTCAAAGTGGCATAATGCATAAAACTTGCCTGACATAACAATTTATGGAATTCATGTTCAAAAAAAGAATGAACTTTCATTTCGATCAGGGGATCAGAATACTCCCATCAGTTTATAATTTAGCAAGCATCCATTTCATTGTTTTGTATTGAATGCAGTAACAGCTTATTTCCTTTTATATTGCAAAATACCATTCTTGCTGTCAGGTGGATGTGCTGGCAAGCATCATTTAGATAAGGCTCACATGAATAATCATCACATCACAGATGCTTATATCAGTGAATTTACAAACCAAAATGCCTGTTGGGACAAATGAACTTTTTCTGCTCATGCGCAAAGTGGAATTACGAACTGGTCTATTTGTCAGTTAGTTGCAAAGAAATTAGAGTTTTCAAAAAGACAGGATTTTAATTTTTGAAAGATTGTAGGCTTTTTTGTAAACTTGTCAATAGGGTTTGATACTTTTATGTTTTGTTTTTAAAAGAATTTCAACATATTTCATTTTTACACTCTGAAAATTACGTACTTATACACCTAAATCATCTGGGTGTATATTGAAACATATTCAGGGTCTCTTTGAGGAGTGAAGCTCTTTTTAGTCTTAAAAACATTCTTCTCTATCAATTGGGTTGATTAGTAAAATACTTGTTTAACATTTATTCATTTTACTATGTACTAAGCATCTCTCAAAATATTCAACACAAGATTCAGTGCCATCAGAACAGTTGTATGTCATCAATTTGTGTCACCCTGTGTTAGTGGACATAATGTAACGCGAGTTACCGTAACGCGAGTTACCGATAAAAAGGCTCCCTACATTTTACCAGGTCATTGTTACTCAACTTTGATAGTGTTAATTCATGAGTCCTAACCCACTATCAATTCAAGGTAGGAAAACTTTTATCAGGATTGTCTAGTATGAGGAGACTTTCCAAAAAGAGGCCTTTATAGAATTGACCATGTCCTTTTTGTGTAACGCGAGTTACCAAAATTAAATGATTCAAGAATCCCAACATGTTTGTCCTTTATTTTTCTTTTTGGATTCATTTAGTTGGTGTATGTCTACTTAACCAATGATGAAAAAAGTAACTTGTGGATCCTTCCAATTACAAAGATATTGGCACATTATCCCATAAATGTACCCATTATTTGTAACGCGAGTTACCGTGGAATTGCCCTCCTGCAAATATTAGCATTTGCATTACTGACTTTCAACTATTTGTTCCTGTTTCACAAGAGGCTAATGTACTCATTCACTTGAAGTGAGGGGTAATGACAAATGTCTGCATGTGGAGTGAGTAGTTCTTCAGAGGAAATTTGATTAATCGGAATCTGGAATCGGGAGACTGCAGCATTCAGTCTCACCTCCCTGGTTTCAGCAACTCGGCACTGCAAACAAAGAGACGTGGGATAAAGGGGCATATTACACAAGAGACTGGATGCAAGTTTGAACTCGTTTCTGTTTCCTGGGAATGCTTCCCTATGGTTGACGTAGCATAACCTGTGTGCACACAGGAACTGCCTATTTAGGAAGCAGTGATGGTGGTTACCCAAATGAAAGAAGACAATCGCTGCTATTGACAAGCTGCACTAGGGGCCCCCATGTGTGATGCTAGGCATCTGTTCTCACTGCATAAGTGGGAAAGAGAGGCTGAAAGCTTCAGACACATGGGACAAGGTCTCCATCTTTATTTTTGAAGCACATTCTAACATTATGGGACAGATGAATTCAGGTAGTAGGTTGTTTACTCTGTACGCAATGATATTCAAATAATTATTCACTTGGAATATCTGACTAGTCTCGTCTTTTTCCTATTGTTAAGAGGGCAGTTAGTAACCTGTAGCTTGTGAGGTCACACTCAGTCAAGCTACAGGGCAGTGCTCTACAATGCGCTTCCCTGACCAGCCGTCCATACCAGGGCCATCAGGATATCCCATGATTCATCAGAATTGGAGATGTCTCTGTGGGAAGGGACAGTCAACCCATTATGCATGGGCTGGCAGGCAAATGTGCTTAGATTTACAGGTAGTTGCTCAGACCATACATCATAATACTATGCAGCTCAGCCTCATAAAGCAGGATGATAAATCTTTATGGGTGAAGTAGACAGGGATAACAAAGTAGGACAACCAGGGGGTCATTTCATGAAGCATTTTGGTCGGATATTTTTCTGATAAACCGTTGTAAGCTACTGAAATCTGTGCATCTGATTGGCTGAGAGCAAATTTGACAAATTTGTCAGATAAAACGCTTCATGAAATGCCACCCCCCCCCCCAAATATGTCTTCTACTGCCCCAAATCCCCCACCACTCCAAAAGTTAATTGATATGCGCAAAAATTACATATTGTACATGTATGTTTTACTGTTTTTTAATAGTCATTCTGTAAGATGATGAAGCCTGATTCTTTTCCCTCTCATCCCAGGTACAATGGAGTGCTCCCGGCTGGTAATCGTGGTAGGAGGCGGAGCACGTTTGGTCTGTTCAAGCGAGACACAGCCAATGGCGTGAAGCCTGACAAGCAGTATGAGATCAATGCTGCTAAGCAGGGGGAGGTAAATAGAAACACACCTTCACTGATTGGTAGATGTAGATGGAAAGTTTAATTCATGAGAAATGAGTTATTCTAATTTTGTATTTTGCCTTTGTCTTCTGTATCTAGCATTCCTGGGCCAGGTTTAAAGTTGTTGTTGTTGTTTTAAAGAAAGAAGAGAGAGAGAAAAAAAAAGTTTTAAGGTTACTAAAGGTCACTACTCTCATTGTAGGAACTAGGGCTGCAGACCATAAACTCTGTTTTTGCTATACTGATATAAAAACTTTGGTATCTGCGAATACATTGTTCCTAATTTTTTAATCTATCTTTTATTCATTAAAGAGTAGCTACATAGCTGAAGTTCTCAATTAACAAAGCAAAATATAGAGTATTTCATCTGTATACCTTCCATCAAGCAGGCCTCTTGTGAGTGCTCATTTGATTTTAAATGGAATAATTTTGGCACAGGTCTTGATTTTGGAGTTCTTCAGAAGCACTGTTTTCCTACACATGCCAGACATTAGGGAGCAAAGCAGAGATACCATTGATAGATTCAGCTGCATTTGTTTATTGTTTCGTGATCAACAATGAAATTACATGGCACGGAATAGGATCATCAACTCAGTGTAAGTCAGTCTAATAAAGCTCAGCCAGTTGTCATTGTTACATGGACGTCAATTTCATTAGAGGGGATATATTCCAAAGAGGGCTAATTAGTTTATCTGCTGATTTATTAGGGGAGAATGTCTTCTGGACAAGATTACTCATGTAACTGCGCAGACGGATATTAAGGTAGCAGGCAGGTTCGTCATCCCTCTGACGTTTGCATTAAACGCTGATGTCAGAGTTGGGATATGTCATAATGTGTGAATGAAGACTTGGGTAAAACTGTGACAGACAATTAATGCAATTTGGCATCAGCTGTTAGTTTGAGGCACAGTTCATCATGTGGTACTGATCAGTGCAATCTGCTGCTTCTAGAAAGAATTTAAACACAGGTTTCGTATGAAATGAACATGTTGCAAAAGGACATTTGAAGGCACTTTTACATGTGTGACAGTGCATCACTTGTAACGATATGAGTCAGGTACATACGGGAAAATGCATCATGTTCACAGCATAAATTTAGCCATTATTCTGAGGGAGATTATTTTGTGTTATAGAATTCCATGAAGGATGTAACTAAGCAGTAAGTTTGGAGTAGTGAGTACAACAAGGGCATATCAATAAATGCTGTAGTGTCTCAGCATGTTGTGAAAGGTAATGATGGAGCACAATCACAAGTGATAGTGTTTTGCCTGCAGGGTTTGAATGGTTTGACCTGATTATGCTGCACTTCCCTGGCATAACACCAAGGAAGACTTGATACAATATATTTATATGATGCACGATATGTAGAGGCATATATTTCTCATGATATGACATATATGTACAGTGTATGTGATGATAATATAGTGAATGGAAAAATAGATTTGTGTTCCATATGTTGTGGCCACAGTACCGGTATTGTCACTCCCATTTATGTGCATCATCTCTCCTGTCTTTAACCTTTTGTCTTTATGTAGTAAATATTTTTGTTGCTTTATCGTGTGTATGTGATTCTTTGTAGGTAAGGAGTAGTAAACAAGAGTCACCTGTAATCAAGAAGGTAAACAGACTGTCACTACGAATGTGAAAGCTATTTTCATGACTAACAGATCCTAACTTGCTGTGTACTGCTAGGAGTAAAGTATGGCGTCAAAAGAGTCAAAAAGTAATATTTATGTACACACTGCCTTGTGTAAGGAGCACTGCCAGGTTGTAGTATTGTATACAGTGTATATTATGCACAAAGTCTCTCTACCATGGTCTTTGAAAAGAAGTTGTGTGATGCCATTCGCTTCGGTCACTAAATGCAATGCATTCTAACCAGCATGAATCATGAATTACTGATATACATTGTAATAGCATGGCATTTCTTTGATTTGTCTTATCTGTGGTAATTTATTTTGGCATAGTTGACTAGTTCTTAGAGGATATCTCAGCGAGTATCCCTTCATCATTGATGATGTGCTTTCTCTTTGACAATAGATCAGATGTACTGAAATGCTTGTCATATCCAGTCAGCCTTCATGCAGTGCAAGATAGCAATGAATGTTTAACGAGCTGCTCATCAAGACTTGACGTCATTGCATTCATATCATGAAACATCTAATGTAATGACTGTTTTGTTTGACATGGGAGGAATTATTTTGCATCAAGCTAGGAAGATATGAATGTCTGATTAGGTCTTATTCAGCCACATTCACTAAGTTCTCTAGGGAGTGTTTTGTGTTAGTTCAGAGATGCAGTAATCATCTGTCATTCTGTCACAGCTGATTATGACATAGCTGCTACCGCCACCATCTCACTGACCTGTTGAGCCCCATAGTAACAATGCTTACAACCTGCCACTTTGCAGCCTTAGCAAGGCTTGTGGTGTTAGAGCAGTGTTGTTTTTTTTTCTTAGGTGGAGTTGTATAAGTAGGTTCTTAAAGGTTGACTGTAAGTTCTCATGTACTTTGAATTATTGGATTGTAAGTTTAAGATTATAAACATACATTTATATGGGACTATCATCTACTAAAAAAAAAAAAAAAAATCTTCCTAGTTAGACTCATGCATGTGTACATGTCTGCATTAACAATTAAGAATAATTATGTGTATGTATGTATTCATTCTGTAAAGAAAATTAGAACATTTTGGTCTCAAATTTGGCTGCCCTCTGGGCAATTACCCCAGACCCTTTCCCTGACCCTAACCGTAATCCTAAATCCTAAACTTAAACCTAACCCTAGCCCAAAGTCTAACCCTAAACCTAATCTTTACCCTAAACTTATTACTAACTAGTATTTAGCTGGGGGGGGGGGGGGGGGTGGTGATTGCCCTGATACGGGCTACATTCATGTTATTTCAGTATTTTTAACTAGTGTGAAATAAAACCATATTTTTGTCTCGTTTCCCCAAATAGAATGAGGCTTTGGTATCACCTCACAAATTGAAACCTCTTAGAATCCAACCTGCTCTATTCCATGCATGTAAGCTGGAGCAATGGGATGTCATTATAAGAGGTTCATGTGAGGTGTCATAGGCATGTGACTAGATCATGAACCTTGAGTTGTGCATGGTTGATTTATGCGTATGTAGGCTAATTTAATTACTTGGCTGTGTTTAGCATCTTTTCCCAGCACTATTTTATTTATTATTCTGTGTGTGTAAGTGTGTGTGTGTGTGTGGAGGGGGCTGGAGGGAGCGATTGCAAATCATTTGATAAGTGGACCAAAGTAAACTAAAAGTGTTACAAAATGGGACTTCATTTCAGAAGAAAGAAGCTAACTAATTTGTTGTCATATGTTGCGCAGTGGCTCAACAGAAAAAAAAAAATGTGTGTGTTATGAGGGAGGTATTACACATGTGTGTGATGCACATACCTCCTTGGTGTAACTGAGTATTTCAACCATTGTGACAACTGACACATTGAATATTTACTATGTATTAAGAATTTCTACAATGACTGCCTTCATTTTTCTCTTTCCAGGAAGTTGGTAATAAGAAGATGACGTGGGAATCCGTAGTGTTTGCCTCATGATGCTAATTCTTTTTACTTTTTATCATACCTGATTCTCTTCAGGAATCCTGCCACTACTCGTAGGCAGATATGAACACTATATGGCAATTGTTTGTTTGGACGTTCTTTTGTACAATTATGATCATAGTACTGCTGCCCGAAAATTCCAAGAATTTTGTTTCAGTTTTGTGGTGTGTATTCATGGACATGTGATGGGTCTTCTCTTTAACACAGGCCCTCAAAACGAGTAATAGCAAGCACACGATAGCATACACGCTGTCCAGGCATCAAACGGTGGTGGTAGAATACTCCAGTGATGCAACAACAGACATGTTTCAGGTGAGACGTTTGTAGTCTGCACACTTCTGCTTCATATTGAAACAGCGTTGAGTAATCATCATGTGTGGAAAGTGCTGTTCAAGATTTATTTTTGGACTTTGTTGGAAACAAAGCAATGATCTAGTGCTGATTATTCGTCTGCAATATGAAGGGCATTTCCAAACAACAGATGACAACGTTAATCATAAGTGTTCATTGCTTTCATGTGGAGTGATATCCAATACTATTGTTATTATTATTTTTTTTTTTTTTGCAGTGATATGGTGCCACTTGATTTCAGCATGCTAAAATTCTACTTTTTAATGCTGCAATTACACTTTATTCTCCATACCTTGGAGGTTACTCAATGCGTAAACTTAATAAAACTAAGCATATACGAAATGCATTACTTCACAATGATATTGTAGGGAAAGAGTTTGGCCATGAGGTCAAAGGAAAAGTGAATATCATGCTAAAATCCCCGAATACCTGCTCTCAAACAATTTAGGCATTCATTTTGATGAAGCCTAGTTCAAGGAAAGTAAACACTCAACACATGTGTGACAAACATATTTTGATTTTATGCCAGTTATGTGAATCCATCGTCTCACAATGAAAAGACGTAGTATAGACCTGTTTGGAGATTAATGCATTATGGCAGAGGCATACCAGTCGCTCTATTTCTAGTTATTATTTGTGTTAATTGAACTGTATAACAATTTACTTTTGACCATCAACATTCACTGGCCTGGATTCTTTGTGAGTCAATTGGTATTTGTCTGTTGAAGTAGCTAAATAGAAATGCTCCATTTCCACAAATGCTATATATATTTATATTGTTACTCTCTCCACAGATTGGCAGATCAACAGAACCCGTCATCGACTTTGTTGTCATGGATACGGTGCCGGGTGCCAAGACGCAGAAGGATTGTGTTGTCTCAGAAAGCACAATATCACGCTTTGCGTGTCGCATCATTGTTGAGCGGAGTCCCCCACACACGTCAAGGATCTATGCAGCAGGCTTCAACTCAACAAATAACATATTTCTTGGGGTAAGGCTGGAATTCACCCTAATTTTCTGTACAATTATGTTTGCAAATGTACCGTTATGCAAGCTATGAAAATGCATGGCAACAAAATTGTCCAGAGTTTACATTCAATTTCTCTTTTCCCATGGCATTTCATGTGAGGTTACAGATTATGAAGCTGACAATACCTGAAGTCATGGTCAAACAGTCACACTGTCATTAATGATAGGCAAATTAGTTTCTTGTTGTGAGCTACATTTGCACTGTGCTGATCATTGATGATATGACTTGTAGATAGCTGTATTTAAACGATGAGCTATGCTGGACAATAATATCCATAAATGCAGCATGTATACCAGCATCTTTCACCCTTTTCTCTTGAGTTCACAGGTGGTCACAATTGCACGGAAGTTTTTATATATTTTTTATCTGTCCAACGATGCAGAATCCTGTTTTTTCTCTCTCTCTTTCTCATTTGATATGCTATTATTATTTGTATGGAAACAGCTAAAGCTTATCATCAGAAAATTTTAAAACAAAAAGTCTATATTCAGAACTCCCAATTTGATTTTAGAAAACTAAAAAGAAAATCAATTTTTGAAAAATGCTTTTATCCTCGTTATAGCCCAGACATAGTGTTGGACCAGTATTTTCTACCAATATATAATCAAGATACCAAAATCTGCTGCTGTTATTTTTAAGTTGTCCCTGCATTATCACAAAAATATAATATGGATTGACCATTAGGGGGATACAACATTTATTGGCTGAACTAGATTAGACTCTGACAATACGATTCTATAGTGAGGGCAATTAATGTCTTACCTCCTGAAAGAAGCCAGTCCCTGTTATTAACAAAATCAGACATCTACAGCAAACTTATATTGACAATTAATGTACATGTACAAGTAATCTAATCTTAAAATGCATTTGAAAGAGGGAAAACAGAAACATTAGGGCAACTTGTTATTACTGGATGCACGGCTATCGTCGATGTGTGAACACTTGCCAATTGTGCAAACACTTGTCAAGTACAGTGGACAAACTCCTTTGCTTTAAGTGCACAGTAGCAGGTTGACAATGTCTATCCAACTTCCCCGGATGTCGGCTCAATCTTATTGCCTGCTGTTTTATACGCATTTTCCCACTGACTTTTCTGAGGGGGCAAGAACAAAATTATTGACCGGTCGATTATGATGGTGGTCAAAACTTCAGCAGTAAGGAAATAAAATTGTCCTGCTCAGATGTCTGATATGGTTAATGATATTGCATATCAAGTCATCTTTGGGATGTGTAGAGCAGCAAGAAGTGTCTGCAGAATCTCACAGATATTATTGGTAGGACTGGTTTATTTATCTATTTACTTAAATTTAATTGAGATCTTGCAATGCATAGTGCTAAGGTCTTAAAACCTCTCAGCATGTCTAAAGGTCTGCAGACAACATCAGCAGCAAACCCAAAGCATGTTGAATGCTGAGAATTTGTGAAGTTTGATGCACTTATGGTTCTTTCAGTCATTACATAGCCAGTGAGAAGCTGCTAAATCATCAGGTAGTTTATAAAGTGCATGTCTTGAAGGATTTAAGCAAATGGTAAGCATTTAGCTCATAAATCCTGTAAATTTGTTTCTATCTCCCCTTAACAAGCCTCCCACACACCTTCATAATGTGGTAAATTTCAACATTCATTGGGATTTAAAGAGAATTGTAATGCTTCATAATTTTCAGAATGGGGTAGACTATTTCTGTGTAGCATTACATGTTTGATGGTCATTATGGGCTTAATATGGAGACTATGTGGTTCCATTCAATCTTATCCAACTGATGGGCCAGGAGTCTGTTAACTGTGGCCATTATTGTAAATTGGGGTGTTTATACCTGAGCTATATTTGTAGCGGCATTCTAGTATGGCTTGACAAGGGAAGATAGAGAGAGCAAGAGATAGATAGAGTCAGAGGAACGTGGGACTGTAATGGGTTGCACATCAAACACTGACAAGCCACATGCATCGCATTAGGCACACATTAATGCCCAGGGAGAATGCAGTGACGCGTTCTGGAGTGTGTAATTCAATTCCAGCACTCGCCACAGAATGCCGGTCCATGCCAAGTAGTGGATGTGATTCCTGTCATGCAGTGACATTATGCCTCGTTTTTCATTCGTCACAAATCATTTCACATTTTTTTTTCCATGTCAGTATGACAGGAGCTTTTGGATAATATCTACTCTACTAAATTTTCATTTTGCATAATTGTGCAAAGATGCTGGGATGTTTTGCATATAGAACCTGTGAATATTTCTCACATTTTGTCTTGATGTTTGATTATAGCGTAAACTCATGTAGTTATAACTGCCTGCTCTACAAAGTGGCATTACAACATCAAGCATTTCTAACTGTTCCTTTCATTGTCTGTTCTCTGTGAGACTATTATGTAATTCTTAAACTTGAACTGATTCTCTGATGTGAACGCACCTGTGTGTTCATTCGTGGGAATGCACGATTTCATGTCCAATGTCATGCTCTGTGTGAATTTCCAAGCCATGAACTGCCCCCAAGTTCAACCACACATTTGCAAATGCTCATGCACCATATACTCCACCTCTGCCCCCCCCCCCCCCCCTCCAAAGAAAACAGTATTTTTCAATGTACAATGGATGTTCATGCAGTGAAGCATTCAATGTGCTAGTGTACCAGGAGCAAGCAGAGCAGAAATTAAGCATAAGTTTTTCTCTACAAGCCTTCATGCACCAAGTGTTAGATCTCTGCTGGTTATGACCATCACCTTCATGGTGGGGCCTCTCTAACTTTTTTTTTTCTTTCCCACATCATGGCAGCACCTGTTTAAGGGATGTGAATAAAAGTTCATTGAACTTACTATGGACAAAGTATTTTTCTCTTTCTCACGCCAAATCTAATCCTGGTTGGATGACCGTTATTAACTCCCACCGTTCCCACCAAGAGATGATTGACATGATCAATTGACTTTAATTGTTCCCACTTGAGCTAATTAACTCAAATGTCCCCTTGCATATATCAGTTGGTATGAATCGGCCTACATTGTCATGTACTGTGGGAAGTAAGTTTCAAAAGACACTGTAACAATCTATTAGATTGTCCTTTATGTGCAATGATGATTTAAAAAAAACAAACAAACAAACTTGATAGCCCTCCGATACTGTAAAACGAGGACTGTTCACTTGCATTTTAATTTCATGAATTTCGCAAGAGCCAAGATACGCGAAATTAAAATGCTTGTGAAAGTTCTTGTCCATACTATATGCATTGAATGTTGGCAACTCACGAAAAGTTCATGCTGCAAAAAAGGCCGTCGACTCCAATTTGCGAAAATTTCATGCCGCAAAAATATTGTATTTTACTGTATATACAATGTAGTATGGTGTATGTGTAGGGTGTTTACTATACTGAAACTACATGTAGCATCGTTAATTCAGTGCTAGAGGTAAGCTTATCTTTTCTAAACAAGGTTAAAACCACCCAAAATATCCTTATGAAACTACAGTATGGTGAAATTTTCTAATATTCATTTAATTGCTGTTATATAGGTATCATTTGTGTAATAGCTTGAAGGATCTTGAATAAGAAGAAAAAGAAAATGCTCCCGTGTTACAGCTGAATAGGAAAACGTGATGGAAACATGATCACATTCAATGCTCTATCGCAAAATACAGCCTGTCAGAGACTGTGAATATTCTTGGGGCAACTTGCAGATTCTTCATCAATATAAAAAAACATAGAAATTCATGAACTGTTACATAATCAGTCTAAAATTTGGAAGTGAATTTAGACACCTGCGATTTCAATACTGTGTGTCATGTCTAGGTAAAACGAAGAATTTCAGAGGGATAGGAGCAGGTTACTCCTATTTAAACGTGAAGTACATCTGTGCTTGGTGACAATTGGAAACAGGAGAATTATTCCAAATATGGTCAAAATCATTAATCAATGGTAAGGCAAACCTTACATACACTGTGAATGAAACTCAAGAAGTTGTACAGAGCTATATGTGCAAGTAAAGCTTGCAGCGTGATATATGGATATCTTTAATGACTAATAATGATGATTAAGACCTCTTTTCAGGTTATGAAAGTGTGATTAAAGCTATATTATTACCCTATTGCATTATCAACAAGGCTGTGATTGTTCATAAAGCCTCACTTTCACATAAAATATTGGTAATGTGTGTGACTATGCATGAAAGGGATATTTTGTCATTCTATTAGAAATTGTTGGAAAAAAAAAACCCGAAGAAAATAAATCTTATAGTGTGAAACTGTAAGTGTGCCTCAAATGCAAGCATTCAGTTTTGAACATGAAGAGATCTTATGCTGTTTATGGATGATATCATGTGAAGGCTATTTCAAATAATGACTTCATTCACAATAATGATGACAAATTTGAAGTTATTTCTTAAGGTGTGGTTGCATTTTAATTTGATATACTTTAAAACTGGAAATTTTTGTGTGCCTGGAATGAAACTTTCACAAATTTTGTTAGTAGCAAAGATTTGTGAAAGTGAAATGCATGTGAAAAGTTTTTGTTTGCATAAAGTATTAAAGGGATGGTATAGTTTTGGTTGAGACCTAATTTAACATTTCTAACATTTTTTTTTTTTTTTTTGGTGAGATAATGAGAAACTTCGTATGAAATATGAAAGAGCATGTAATTCCATGAGGAATTCAACGTTTATTTGATGAAATTGGTTTTGAAATGGCTGAGATATCCAAAACAGAGCGATTCTAGAAAGTGTGGGACCCACACTTGTTTTTACAGTCATTCCAAACCCGATTTTCATCAAATAAACTTTGAATTCCTCTTAAAATGGTATGCTCTGTACTATTTCATAAGTGTTTTCTTGGTATCTTGCAAAAAATTAAAAGCCCAATTCTCATCTCCACCAATACTGCACCATCCCTTTAAATGTCAGCCACCTTATTGTGAAAATTTCATGCCACAATTGTTTCTGGGTTTACAGTATACTATTGACAACACTTGAGTATGATGTCACTATGATGTCACTGGACTCTTTCGTAGAGTGGTGTGACTGTAATTATCTCAAACTTAATGAAAAGAAAACAAAGGAAATTGTGTTTGATCACAGAAAAAGACAGAATGATGTTCCAAGACCAGTTGTCATCCATGACTCGGTTATTGAAATTGTTTCAAAATATCAATATCTTGGTGTAATGATTGATCAGTCGTTAAACTGGGAAGAGCAGAGCAAACAAGCACTGGCAAAAGGCCATGCAAGGCTTCACTTTTTGAGGAAACTAAAATCCTTTCATGTTGACAAACCCATTCTCAAACTCTTCTACACAGCTGTTGTCGAGAGCACCATTCTATATGGTTGCCTCTCCTGGTATTGCAGTCTAAGGAAAAGAGACCAAATGAAAATTCAAAGGTTATTGAATCAGGCAGGTAAAATAGTCGGAGAAAATTTCAGCCTAGATGACATGTGCACTGTCTGTATTCTTAGGAAGGTAGAGAATATCATGAAGGACCCCCATCACCCTCTTCATCAATGTTTCTGTTGGTTAAGATCTGGCAAGAGACTGCAATCTGCAAAATGCAAGACAAACCGATATCTGAATTCTTTCATTCCATTTGCAATTAGACTTTTCAATAGTACTCGTTAACCCATTAGTAGTTGAATTATCTGAGCTCGCCCGTACCCGAGGCCGACCGCCCAAGTTCTGATAATTTTGTGTTTAATTGTTTTCATTGTTTCTCACACAGATTCTCAACAGTATCTGTCAACTCATTAGTAGTTGAATTATTAGAGGAAGCCATGGGGTTGCTCCCTGGGCCATCTGAGGCCGCCCGCTTTTTGATGATTTTGTGTTTAACCGTTTCCATTGTTTCTACGTGGAATATGTGATTGAGTAATTTTAGGAAGGTTATGGGTCAGCAGGGATGTGTCGAAATTGTTTTTGTGATGAGTAAGTTGTTTGGTAGAATTATGGGCTTTTAAATGGATGTAATGTGATAGGGGTAAATGTACGGTGATTTTTGTATGTATGGGTTGGAAAGTTGTTGGGAGGAGGGGGGCATTGTAAAACAATAAAGCAGTTCTGAAGATGTTATGTTATTCCCATTATTATCATCATCACCCTCAACTTTTTTTTTTCCTTTTCTTATTTAGTCATTGACACAGACTGGTCATTATCATCATCACTTCATCTTGGGATTTTACAGTTTTGGATTTATGAAGCCATAGCTAATGATATTTGATATATCGTCTGGTGAGAATGACAAGGGCGTTAAGTTGCCACTAAACCCGTAGTGTTTAGGGCAACTTAACGCCCTTCTCATTCTCAACCGACGATATGTTATTTATGAACTGTTATATATGCTTCCTTTCCTTTCTTATTCTTTTTCTTTCTTTCTTTTCTCTACCGCTGATCCTCCCTCTCTTTATATTTTTTTCCCGGCAAGTTGATGTACAACTACAATGATTATATTTTTTAACATTATTATATTTCAGAATTTGGGAAATGACTGTGCAATATTGGTGGATTTAGAAAGAAATTTATATGATATGATGATATAATCACTGATATTGTTTCTGTATGTTTTGATTTGTTTGCTGTGTTGTATTTTAGGGTGAGTTGGTTTGGGTTCCAGTCTATTATGGGCTGACGGGGGGGGGGGGGGGGGGGGGGGGGGGGGGGGGGGGGGCTGATATTGGGACGTAACAACAGGCTTTTGAAGTTTTTAGCATCATGCCAATGGAGTCCGTTTTTATGCAACGTTTTTATACGATTGTTCTTTTCAGTTTGATTTTGCATACATGTCCGGTTATTTATTTATTTGTCAAGTGCTATTCCGTGTTGTTCTTTTTTTTATGTATATATTGTATTTGTTATGCTTTCTCATTTATATGTGAAAATCCCGTGATGAGTTTCCTGTAATACTTTTTATTGGACGAATAAAGATGAATTGAATTGAATTGAATGATATTACCAGCAGATTTAAAGGACAAGTTCACCTTAATGTACATGTGCATTGAGTGAATGCAACAATATTAGTAGAACACATCAGTGAAAGTTTTAGAGAAAATCGGACAATCCGTTCAAAAGTTATGAATTCTTGAGGTTTCCGTGCTGCTAATGATAGATGAGTAGGCTACTGCAGTTTGCGACATCACATGCATAGAACAATATGAAGGAAATATGAACTTGTCCTTTAATTGACAAAGAGTGCCTTCCTTTTAGTACCTAATGCTACTCTCAGTTGCATAATATAGGTATCAAAACAACATGAATGAAGGAATAGAAAGGGTACAGTATTTTTCTTCAGATTGTGTGCTTGTTTATTATGCCTATATATGGTATTTTGGTCAGTATGATACATAAGCGTGTTTAAAGGACAAGTTCAAAGGGCAAGGGGAATAATCTTACCCTTAACATAAGTCAGCAGTGAGTCGAGGGAATGTCATTTTTTCAAAAAATGAAATTTTGTCAAATTCTCTTTATATTTTCCTTATAAATATCGTTCTACGCATGTGATGTTGATATATATGCTGTAGTAGTCTTCTCATTCAGCAGTGACTGCGTAAAAACTTTAAAAATTCATAACTTTTGAATAGATTGTCCGATTTTCTTCGAACTCTCACTGATGTGTTCTACTAATATTGCTGCATTCACTCAATCCTTATGTATATGAAGGTGAACTTGTCCTTTAACTAATACCAGGTGTACCAATTAACCCTTTTTGTGCCAGGGATTTTTGACTAAAGGATTATTTCTGTATCAATCAACACTCAAAGCACAACCAACCAAAGTATTGTCCTCAATATTACCCTGTGTGTGTGATTGAGTAGTTTAGTGTATTTTGAGGTTTGTTCATTTTTGGGCGTTTTTGTTTGTTTGTTTGTTTGGTGGGTTTTTTTTTTCATCGTATTGGGTAGGCCTACACACTGTGTACTCCAGTGTGACAGGCTTTGAGAGGTGTATAAAGGATTATTCATGCCTGACAATCGAAAACAAAGCAAAGGTATGCCACAGAAAAGTGTGACTGTGTCACCAGTACTGTAACTCAGGCAAGTAAAATACCTCACTTATTCATGTTAGGCAAACATGGAAGTGTTACAGTGTAACATCCATGTTGACACTGAACGTTAATTGCCTCACTCCCCCTGCCAAATACTTTTTGTTTGTTGTTTTTTTCCCCTTTACGGAGAACAGACTAAGAACAGCTAATACAACATCATAAATTCATGCGCTCCAATTCCAGCTACACATAGATAGGAATCTAGTCTATCCAGCAGACTCGGCAAACTATTGATAGTAGTCATATTGCAGTGAATATTTCATGTACTCCCATGTGTAATTGTCATGTATTGGAGACAATGGTGAAAAGAGTTTTACAGAGAAATCCTGCTGAAGCGTATCAAAATTCTGTTGGTGTATGAATTATGAGGCATGACGAGTGATGAAAAAAGTGTGGCTCTAGCAGAAGCAAATCGAAGACAGTTTGTGTTTTGATACTAGGGCTGAAGCTTAGGGCTGTGATGGTATAGGAAAGGATGAAATGCGACTGAGTATGTGTGTACGTGTTGAAATGTGGGTCTCCTTCATGAGTGAAAATGAAGTGTTGATGTACAAATGTCTCGTGGGGAAACCTTTTCCACAATGTGTCTTCATCCAGTAAATGTCTACCACTGTCTGAGCACTGTCTCCCTTCTTTTAAAACCACATCCCATAGTTCTCAGAAATCCTTACATTGTAGTAGGTGAAAAGTAGATGGCTATTTGGGACTTTCTAGTATTTGCATAGGTAGTTCCTTATCTTGTTCTAGTACTTGCATAGGTAGTTCCTTATCTTGTCTAACTTAACTACTGGCATACATTAAGCCCCACCAGACCTGCAGAGGGAGATAACTACTGGCATACATTAAGCCCCACCAGACCTGCAGAGGGAGATAACTACTGGCATACATTAAGCCCCACCAGACCTGCAGAGGGAGATAACAACAAAGAACCTTATTAATAAAGCTAATCCTAACAGTAGGTGTGTGGTTGCATTTTATTCTTTTTATATTCCATATGTAACAGCCATAAGAATGGACATTTTCATGCATCTCCGTCATTTCCATTGATTGTTTGGAGTGATATACCACATTCTTTCTTTCTTTCTTTTTTTTTTTAAATCTGAATCCGGAATCATATACATCACGTTATTGTGATGTTTTAAGTGGGGCTTATGCCGTACCAAGGAACTGTGGGAGTGTGTGGGATATATTTGTGGGTAAATGCTTAAGAGGATGTTTTGATGAGTAACAGCTTGAAGTGGTTGTGGTTGCTACCAGACTCAGGAGTGGGTTAGAATAAATATTTTTTTTTTCTTTTTCCTGGTGCGTGCCAAGGTTTTAATTCCCAGATAGGGTGTGAAGGCTGTTTGCAATGTACAAATTGTTTGTGCCAGTGTTATTTTGGGGACTTTGTGAATATGCTGTCCTGGCAAAAATGAAAGGATACAGTCATTGAGCATATTTACAGAGTATGATTTAGCATTGGAAGGCAGATTAAATACTGCATACATTTTGCCATGTAGTGGATGTCATAAATTTCTGATATTTGTTTCCTGTCCAAATTTACATTTTGTACTTCATTCAATTATTTTGTGCACACATGTATAGAAGGGAAGTTACTTTACAAGGCCCTTTTGGCTTTATTCAAGTAATAGTTTTCTTCTTTTTTTTTTTTCATTTTCTCAGTTATACATGTATGATTTATTTTTGTTTACCTCTGCCAAGGGAGGAGGTTATGTTTTCATTACCGTTGGTTTGTTTGTTGGTTGGTTGTTTGTTTGTTTTTTTGCTTTTTTTTGTTTTGTTTTTTGTCCATGTGCAAAATAACTCAAAACGTTGTGAATGGATTTGGGTGAAACTTGTAGGAAAGGTTGCTTGAGAATGACACAAGAAACAGATGATTAAATTTTGGTAGTGATCCGGAAATCTTTATGGGTTTTATGAAGGATTTTCAATATTTTGACAGGTAGGGTCAATGAACTTGGGAGTTCGTGCTGCACATTTTTTAGGTTTTCATACAGTGCCATTTTGTGAAAGGGAAATGAATGCTTACGTGGGTATTACACCATCATGACCCATGAAAACAAACAAATTTTTTATAATTTTCATGAGATGTGAATCAAATTTTTGATAATTTTCATCAGATGTGAATCAAATTTCAAACATGTTGCTGTAAAAGTGGATATTTTCACGCGACTAATTTTTCGTGCTTGGCAGGGTACGAAGAGTTTTGCGTGTTTTGAATCCTGCAGAATCAAGACATCAACTGCAGGAACATATGGCAAGCAAAAATATTTGCGTGCTTTTATTTTCTGACTTGTTTCTGGTTGTGCGAAATGAGTGAAAATTTCAACACCACAAAAATTTCTACTTTTACAGTAATTAAGATGAGAGAGTCACGATGTATGAGAGAAAAACAGATAGATTTCAGTCTGTTCTTGCACTCTAAAAAGATGTCAATTGAAATAACTGCAGAGACGATGCACTGCAGAATGGTTGAAAAGTTATGCATGTCACATGACACACTCTTGTCCAATCCAGGAGAAAGCCTGTAAGTGGAAGACAGAGTCTGGGATGGACGGCTTGACCACCAATGGGGTGCTGATCATGCGGCCGAAGGGCGGCTTCCAGTCGGACGCCACGCCGGGGGTCTGGAGGGAGGTATCCGTGTGCGGTAACATCTATTCACTCAGGGAAACGAGATCATCGCCACAGAGAGGCAAATTGGTGAGTAGTGAACCTAGCCATGTAGGAAGACAGGGAATCATTTTCCTGGTATCGCATTGCAATTTGCTATACATTTTTTACACCACTGCTACACAAACTAACTTTTGTGTAGCAGTTTTATTCCATAGTAGTGTACAGGATACCATTTGAAATATTGTTCATCTACTGAAATTGCTAATCAAATATAAGTTGGAAAATTATTCCCCGGAAGAGTGTTCGGACTCTTGAAATACTGGAAGCCCTCACTTGCAAGGCATTCTGGGAGTTTGGAAATCAAATCTGATGATGTCCTTAGTGTTTTATTCATCTCGCTATATTGTTAGATCTTTAGATACAAAAATTTAGTCACAAGATGACTTGATACACACCTGTGCTGCTCTGCCAGAAATCTGAAGGAAAATTCAAAGTGCATCAATACGTAGAGCCTGAATTTGAATTTGTTTCATGTTATTCATACACTGCATTGAGATTTCAAAGATTTTTTTTCAGTTTTTTTTTTTAATGAATATTTACAAAACAGGACAAAGACTTATGGACTGAACTGAATTCAAACAAACATTTGATTGTGTTGCAGCTCTGACAAAGACTGGAATGTTGAATATAGTAGCTTTTGTCATAGGTGCAGTAACAATGTCACATTTTTTTTTTTTTTTTTTAATGAAGCATGCTGATAGCAACATTTCACAATTGAAACATTTTTTATTTCATAAAGTTACTGCAAGATTGTCATATTTGCTGTGGCATCTAATAGTCCACTTTGGTAGTTTTATTAGGTACTATTGATTTTTGTCTGGTTTAAGAGTAACATATTAGCATAATCTTATTAGCAGAACATATTAGCATAATCATTCAAAGATACTTCAAAAGTCTATGACCCACTTACTGATTAGCACATGATCAAGGTGAAGCTGGGTTATGTGGCATTGACCACTAAAAATCCCAGTTAGATAGTATGTATTGAGATAAAAAGTTCATCACAAATTGCAGAATAAATCCCAATACAGATAAGTTTTCTACTTAAGTAACATTCATATACGTTGACGTTTCAAGAATTACGTATTTTGTGTTATTGAGTGTTTGGTTCAAGGGTTTGTATGCTAGAGTGGTTACTAGTAAGTTAAAATATGATGTTTCTGAGACACTTAGATTTGTTCAACTACATCATGGGTTTGATTTGTATTCAGCTGCATGAGGAGAGTTAGTTTTTTTTTTCAGTCAGCAATCAGCTGAAACCCCCTGCTGCAAGCCTTCGTGACTGGCTTCCATGTGATGTGGTATTCTTAGCAGCGTTCTCTTCCCACTAATAGCAGAAAGGCCAGCTTTAGGTCACATCCAGTAACAGGCTTGAAGGGTTACTCCCTCGAGGGGTGTATCTGTAGAAAATTCTCTGTACTCTACTGGATTAGCTTGTGCCAAAGAAGATCACATAGGCCCTTTCACACGGGTCGAGAAATGCAATTGCAGTGCTGAAATATAATTACGATTCGAATTATTATTCGTACCCACAATTCTGCAGTTTTGAATTTCAGAGCAAGGAGGGGAGGTGTGGCTTATTTCTGACTTCCCATCAATTACCCTTGAATGATAAGTAGTGTGCACTTTGACTGCAGTGCAAGCATTTGAGAAGCACGTTTTTTTCTGCAAAAGTGGTTGAAAGGTCACTGTTAGCTCCGCCCCTCCCTCCGAAACACAGTGTGGAGGTCAATCCATACACACGGCTGTTTTGTTTCATAGTTTTGGAGAATCGTAGTTCTGGACCACCAATTGAATAATGATTCAAATCACCCTCTGCGATTCCAATTTGCATACACACGTCCAGAATTTGTCATTTGAATCATGATTCTAGTGATGCATCATTAAAATCCTGATTCAAATTATGCACTCTTGGTACGTGTTTAAACGGCCATGGTTGAATTTCTATTTCTGTAGTTTGTAGTCTTCTGCCATGGATGTGCATTATCTCTAGGTGCTGTCCAGGATGCAAACATTCCTTGCAAAATTTTCCATTTTGTTTGCACTAATATGAATAGAATAGAATGCATTTTATGAAGATGTAAGCAAAAAAAAAAAAAAAAAGAGAAAAGCTTTTGCGTATCAGTGATGCACAGTACATGTACATGTTTGTTGTCTTCTACATGATTCTGGATATTTGTAGATTTAAAGTGCACATTTTTCCTTGCATTGATTGTGATTCCTAACAGCTATTGAATAAATTGGTCCTGATAAAGGATGGGTCCCGCCTTTTATTAGGACAACTTTGTTTCTTTTTTCTGTATCTGATTTCAAAACTGATATCATTAAATGAATGTTTAATTCTTCTTTGAATTGTATTCTCTTCATTATTTTAAATTAGTGGTTTCCCATTATCTTGAAAGAAGTTAAAACCTGAATCCCCGTCTCAACAGAAACTACAATGTATACCATCCCTTTAAGGGGCAAGAGCTTATCCTCAAAGTTTAATAGCTCACCTTAGAGTTTAGGATCACCTTCTGAACGTAACTTAACTCACACACTTTTTAGAGTGTCTTCCCATGTTAACATATGAATTTATGTTTTTTTTTTAAATGTTGTGCATTCATTTTCTTCTCCCATATCATTCCACCATGACAAGTAGACAGCATTATGGGACACTGATTAATGAAACCATCCTCCGTAAGATTTATGTGTGTATATTACTATGCACATTCACGTCTCTGTTTGATCTCATAAATGTGTGGGCCTCCCGGACTGATTATTGTACGTGATCAGGATCATATTCTTGATGTGTTTTGTTGAGTTGACGGATGATTGATGAGAAATTCAAGCTATGATTGCAACGAGAATTAAAATATTATATGTATGAAAATGCAGAGAAATCTTGAGCTGCCATGATAGTGCTTGCATCAGATATGGCTGACTGCCGCATAATGAATACACCGTAAGAAAGCATTGGCAAGAATGCGCTGCAACAGTTCAGTGCTATGTCCGATGCTCACATAACCATGCTTGGTGATGTGATTTTCCCATTACCATACCCCCTTTCCTGTCCTTGCGGTGAACCTTGTAATGAGCCAATTTAGCGAGAATGCGGGTGTGAAAGTCTCCCCGACTGCAGTGCTGAGAAATCTGGTGTGGGATGCTGAGTGGATGGGTATTCTCCAGTAACGCAGGGAGGCATCGGTCCTGCACATGCTCTCTGTAAACAAGATTTTTTTTAGTACTTTTGTGCAGATCTGTTCCACCTTGGTTTTACTGGGCAATAAACTTGTGTACGAGATGATCGAGAGTTTTAAGGGATCTCTTATCGTGTAACATTTATATGCTGGTGTAGATTCAAGCATTGAAATGAATCTCACCAGTTTCCCCTTGATAATGGCTTAAAATCGATGGTTACAGTCACCTTTTGGCACGGTGTAAGGCAGTAAGCTGTAAATAGACATCTTTGCATGGTAACCACCAACAGATACGCTGTTCCACAATGCTTCTTCCTTTGGGCCTACGCCAAGATTACCAGCAATTAATTTTGAAGTCTTCCTGCCTTCAGGATTGATACCATGTAAACAATGTCCCTGGGAAATGGAGAGGTAATACTTTCTCAGAATTAGAAGTTTACTAGTAATACACCGTTACATATAACTAGTGCATTTGGAGAGGGATTATGGTGGGGAGAATAGACAACATCGAGCATTAATGACATTCATTGATATACCCTATGATGTGATATACATCCTAACTGGTATATTGTATGCTGTACACTCAAACTTCTGTAAGTGAAATGCCTCTCTTTAGGGAGATGAGCCTCCCTGCTCTCCTCCATACAGTCTGTTTCCTGCTTCGGTCCTCCACATGGTGCTAATTTACATGCAACCAGTCTGTAGCCAGGTATTCATTCTCTTCACCCAAGGACACACGCTATGGATGAGAGGTCTGTTTCAGGAATCCTGACGGGGAGACTGTGCCCCTTTCGTGTGTTTCTGCTTTGTGGTGTCTGCGGAAAGGGATCTTAATGATTAATTCATCAATTGTAAAGCAGAAAGACCTTAAATCTGTGCGTGTTGAATATCTTTAGCTCAACTTCTATTGGCAAATGATGATTTTCCTGTAATCTATATATTCTGTGTTATGCAGATGTCAGTTACACTCCAGCAGTTTGTTTGTATGAAATATTCATGATTTACAGTGCTCTACTGTTGCATGACTTCGCATGGTCTTGATAAATTTTCTTTCATGTCTGTAAAGAACCAATTTATAGTTTGGGTTGCAGAGTAAAATAAGTACCTGGGTACCATTGTATGTTATCAAACACAGCTATGTGTCATATTGTTATTTGAAGCTTACAATCCAACATACCCTCGTGGCTTTCAGTGGCCACAATGCCACAGAAAATTCCCTTACAGAGAAATTCAGTGTGTGACGGCTGCCAATAGCAACCTTTGTCCTAGCTGAAAATGACATGCATTAGAGTTTGCACCATTTGATGAAAGATTAGACAGTTTAATTCAGGCACATGAAACATTAAGAAGATTATGTTATATATTATAGACTGCCAATATGTGGCTGACAAATGAGCTGCAGTAGGTCTCTTTGGAGGAGATACAAACATTGTGCTTATATGTAGCTCCCTTTTTGGAGTGTCATAATTGCCACTAGTGTGTACTTCAATTGTGCTTGCTATGTCAGCAGAATCTTTTGTAATTTATTTATTCCCCACCACTTAAATGTAGTTCATGAATTGTGTTCAACATACGCCTAGTTTTACTGGCTCCAATTAAATTTTTTATTATGATGGCATGTGAAAAATTGTAATTATGTCACAGTGAGGCTGTTTCATCTCTTAGGCAAACACAGTGTACATTTATCAACTCTTACAATCCTGTTTAAGTTCAACTGACTACCAACTTGCTTGTAGTGATCCCCTTTCTTTAGTGGTTGCTTGATATCAACCTATAGACAACAATATATGCTCATGGTAACAATCAGCATTTACGGTACTGATTCAGTTTACATATGTTTATTAACATTTTCCTTTTTGTGTAGGTTTTTTGTTGTTCCTGGGTTTTATCTTCTAGCTCAATGACTGTATCAGAGTAAAAGAGCATTTTAAGTTCTGTGATTAATTCAGACACCATTGTTAACCCAGTATTGTAGTGGTTTAAAGAATATAGCAATTGCTACCATATCACCTTTTGCAATCTAGACAGCTTTCAAATTTACTTGGCTTCAAACCATGGAATGGATGAATGGAATTGACTGCTTAATAAACCCCTCGGATTTGTGCCAGCCATGTAGAATTCTGGCAAAGTCTTGCCAACAAAATTGGTGACTTTTTTTTTGTAATACAGGAGTCATTCCATTTAAAGGGAATCTCTCCCCTAAAATTTAAATTTGGGAGGTGTGAGAGCATGTCCTAAGAACTCTAGAGAAAATTTTATCCCATCACAAAAAATGTCCCAAACTGTGAAATATAAATTTTTGATAAATCAGCACGCACTAGTGTGCGCTGCAATAGTAGCCAATCTGAAAATAGTAGCCAAATCTGAAAATAGTAGCCGTGCGTAGACCATCGGTGTGTGCACGTTTCCTTTGTTCGCGTCCGTCTGCACACAGCTACATCGAGTACTGTCTAACGATATCGCCTCATCAAGCCATATGCATCCGCATGAGTAGAGGCTGTCGCGGCTGCCTGGTCAGTGGCCCGGCGCGCAGGTAGCACCAACCTAGCTGCGTACGTGGACATGTATTTTGCGTGCGTTTGCGTGTTTTGAGAGTATCGTAGTACACTGATCGTACTGAAAATCATCGAACTATGCAATCGACTGCAGTCGATAACGCCAGATGACTACTCTTAGATCAAGGCGCATGTAATTTTTGGCATTTTAGAGATTGCTCTATGTCTCTTCATATATATTGCTATACAAGTGTATCTCTGTATGTGAGTAACGTTGCACTCTTATGTTTCATAGGGATATTACCAGTACAATAACCTAAAATGTCAGAAAACTAAATTTCTGGGTACAGATACATTTTAGCAGTCTCCATTATATCAATGGCAAGACATTGTGCTCGAAGCATTTTTTTTTTCCTTTTCAAGAAGAGGTGAAGTTGAATGAACACAACAATGTGTCACCCAATGCAAATTTCCCATGCAGTATTCGGCAAGACTGCCATGAGGGGGAAAAAAATTGAATGTCCTGTCTTGCTTAAAGCACACAAACTTCTTGAATATTGCTAGGCTTCCCCTGCACTACACAAGTTGCCAACTTAAATCTTCAAGGTTTCCTTAATTTTGTTAGCTGTATGTTTCTGTAATATTGTGCTCTCTGTATTTCTGTAATATCAAACACTCTGTGTTTAGTCATGAATTTGTTGCAAAGATGATCTATATACTGACATGATGCTGAGCTCAAATGAAATGACACCAGAGAGAGAGAAGTGTGTGCTACTGATGTCATTGAGTGTTTCTGGCAGGTGATAATTCCGCTTGCGAGTCCTTGAAGTCATTGCCGAATGAGTTGTCAGTGGTTGGATTTGGGGCTATCGATAGGCGGATGGTGGCTCAACGAGTTGTGAGGCTGAATCACCTGGAGGCTGATCTGAGAGCCACCCGCCCCAAGAGGGCCGGGTACGGCAGCTCTGCAGACAACATTTTATATTCATGAGTGCAACATAATTATGTAGGGGACAGAGTATATACACTGTATATGAAATATAAAAGGCCCCACCCCACTGTCTAACATTTCCAGTTTTCATCCCTTGTTATTGTTATCTTACTATTATGAATAATGCTTTATGATTGCAATAGTTAGCTGAGAGACAAAGTATCTCATGTGGACCTTCTATTTCTGCCTACATATTCATTTATCAAGTATTTGTTTGCCTGTTTTATGAAATACCAAAGTTAATCAGTGTTTGTTTTCTTTGTTTCTTGACTAGATTGAAGATGAAGATAACGTTCTAGAGGATGGTACTTTGATTGATCTATGTGGAGCCACGTTACTATGGAGATCAGCAGTTGGACTCCTCAACACTCCAGTAAGTTCAAACTATTTAAAACATATTTCTCAATATTATTGCTGATGAAAAGAGGATCAATGTAAAGATTGTGAAAATGGTTATGTGTGTATTTTATTCATATACATGCATTTCTGGTAGAAAAAATTACTTGGTATTGTCAGGTTAACAGTAACTCAGTGCACAAAAAACCCCTTTGATACAATAAGAAAGCAACCTGCCATCTGAGTTTATTTTGAAAGCTGTGCTCATTGTACATGACGTAGAATGTCATGGGAGGCAGACATGGTGAACATATATACTAGAAGTCAACTTGAAATGGAACATAAAATTGGCATGTCATACAGCATGTGGGAATGTAAATATCTCGTCCACGGTCAGTCGTGATGTAGCTTATAGCCATTGATGTGTAGATCATGCACTTAGTGTTTTGAGAGGTAGCTATTTTGATGTGTCATTTGGCCATGAACATTATCATATCACATGATAATAAGTCATATACTCAATTCTCGGTATTAATGTGATATTTGCATGGAAAGTGAACATGTTCACCTTGAGTAGTCAGAAAACTGTAAGCATTCAAGGGATATTGTAGTGTTGACACTGCCTAATGTAGAGGAGACGTTGGTTGAAAATGGCAGACATTTTGTTCCATTACAAATTAACCTCGCACAGATGAGATTCTGTGCAACTGTGAGAAGCCAATAGATGTCTGGCACCTTGGAGTTTATTCTAGTAAGTTGGGTGTTGTAATGTTCCATTTTAAAAATGAAGTACATTGTGTTTGCTGGATATTTCCATATCAGAGATACTCATTTCTAGGAAGGCTTACTTGCAGTCTCATATGTAGAGTACACTCATCCAGGGAGTTTGTTAAAGGAAACCCAACCCAAATATAAATGTGAATTGAGTGAAAGCAGCAATAGTAGTAGAAGACATCGGTGAAAGTTTCAGGAATATCAGAATTCTTAAAGTTTTGGCACCATCCTTGCTAGATAAGGAGACTCCTTTACTTCATGACGTCATTGTAGACAAAAATATAAAGAAAATGTAAAGAAAATTCAATGTATTTCACTTTTCTACCATAATGAAAGAGCACTTGACTTAGCCCTTTCAGAAAGTGGGGGATAGTATTACACTTTAACATATGTCAGCTACATGTCATGGAATGGCATTATATTTTCTGTATATCGTCCATAATGACGTCATGAACTGTAGTGGTCTTCTTATCCAGCAGTGACAGCACCAAAACTCTAAAAATCAGTCGCTTTTGAATTGAATGTCCGGTTTTCCTCAAACTTTCACTGACGGGATTAACTAATATTGCTGCTTTCCATGCAATCCACAGTTATACTTTGGCTTTAGTTTCCTTTAAAAGACAAAATACTGTCCCTGTTATGGGCCATTAAGTAGCTAGGACCTGTGTATGGTGGAGTCACGACTCGCACATGCAAAGATCGCACTTCACTTCCTTGCAAAGAGCGGGGTGCTAACCCTGTGAAATAGTCTGTCTGACACACCTATGGGTGAATGATGCCGACACTCTTGTGGTCCGTGACTCTCAATAGTCAGCAACTTGGCACATTGCGCCATACGAAGAAAAAAAAAAAAGAGAAAAAGAAGTAAATGTATCATGGCTGATATTAAATGATCAGAATTGAGTATAAACTGGATATAAACCAGGGTATAAATGGGGTATAAACCACATAAAAAAAAAAAAAAAAAATGGGGGTTGATGCCTTTACAAGTTCATTAAAAGGAGGTCTATTTGCTCTTTTCCAGGTGGCTTATTGCCTCAAGTATTTGCCCAGATTTAAAAGTCTCCCACCTATACCCACCCTTGCATCCCCCACCCTCAAAATATGAGTATGTCACGGATAATAGGCACCACACACAGCTTTGGCTGTGTTTGTGCTGTGCAGCTTTTGTGATATGTTCTCAAAAGTCCATGCTTAGTTTTGTAACAAAACAAACACTGATTTTACCACTTGGCAAGTACCCTCACATTTGTTTCTTCCAAGGTTGAGTTTGATTTGCCTTAGATCGATACTTGTGATATTTTAGAGTTGTGCAGTGAAATCTCCCATTGATTCTTACTCCCACAGCATTGGAATATTTAAAACAAAACTCTTATCACAGATTGATCTGAGAATTTCATGGCAGTTTCAATGATTCTAAGGTACATTCCTTTTTGTTTAACATTTTTGTCAATTTTTTTGTCAATTTTATTTATTGTTATTTATTTATTTATTTGTTTATTTATTTTCTTATTTTATTTTGTTTATTTATAATAATTATTATTATTTCATTTATTTATTTTTGGTGTGTGTATGTGGAAGAGGATGGAGTAGGTGCTAGAATATTGTTCGGTATAAAGGATAATGTTGACAGCTTCCGTGAGGGAATATCCTGGCATGTTATTCACGGTTCCCCGACTGGAACATCCTGAATTATTTATGTCAATCTCATCATGATCACGTTTCCTTGGGAATTCTCTGTATGAGGGATCCTTGAGCCCATAGCTGGAAATCCTGGCATCCCGTTTCCTGGAGTCCAACATGCCACCCCTTGTACGCTGCATCCCATGAATGCTCGCTGGCATTGTTTCTCTATTAGGTATGACAAAAGCAAGGAGGAAGATTGCAGGGAGATGACACCACATGTGTTTGCTGGAAAGTGAGATAAGAGGGAAAATATTTTTATTGCCCAATTTGTCGCTGACAGGGAGGTGATAACCCCACTCAACCCCTTTCCTGGTCAATCAAAACTAGTCATGAGTCTATCCCTCTCTGGAGTAGGACAGGCCCCCTGTTCAGACGCAAGCCAGTTTATACCAATACTCAATAAAGAAACGACGTATAAAGAATCATTGTATGGCCGACAGACCGTTCAGACTGCTAATCTCGACTGTTCTGGAAAATGTCATATAGATGTGCAGTTTCCCACTGGGCATGCATTTGTGGTCAATGAGTGAAAGCTATGGGACCACCTTCCGTGCGCGCTCCCATTAAGCCCCGCCCAGTTATACCGTTCTATGGTCGCCATACGTTCAGACGCATAATGGACATGATGGAATGCTGATTCGTTATTGAATTCTAGTTCGAAATGATGCTCTGACTGTCATTTCGCTATACGTCATTCTGTTATACATTGTTTCATTAGTCAGCGTTCAGACGTATAAATTTATTGTATAACTATATTGTTTTGGTATAGCTTAACCGTTCTAGTATAATTTTTTTTTTTTTTTTTTTTTTAACGTCTGAACACCCTGAGGGAATGTATGACAGGTATGATGATCATCGATACTTGGTTTTCTTCTGTTTTCTAAGCTTTCCACAGACAGATCTGTGCCATGACATAACACAGATCAGATATTCATGTTGTTCATTAAAGGCTACGCCAGACATATAGCGACTTCTGAGTGTGATTCTGCACGTCCCTATTTTTTACGAGAAATACATTCATTTGGTATTAGCGTACATGTTCACTCACAGTTTGACTGTATCAATATCTTGTGTTTTGTGATTGCTTGTAATGGAGTGGCTATGTTTATACTTTGGCTAGATAGTTTCCTTCAAATACAAATAGGTATGATCCTCTTTTTCATCCAGAATACTGTAGAGAAACAGAATATGTCTTCGTCTGTTACGAATGAAAACAGAGTTCTAGAAAGCTATTCAGTATGTTAAACATGATTAATCTTCCTTTGATTTCACAAGACAAAAAAAAAATAAATAAATAATTATGATGATGATAATGTAAGAATGGAAATGAACCATTTCATTCCTCCCATGTTCCCACGCCAAATGTTGTCACAAACATAGTACGTCATGGCTATCCATCTAGATTATTTTGAATGATGACTCAAATCACGTTGATGAGAGTGTTATACAATCAAACCTCAGCCAAGGTTGTACTGTGATAAGACAAGTTTTGTCATCAACATTATTAGTGAAATAAAGCGATGCTTTGGGTCAAATGTAACATTTTGCAGACACAGTACAAACATTTGTACACAGATGAAATATATGAAATATGAAAGAACAATTAACTCTAGGGTCTAGGGCAGAATATCTGTAGAGTCAGGGGTCAAAGGATCAGATTCAATATCAAATGAAATTTTCTATTTTTTGTTTCAAGATATTTTTTCCAAGTACTGACATGGTATGAAATGACTTCTATCTGATCAGATTTACATCCCAATGAAAGGGTCAAGTCAGATGCTGACTCAAATACTTTTGTAATTATGAAATTATACAACGTAAGAAGTTTATCAGTTGACGTAATCTAGCAAACCTACTACATGATTATTCTATAACAGCATGAAAGATCATCAAAATTAGATTTGTTGCAAACTCTGCTAGAGAATGTCAGCATATGCCATGAACTGGAGTTGAATATTAATGGGCATGTATGTGACTTAATTTATCATCAGAAATTTAATATCACCTTGTATTACAGGACAATGGCTAATCATATTTTGGACTCAGTAGGAGATACTAATACCATACACTTAAAGCCACTTAGGTCACTTTTACAATGTGGAATGTGAAGATTTAATTATCATTGTACATAGTGCTGTCAGGTAGTGGGACATGTCTAGTTTTGAGCAAAACTGAATTGCCCTTATACATTCTGAAAGGAAAAACCCTCACACCGTGGAATATCCTTTGACATTCTCCATTTGGTGGCAAGTTATGCGTCAGTGTTATTGTTTTGAAATTCAGGTTTAGACCTGTCACAAGCCAGTCATATCTGAGTCAGTCCTTGTTGTGTCCTCAAACTAGAATCAGACCAACGTCAGTGTCTGATTTCCTTCCACAGCGTCAGATTGTGTTCTTAGCTGTGACTTCCTCTGTGAAATCGGCTGTCATTTTACCTCACAACTATTGTGAGGAATCCCCCGTCATTTTACCTCTGAGGTATTGTGAGAAATGGTGTCTGTTTTACTTCTTGTTGTTTTTTTTTGAGAGTATGGAGAGTCATTGAAAGTCATATGAAGATTTAAAATATTATGCCATTTCATATGAATGCCAATCATAATATTTGACTCGTTTAATATTTACTTATCATTCCCTGTATTCATTTTGTATCATTCCAAGCTGTTTTTCATGAGAAATCTTAGTCTACTATCAGTACAGAAGTTTAGATGAGCTCCAGCACAATGGTTTCCTGTACCCTGTTTATTTGAAGGAACCTTGGGACAGTGTGTTATTACCAGTACCAGTAGTTGTATTCATATCCCTAAAGAACACGGCCATACAATGGCTATACATCACATATGAATGTGATTTTTTGAATGTTAGAATTCAGTCTTCATATTTCACAACAAAATATACTACATATCAATACTGGAAAAAGGGTACCAAAATACAATTAAAAGCATAAAAACCAATTACTATGATAGATGCAGTGCTGCATGGAAATAAAACTTCATTCATCTTCTTAGATGAATGAAGCAGCCAAAGCTTGGAGTCCATAACAAAAGAAACTGAACAATGGATGTGGCAAGAGTCCATTGTATGCCACAGGAAGATTGGAATTTGAGACTTTGTGTTTGTGTGTGTGTGTGTGTGCAATTACCCATGGTGTAAAACGAGGACACACATACGAACTTTACATTTAAAGCAAGGACGCACAGAGAACCGAGGACATCCTCGGTATGCAGACCATTCCAAACGGTCTGCTTTTGCATGTAGGGGGACATGTTTGTAGGTCCTCGATTAGCATTATTACCTCCACCAAGGGAGGAGGTTATGTTTTCGTTACTGTTGGTTTGTTTGTTTGTTTGTTCGTGTGCAAAATAACTCAAAAAGTAGTTAAACAGATTAGGATGAAACTTACAGGAAAGGTTGAGAATGACATAAGTAACAAATGATTAAATTTTGGTAGTGATCCGAGAATTTTTTTTTAATTTATGAAGGATTTTTGATATTTTGACAGGAAGGGTCAATGAACTTGGGAGTTCAACTTGCATATTTATGAGGTTTTCAAACGCGCACTAAAGTGCGTGCTCTAGTTTCTGCTAGGGCGAGGCGCACCGCGCAGCTGAGGGTTTATGACGTAACAAAGGCTTCTATGTGGGAAATTGGGCGATTTTTCAGCATGTTAGGGTGGAAATCACTGATCTATCATGGAAGAGCCCAAAGAACTTTTCCCCAGTTGTGGAGAGGAGAAAAATCTCTTTGGGAAGAGCAAGCTCATCGGTGGAAAGTAACTGCTTGGCAGAGGTCTGCGCTCTCAGAGTGCTTTTCTAGTTGTAATAAGTCCTCAGTTGGATGGTAATATATGAATGAGTCTTCGGTTGACAAGAGTCCTACTTACACACAGGTCCTCGGTTATGTGGTAAAATTCTTATGGATAAAACAGGTCCTCAGTTTCCACCATAGCTGTGTATGTGTGTGTGTGTGTGTGTGTCTTGGTGGGTGAAGGGTTTACATTCAAGAGCATATTTGTCATATTGTTTTGTAATCATTGTTATTCTATTGTTCTCACTCACAGACACAAAGACATCTAGAGAGACTAAGACAGGACATCAATGATACAAGACCTCAGTGTCCTATTGGTTTCAACACTCTAGTCTTACCCAAGTATCGCCAGCATTCAAAGGTAAGCTCCTTTCTAAGGAAACATCCATTTACATCACCTCCAGTCATGCATGTATTCTGAGAAGGAAAGAATTCAACACTTCTCAGTAGTGACTCAACAACACTAGATACAATGGCAACAAGCACATGATATCTATGAAGTTTTTGGCTGTTAAATATACAGTGTAGTTTCTGTTATGATAAGTTTCTGTCATTGTAAGCAATAGAGGCCTGATCACTTATGGATTACAAGCTGAGAATTTCTGTCTATAAATATGAAATGTTTTGATATTGAGGTTGTCATTAACCATTACAACTGGATCTTTCTAATTCAATTTTCATTTGTAAGCATGTCCATGTTTTGTTTACATCATGTCAAACAAAATAACTACAGGATATTGTTATGTCAGTCAAACTAATGCAGCAAGTGATACCAGGATACTAGTTATTGTATAAGTGAAAGTTTACCTTAGTCATTTCTGGAACTTGTACAAACTTTGGTCAGTGTATTAACATTACGATATTATGACAATAAAGCATACACTAAGAACTAAATCATGATATGAGATTATGAGATAGCATAAGGAAAATTTGTATCTACTTTGTGTTTACCCTCCATTACTGTAAAAGTGGATATTTTCGCACGACTAATTTTTCGCGCTAGGCCGGGTCAGAAGAGTTTCGCTTGTTTTTAATTCCGCGGAATCAAGACATCAAGCACAGGAATGTATGGCAAGCAAAAATATTCGCGTGTTTTTATTTTCGCGCTAGTTTCTGGTTGCGCGAAATGCGCGAAAATTTCAACACCGCGAAAATTTCCACTTTTACAGTATTGGCAGACATCCCTTAACACCATTAATGTATAAAGCTACATTTCTAAGTGTAATGTTCCCTTGTGAACTATGCCAGTGGTATTAATGCACTGTTATTCCTCCCTCAGATTATGGAAGAGAAGCAGCCGTATGCCTACCTGAAATGTGGCCATGTACACGGCTACCACGTGTGGAACAGCAAAGAGACACAGAAGAACACAGAGAGAATGTGTCCAATGTGTAGAGAAGTAAGGCTGAACATTTGTCAGTTGTAAAAAAAAAATGTTTTTTTTTTATTTGTTTTTTTGTGTGTGTGCATTTTCAGCCTTTATCCCAGCTCTTTCAAGGCTGATCTAAACCATGGACTAGTTATTTTTTCAGAATTACTGTCAAAAGAGTTTTCATGTACATTCTCAAGGTTGTGGATATCATTTGGTTTGAATAGAAGTACTTTGTGTGAATTAATTGCTGTGACGCGAGTTTAGTCTTGTCTTTACATATCTGTACAAAGATATTTCATGCCATATTGTTGTTGAACCTTCTTTATGTCAAATTTTTCTCTGTAGTTATGACAGTGGGAATAATATCTTTCTTAGAAATGCTTGTTAATCATCAATTGTTGTTTTTGTTTTGAAGACTCAATTAGACTGAAATGAAATGACAATATTGCTGGAAAGAAAATTTCAATTTAATACGCCAGGCAGTAGATGATAGTGACAGTTTTAAATACCTATTGGAGAAGAGGACTTACGATACAACAAGTCGATGACTTTATGCAAGGTTTATAATGCACCCCTGATGAGATATGTTTGATCCCCTTCCCCCCCAGGTGGGACAGTATGAGGCTCTCATCATGGGTAATGAAGCCAGCTTCTATGTGGACCAGGGAGCGTCCACTCACGCCTTCTGTCCCTGCGGCCATGTGTGCTCAGAGAAAACTGCCAAGTACGTCTTTTCTCTCTCACTCCCACACATTGATATGCCAGTATCTTTGGTGTACAAATTGTGTGCACACCCCATGTATCTCACATGTGGGTGTGGTACAGTGGTAAATGCTGACTTAAGATCATCACTCTTCATTTCCAGCAATTCACGCCCATGAAGTGTATTCAAATCAAGTCCTGAAACATAATCTTGTGGTAAATTTGAATTGAGAGTACAAGCTGTAATGCATTTTTTGTACATTAGACAATCAAGGTTTTTCTACTTCCTGCTTCTATGCTAGCAACACACCACTATTTATGACAGTGTTGTCACATTATATCACATGGATAATCCTTGATTTCATATTGATAAAATGTGATTAGGAATAAAATGCTAATTTGATATTCATATGGCCAAAGCTACTGTAAATCAACTTTACCAGATGGCATGTTTGAATTGCATTGTACTGACATGTGACACTTTGAATGCCAAAATAAGGGTTTTAGTGAGGACCAACTAATACTGTTGTCTGTTTTTGGTACTCTCCAGACCTCCCAACCATTCTCAACTTTGAGCAAAGGATCTGAATTTGGGATATTCCCAGCTTTTGTATCAATAGGAGTTTCCTGGTTTTTTCCTTGATAATTTTACTACACACCCCTATGGAAACTGCTCTTTCTTTTCTACTTCTGAGCCAAACCAAATCATCCCTACTTTTCAGTCAGAAAGGTTGGGAGGTCTGTACTCTCAATATACATTTGTGTATGTCATTTTTTTCAAATATGAGGGAAGGGCTTTATGAATCATTTTTTTTTTTTCATTCAGATTAAAGAATAATGGACTTCTGCAGGAGTACTTCAATGTAAGGTTCACTTCCTGTATGTTTTTTTTTTTTCCCCCAATAAATGAGGGAAGGACTTTATGAATATTTTTTTTTTTCATTCAGATTAAAGAATAATGGATTTCTGTAGGAGGACTTGAATGTAAGGTTCACTTCCTGTATGTTTTTTTTTCCCCCCAATAAATTTCTCCAGATACTGGTCTCAAGTGCCCTTGCCCCACGGCACCCATGCATTCCAGGCTGCCTGTCCCTTCTGTGCCACTGCCCTCAGCGGTGACCAGGGCTACATCAAACTCATCTTCCAGGAAGCCATCGATTAGGCCCTCGTCAAGGCCCGTCGTCCACCCCGTCGTCTGGCTCCCACAGTCCCAGCGCCGAATGGTCCATCCACCGGTGACCAGATGGCCCAAACCTTGCCTCTCATCCTATCCACCAGACCAGTGCTCTGTGGCGGATCCTCTCACAGGAATGCATTGGACTTTATTCTGTGACTAAACCTGGGACACTCTAAGAGTGTATTTAGCAAGTGAACACTGAGGGCGCTGTAATGCTTTTTGAGTGTGGTATTCCTCTGCGTGGAAGAGCCTCTTGCCACAGTGGACTTATGTTCTCCTGGTCTACTCTCGTGACTGGAGTAGTTGGTGAAAGATTTTCAGATGATACAGGGTGCCCTCAGTGTGGGAATTAATGTGGTGGGACATTGGATGGAGTAAACAAATTGCAGATGTGCAACTTAACTGCAAGAATATGTGTATCTCATGTGATTGCTGCAAGATTATGAGGTGTAAGTCTTGGGTAGGTAATTGATCTGGTGATATGGAGGATCCTTTTGCAGATTGCATTAATAATTTGTTTATATTGATTAAGAGTTACATACTGACAGTGTGTACCTACTAAATGAGACAAGCTTTCATTATATTTTGAAATTATTGCTGTGGAATGCATTCCAAGCTCTACTTGTTGATGTGATAATAGTGTGTTTTTTTTTTTCTTTCACAACCAAATCAAATGTCACTGACGTAGTTTAATATACCAGAACTAACACATCTCATATAACAGCTTAGATGTAATCTAAGATGCGGGGTGACAATCAATGATTGATGAGGCATAGAGTGTGTTCATGCAACAAGAAATGATTTACTAGAGATGGAAAGGAACATTGGGCTTTTGAAAATGCCTTTCTGAAAATCAAAAATCAAATCCTAGTAAAGTTTTAAAATTCAATGACAATAGAGCAGGCTATAAATTCAAAGTCTGTTTCAAACAAGGTTTATTCTAACATGCTAGATACAGCAAATCAGTGTTTTCAGCTAGTCTTATAATCTCTTTTCCCATTGACTCTGTTCTTTCACTCTCCTATAAGTGCACTATGGTGTAGATAACCCAGTATTTCCACATGGACTTTTCAGACACAGTGTGTTTTAACCTGTTGAGGACGAGTCCCGAGTATAATTGGGTAGGGGTCTATGGGAAATGCAAGGTGTGGCAAAATCAGTCCATTCTCAATGGGTTAAGCCGTCTTCATGATTGCTTTCGCCATTGCAATTTTTCCCCATTCAGAGAGGAGAAGTGGAAATAGAGACATTTGGCATACATCTGAAGGAGTTTCTTCAAGTTATCTTGGGAGAAACTGGTCATGCCTCAAAAGACCCTCATATGATGATGAGTAACATACCAGGTGAAGGGGACTCCATGAGGCAACACTATGAGCTTAACTTGTTGTCTCCATGGCTGCCGTGGCATGGAAGTGGCAGCCAATCGTAGGTCAGCTAATTGAAGCAATGTGGCAATCAACCAATGAGAATGTTTCAATTGGCAAGTTGTGTGTTGTTGTTGTTGTTGTTTTTGAATATGCAGTTATGTGCAACTCATACATGCAACTGGACCTGTTCTGGTCTGCCATAATTTATTTGCAAAGGAGAGACATTATCTTGAAATACAGGATGGACAAGTTGATGTGTTTGTTGAAGAATAGTGGTGCTGGAAAAAAAAAAAAAAAGAAGAGTTGTCAGAAAATTTCCTTGGTATGAGTGAGATGCTTTGCTGCCGTAAAGAGTTCAATTTGTCAAAATATTTCTGGCTGAAATTAGAAGGGACACCCCGGCAATGTTGGTATATGTGTTACCGTTTTTTTGTGAGGATATAATGTATGGTATATGTTGGACGCGAAGAATATGATGCATAATATACTTCTGTGTAATTTTGGAGTTGACTCTAGCTTACGTACAAACTACACTGAAATGGAGTGCGGAGCCAGTTTGGGTGCTTAGGAAAAGAGTGACATTGGTTGAGATGGATGATGCTGTTGTGATTTGCAGTTAATGATATTTGCAGAGAAAGGGTTGTTTGTTTTTTTTTAAACTTGCACAATTTTGTAGTGTGTGGGACTATTGAATGATAGCTTGAAGCGAGTCCAGGGCTGGTCCTTGTGAAAGCAACAAGTCGTTACAAGTATGTGTAGATATGCTACACACACATTGCATTATTTGTCTGTATTGTTGGTCTCTGCATAATCCAAATGAAGTGAAATGAAGTTATATTTGGTCTCCGCAAGATGGTCCAAATTAAGTGAAATGAAGTTCTTGATGATATATGCAACAGGCTACTGTAGAAAGTTACTGGATGAGATTTGCAATAAAGTTTGGTCCTCTTACATGAAATGATGTGGTTGATCACAAAAAAAAAAAAGACAAAACGACTATCAACATGTAAACTCAAGGGATATCAGCCAATCAGAACCATTCATCTGTACACTAAAGAGCTTGAATTCTGTTGTCACATTGCTATACAAACACATTTTGATGTAGCAAGGTCCTTTTTTTTGTTGCATTTTCATTCTTCTTTCTATTTCAGCTGGCTCCACGGTGTTAAATCATGAGTAATTCTTGCAAATGACAAGAAAATCTAAAATGGTAGACATGTATGATGACAACTCACAATGATATCCAGATGATGGCAGCTCTCATATTTCAGCCAATACTTCATTTTGTCACGCATGAATATCTATACATTCACTTTTCTCATGATCTTAAATAACCCTCTTGCAAAATACCGCCTAATACTCATTTTCTCATTCAGTAAAGGGAACTTCTCTATACAGTATTGTGCTGATAGTCTCCTTTAAGATTTTGTCATCTAGAAACTTGTCCAGGCATGGGGGTCAAGGATTTGACCTGCAAGGCAGCGTTAAATGCCACCAGAGGAACTTCTCCGTTGCTCCATTGTATGCCAGCAGGTCACTCTGGTACCATAAAACAGGATAGTAAGAAAGTGGTGTCCCATTTAGGGTTCCTGTGTGATCCCAGAGAGTCAGCCTAGTGCTATGTCTTCATGTCATGGCCAACTTTGTGTGCCTTTGCTATACTAACTTCTACTGTCAATGCAAAACAATCCCTCACTGTTTGTGAAACATATTTCATGCAATTCTCGCAGAGCGCAGCAACTATAACTTATTGATTTAAATATTTACCAAGGGTAGCATATCTTGATATGTGATTTCAAGTAAAATTGCTAAATTAGTGTAAATGTTCCAAAACTGAATATATGTTAATATGGGACATTACATGTAAAACAGACACACAGTTATTTAATAGCATCCATTCTTCCACAGATAAAGAAACATATTATATGCATCAATTTTCGTCGAGTCCAACAGAGGATATTTTTATCTCTGACGTGCCATACACCTCAATGAGAAAATATCTGTTTCTTGCTGCCTTCTCTATGATACCTAAGGGTTGAATGTGTGTTGGATGAATACATGTAGGTATCCATACCCTGCCTCTCACTAAAGAGATGGGAGAAAAAAAGGGGTTTGCCTCAGATATTTGGCAGATAAACACCTGACGCTGAATTAGTGTGAGAAAGACATGCCATGAATATTTTATACAGGTCAATGTATACTCTCTCATTGTCTCAGCCGTGATTTATTCATTTTGCATTCACTAATACTCAATGTCAGTGATATTTCCCCCCAAAGTATTGATTTTGAATTATTCATCTAATTTCTTGAATTTTGCCAGCTTTCATAAATGGTCTTCTGAGTAATAGAAGAATTTAAGACGATTGCGAAGCAACTTTCAAATTATTGCAAATCAAGATCTTTTGTCAAAAAATTGAAGCAAAATTTGCCGCATGGAAAGTAAAGAGTGAAGGATAAACTTGACTGCACAGACACATAACATAGATACTTTGTACAGACTTTCCTTCTATACAAGTAGGCTTCCCATTCATCCAGTGAATGAAAAAAACCCATCATTGTAAAACAGTATGTCATCAGTACAGTGTGAATAGTGTCAAATATTACCCTATGGTCGGTCCAGAAATTCCCACCAGCTCGATTCTCTGTGATTACACCCAATACTGACCATATACATTCTAGTTGCTTGACCATCACGTTCTAGTTGTAATTAATGTCATATGATATGGAATACATGCATCATCTCTATCTTCATCCAAACATGAAATCATTTTTGTTTAATAATTGAATCAATATACTTTCTGTCGTCATTATGAAGGCATACACAGTAGTTGTCTGCTTCGTGTTACATCACACTACAAAGTAACAAAGAAGTGAGTTTTACCAGGGTCCGTACAGGCTAAACTGCACGTAGCTGGATAATAGATGTGTACTGTGTTCAGTGTTTATCATTCACAGCATTTATTTTCAGAGTTACAACAGAAAAAACAACTCCAATGTGTAAATATAATGTATTGGACTTTTTCCAATTGTACATATGTCTTTTTTCAGTAGAGAATTGAGTATTTGTTGATGGAATTGTGCATCAAATGGAATGCTTCTACATATGTATGTATGTATGTATGAAGACTATTACTATATTGTTGTATTGCTGGAGCACTTTGTCTTATTTATTACAAATCACTGCTAACTTATTGTCATTGGAGCTACAAATACAGAGATTTTATCATCAAACATTGCGTTCTAACTGTCATATGTTGTATTTGTAAATTGATTTCTACAGAGCAAGAGCCTGCCAACGTGTGCATATTGGAGTCTATATTTTTTCACAGAGTGGTAAGGAGCACAGACGTCACTTTCCTATAGGCAGTGGTCATTTGTGTCAGTATTATTTACTTTCATCCCAATATGTGGGTCGTGCATCATCTGTCAAGAGTGATTTGATTTCTCATTGAATGTCTTCATGGAGAAGTACGTGTCACATACAAAAATAACTTTGTAAGTGGTGTCTATCTTCCAGGAGAACACTATGGTAAATGACCATGTGTCAATGTACCTATGTGACTGTGGATACTTAGTGTTCATTGCAGACCAGGCGTTTGAAATGGTAGTTCTGCCAATGCAATAATCTATTTTAAAAGGCCTGCCATGGGTTGAATATTCTATATGTGCTGTTTGCCATTGAAATGTGCATTGTGACGATTTATATGTCCACCACCCGAGCAGGTTTTGCACAATTGCAGTCATATTGACGTATTCATACATGCTTAATTTAACAAGAGTTCGAAATCACCATGTAGAGTATGTGAATGTATGTACATGTGCTCCAGGAAATTTAAATGGTGTATCTCGGTCTGACTTTGCCCACCCAAGTACATTCCACATTCTAGGAGTGTCTTGCTGCTCATATTGTCAAGGCACTGGTCCGTCGTCTGTCTACACAGAGTGATTTGTGGAAAACTATTATGACAATTGGGCAAATATCTTCATGCTCAGACACTAGAGCATTCAAGTGGACATTCTTCTGTCTGTCTTGCGGATTTTAAGACCTGCTTAGCATAGATAGGAAGATGTAAGCAATACAGTGAGTATGGCACAAATGTAGATGATTCTATGAAGCAAACAAAGGGGTGAGTGTGATCTGAAAATTAACTCATTGTAAGCAGCAGGTGCTGTCTCCTGTCACAGCTTAATACTTGTAGAGTGTGTGCTGTGTGAGCTGTGGTCTGTTAGTGCTTGTGTGCAGAATTGAGCTCAAATACACAAGTTTTAGACTTTTTTGAATGGTAAGCATGCTCAAATCAGTTGTTAAGTCAGTTAAACATCAGTGTCAGTGAAGTTGGCTCAACCATTTTAAGAATGGTAACCCTGTTGCCACACTACTGCATGCCAACAGGTTGCTGATAGTAGTTACAAAGATCATTTGATTGAACACCATCCCTTAGTGGAAGACTTTCTTAAGTCCCAGTTGTTTGCTCCTACATTCATTGCCGTAAGACAAAGAAATCACTGTTTAGCTACCTGCCTCAAGAAAGTGATAGTAATTGTAAAAGCTTTTGCAGAAATAAGATAATGCATTTCTACAAAAATCTTAGAAAAGAGTGAAGTTTATAAAAATTAATTTCTGTCATTAATGACAGAGTTAAATGTGTGTTATCAGTAAAGTGTCAGAAATGACTTTTTTTAAAAACAATTACCGGTACTTGTTCTCCCCAGTGAGGTCTATCATCTTGACTATCAGTCATTCAACGGTTTTTGGCAAAGCAAGCTTTGCCCACAATAGAGATATGCTTGCAAATTGAAAGGTGCATTTGTGTGTTGTGGAGAAACTGAACCTCTGCATACTCAGCTAGTCTCTGCCCGACTGCCTATACAGAAACTGAACAGATATATGTGTATGCATTAGTGATTTGTATATTGTGGCACAATGTGAAATAAAAAAGGAAACCTTTCCATTTTCAGAAAGTCGAATATGTCTCATGTGAAGTGGATCTCTCAAGTGGCATACAAAGGTAGCAATCAGCAAACGATATGCTCCCGGGGGGGGGGGGGGGGGGGGCAGTATGTCCCCCAAAAAAGATTACAATCGGATTTCTGCATTGATAACTTTCAATATGATTAAACGTCTGAATGCTATTTCAGGGTCTAAAAATATAACATCTTACCTATATGTTGCAGAAAACCCCGTTCAATTTAGTTAATTCGTCACAGAGAAAATATGGCTCTTAAAGCATGTCACGAGTCTGTTTCTTCCGAGTTTAACACTTGGATTCTTTTGGAATTACATATTAATGTGTGAACACAATGGACAGAACTTGGAGGCAAGAGATTCTTGACATGCTCCACAAAGATCTTCATTTCTCTTTGACCACTGAAGCAAATCAGATGGGGTTTTAAGATGTTGGTAATAAGTGATAGTTTCATACCCTGAAATTGTATCTGGACTGATTCACTATTAATAGTAAAGTTATTGTTGCAGAGGGTCCTGTTGTAATTTTTTTGGGACATACTATACAGTACAAGATGTAAATGCCAGCTAGATAGCCCTTGATAAGTTCACATATGAGAAGAGTTATTTTATGAAAGAGTTGACCATTTTTGCATTTTTTTCTCCTGTTTTGACTGCAAATATTCATATTTTAGTCGTTATAATTTGTCTACACATGCCAGTAATAGCTGATTAGTACAGGCAGTAGTTTCCTTGATTATTCATCAAGAATTCACGTGAAACATGTAAGGTCACACATTCTTCAAGAATAGAAATTCACCATCATACTGCACACAGAAAGACAGTTCATGCCCATAAGCTTTGAAGTTTACAAAATTTGCAATTTTATTATTATATCTTTTACATTTTCTCTCATCATATTTGCTATTACGATGCCGAGTACTCACAAGTAGCTGGAGTGAAGTGTGGGAGAAAGTACACAAAGATGAATTAATACCTGTTTACCAAGACTTTGCTCACATAACACTATCAATATAGTGATGGGCACACAGAAAGAAATGTCTCCAAACTGCCAGGTGTATTCATGCTAACCTTGTTGAGAGTTTGCCTATCACCAGGTGTATTCATGCTAACCTTGTTGAGAGTTTGCCTATCACCAGGTGTATTCATGCTAACCTTGTTGAGAGTTTGCCTATCACCAGGTGTATTCATGCTAACCTTGTTGAGAGTTTGCCTATCACCAGGTGTATTCATGCTAACCTTGTTGAGAGTTTGCCTATCACCAGGTGTATTCATGCTAACCTTGTTGAGAGTTTGCCTATCACCAGGTGTATTCATGCTAACCTTGTTGAGAGTTTGCCTATCACCAGGTGTATTCATGCTAACCTTGTTGAGAGTTTGCCTATCACCAGGTGTATTCATTCTAACCTTGTTGAGAGTTTGCCTATCACCAGGTGTATTCATGCTAACCTTGTTGAGAGTTTGCCTATCACCAGGTGTATTCATGCTAACCTTGTTGAGAGTTTGCCTATCACCAGGTGTATTCATGCTAACCTTGTTGAGAGTTTGCCTATCACCAGGTGTATTCATGCTAACCTTGTCGAGAGTTTGCCTATCACCAGGTGTATTCATGCTAACCTTGTCGAGAGTTTGCCTATCACCAGGTGTATTCATGCTAACCTTGTTGAGAGTTTGCCTATCATTTCTTTATGTAGATTTGTCTCCCTTTTCTCCAAACTTAATTATTCACAAATCTGACTCACAAAAAATTGCACAAATTATTCAAATGTAGACTCTCAATGAGAAAAGAGTAAATAACATAAAACAAAACAAGGCAAGCTGTTTCTTCATGACTATATTACCATAGACAAGTTGCAAGAACTGCACACATCTTTAGGAGAGAAAGAAGGATTCACAAGCATTTTCCAACCTCAGTATCATATGATGCGGGAAATATACATGTAGTAGAGCAAGAAAGCAAATTACCAGTATCTCACATCAGAGTTCAGAAGTGTGATCTTCAAAACTGGTATACATTGTATTTAAATACAAACCTAATAAAGATTCTTTGATTAGGCGAAAACTGCAACATAGCTCAAAGGCCAAGTTTGTAAGATTCTGTTTTCACTCAAACCACGGACCAGAATAAAAATACCAAATTTGAGGGATAATATCAATCTTATGGAAGTTTCTTATGTCATTAGGGAGGATTGGGACACACACTTTATGTTTAGCAAAACCAAAAGAAGATAAGTACTTGTCAAACGAAAACCATTCCAGCACATCACGTGATCAATGCCCGAAAGGGATTTTGTGTAGACAGTATTATAACCTTGTCTACAAAATGAAATTTATCACACATTACAAACATTTCCAAACAGGATGTAATCCACAGTCCACAAACTGAAAGCATGTATAATTCTGAAACAGACATCAAATCAAATAGGTACTAGAGAAATACAAAATATAGATATATCATAACCGAGTCCAATATTCATGTGTTACAGTGTACCATTTGCCTGATTGGTAAATCAATATACTGCATGACAACATCCAAACAGGTACAAGAATCAAAAGTAACAAATACAGCATAAAAGCTATACCGAAATTCAAACTGCGATCAGATAATGTTCATATATACACAGATATCTTTAAGATTATTTACAAATGCTTCTCGGAAGATACATGTATTTGCTGTTGATAAATCATTCTGCTGTACATCATCAGTAAAAATCATAATATGAATATTTCAGTATAGACATGTTTTCTGTTGTTTTGTATTTAAAAACTATAAACAAAAAAGACCTATGTTACTACCTGCAAAACATATGAAATGATTGGAATAAGATGGGTGGGAGAAATGACCCTAACATCTGGCTGGACCTCATCATAAGAAGATTGAATTGATCAGTGTTTAATAGTAGCCATGATAAAAAATCATGGGCGTACATACTCGAGCAGGATTCGAACCTACGACCTCCTAATCACCGAACAGGCGTCATCTCCACTAGACCACCGAGCTTTCGCCCGACAGCAAGTGTTGGTTCTAATCCTTATAGCATGCAGCGGGTACTGCTTTGTTATTCAAATTCAACAAATTCTTCCGTCGAGATGTTTTCATTGCAACTGATTGACAAATTGCCCTACATCGACGTAAATAAGCACTGAATTGATCAGTGTTTTAGTAGTAGCCATGATAAAAAATCATGGGCGTACATACTCGAGCAGGATTCGAACCTACGACCTCCTGATCACCGAACAGGCGTCATCTCCACTAGACCACCGAGCTTTCGCCCGACAGCAAGTGTTGGTTCTAATCCTTATAGCATGAAGCGGGTACTGCTTTGTTATTCAAATTCAACAAATTCTTCCGTCGAGATGTTTTCATTGCAACTGATTGACAAATTGCCCTACATCGATGTAGGGCAATTTGTCAATCAGTTGCAATGAAAACATCTCGACGGAAGAATTTGTTGAATTTGAATAAGAAGATTGAAGCTGATATTTTTCTTATTGTGTTTCAAACCTGCATGTGCATTCACTGAGAATGGGATCGCATAGTTGCATCAGTTCCTGAGCTCGGCTAGTTATCCAAATTTGCTTGGCAGACTATCTAATTTCTGTCCGCTTCATAACTTCAGATAATAGACAGGGGTATTCTGACATAACAGGTCAGTTAATGCAAATGGCAGATCAGTAAAAGGTTTATCAAATACCTGATTCAGATGCCTGTTGTTACCAAAGTTGCACCATATATATGAGCACTCACATTTCAATGTAATGTTACCTCCCTCATCAAGCCCACTTAGAGTAGAAAAAAAAACTGCTTTAACTTCTGAATATTCTATATTAACTTGTGCAGCCATAGGTTGATAAAATGAAGTATAATTCAGAGAAATTGGGGGAAAAATAAATGAAAATAAAATATCTACGCAAACATGAGTAAGAGTAAATCATGCCAAGCATGCAGACATTTTTTTTTCTGATCCAAATTGAATCAACAAGTTGGGACAATATGAATTTCTGGACAGTTGCAACAGAAATGTTGTTCATTCATTTCAAACAAAAGCTACTGACAGAGACAGCAAGATACTGATTAAACAATTATATAAATCTCCCTTATCTGCAGACACAGAGAACAATGCATAACAAGAAACTAAATGCTGATTTTTATAGCAGCACTACTGCCTTTTACTTTTAGAAGAATTGTGATATATGCCTTGGGCTACAAGCACGACTACAGTGCGATTTATAAAAATAATTTCTCTCTTCCCATAGTGCACTGCAAATTTTAGTACAACATGTAATGCACACCAAACAGTGAGAAAGAGTGTGTAATTTAGATATCTAATTGCTCACTCTCACAAACAGAACTACCAATATCCCAGGATAAAGACATGAAGCCATTGATACATCCCTCACCTATCTCAATATGATCAAACATAAAAGGAAAACAGTGTCACTGTGGCAGCTTTGTATGAGTGTGAGTGTGTGTGTGTGTGTGTGTGTGTGTGTGCGAGTGTGTGTGTGTATGAGTGTGTGTGTCAGCCTCTCACCTCCCTGGTGTCAGTGTGTGTGTGTGTGTGTGTGTGTGTGTGTGTGTGTGTGTGTGTGAGTGTGTGTGTGTCTAGCCCTGCTGCAAGTCACTATTCATGCCATTTAATCTGACTCGAGCCATTTGAAATGATGTTGATGTTATCTCATGGCATGCATGCTAACCATTTTGAAGGCATGCTGGCAGATAATGAATCAACCTGGATTGATATTGCTAGCCATGAATGCCAACATAAGACCTTTTGCATATCACATGCCTATTTCTTGGTTTCCTAAAAGACTAGTCAGTTTATGTCTGCTAAAAAGTCTCAATGACAATAAACCAAAAAATGGTTTATAATACAAGGAACTTCCTGTCAATCATAAAATGATACGAATGCCAGATCATCTATCAGCACTTTCTGTACTTTGTAACAAAATAACTGCTAAGATTGAAATAAATTGTGTTAAACAATTAAAAAGGTACATAAAATCAGTAACTTAGAAATGTTGCCTCAATAGGTAATATAGGAAATTCGATTGACTGATGACGGTCACTATTTTCTTTTTCTTTTTCTTTTTTTTTTGTATAACCTCAGCTGCAAATTTCAAGTTATTCAGATCAAAAACATAGATATCATAAAGAAACTTTGCATCAGGCTAAGAAATCAATGATACTGAAATGCTTTGTAAGCTATAGTTCATCAAACCTATTTAACAGCATGAACCCAACTACCTTGGGTTCTACAACTCTCTAATCCTCATCTTTCTTATTCTCTTCTTTGTATCATAAACTATTTTATCCTTGCACTTTTGAGCACATATAGATTGATTTAAAGTCACACACATAGCTGCATAATTACATTTAGATTCCTTCATACCTCACATAGGCACATGCAGTTTAACACTGAAGACAATCTTAATATGATGGTAGACTAGCTTGCGATAAAGACACAAAGTAATGAATTCTGACATCACAAATTCAACAAAGATCCCACCATATGGTTGTGTTAAGCATACAGCACAGATGATCCCAACTTCAGTCAAAATAAGCTATCGGTAATTTTAGAATGGAATATTGGTCCTTCCTTCCTGCACCAACCAAAATACACGTCCAATAGATGACTTTGGATGAAGTAACCTGGCAAAGGACATGTGTAGTGACTCCAAGTTGGAAAATACATTGGCCAACTGGAAATTCAACACATTTTCTCTAATGTTATGAGATATACTGAGATTTATGCCGGAGTATTTACAAACATATGTTGAGGGAGGTGAAAAAGTATGACAATACTGATAAGACACACAGCTACTTTTTTGTTGTTCATTTGGTCACATCATTTTTTCTCTCAGAGTCATGTAATCTTCTTCCAGCACATGAAGTGAATGAGATGGAAAATCCATAAGTTGATACTATATACCAAACTGATGATTATTAGTCTGAACAAAATACAACATACATGTCTGAATAACTACATCTGTGCGCTATGCATCTTCATGGCTACATCAGCAAGATCCAAGTATTTTACTTGTTTGGATTTTTTGCACCATAACAAACCAACACAACTTCTATAACAGGTGGTCTTAAGTATTTAACTTTTTAATGCCACTGGAAAATATCAATGAGGGAGAAATAAGTACGACTATTGTACATTGTTTAATACACATCACCAGGCCACTGATGTGTACTGGCACTATGCATTGCAAAAGGTAAGAGGACAGAAGGCGTAAAAGGGCAAGAATGAGATTTAACTATGCATTAGCTTACACAGGGGAAAGGGAGACATCTTTAAACAGATATCACAATATTCATGGTCCATGTAGTTAAAGCTTTACACATGAAAACGGACGACTGATACCTAACTTTGCATTGGCATGTCAACTTGGGCTGGAGAGAGAGAGAGTTTAGAAGAAAGGAGGGATGGGAAAAGGGGGGCTTGAGGAAGGAAAGCTGAAAGAAAGGCTGGGGAAAGAGGACTGAAAGAAGAAAAGCAGAAGGAAGAAGGGCTGGAGGATAAAGGACTGAGGGATGGAGAGCTGAAGGAAGAAGGACTGACAGATGAAGGACTGAAGGAAGGAAGGAAGACTGGAAGGAGGACTGAAAGAAGGGCAGGAGGAAGAAGGGCCGGAGGATAGAGGACTGAGGGATGGAGAGCTGAAGAAAGGACTGACAGATGAAGGACTGAAGGAAGGAAGACTGGAAGGAGGAGGACTGAAAGAAGGGCAGAAGGAAGGAAGACTGAAAGAAGGAGGGATGGAAGAAGAGCAGCAGGAGAAAGGAGAGCTGAGGGAAGAGGAGGTTGAAGAAGGGCTGGAGAAGAAGTGGGCAGTGTCATGAGTCGAGGCCGAAGAGCTCCACGATAAGGGGACTGAGGTCCTGCTCCTGGACCTTGACGGCCATGATCTCACTGAGGTGTAGGATAGACATGTCTCTCAGGGTGGTCAGTTTGGTGATGAGTTTGGTGAAGAGGAAGGGCTTATCAGCATGGAAGACCTTGGTGGCGGCCTGGAGGGCCAGCACCATCTCAAGCTGCATCTGCTCCACCATTTGGCGGTCCTTCAGGTCTGACCGGTCTGTGGGAGGGCGGGAAAAAGGACGGGAAAAAGGATGGGAAAAAGGACGGGGTTAAACACAGAAGAGCTTTCAGATGTTTGACACTTGTGATAAATACAGTAGCTTGGTGCGATGTGCATGAGGCAAAGCACACAAGGGAAATACGTTGCATCGCTCTATGCATAGACTATTTAAAGGCATGCATTATACATCTTGATGCAAAGACAATTATGGTGAAAAGCTGAGGCAATTGAAACCTATTAAAAGAGCTTTCACACTAAAGGAATATTCAATACAGCAGCATTGCCCTTTAAATCACCACATATTCAGAGGCATCATTTCATGGAGCTACATGTGAATCTGAGTAATTTAAACACTTTAATCTCAGAGATATACAGGTTAATCGTATACCCCCATGGGTGATGGTGACTGTTTAGAAAGGCTCCTAAGATATGACATGGACTTCGACTGTGTTCCTTAAAAGAAAATCTTAAATATGGTTGTCTGTTCTTTTAAAATGCTGAAGTATCATCAATCATAAACTACTGCTAATACTGAAAGTCCCTAGAAACTGCCATTACAAAAGAGCAACCACAATTCAAAACTTCATCAGAAGTTGCAGTTGATTGGTTTGTTTGATTTCTACAATATCTTTGATAACAATCCAACTTGTATGGCAGCTCCCTGTTTTTGCTTTTGGCCATTTTCTTTGGCTGCAATAAAAATGTGAAATGAATGTAACTTTGAACTGAATTATATTAAACCATCATATCTAGACATATGATTCCTTTTGAAACCCTTTATTTCTGAAGGAAACAACTGGGAGTTTGGTCTAATGAATGAATGGAGAGAGAAAAAAGAATAAACAAGAAATGTAAGATGAATTAACATATTTTTTGCAACTTCTTAATACTATGATGTCCCCATGGTAAATGCATTCAAGTTCAAGACATGATAAAGTGGGGAGGTACATATCTCCACGCTTTACCTGGTGAAAGCAGAGCAGCTGCAGTGAAGAGTGCGTATTCAGCTGTGGTAAGTCCGCAAGCTTTTGTGTCCCTCATGAACTCAAACACAACTTCTGGTAGAGTGGAGAATCCTAACTGGTACATCATATGCACATCAAACTTATCCCCATTGGTATCATTCACAAGGCAGTCTTTGTCCAAGGCATAGGAATCTGCACACCTCAGCAGCAGTGCATCCACAATGCTGGATTTGATGAGGACAGCCTGGTCATCACACGACAGTTTGGTGAAGCCAGGTATGCTCTTGGCAAAATGAATGGTCTGTTTGACCAGCACAGCAAACATGTCCATGGCTATATGAAGCATCTCCTTGTTGACAGTACGCTTGGCCTTGCCTGAAGATTTAGAGCCTGATCCCATCTTGCCGCTAGTCAGAAAGGAGGTGACTCTCTGGAGGGACTGAAGAAAGGGGCTTGTCTTGACCTCATCCTCCCCAACATCGGTTGGCATGTAAAAATTACTGCATGACGGTGACGATGCTTGCGAGGATGAGAAGGACATCATCTGTGGCTCGTCCTCACCCTTGAGGAGTGAGACAGCGGCACGTTTCACCATCTCTACAATTGTCTCCTTGTTTTGACTAGATGAAGCCATTGCTGCCAGCATGGCCAATGCCTCTGCAAGTCCACTAGAAGCTAGCCGTGCAACAGCAAGGTTATTGATGGATTCATCCTGTACAGCAGCTGGCACAGACTCGTTTCCGTTGGCATCCTGACTTCCAGCCAGGACTCCCGGGACACTCTGAAGCAGCTGGGCATTGATGACATTGTCTGGGACTCCAAATGATCCGTTCAAGTTCCCTGTGATACTACCTAGGATTGTGTCTGCAAGAGTGTCATTGAGCAGGCCTCCACCTGTTCCTATGATTTGGCCGACTAGCTTTGACAAACTGATCAGGGTGTCCAGGTTTTGTCCCTGGACCAGTGCACCTATGGTCTGGATGACTCGCATGCCTTGTTCTGATGACGCCAGAACTTTTAGAGCACTAGTGGGATCTTTGATTTGTCCATTAGTGGCAAATGAAGTCAGTTTGTAGATCACATCAATGCTTTGACCAGTAGCTGCAGACAAGATGGCCAAGGGGTCAGTCCCCAACATGGCCTTTGAGCTGGCATTAGCTGTTGCATCAGCTCCATTCATATTTGCCTGCTGATTTGAGTTTGTATTTGATATTGTGTCAGGGTCATTCATCAGTTTCATTTTCTTTGGATCAGATATGGCAATAACAAGTTCATCATCTTCATCCCCTTCCTGTAAGTCATTTGCACTTTCCTCTGAGCCTTTCAGTTTGCTCCAGTAAGTCTTTCTGAACAGAGGCACATCTTTCTGCAAGGATCGTATCAGAATGCAATGGCATAAAGTGAATGAATACATGTCATGTTACAGCTGAAGAAAAAAAAATAGATTTTTCTGGTTCATACAAATGTAAGCTCTGGTACAACATTGTCTCTGAACAGCCACTTAAAAGCTGAGATATCCAAAAACAAAGAGGTCCTAATAAAAGGTGGGACCCACCTTTTACTAGGAACACTTTCTTTGTTTTTGGATATCTCAGCCATTTCAAAACTGATTTCCATCAAGTAAACATTGAATTCCTCTAAAATGGTAGGCTCTTTAATATTTCATAACAGGTTTCTCATTATCTGGTAAACGGCTAAAATCTGAATCTCCCATCTCAACCATAACTATACCATCCCTCTAAGTCTTGCTACATAGTAGAACACAGATATTTCTACAAGTAAAGCAAAAGTGCTCTTACTGAGAGATGTTTGAGGACCTCTGTCGAGGCATTGTAGCCCCTCTCTAGTGTCTGCATCAGCTGCTCCTGTGCTGGAGTTAGAACCAGACCTTGGGGTTGAGTGAAGACCATTTGAGCGGATGTACCAGGAGCTGCGTGGGTGGCAGGAGGCAAGTCCTGGAGTACAGCTGGGTTTGCTGTAGCAGTAGCGTCCATGCTTGGGGGGATACTGGGAGCAGCGTTTGGTGGCAGAGAGATAGGAGTGACTGTTGGTGTGGAGGTTGGGATGGAAGGGCTGTTGGATCGCGTACTGGACGGTGAGGTGCTGAGAGATGCCTGTGCTCCAGATGGCAGGGGCTGAGGCTGGGGCGTGGGGGCTACTGATGCAGGCATGATGGAGACTGGTACGGGACTGGCAGGAGGAATGCTTGCTGGGGCTGGGGTCTCCTGCACAACACCAGGCTGCTTCTTCTTCCGCTTTCTCCTGATGAGTGGCTTGCGTGTCTGCAGTCGATCCTTGTCCCACACTCCTATTATTGAGAAGGTGACAGCACATCCATACACGAAGATTACAATACACTGATATTACATTCGTAGTACGTGTCAGGTACAGAATTTAATGCTGTCCTAATCAACATGGACATTTCAGAGGAAATAACTTGATATTGAGATCTGAATGTTTACCACACATGTGAGGCTCAGCAATTCTGTCTGATGTCGCTGTATTTTTTCCCTGTTTATCTTATTTGTGCATTTTTTGAAACCTTCCTAGAGCTTTGGAGCTCTGTTTTACAGATAAAACAAGGAAAAGTAGAAATTACGCGGTGCGTAAAATATGTCCCCGCCGGAAATAGCATTTAGTAGCAAAATGTACAATATCGGTAAAAAATCAAGGTCAAAGGTCAAAGAAGTCAAAGGTCAAAATTCTGTGTAGAAGTTTTGAAGCCCTCACCTAGTGCCATCACAAAAAGCAAACGGAATCAAAATCGGGTTAGAAATGGCGAAGAAGTAGCATTTTGTAGCCAATGTACAATATAGGTCAAAAATCAAGGTCAAAGGTCAAAGAAGTCAAAGGTCAAAATTCTGTGTAGAAGTTTTGAAGCCCTCACCTAGTGCCATCACATAAAGAAAACGGAATCGAAATCGGGTTAGAAATGGCGAAGGAGTAGCATTTTGTAGCAAAGTGTACAATACAGGTCAAAAAATCAAGGTCAAAGGTCAAAGAAGTCAAAGGTCAAAATTCTGTGTAGAAGTGTTGAAGCCCTCACCTAGTGCCGTCACATAAAGCAAACGGAATCGAAATCGGGTTAGAAATGGCGAAGGAGTAGCATTTTGTAGCAAAATGTACAATATAGGTCAAAAAATCAAGGTCAAAGGTCAAAGAAGTCAAAGGTCAAAATTCTGTGTAGAAGTTTTGAAGCCCTCACCTAGTGCCATCACATAAAGCAAACGGAATCGAAATCGGGTTAGAAATGGCAAAGGAGTAGCATTTTGTAGCAATATGTACAATACAGGTCAAAAATCAAGGTCAAAGGTCAAAGAAGTCAAAGGTCAAAATTCTGTGTAGAAGTTTTGAAGCCCTCACCTAGTGCCATCATATAAAGCAAACGGAATCGAAATCGGGTTAGAAATGGCGAAGGAGTAGCATTTTGTAGCAAAATGTACAATATTGGTCAAAGGTCAAGGTCAAAGGTCACGACTGAAATTCTGTGTAGAAGTTTCAAAGCTCTCATGTAGTGCTATCATATAAAGCAAACAGAATCAAAATTGGCTCATAAATGACAGAGAAGTAGCAAATTGAAGATTTTGATCACACACGGACGCACACACGGACGGACGGACGGACGGACGGACACACGGACGGACACACGGACACACACACGTACGGAGCCCGTTTCATAGTCCCCTGCTCGAACTCGTTCGGCGGGGACAATCAACTAAATTGATAGCTGCAAGCCTTAAATCCAGTCCTTCAAATCTGACTATGATAATTAGTGTTTATCTGTTACTACACCATAGACTGTATCCTGAGGCACGAACTGGGACCACAGGGTTCCAGATGACAACTTACTTTCTACTTTCATTCCCATCTCCAAACAGCGCTTCATCCGGCAAGCAGGACAGTGCCGCCGTGTGTACAGGTCCATGTTACAGTTTCCTCCCTGGGCACAGGCGAACGTTGCTCCAGAACGGTTGCTTCGCAAAAAGAAGCTCTTACAGCCCTCGCAGGAGAGGACATTGTAGTGCACGCCATTGGCACGGTCCCCACAGATAAGGCAGAGTTTTTCCCCACTACTCACTGTCCCACTGCCAGAGGTATCACTGTTCACATTGGGTTTGCTTTCCACAACACTGGGGGAAGTAGACACACTGGGCGGTGCTTCAGTTGGTACTGTCTGATGAATGGTAGTCATGACTGACTCTGTGCTTGTGTTTGGTGCAGGAATCTTTTGGAAAATATGAGAGAAATTAAATCACACTGAAGAGTATCTTCTATCAAAGAAGGCATCATTGAAACATGATATTAGTAGTAGAAGAGAAATAAATCTATATCAGATGATTTTGTGTACACTTCTTTAAAAAGTCACAGAACTCTTTACAAATAAAAGTAAAATTCATAAAGAAGTAAAAAGAATAATTTCCATATGCTTTTTTTTTTAAATTTAAACATTTTCATAGCTAGTAGTTTCAATATTTTGTGAAGGTCTCATCGCCATAACATCAATCAAATGAAGCAAGGATATTGGTAAGAAATTGCAATGAAGAGGTGTTTCTGAAAATCTAGATGAATGAGGAAAAAGCCACCATTCTTCCACTGCTCAAAATTCTCTGGCACTGTCTAGCCAAAGTTCAGACCTGACCATGGTCAGCGTCCAGAGCTACTCACTGTTACAATCTGCATGACATGGCCTGGAGTCTGCCCGAGCTGGGCCGCTGCTACGGCCGCTGCCTCTGCAACATCGGCCACATTGAGCACCTGGACATAGGTCACTGTCCTGTCCATCTTTTGCTCTGAGGGAACCTCCATTGTTGTGGCTAGAAGTCATATAAACTGCGAGAGAGAATGATACAAATATCAGCCATATTCCTCGATTTTTAGATTCTTGGTATGACACTGTACTCATATCCTTTTATTCTGCAAGTTCAGCTGCACTTTTGACCATTAAAAACTCTATATATCCATCCAAAGTATAATTTTTGTGTGATGTTTTACTCATATACAGTACTGAATTATTTTGGTAGAAATTTTTTACATTAGAATTTGATAATATCAGTTACGTGACATATCTTCATTGGCAACAGAGAGCTTAAGAAGGAATATAATGAATGAAGGTGTAGACATTCAAACTTTTTGATTTTGTCAGTAATCACAGTCTACTCCTTTCACAGTATACTCCTTTCTTCATGACAAGATCACATTAATGGCAAAAAATATTTCCTGAATGGAATGATTTGGGATCTCTCTCTGAAAGAAGTTTAAAAACTGTAAATGACCACTCTGCTGGATGGGCATTTTGCACTCTAAATAACAATTTCAAGACACATAATGATGATGATTGCTTAAAATGTACAAGTTTGCAAAGATGCACACCTAGTTCAATCACAAGAAGATGTTCTGCATTAGCAGATATTACAGCTGCATTCTCATCATAATTGAGGCCAAGCACAAGTCTTCTGTGACTGCTCCAGATCAGATAAGTTGGAAACTCTCACATTTCGCAGTTATCAGGATTATTTCCCCTTTACTTGTCACAAGTGGGTCGTCCTAAAGACCCTCAAGACCATCTACTGTCATACGATACCAAGGTTACCAGGAATTTGCCATGCAAAAATCATAAGGGATACGTTCTTGTCATAGTTCACCTAGAAATCTGAAACCTAACACTGTGAATCTCAAGTGGTAGTGATAGGCTCCATCTGACATATACTTGTTGCAAAAATGAAAATATCCCTCTCAAATTATTGCTCTAATCATATCTTTCAAAGTTGGTGAGTACAACAGTTATATTAAGACAAACAAATCAAATCTTCACGCAACAAACAACCAAATCTTACTTTGTCAACTTATCCAAAAAGTGAATGCAAGATTTAAGTTGTGCATTGAGAAGTGATGTTCACTGGTTAAAAGCGACCATTGTGTCAAAGAGATTCTTGGTTACAAGTCTTAAAACATTCTTTTGTGTTTTGTGAAAAAGTACCATAGTGGTATCACAGTCTTCACACTGTCTCTATGGAAGTATGCAAACTTATACAATATAAATAAACTTTCAAAAGTGATTCCTGTTTAGAAGCAACTGTTCTGATTTCTGAACAGCAATGCTAAGTTATGACAGACATGTACATTTTTTGTAGCTCATATCTGTGCAGAGCAAGTGATAAATGCACTTACCAAACATCAATAACACTGCGTGCTGTCTCACAATGCAGCAAATGAAATGGCTGATCCTGTAGCCCACCTCAGTGGATCCTGGGATTACATTGCAGCCCTGCACAGCTGGAAGGAAATCAGAATTGGAAAACATACAGAGGAAACAATGTGAAAGAATAGCTTAGGGCCCACAGTACTCTTTAATCCAGCAGTTTTGTATACCACATTTATGTAACATCAGAAACACTGTGCCAATTTTTTTTTTTTTATTGATTTATATTAATCAGGATCAGAGAAAGTGAAAGTGGTACTCAGAACAACAGGAAGATGTATCTGTGCTTTTTGGATGTATTCACAAAATGGTTGCATAGAAATGAAGAAAAAAGAACATATAGATCTACAAACATGCTATTGACAGCCCAGTGAAAATACTAAAATCAGTAATATGATTGTTAATGTTCAACTCATTACTGAAACTTGAATGTCATTTACAAGATATCATAGTAAATTGCAAGATATGACTGCTATAACGACTTTTGATTCACAAAAAATGAATATATTGTCTGTATGTGAGTGTATGTTTGTAGAGGACTACAGGTACAACAGCTTGCAAGATACACAGTACGCATGTAATATGTACATCTTTTAGATTCAGAGACTCAGATAATTTCCAAGAATGACATTAAAGTACATTGTAAATGGTTTCCTGAGAAGAGTCAGAATGGCTGAGAGCTTGTAACTGAACAATCTTATTAATACACAGTGACTTGGACAACAATTTCCCACTAATTTTTCAAAGTCAATAGACCGATTCTGTGACGCGCTATGTGTATTTTCGGCATGGGCAGCGTCATTACTGCGGTGTCTCAGCCGACTCCCCACCCCTCTCACACGCACGGAATGAAAAACTGATGCATGGTTGTTTTAGCCAATGGGCGTCTCGTACTGAGTGCGCGAATGCTTGCTTAGTGCGCGAACCTTTGTTACAAGTGCGCGATAAACATGTTGCCCGTGGGGTGGGGGAGAGGAGGGGGGGTCGGCTGGGACACAGCAAAATGAGCTTATGGCTGCACCCAGTGCCACAAATTGTCTGCTGCCCTCAACGAAGCCGAATCGGTCTATTGACCGATTCTGTGACGCGCTATGTGTATTTTTGGCATGGGCGCAGCCATAGTGGGTGTATCAGCCGACCCCCCCCCCCCTCCGCACTCCCCCACCCCTCTCCCTACATTAGCACGCGCGCAGAATGAAAAACTGCTTTAGCCAATAGGCGTCTCGTACTGAGTGCGCGAATGCTTGCTTAGTGCGCGAACCTTTGTTACAAGTGCGTGTAAACATGTTGCCCGTGGGGTGGGGGAGAGCAGGGGGGGTCAGCTGATACACCCACTATGGCTGCGCCCTGTGCCGTAAAATGTCTGCTGCCCTCAACGAACCCGAATCGGTCAATAGCTTCATTGCAAGTGATTTTCTTCCATGCACATGATCTATAATGAGTGACAGTATCATGGCTTTCATTGTAAGTATTACATTACAATGACTGAATGTGTTGTAATCTATCATGGTTATGTATAGGTGTTGGGGCCTTTGGCCAAGTAGTAATGTATCTTCTATGTACATAATTGTAACTAAGAGGTTTGGGTACATGTTTGTCACAGTGATGAACGTTCAGCAAATGTTATGTGTTTTCATGGTAACTCCTTTATGCATATATGTTTACACCATGTCTAGATGTGGCTTCAACAATCACGTTTCAGACCACTGTGGACAAAACAGAATGGACATGATACAACACCACGGATGGGATGGGTAAACATGACAGACCATGACTGCCTGAAAAACTGGGGAAATATTTGCCACCGCAGTCATGGTGCTGATGTAAAACTTGGTGAATATGTACAACAAATTGCCCCGTGGGTACCCTGTGGGTGCATGAATGCAACAAAATGTGACAGCACGCAATATGCCGTAAGAAAGCTTGGTGGCAATCCAGTCCAGGACGTGACAGAAAATATGTGTAGTCTACATTATGTAGCCTGATCAGATGACATAAGAATGGCGTCTCACAGATACATGTGCATAGGAGCAAAGACTGGAATGAACATGACTACAATATGAAGGGAAAAATAATTAAAATATTCCAGGTACCCATAGGGCACTATGTTTTGGGAAAACGGGGCTGCCATGGCCATTGGGAACATGGTGTAAATGTACTGTAGCATAAGAGGCCCCCTCATGAAATGGGAGTTCGCTGTGCATCCAGAGACTTAAAAATCAAGACAACGAGCCCACTTTACTTCTGCTCCCAAAGAGTAGGGTGCCTACCCAGAGGACTGCTTCATCCAACACAGACTGGAAAATAGGCAAATGATACCGAGACATTATGGCTTGCCCCAGCAGATTGGCAATAGCCACCAAGTAGTAGCATCACAGCACATGCTGTCAAAGTTATGTGAATGAATTCAAATGGTTACGTACCTACAAGCACATAGCTCAAATGCGATAAAAGCATTCAATCAAAATGTGAAATTGTCCCTGAAATGTGAACTTCAGACCAATATGAAATATTCACCATCCATATGAATCGAAAAATTCCAATTAACTTTCCTCTTGGCATCAGTTGTGAAGAACACTGTCCTATTGCATTTCTACCCACACAGTAAGACAGCACTATTCTTTTGTCATTCATTCATTGTTTCCTCTATGCAAATGCTATGTGTACAGTCATTCTACTGCCCTACATAACACTACTACAGGGTAGGATACACTAGTTAGCATCAAACATAACACTAGTGAAAAGGTATTACTCTTGTAATAGCACATCCCTACCCATCATTTATGAACCTCTACAATGCTCCCCCTCCCCATACCTTTCTGGCGAAAGGAAGGCAATGCCATAAAGACTGCCACAATACATAATCATCACCGCTAAACAAAAAGACAAAAACTAAATAAATTTTCGTTCACTGTTCTGATCTTGTAAAGAGTACAGTATAGCCTGAGGTGATGAGGTCCTATAGAGGATTAGCAGGGAATAATCCTTGATTCATCATCAAGCTGGGAAGCACATGTTGGTTTACCAGCCTGCCTCTTTCCTTTGGCTAAAATAAAGCACCTGTTGAAATTACATCCCCCTCTCCCCCTGAAACATCTTTGTCTGGGTCAGTGCTTACTTATTCATGTCTTACACATATGCACAAGTTTTGGACGTAAAATGTACTTACCGATCAAAGATTGCATGATTTCTGACAGACCAAACAATATGTAGCACCTTCTCATTTACTTTCCCAATATGATGGGTAAGCTCATTTCCTTCATTTAAGAAATAATACTGTCAGCCACATTCAGAACAACTGACAATTTCATTGCCATCTGGTGTACTCATACCATGGTGCCTTTAAGATATTGAAAAGATTATTCATTAATTCAAGTGATCAAATGCAAATTATCCCATAATGATATGCTTTGTTATAATGAACAGTGACTCAATGTAAACACAACTATTCTATGCAAATATTTAATTGCCAATCTGTAACAATCTACCAGACATGGAATAAGCCAGTTTGGAGTTCCACTTTGCGCATGTGCTGAAGAAAGGTCATTTGTACCAACGGGGCATAATGATTTTTAAATTCACTGAGGTTATCTGTGATATGATAATTCAGGTAATCCCTAAAATATGATGGTGCTTGCCAACACATCCAACTTGAGAGCAAGCCTTGTATTTGGCAATAATCAACAGAAAAAGTTTGTCAGTATATTCAATGCGAAATAATGAAATAGATGCATCCCAAACTGCTAAATGACTGACATTCTGGTCACCTCATTAAAGCTGAGAGGAACTGCGAAAACCAAACATAAGTCTGTGAATAATCAATTCTGATTGGATGATCCCGACTGAAGTTTGATTTTCTGACTCATTCAAACATCAGGATCTGATCACCTTTACCTTTAGAGGAAAATGTATCATACACTTATTCATCTGGAATGATATATCTGCAGGAAAAAAAAAAAATTGGCTGAGTGAAAATTTGAGTAAAACCTGACAAACTTTTTTGAACGCTGAGACCATTTGAATGTCAGACAGTCAATGACATGATGTCATGTGGATATCTTCAAATAACATGTGGTTTTGACCTTGCTAGCTTTGAGTCCCTCATTAGTTTTGTCCAGAATGCCAATATACTACCATATTTTACTCAGATTTGCCCTTCTAAATCTAAATCACTTTTCATTTATCTAATGAAGTTTATGTTTTTCATTATACATATCTTGCTCTGTTCTGCTTTGTTATCTTTATGTAGTCTCATTTGACTACTGAAATTTAAAGTACCTGTAAAATATTACAGAAATTTTGATCTTCATATTAATTCTCAAATCAACCTGACAGCTAATCTGAGTCTTAATTTGAGAGTTTAAAGATACTGATTAGATTTGAAATGCGATCAACCATGAGCATTGACATGACAGGCTTACATACAGCATATGGAAAGCACTACCTTTTCAATCAAACAATTAACCCTGCTTGAAAGAAAGTGCATCTTCTTTACATTTTGAAAAATAAAAAAACAAACTTCAAAATAAAATTCGAAATTTAACAAAAACTATTTATTTGATAAAATCATAGAACTTGTTACAGTATGTCCATTGTGCTGTAGTAGAAGACTAAAATTGTCAGTGTTTCAACCATCAAAATTTCAATGTCCTTGAATTTGTGTACGTTTGCAGATCTATAAATCAATATGTTTGTTCCTCAAATGCAGACATGCTATGAACTTGTGACCTTGTGCATCAATTTCCTGCAGAGTTTTTGAATTGAGATAATTGAGATACAGTATTGTTCAGTTTGCCCGCAAAGTATGTAAATTGCAACTTGCTCAAGATTATGATTTCTATCAACTGTGCTGGTAGCAAGTTTCAAAATTTCCTATAAATCTCAGGATAACTCAGTTATTTACTACTGATAGTGATAACACACGATTAAAGCAACTGAGCAATTACCAGAATCTCCCTGACAAGTACATACTATCCAACACCTTTCACAGCACAAATAACACTTTTCATTGCAACTGATCTCCACGGAAGAATTTCATGAACTTGAAATAACACTTTTCTCTGTGAGAATCAAGTCACATACACATGGCACTACTTCACTCAAACACAGTGTATAAAAAGCAAACAATACTCTTCCTCAACACTAGTATGTGTAAAGAGAAACTAATATTACACACATCGATAGGAATGGGCACAGTCACGTGCAGATGAGTCGGCCTCTGTTGCCTCCTGTCAAGTTTGACCTCCGAGGTCAATCTCTGGTATTGTCAGCTGCCTACCAACCAGGAAACTGCTCTACACAAGGGAATCCACGCAACTTTACTACCATTTGTGGAGTTTATTTTTCTTTTTCCCAAGCTGGACTGAAAATGGAACTGTGAAATGGCAGACATAAAATATCAAACAAGTTAGAGCAGTCTAAAAAGACATAAATATGGGATACTAAATATGGAACTGCAGTCACTCTCGCTCATACTGCTATACACTAGGGGCTAATTTTTATTCTCAGAACTTTTGTAATGCGAAGATGATATATTCACATATCTTTCAGGGTCATTTTTGCATGCAGTCAAGCTGACCTAGTTACAAAAATGCAGAAGAAAGCAAAACCTACATGTTATGGAATCAGTTTACTCATAAAGCGTGTTGATCTCTGACCTTTCGAATACCCTTTAATTATTCTAAGTTGTACGAACGTAGTCTTTTTAGAGGCAACTCTCAAAAATTTCATGCTGCAAAGAAGGCCATCAGCTCCATTTTGCAAAAATTTCATGCCACGAAAATATTGTGTTTAACAGTAACCTTTAGCAGATTTAACCTTTGGCAGGTTCTGTCCATAACCTATCATTCTAGATCATTTCCTACATGATGGTATGTAGCTGACTTGCATATATATATATTGCCTAAATTTAAGCATAAATGATAATAAATTGTGACAACTGTCATTGGATGTGACTTTTCAGTTAACCCGTTGACAGGCTGAGAGGCAAACTGGAGCTTTAGCACAACATTAATGCATTTCAAAAACAAATAAACAAACACTATCACCATGTCTACATTCAATTGCAGTGCATGCACCTCATACAATAGAAACCACTGGATAAAAGCTGCAAGAGTAATGATATGCCATGTATATTTAGTTCTCGACAATGGATGGGAATGTTCCTAGTTGTGATATGGCAACCAATTGATAATGCATCTGAAAGAAAAAGCTAATTGACCAACTTGATACCTCAAACCAAAACATTTCTTACTGAATGATGATACTCATTTGGTATACTTTGCACGGCCAAATCTACCTTTTATGAGACATCAAAAGTTCTCATCATGAAAACTAAGATGCAATAGGGATTATCGTACTGAAATCATTTACACTGAGCTGTTTTCCCAAGCCTTATAATGCATTTTTGTGACACTTAATTTTGTGGAGAACACTGCAAAGAGAAGTGGAAGAAAAACATGTCAACGGATGAAGGATGGAGAGTATGAAGATGCCCTTGACAACATGGGAAGTTACCCAGAAGTGAGCAGCACCCGCGGGCAGGAAGGAAGCGAGACTGAATATTAGTTTCATCTGTGGAGGAAAGGCATGCTTGCCTGTAACACTAACAACAGCCTGATCAACCCAAGAAGATTCAAGTGAGAATGCGAATGCAACTGGTACCTTGGTATGAAGAGTGCACCCTGTATCCAATTGCACTCTTCTTAAGCACTGGAAGCATTTCACACAATTAAATTGAACAACTTCACACTCCAATGATACAATGTATATAACATTTATGTTATCTTTATTCTTTTTTTTTGGGGGGGGGGTGGGGGTGATGTTTGTTTGATTTTGACAATCATGGTTTGCTGCTTGAAGAGTGATGGAATAACAGACCTACAGGAATGGATAGGTTGTATGAACTATCCCCATAAACAACCACTACGCACTTGACCAATGGCAGAGCTCTGCAAGAAGTATTTTATACCCTCCCCCCCCCCCAATCATCTCTTGCTGTGATCCAAAGGGACTCTTCATGCAGTAGATCATTTGAAGTTTACAGGTACAGTACGTCAGTTTGGACGACACACACACACACACACACATCAAACCTTGAGTGGATCGACATAAGTTCCTGTCCTACATCACAGACTGATGGGATGCTGGTTCCTGACCATAATTTCTCTTTATAATGCTTTAGACACATGGACACACAGCACTCACAAATATTTCTTCTGAGGTATGACAAGTAGTGTGATAGAATTCATTGATATGTAATCAGTGGCCGATCCAGGGGGAGCGCACCAGGTGCACACACACCCCCCCCCCCTTTATTTTTTGCTAAAACAAAAGAAATAAAAAGAAAAAGATGGGGGGGGGGGGCGACTGAGCCCCTCTTTAATTCTGAAAAGGGGCCCGGCTTTATGGAATTCCTGGATCCGCCCCTGGTAATGCATACCATAATAAAGAGATATGAAATATAAGGAAAATGTTTTTGTGGGAAAGTGAGATATTAAAAGAAATTTCAGCAATTCCTCTGACACAAAATAAATGCAGAGCTCTCTGAAATGATCATCTCTGACATAAGACTACAATCTGAGATATCCACTATAGGCCTAATCCATAATGTCAGAGACCAGACCATCTGATGTTCACACAAATAATAATATTTGTCTATAACAATATGATAAACTTTATCCCCATCAATGGTTGGGTCAACTTCTCATTTGTGAGGTGATCCCCTGACATCATAATTCAGAAAAAAAGTTCTCTCACATCAAAGCATATACCAGCTTAAGGTCTCCAAAATAACTAGGAAAAAAGACTTGAAAGAACCTCTCATCATGTAAACATCAATATATCACAGCCACAAATTATGTCCAGCGAAATTTTACATTTGTTTTGTTGTGTCTTTTTTTTGTTTGTTCTCTATCTCCCTCCACTAAGCAGAGATATTATATAAACTGGAAAATGTCATTAAATCAGACAACAGATGGGGTTAGATTTGAGATGAAAATGTTTTGAGAATTAAAACAGTCCTCCAAAGAGAGCTTTTACCTGCTCTCCCAAGAGAAAACAAACATTGGTTGACATACCTCAAAGAAAATATGAGCACTGAATGGCCAGAAGTCCTCAAGCTGGTGCTTCCTTGACTCAGATCCTAGCACACTGCAAAGAATTGAAACAGAGGAAACTCTTTGTTAACACTGGCACAATTACTTCAACATTTTCTTAACCTTGTAAAAAGCATTTTTTTTTTCATGCATCTACATGAATCAGTATGGTGCAATATACAGTAAGGGACCATATCTAATACTGAGTGTTATTTATACTACCGCCTAACTAGCAAAATGTACCTTAACCTGTATTGGTAGTGATGGAAAAGCAAGAGTAAAGTTAGATGGCAAAAATTATAAGCATCCTAAATCAGAAAAACAAAAAGCAGGTAATCTTTTATTTGATCTTAATCAGTTAACCTCTCACTCATTATTTTTTTATTTTTTTTTTTAATGGAAGAAAGTAGAAATCATGTTTGCTTTGTTTATTGATCATGCAGTATCTTGTAAGGAGCAGGAAACAAACAGCATTATCTTTAGAATAATTTCAGGGCTGCCAACTCTCACGCATTGAGCGTGAGACTCACGCAATTCAACCAATTTTGACTGTCTCACTCTGATAAACGAAATCTCATGCTAAACCCCCAAAATGGAATGTACATGACTACAAAAATAAATATATCTCTAAATTCTCTGATATTCCGAATATCGATATGCCCAAGCCCAAAATTTCGAGATTTTCCCACGCGGGTGTAAAGCTTAACCAATAATAATCGTTTTCGGTTCACGCGCAAAGACGAGCTATTGGATTACGATTGGTTTCTACCTATACCACGTGAGCGTAGCTTTTGGCAAATTACAGTACATGTATGGCTATGATGTGTGCTTTACATCGCTTTACATACACTGACTGTGTACATAGTAAGAACGGCCGCACAGCAGGCCGCCAGGTGCTAGCCAGGAGGTCGCTCTGCTCCCTCACAGTGTCTCACGCCAACCTCTCACTCAAGGTTGGCAGCCCTGTAATTTCCACATGTAGAGGTGACCAAATACAAAATACCAATAATTTAACTATACACTATATATTTCATCAGTATATTTCATAAATTGGGACCAGAATGACAATTTTGTGAGTGGTTGAATTAAGATTGAGAACCATGGCTGGGGATGGAATGAAAATATCATCCAGCCTTCTTCAAGAGAAAAGTTAGTGATTTCCCAACTTGGAATACAATGTACACTGTACAACATCAGATAATGCAGTTGTGTTACAGAAAGCCATATTTTTGTGAGAGCCTGTTAATTTTGTTGAGTATATCAAGTCAACTCAAGAAATGTATGGAAAAAAAAAGGGAGAAATATACCGGCAATGTGTATATAAACACTGTGCAGTGTTATCATACCCTGATCACCACACTCTCTATGCACAATAAGAATAGATTCAAAGTGCTTGGGGACACAAATCACACATACCAAGCTGGTGGTGACACAATACCCTCAATCACATCCATGTTTCAAGAGTTCCCACACTGGATTAGATCCATGTGTACATGCAAATGAATATTCCGCAACTCCTACACATCTTTATCTGCCATGTTCCTTTTCAAACAATGAGATTGTATTCATCCACAGTTCCTATTGAGCAGCAACAGTATGTAGCTTTTCTGATGGTTTGACTGCTCTATGAGAAATGGAAATACAAATATTTGCTAGTTTAAGGACAGTTTTACAACTTCGGAGGTCTGGTATTTGACCTACATGTATACAACTCCTTCATAAATCTGCCACTGTCGGCATATCACTCAATCTTAGAATGCCTTTTAACCAGAATCTCTTCTGAATTTGTTAAAGTTACAGAATGTGGTAAAAACCTACTCTTTTATTTGTACAGTAAAAAGATTTCACAGCAATCAGTTCTAAGTATAATGTCAATATATTTCCGGTAATTTACAGGTACTACTTTCTGAACATATCATATGGTGAGGAAAAAAGTCTGAGCATGAGTAATGCTTTATCCCCAAAACTACATCATGATCACATTCAGGCTTTAATCTCAAACACAAAAAATGGATTACGAGATTTTAAATGGCTATGGATTATAAAGAAATCACAATCACTAATGCCTACTTTGTGTAAATAAAGTGTACATTGTGCATTGTAAGTCTAAAATTGTACCACACTGTATGTTAACTTTGCTAAATTACTTGTACGAGAGCAACAGAAGTGTAATAAAATAAAAATAGATGAGACATTGCGTAATGCACAGCAATCTCACTGCAAATGTACTCAGGCTCTAGATGTTTTCTTCTCTAGAAGCACTTTTCTTATGTTACTGATGAGGGCTAATGTAATACACTTACAGCGCCAACACTTTGACACATTGATCCTGAAACGGTTATAATCTAAAGTCCACAAACTTACCAGAACATAATACCCCCATACTGAAAGTTCTTTGAGTTAAAGAACAGAGAGAAAGTACATGAGTAGTGCTAGTACCTGTCAAATAAAACCTTTTCTGATGAGTGGGAGGCAAATGACAATGTTAGGAGTATTCTTTTGATGCAAACATGGATGGATTCTAATCATCCCAAAACTGACTTTCATCTCTTAATACATCGTGTATCAGACTGAGTGATGAAAAATTAAACATCAATGAAATCTATAAGAGAAGTAGACACTGTAATGTCCCACCATATTAAAAGGAAGAAGATGGCATACATTTGTAGCGTTCTTAGAGTTACAGAGTACTGTACAACACAATAATATCGCGGCATGACATTTTCGTGAATTGGAGCCGGCAGCCTTTTCCGCAGCATGAAATTCTCGCGATTACCGGTAGCCTCTAATATTCAATGCATACAGTGTATACTGTAGACAAGAACTTTTGCATGCATTTTAATTTCACGAATCTTGGCTCTCGCGAAATTCGCAAAATTAAAATGCACACGAACATTCCTCACTTTACAGTATACTCTGCATTCCTTATCACCAAAAAGTACTAAATTCTATGGAATATATTAAAACAATGCACAGTGTATCATATGAAAGATTTCTGAGAAAAAAATTAACTATACGACTTGTTCAAAGCTTTCATGGCATATATATTACATTTTTGTTCTTGATTGCTTTTTTTTTCTTTCCCCGAGATGATGAATAACGTGACAAAAACCACTTGTAAAGTTTACCTGACTGATGACACATTGTTTGGACAGACTTTGCAATTTATTGCAACCCTTCAAAGGCCAGCGCAAATCAACTGTACGACTACAGAAAGCTGCAAACTTTTGATACTGCATTGAGCTACATGAATATCAATAGGTAATGCTCCCTTATTCTCTACAGTGCAGGCAGCTCTTATGATTGATTGTAAAAAGTATTTACCCTCACTAAGTGGACACAATTTTTATTCACTATCAACATATTGTATGACCTCATTGATAGTTGCCAAGTCAAAGAAATAAAGGCTTTACCACTTTAATTCACAATGCTAAAGCTTTGGCGTTCAAAGACAAACTTGCCAACAATAAATGATAAAGCTTTTTAGTTCAGCCTTGAAAGAGCAAAAGATCGACCTTGAATCTCAAAATAATCATCAACCTCAAATTGTAATTTCCATGATAATAATAAAGAAAAGTGTGAGATGAATATCAGCTGCTGCATACCAGTTATGAAAGCCCTTGAAGCAATAGTAAACGGTACATAAATACTGCTGCAAATCCCTGTGAATTCACACACCTAGGAAATGCTATAATGGAAAATGGAAGGGGGTAATCATTAATGCAGTCTTCATGTGAATGTTTTGATAAAAGTCCCTTCATCTTCTAACCTGGCAAACTATTAGTATCAAGCTGTGTGGATTCACATGAGACAACCACTGTGACCTCATTTTCTTCACCCTAAATCCATAAGGCACCCGCTACACTGTATGCTGGATGTACACACATCCACTTCCAACATACACCAGGCAAACTCTGAAAGATAAAAAGATTGACACATAACTCACCAATAAATCACAGCATCTCATGAACCACATTAAACATGGATATCAAAATCTGCTTCCTGTAACAGTAAGATTTCAGAAAGTTGTCGTCAGATTGAGGCAGGCTGATAAGAAAGCATATTTTTGCTGATGAACTTTGTCACACACATCAGGCCACAGCCGTTGTCTAATTGAGGAGTACACATTGACACTATAAAGTCTGAAGTCCACTGATAATGCAGTTATCCATTGAACTGGAGTAATAGGGATCTAATAGAAGAATAGAGCAATGTTTAGACACAGCTGGTTAATGAAAAATCTAAATTACACGTCACTGCCCATCTTCTAACCTGCCTTTAGTCACAGAGACAAAAGTTAACTACATGTCACTCCTGCTCTAGCCTACAGTACTTTGCTTCTGCACTGTGTTAAGTCCAGAAACCTTAGGGCACCCCTGCTCCTGATAATCAAGAAAAGCCTTATAATTACTTGAACCCTGAAATGGTCGTTTCCATGTCTGCCTCCCTCATTGCAGCAATAAGAACAAAAAAACACACACTGTCTACTGTAACCATTCACCTTTTCAATGCAAAAATGCACAAATAACATGTTCTTGTTGTTTTTTCCAGGTCTTTTTTTTTTTTTTGGGGGGGGGGGTGGGGCTACCACTAAATATCACATCAGTGCCTCAACATGACATCTACCCTCACTGGGTACAAATATTCAAATTTCCTGTATACCTACAATGTAGTTACACCTGCTCCTGCTCTTTCATTTCATTGGACGGTGGTTCATCATTCTCTGCTGCTTTAATCTGCTTCATAACACATGCATCACAAACTTCCTACATGCAGCAGTTACATCATCATTCTTGCATAATTTGTATGTCTATTCACTGCAAACATTTTCTTACAGACACACTGCATACATGTAACATACACTTGAACATTAATTTATGGATATAAATTGTAACTTTACACATGTGTATGATGATCTTAATTGATCATAAAAATAATAATGCAACTTGTGGGCCATGGGGCTATCTCTCAACAAACACCAAAGATAAGACTTTGCTGAAAATGGAACACTTGAATGACCTTCCCAGCAAGGTCTCAATGACATCATCTACTTATGATGCTGAACATTAAAGGGACTGTACAGTAATGATTGAGGTGGGGGTTCATGTTTTGAACATTCTTAAGTGAGATAATGAGAAACCTCATGTGAAATATGAAAGAGCATGTAATTTTAAGAAGGATTCAACGTTTATTTGATAAAAATCGGTTTTGAAATGGGTGAGATATCCCCAAAAGTGATAATATTAAAAGGCGACATGCCCCAACTTTATTAGGACCTCTTTGTTTCACCTTGTTTATGGATAACTCAGCCATTTCAAAACCGATTTTCATCAAATAAACTTTTGATTCCCATTAGAATTGCACGCTCTTTGACATCTCATAGAGTGGTTTCTGAATATCTCGCAAAACGTAAAAAGCTAAATTCTCGCCTCGCCCAGAACTGTACACACCCTTTAAGGGGATTGTATAGTTTTGGTTGAGAGCTAATTTCAGGTTTCTAACATTTCTTGGTGAGATAGTGAGAAACCTCTTATGAAATATGAAAGAGCATGTAATTCTATGAGGAATTCAACATTTATTTGATGAAAATTGGTTTTAAAATGGCTGAGATATTCAAAAAGAGCGATTCCAATCAAGTGTGGAACCCACACTTTATTACACTTGCTTACCCCGCGTTCACATTAGTCCCCGCGACGCGGGGAAAGTCCCGAGCTGTGGGACTTTCTCCTCGAAAACCATAATGTGAACGCTCGCTGGGACTTGTCCCCTCGTCCCCGCGAAGCAAGTCGGGTACGGGGACAAGATTTTGGAGGGGAGAGTGACCTTGGGGCGAAATTGATAGCGTCCAGCTGTGGTCATCAAATGTGCGCATGCGCTATGCCTGGTTTCAAGTGGCAGAGTTCGCTCCAAGCCCCAAAATGCCCCCACAGCTCGGGGACAGATGAGATACCAATGTGAACGGTCAGTCGTAAAATAGATAAGATCTCTTGTGACTGTCCCCGCGTCGCGGGGACCAATGTGAACGCGGGGTTTGTTTTACTTTGTTTTTGGATGTTTCAGTCATTCCAAACCCGATTTTCATCAAATAAACTTTGAATTCCTCTTAAAATGGTATGCTCTGTACTATATCACAAGTGTTTTCTTGGTATCTCGCAAAAAGTTAAAAGCCCAATTCTCATCTCCACCAATACTGTACTATCCCTTTAAGTAACCTAGTACTCTTTTTAACACAGACTCCATGCCTTAAGATATGCACATCAGGACCCAGGATTCTTTTTTATTTGTTTGTATGTTTTTACAGCTGTATGACAAAATCCTTGCATTATACTGTGCTGATGCCTGGTCTTGCCTACCAATTGCACAATTGAACCATGATGAAAGTTACCATAACCATATGATTTCCTGCTATAGGGTCCATGGAGCATTTTTCAGTGTGTGTGTATGCCCGCAGCCACCCCCCCCCCCCAACACTGAAAAATATTCTGCGGCGGCCCCTGTAGCAGGAAATCATTTGGGGGGTTTTGGGTAACTTTCATCTCGGTGCATTTGGAAGGCAAGATCAGGCATCCGCACAGAAATACAAGTATGCATGTATTTTGTTTTAAAAACAAACAAATAAACAAAAAAGAATCCTGGTTCTTGATGTGCATGACATTCTAAGCCCATCTCTGGGAGGGGGAGGTGGCGGGGGAGTGGGTGTCAAGGTAAGGTTTGATGGGAAGAATCTAAAGGAGGATCTTTTTTAAAGATAATAAAAAGTTTTGGTACCTCAAAAATTTCCTTGTCTTAGTTTGTGAGACTTACTCGCCCCAAAGTGCTCTCATGTCTTAGTAATCATGCAATTAACTGCGACCAGCAGCCCCATACGCATAGCGACCAGCAGTCCCATACGCATAGCGTAATCGGGCTTCGCATTGTAGCATTCAGGATCATGACAGATTTAGTATTGCGGGATAAATGTTAACTTAAAATCCCAAAAATTCTTCAATTTGAAGACTTACCAATTAACGTGAAGTATTGAAAACAGGCTTCGGGCAACGTTTGGTTCTGCCTATAGTCCCTTTCTGTTCGAATTGATGACTGAATGTGACTCGGCCGAGAGGACCTTGGGAGAGCTACATACACCATGTACACTGAATACTACAGCCAGTGCATGCGAGCACATCACATGCGCACAAATTTCAAATCCCATATCAACGGATAAGATGTTTGTGTGCGCATGCGCTGGCCGTAGTAGTTAGTGTATGCATCGGTCCATGGTATGTAGCTCTCCCAAGGTCCTCTCGACCGAGTCACATTCAGTCATCAATTCGAAAAGAAAGGGACTATGACATTGGCAGAACCGAACAACTGGCAGAACCAAACGTTGCTCGAAGCCTGTTTTCAATACTTCAACTTAATTGGTAAGTCTTCAAATCGAAGAAATTTTGGGATTTTAAATTGACATTCACCCGCGATACTTATTCTGTCATGATCCTGAATGTTACAATGCGAAGCCCCATTACGCTATGCGTATGGGGCTGCTGGTCGCAGTTAGCTATGCGTACAATGGGCTGCACGCTGCTGGTCGCAGTCAGTGGTTTCGTACAATATTTATCGACGCTGTACGGCGACGGCTCTGGTACGAAACCATTATTGCATGATTACTAAGACATGAGAGCACTTTGGGGCGAGTAATTCTCACAGACAACGTACTTTAACGTGAAACACAAACCAAGACAAGGAATTTCAGGGAAACTTTTGAGGTACCAAAACTTTTTATTATCTTTAAAATTAAAATTCATGAGTGATATGATTACTTTTTTTTTGGATGAGCCGAAAGTGTGTGTGTGTGTGTGTGGGGGGGGGGGGGTTGCACCAGCCCTCCCCAGTTCCGCTGCCCCTGTGCTAGTAATTGATCCCAGCATTTATCACTGCTTGTGTTATTTTCACAATATACATGTAGTCACTGCATGAAATTTCAGACCCCAACCTGACTGTGGTATCTTCATTCTTTGTGTGCCATGGTATAAATCCCCTGTGTGTCACATTGTTCTGAAACCACAATGTACACTGTAAGAGCACTTTTTGAGAACATTCTGTTTTTCAAAGCCATACAGAACATTGTGACTTTTCATAGGAGAGTATATACAAGAAATAAAGTACACCAAAATTGTACATAAAACTGCAAGCTTTGATGTCATGTAAATTATGTGACAAACATACGGCTATTTTCCTTGCTAATGGCCAGTATTCAAGGCATAACCCCAAAACAGACGGCAAAAGTGTATTGCATGTTACGCTGCCAAGCCGTCGACTCAGTTGGGCACGTGAAAGACGCACACAAAGAATTCATGTGTTGAATAAACAAATGATGATGATTTGTGGGAGCAAAGACATACAGCTGCTCTTTCACAGTATCAACCCAAAAAATGTTATAAATACAATGTGTTTTTGCATAAAAATCAAAAGGAGAGAGAGCAGCGAGGTGCTGACACCATCACCTCATCAAATGAAAGTGTGTTTGCAAACAATCACTATTCAGTAAAAATACCACATGTATGAGAAATTTCAATTTTCTTTGATTTTAGGTTCACTTGTGATGAAACCTTTTTCATACTCATGCTGTCAGTTTACTTTACTCAACTTGAGTATTGGAGTTTAAAGATCAACTTGTTCACGGTACTGGTAAACTGCCCTGAGAAAAGCAGCGACCCCTTGATGACAACAATTTAATCAGAGCTATTGAGGAAGGTCTTGAAAAATTAATCCAAGGAGAGAATCAGAGCTTTGTGGATGGAAGATGACAGTATCCTTCATGCAAACAAGACCTCATTCCAAAAAGAAAATGACCTTACAAGTTGAAATAGCAATTCCTTGCATTCAATGAAGCTCAACATGATTAATTTTTTAACTAAAGTTTGGATGTAAAGTGATAACAGCATGTTCAAAATCATGCTCTAGTACAGGGCATGTACAATTTGTATGGATAGATAGATATTGAATGCTGACATTCTACTGTAATATCACTAAAGGGTTCCCTGTCATACAGAGTTTCCTTTATTGAATACTCAAAGTGAGAATGAAACTATAACCCCAATCCCAACCCTAACCCTCCAGATTACCACCAGTAGTTTAAGTTTTCCACAGTGAGGATAAACTTACAAAATGAAGATCTAACAAGTGTATCTTCCACTTGTCAATCTTAATAGTGGGGTTACTTATTGAACTCCCACCTCAACACAGTGTATCTTTTGTGACATAAAATTAAAATGAGGTGTATGTAAGAAACTAACTAGAAATGCCACTATAACATGATGACTGGTATGCCTCCACTATCAAAGAAAATGAAATGGCACATTTGACAATTTGATGGTACAAACCCAAAATAGGTTGAGTGATTCCTCAACCAAAGACACAAAATTTTACTTGATTTTTGACCCATGACTTATGACCCAATAGCCCACACTTTTTCTTTTCCAAACAATCACTATCTACGAATAGATAAGCTATACACCAATTCTTTGTATACACAAGCTTTATACTTTGAGCCATTTTTAAAATATGGAAAAAAAAAATACTGAAAGCTATTTTCAGAGGGATGTTGCACTTCATGCTCTGCACATGTGCTATGTGCACTGTACTGTACAGCAGGATATATTCGCGGCGGCTTGAAAACTTCGCACATTGGAGCCAACGGCCTTTTTTTTTTTTGTGAATCGCCACTGGCATCTGATGCATTATGGTGTAGCTAGTAACAAACTTTCGCATTCATTTTGATTTTGCAAATCTTGGCTCTCATGAAATTAGAATGCACGTAAACATCTCTGGTTTTACAGTATTGCGATTGATCTCCATTTCGCCAGAGGGTTCAGGCGAGAGAATCTCCAACTTCATAAACTGAAGAAATGCTTGGGGTAGAGCATAATCAGATGATTAGGGCTTCAACTCTTTCAAGTAACCTGGAGCTAAAATCAATGATTATATGGCACAGTTGAAAGTCTGCTAGTCAGTTCAGAAATGCATGTGTGTTTTGTGCTTCAGTCTGTGTGTGTCTATGTGCGCTCGTGCGAGCAGTTTATGAACTGTATTTGTCAACCGACTTGAAGAAAAACTCGTAAATATTGATTTTTACTATTTTTTTGCTCATGTTTACAATCATGAAGATACACTGTATGTCCTTTGATACTAGACTGCTAACTTCAGTTTCAGATTGAGCAGTTCAATTTATGACATTGTCCACATGTTCAAAAAACAAACAAACAAACAATTTGATAGGCCTAATGTTAAAGGGATCGTATAGTTTTGGTTGAGACCTAATTTCAGGTTTCTAACATTTTTGGTGAGATAATGAGAAACCTCTTATGAAATATGAAAGAGCATGTAATTCTATGAGGAATTCAACATTTATTTGATGAAAATTGGTTTTGAAATGGCTGAGATATCCAAAAAAGAGCGATTCAAATAAAGTGTGGGACCCACACTTTATTACGATCACTTTGTTTTACTTTGTTTTTGGATGTCTCAGCCAATCCAAACCCGATTTTCATCAAATAAACTTTGAATTCCTCTTAAAATGGTATGCTTTGTACTAATCATAGTGTTTTCTTGGTATCTCGCAAAAAGTTAAAAGCCCAATTCTCATCTCCACCAATACTGTACCATCCCTTTAAGAGTTCTAATAGAGTAAAACCACCAGTTTTCGGACACTTTAAAAGCTTTTTTGCAATATTTGTTCAACACAAATAATACATACAAAATTATATCTACAACATGATAAATATATATCAAACTAGTTTACAATGTAACTCAATGTTGATTTTGTTAAATACATCACAAAATTTCACAAAATCCCAAAATATTATCACCTTGATAATCCACCAGAATCCGTCCGGCCTCTCCAGCATCTGGACGTGCGCTATTATGTGTGTTTAATGTCAATGCACATACAAAGCCGCTGAAAAATGTGCCATACAATAGCTTGTTGGCGCAAGGTTGCATCGGGGACGTGACGTTGCGGTGCCCGTTGGTGTCCACGAATTCTGGCAAGTCAGCACTTGCATTCAACCCTTGTACGTGTACATTTAGTCAAGTGCTGCATCAGCACATATGGAGATTTTGTTTTTCTTTCGTGTTTTTGAGGATACCATCACACTCTGAGCTTGTGATAAGTGAAAACTCTCGCAACAGAACGGCATATTTTTTTTATTTTTAGCGCTTTCTCAGTGACCCTGATTCTTAACAGGGAACTTAATTCAAACGCTTTTGGGAAAAGTTGCGCCGATTCTGCGTTTTTGACAGCGAAATTTGGCATTTTAAATGAATTTTTGGAGGTGATTTAATAGGGACTTTCCTGTTGTGAACGAGTGTGCCAGTATGTGAAACAATGTGATATGCGTGTGTTGTGACAGTAGAATTTGCTGGCTTGTGATAGAAACTAAGTGATAAGTGTCAGGATTCTGGAGGCTGGCCGAAAACCGGAGGTTTTACTTTTAGTGTAACGTTAGTAGACCTAGAATCTATCTAGAGATCAGTGGAAACATTTACGTTGTAAACACAAACGTGCACATACTACGTAGGCCTAACCATCATATTCAAATTAAATCTGGATAAACTCTGGAGTCTAACGTTAACAGTTAATGTTAGACAGAAAAATATAGATTAGGACCTATGTCCTACCGTATCTATCCATCCGAGCGAGAGGAGTTTTTGTTTCTTCACTCCCTTATGACTATGGCCCTTCTCCGTGAAGCCAGAAGTATTCTTTGCGGAACATATCCACGACTAACCCCGTCGCGGGGCGCTGTGTCTTGTATTTGTCCGTATGGGGTCGCTGCTGCGGTTAATCCACGACAAGATACATGTACGCCTACATTGTACACTTACAGACTGATCTTTCCGTCAAGATTTACATTTAGGGCCTAGAACCTACCTTATAACTAACCGTTAACTGTTAAACACAACCGTCTACACAATTAATACACCAGAGCGGAAGTCTAATCAGCTAATGTTCAGTTACTGTTAGCATGATAGCATTGGTCTGTTGGTTAGTGTTAGTGTTACAGTCAATTTTACAGTATTGATCTAGGCCTATCTGTTAATTTTACACATGTGACATGGTTCATCAGCTATCAGTGCAGTGTCCATGGTGGTGTAAACTTTATTGCTGTAATTGCTTGTGTTCCTGTTTAACGTTAAATATGATAGTTAATTTAGTTTGATGTCACTAACCATGCTAACGTTACACTTCTCAGACTTCAACTTAGACACTAGTTCAAAATTGATAAACTTACATTTTAAGACCGAGGTTCAGTGTGCTTGAAGTGACTCTTGATCTTCTACGTCCTGCAGGATAAATTTACTTGGTTACGAATTTGAGAAATTCTCCATTGCTCCATTTCTCTGATGATGGAGCACCCCTAGACAACAAAGTCGAAACAGGGATGATAGAACACTCCGTACAGGTATACGAGTAAATTTATTCTACTTGTCACGAGATCTACACACTGCTGACTGTATTTAGCTGTGCAACGAGCTGTAGGACATGCAATGCAAAAACACGTACAGTCACAGTACCGTAAGCAGCAAGTTTGCGATCGGTGCAGTGGGTGCATGTAAAAAAAGCAGTGAAAGAGACTCCGGTGTGTGCGAGCTGCCAACATCACAGCAAAACACTGCCGTCGCACAACTTAGTATCCGAACTATCATGTCGAAAAGCACATAATCAGGTATCCGAGCTAGTCACGTGTTTGTCATCCATCCCAGCCTCCCGTACGTACATGCTGTATGCATGACGGAGGAGACAATGCGAGTGTGCTGTACATACAAGCGGAGCAACGCGCGTTACCGGCGGCACACAGCACAGCCACTGCACTGCTACTGGCCTGAGCCTAACCCACCGAACTAAAACATAGTGGAATGCGTGTTCACCCAGGAAATGCGCAGCCACCAAAACTTGCTACCACCGCCATTTTGTTAGGTCAATTTTCCTTAGTTATATGGAGTGCGGGCTGTGTCTCCGAAGCGTAAGCCATTGTCATATACAAACGTGCATTGTTACGTCATAATCACTAGCCACTGGACGGCGTACTCTTGCTTGCGCGCGTACCAGTGGCCCAGTCTGACCGCGCCTAAGCGTGCACTCCATATAAGGAAAAATTGCCCTAAGAAGATGGCGACGCAACACGTTAATTTGGCTGCACGGTCTCGTGTATGTTGGGAATAGGGGCACGCATTCCACTATGTTTTAGTTCGGTGGCCTAACCCCGTCGCGGGGCGCTGTAACACAGTTTGTCCGTATGGGGTCGCTGCTGCGGTTAGCCTGAGCCTAGCTGAGGGTGGGTGCATGCAGAGTTGTTGGGCTAAAAGCAAAAAGCTGATCTAACTGAGACAGACTGTAGAATCTGCTCTATGCCGTGTTGTTTGCTGTTTTGTCTCCTGTTTGTACTAGTTTCAGATCACTTGTAACTCCAGGAATATGTAGCAGTTGTTCCACCCTATTCTAGCTCTCATCGGACAGCTGTAGAAGCCTATCTGCAGTGACAGTGTTGAGAAGTGTGCCTGTGAAAATATCCAATCCATCTCTGAGACTGAAAGGAAGGGTTGGAACTATCCATAGCTCTACAACAGCAGACAGTCTACTCTCAATTAAATTTGCTACTAGACTAATCTAGTCTAGATTTGTACTTGTCTAGGAGAGATATTGACCCTACTTCTCCATTATGTCACATCAAGCCACGCAGGTGTACATAGGTACAAAAAAATCAAGGTGAGCCAGCTGATTTTTCAAAGAGTTCTACTTTTCATGCATATAATATGCTTATTAAAGTGTTATTTACCCCTTATCAATCTAACCAATTTAAACAATTTTCAAGATTCAGATTCAAGATATTTTCTTTGTGATGTACATGTAATAATATTTGTATCCATATGTCACAATGCGACCAGTTTACCCCCCACCCTTCCTCCTCTCATTTGCATTAGGATCATGCCTGCTCACATCTTAGCTTTATTTTGAACACATTAGATAGGGACTATTATAAGGAATAAGATAAGGTACCAGTCTGATTAGCGGGTCAATAACACATAGCCCAGGGTTTTAGCATAGTTCAGACAGGTGGGTTTAATTGGGTAGGATGCAAAATCTTTTGTGTTTGTGTATGCAAGTGAGTATGAGAGTGCCCAGTTATGAGAGAGAGTGTGTGAGAGTAGACAGATGATACCAAGAGCTCCTTGCAGAAGGACGAAAAGCTGAGGAGCTGCAACCCAGGCTCCTGTATAGCTATAGGGAATTGGGAAGGCACTGAGGCTGAGGCACGCCCTAATTCGCAAGTTGGTTTTAGCATGGCTGGCAAAACCACAGATTTGCAGGCAGCGTGACTTCTGGCAGCACAGGCCAGGAGGAGCCCATTTCAGCGCAACTTTTGGCAGCACAGGTCAGGAGAAGCCCCCAACTTCCCCCAGCTCGACTCACCCCTTCCATGAACTGTAAGTAGTTATATTAATTGCATTTTGTTAAGTAATTTTGTATCCTAAACTCAAAGTGGAGGAAAATGTTAATTGCCTGCATTATTTGAGTAAAAGTAATTTTTTGCTTCTGGTAAGTCTGAAGAATTGTAATATCCAGAAGGCAGAAGTGTAATTAGTTTTTATATATATTTGGTATAGAAACTGAATTCCAAGAAGGAAGATATTTATAACGTAAAGAAGATAACTGTTGTAATTTGAGAAAGATGTGCGTTGTTTATTGCATCCCAATTACTGATAAGGGTTTGTTTCAAGTTATAGTGAGGCAAAAGGAATGAATATAATGGTGAGCTACCACCATTAATTTTGTTTACACGTAATTACTTGATGTTCTGAGAGGTATTATTATCACCGTCCGCAGTAATTTCGAGTTGCATATATGTATCATTTCTGAGTGAGAATAATAACAGGAAGAGGCGGTTCGAATGTGAGGAAATTATTGCTTTAACCGAGTAATTATATGTTGGCCTATGAAGCTGCAATGTATAGAAGCTATGATATGTATAATTGATATGATGATTTGTTGTAATGGTTAAGTATGTAATTGAACTGATTATATATATAGGTATAAACCTTTTGTTGATAAGATGAAGGTGGCAGACAAGTGGCAGACACATGGCAGAGGGAAGTTTAAAGGTATGAACGCTAGAATTACCCCTTATTTGCTTAACCCGATATTTTAATTATTTCAGGGATGAGCTGGGCTTATGAGCTGAGCTCACGACAAAGTTCACGACAAGCTTCCAGCCCGCATCGCTATATAACGCGACATTCTTCACTCATCAATCCCGAGCTGCTATTCAGCACGCAGCATCCCCGGCACTCGGCATCACGCCACCCGCCAAACACTCGTCGACATTCGGCATCTGTCGGCGTCGTTCGTCTCGGAGCCCCGTCTTCGGACCTACTCACCGTCTTCGTCCTCCGGTGTGACGCACCTGCCCGTCGTCCGCTCTCCCGCGAGTAAGACCCCTGGACACTCCAACTTTGTGAACTTCACGCGAGTGAACTGAAGGACTCGGTAGCTCGATCCGCACACCCCCCCCCCCTTTTTCCAGGTGCTATTTAACCATTTAAACTCCATGATTGTGTGTATGTCTGCCACAATGTGATTTGGTAGAATAGTAATTTTTGCAGCAATACTGTTCGTTTATGTAACCCTTTGAATTGTTCATTTTTTGTACTACTTGATTTTTATTTCATTTTGACGAGCCGGAAAGCACCGAGCTTCGTCAATAATAAACAATTTATTTCACGGAATATATTTGTGCAACGCCGCCTTTCTTCGGAGTTTATAATCTATACCATTATACCACTGTAACAGGACTTAATCTATCGTCAGCCAGACCACTCAGGGCCAAGAGCTGACATAAATGGCGACCACGAAGGGACGTTTTCTTTTGATAGGTTAGGTTGAAATATAGTTTGGTGTAGTTAGCAAGTTTTGTATGTGTTATCAATTCTCATGCAATGCTATACCCATGTTATATGCAATTCTCATGCAATGTTATATTCTATGCTGTATAGGTAATTCTGCATGGTAACAGTGTGTCAAGTGGGGGAAAGGAGGCTTCATCAGCTGTGCCTGTCTTCACTTCAATTCTGTGCAGCGCGAAATTTATTTTGGTAAGTGTGCAAACTTATCCTCAGTGCCTTACAGTATGGAACGTGATAAATTCATTGCACAGGGAAAAGAATTTGGGTTTAGTGGCAGTGAGTTGAAGGAGTATGTTGATGAGTGCATTAAGGAAGCCAGAGATGAGAGAGCAGAAACTAGGCGAGCTGAGACAGATGCTAGGAAAGAACAAGCAGACTTGATAGCCCAACAAATCAAACTAGAGGAATTGAGGAATGCTAATGGGATGGGACACAGGCCCAAGGTTGGGAATAAACCGAGCATTCCCCCTCTGCCCGTTTTTCAAGAAGGAAAGGATGACATAGATAGTTACCTTTGTCGGTTTGAAAGACATGCATCCTGTGTTGGATGGGATAAGGAAGATTGGGCGCTAGCACTGTCAGCTTTGTTATCTGGTAAGGCCCTTGACATTGTCTCTAGGCTTGCATCAGAGCAGGTGCAGGACTATGAGATTGTAAAATCGTCCTTGTTGAAAGGTTATGACCTCACCCAAGAAGGTTATAGGTTAAAGTTCAAGCAGTCTAAACTCCGCCAGGGTGAAACATTTGTGCAGTATGCTTCCCGAGTCGAAAAGTATTTGGATAGATGGATTGAGCTTAGTCCATACAATGATGATGTTCAGGGACTTAAAGCTTTGTTGATCCAAGACCAAGTATTTGATGCATGTAGCAAGGAGTTACTGATGTTTGTCAAAGAACGTCAGCCCAGGAATCTGACAGAGGTTCTATCACTTGCTGATCAGTATCGGGATGCCCACATGGACCCTAGGATTAGGAGGATGAAGGACAAGCCCATTCATTCTAGTGGAGCCCAGCAATCCAGTTCATACACTGCTAATACAACTAACAGTGGTACTAACAAACCTAATTCCTCCCCAGGAGCAGTACCATTTAGAGGAAAGTCTGGTCAATCTCAGTCACCCATGAAAAGGTCAATGAAATGTTTCAATTGTTCTCAATTTGGTCACTCCTCTTGGAATTGTCCAGATAAGAAAGGTCGACAGGAGAAGGGTGCGAGTTTCACAGAGGGCAAGCCAGCAGCAGGTCATCCCCAGGACATGGGACCCGCTGAGCCACGACGCAAGGAGCCCAGTGAGACAACCCACCTGCCGGAACAGACGGGGATGTGCCTCATCGTGGAGCCCTCACCTATCGTGAGGGAGAATCTCACTGACAATGGAGCTGCAGTGAAATTGGCAACTGGTGGCACACTTCCTGTACTGTCAGCGGCTGCGTGTGGATCACGCGGAGATGCTATGCCAGTGTGCCAAGGCATGGTGAATAGGCGGCGTGTGGAGGTACTTCGCGACTCGGGTTGTTCAACCGTTGTTGTGCGACGCAACCTTGTGTTGGAGGAGCAATTCACTGGTGAGCAGAGGACCTGTGTGTTGATCGATGGAACAGCGAGGACATACCCCGTCGCAATTGTTGAGGTAGACACACCATACCTAACGGGCACACTTGAAGCGTTGTGTATGGATTCGCCTGTTTATGATCTCATTCTCGGCAATGTGAATGGAGTCCGCGAACCAACGAATCCAGATGAGAAATGGGAGCCAGAAAGTCATCAGGCCAGTGCAGTGGAAACCAGAGGACAAAAGAGGCAAGCAAAGCGTGCACAACCGGCCCTTTTAGTGCCTGAACCACTGGAAAGCATTGTGTCAGTGGATGGCTTGGTGCAGGCTCAGAAGGACGACGAGTCGTTGAAATCGCTGAGAAACCTTGCGGAACTCGGGGATCAACGTGTGACAAAGCACGGCAACACTACCTCGTTTGTGTACAAGAGCAATGTGCTCTATAGGAAATTCCTTGACGTAACCCCAGGATCAGATGTGGTGATGCAAGTCGTTGTGCCATCAAAGTTTCGGAATCAGGTCATGAAGCTGGCACACGAGTCCGACTTTGGAGGTCATCTGGGAAATAAGAAGACCCGCGACAGGATTCAGTCCACCTTCTTCTGGCCTGGAATGCATGCCGATGTGGGACGTTATTGCCGTTCGTGTGGGCCATGTCAACGAACCTCTCTAAAAGGTAAAGCGACAAAGGTGCCCCTAGGATCAAAACCCCTCATCGATGAGCCGTTTAGAAGGGCTGCCCTCGACTTGAAGGACCAGCCTACATCACGGAGCAATCTGCTTCATCAACCAACATCAACTCCCACTGAATCTCCCCATAAAGCGCAGACCAGTCCCAATCCAGATAAAAGTCGGCGTGGAACTATCAAACCTGTACTGGACGAGAATAAGGACGTCCTGACCGACATCCCCCGAATGACAACCCTTGGAAAGCGCGACATCAGACAACCGAGCGAAGGACCAACCAAGAATAAGCCATACTCATTACCCCAGATTATCTCAGAGTACCTCAGGATATCTCGGATCATCGCTGATCATCTCAGCAGGATCCCTGAAACCTGAATTTGGGGACTGTCTCCAAATCAGGGAGATCTTTTCTCTTTTTTCTTTCAGATATATTGACGCTGAATTTCCACCCCAATGTGTATTTGACAGGAGAAAGCCACTCCGCTAACACAAACTAATGATTTTATTATGTTCTAATTTACTAATGTTTCTCCCTTTTTTGAAATTATAAAAATTTCTTGAAGGAGGGGGAGATATGTCACAATGCGACCAGTTTACCCCCCACCCTTCCTCCTCTCATTTGCATTAGGATCATGCCTGCTCACATCTTAGCTTTATTTTGAACACATTAGATAGGGACTATTATAAGGAATAAGATAAGGTACCAGTCTGATTAGCGGGTCAATAACACATAGCCCAGGGTTTTAGCATAGTTCAGACAGGTGGGTTTAATTGGGTAGGATGCAAAATCTTTTGTGTTTGTGTATGCAAGTGAGTATGAGAGTGCCCAGTTATGAGAGAGAGTGTGTGAGAGTAGACAGATGATACCAAGAGCTCCTTGCAGAAGGACGAAAAGCTGAGGAGCTGCAACCCAGGCTCCTGTATAGCTATAGGGAATTGGGAAGGCACTGAGGCTGAGGCACGCCCTAATTCGCAAGTTGGTTTTAGCATGGCTGGCAAAACCACAGATTTGCAGGCAGCGTGACTTCTGGCAGCACAGGCCAGGAGGAGCCCATTTCAGCGCAACTTTTGGCAGCACAGGTCAGGAGAAGCCCCCAACTTCCCCCAGCTCGACTCACCCCTTCCATGAACTGTAAGTAGTTATATTAATTGCATTTTGTTAAGTAATTTTGTATCCTAAACTCAAAGTGGAGGAAAATGTTAATTGCCTGCATTATTTGAGTAAAAGTAATTTTTTGCTTCTGGTAAGTCTGAAGAATTGTAATATCCAGAAGGCAGAAGTGTAATTAGTTTTTATATATATTTGGTATAGAAACTGAATTCCAAGAAGGAAGATATTTATAACGTAAAGAAGATAACTGTTGTAATTTGAGAAAGATGTGCGTTGTTTATTGCATCCCAATTACTGATAAGGGTTTGTTTCAAGTTATAGTGAGGCAAAAGGAATGAATATAATGGTGAGCTACCACCATTAATTTTGTTTACACGTAATTGATGTTCTGAGAGGTATTATTATCACCGTCCGCAGTAATTTCGAGTTGCATATATGTATCATTTCTGAGTGAGAATAATAACAGGAAGAGGCGGTTCGAATGTGAGGAAATTATTGCTTTAACCGAGTAATTATATGTTGGCCTATGAAGCTGCAATGTATAGAAGCTATGATATGTATAATTGATATGATGATTTGTTGTAATGGTTAAGTATGTAATTGAACTGATTATATATATAGGTATAAACCTTTTGTTGATAAGATGAAGGTGGCAGACAAGTGGCAGACACATGGCAGAGGGAAGTTTAAAGGTATGAACGCTAGAATTACCCCTTATTTGCTTAACCCGATATTTTAATTATTTCAGGGATGAGCTGGGCTTATGAGCTGAGCTCACGACAAAGTTCACGACAAGCTTCCAGCCCGCATCGCTATATAACGCGACATTCTTCACTCATCAATCCCGAGCTGCTATTCAGCACGCAGCATCCCCGGCACTCGGCATCACGCCACCCGCCAAACACTCGTCGACATTCGGCATCTGTCGGCGTCGTTCGTCTCGGAGCCCCGTCTTCGGACCTACTCACCGTCTTCGTCCTCCGGTGTGACGCACCTGCCCGTCGTCCGCTCTCCCGCGAGTAAGACCCCTGGACACTCCAACTTTGTGAACTTCACGCGAGTGAACTGAAGGACTCGGTAGCTCGATCCGCACACCCCCCCCCTTTTTCCAGGTGCTATTTAACCATTTAAACTCCATGATTGTGTGTATGTCTGCCACAATGTGATTTGGTAGAATAGTAATTTTTGCAGCAATACTGTTCGTTTATGTAACCCTTTGAATTGTTCATTTTTTGTACTACTTGATTTTTATTTCATTTTGACGAGCCGGAAAGCACCGAGCTTCGTCAATAATAAACAATTTATTTCACGGAATATATTTGTGCAACGCCGCCTTTCTTCGGAGTTTATAATCTATACCATTATACCACTGTAACAGGACTTAATCTATCGTCAGCCAGACCACTCAGGGCCAAGAGCTGACACTTGTTTTCCATGTTTTCAGACATTTTTGTAGAGTGCATTTACAATGTGCACTCGGTCACTAGTGTACCTTACACCTCCTCGTCAAATGATTTCGAAGCATATCCACAAACTCACCCTAGCTCGATTCTACATTGAGTAAATAAATGGACCACCTGCTGCATGTAGAAACATACATGCTTTTGCGCATGGACCATGGTGGAACCTGGTTTGGGCATAGATCATGGGAGGTCGAACCTTGGTGCGGGATCGATATTCGATAATTGCATCTGAGACCGAGTCTCCAAGACCAAAGTTGAATCAAAGTACAGACAGTTTTAATTTAACACTTACAATTGTCAGAAAATCACGATCGCTCTGTACATTTGTGCACAAGCAATCGGCACAGTACAAATACGTTCATCGCATTGCATGCAACTCGGAATTAAGGGTCAATTGTTTGATCTGAATTTAGCGATCAGAGCAGCTTTTTCTATGGTGTCTTTGAAAAGCTAAAATTTGTTTTTCCCTTTTCCTCAGCCAAGTCTTGCGGTAGCGGTTGTAGCTTCTTTACAAAGCAGTGGATCCGTGTAGTGCATGTGTGTGCAGGCTTAGGCCTAGGAAAGGTTAAACTTCTTCAATGTGTTTTTCTTTTCTATCTTTTCTTCTTTCAGTTTCAGGTACAGGTATTCCTAACTTTCCCTTCCCTTCCCATTAATATTTTCTGTGTGGGTTTCCTGTTGTCTAACTTTCTCTATTTCATATTCAATCACTGTACTTTCTGCCCAATTGTTCTTGGTTTCCTTCATGAGTTATCTTTCCCTCCATCTTCCTAGTTTCTTTCTTTCAGGGACTCTCCAGTAGGCACTATATTTTTCTTATAAATGTGTCTTTGTGATGTATCCTTTTCTTTATTTCCTTTTCAATCTGTATAATTCTTTCTTTCCTTCCTGTTCATCTTTGCTTTCTTCCAGTTTTGTTTCATCTCTCATTCGATTATTCTGCATCACATTTTTTTTTTCAATCTTTAATTCTTCTTTGCTTTCCGCTTTGCTTTTCAAAGATATCATTCTCTCCCTTGTTTTCCTTTATGATGCAAGTTTCTGTACTTCCTTTTCTTCCATTATCTGTTTGTATTTTTGAAATGTACTTTCTATTTTGTAAACATTTTTTTTTCTATTTTTTGAGGTTTACCTTCTTAGCATCTTTTCATTCATTTCCTTCCCCCTTTTCATAATGTTTCTTTTTATATACTTTACCCATGTCTTATAACCACATTTTTCACAATCTTTCATTCACATACACGACACGAACAACAACCCCATACCTCGGCAATTGCTACCACAAGGCTCGGTACAAGCTGAGGGAAAGGTGGAAAAAACAGGTTTATTTTTCATACCATAGAAGTACTTGTGTTGTAATCACCATGAGATCGCTACATTCAGATCAATCGCTGCGCTTGCTGTCGTGCGACGAACATTTTTTGTATACTGTGCTCTGCCATCTGCTCCTGTGCAAAGCAGTTGTCAAAGAGCGAACTACACTGTAGCTGCACTCAACATATATTCTGACATGTGTACAAGTGTCCAAACAGTGAAAATTCCATATCTCCTGGACTTGGGTGTCACTCCGATGCAAATATCTAAGTTTGTGAATGTTTGGAGATCAATTGAAGGAGGAGGTGCGAAAGTACTGTACACTAGTTCCCATACAATGTAGGTGTTACAAACAGAACTGTAATCAAAGTATACAGAACAACATGCAATTTAAAGTATTACTATGTGGTTGTGTAAGTGTTTGTTAGCGGTGTAAAAACTAATGTAAAATTATTGCCCATACAAGTGTAACATAGCTTGCATTCATCATTTGCATCCCAGCGAATTCATAAAGCTAACAAGTTCTGTTAAAAGCAAGCTGCCCATAATTCTCCCAAATTTGACTGCCAGCAACATCTTGTAAAACCTAGTGGCTATGCTTTTGAGTGTGGTCAGATTTTGGCATGGGAGATCAAACCTCATTTTGTCTTTAGCTTCACACAAAAGAAACATTTAAGGTGAATATTCTGTCACTAGATTTCTAAAATTTATAAAAATGGATGAGATCTAGAGAAAAGGCATTTGAACTCTAGACATCTCATGTTTGAGTAGAAGTTTTAAAAAACAAAAGTGTGTCATCTCAAAGTTGTAGAAGGTAGTCATATAATAGTCCAGACATTGTCGAAACTAAATACATCATATTGAACCATGCATGTAAATTTGAACCATACATGTAAATTCGAACCACATCTGATTACAGGAAGTGTTGATTTCTGCCTGGATATTCAGTTATTTTGCTCAGTGTACTTTGTCACAATAGCAAGTGTGTAGACCGGGAGGTACATGACATGGATGTAATGAGAGACAGTATTGAAGGAGACTTCAATATGATTTTATGTCTTCAAGGAAACAGTGAAGATGTTATAAGTGAAATTAGGATAGGAAACAGAAACAGGGACTTTTAGTTTGTTTGTTTTTTAATAGATGAACACCTTATCATCAATGTCATATCATATAATACAATTTTTGCTTCCATTCTTAAATGTTTTTTATTCGGAATTAGCACTGACTTTGAGCAGTTCTACAAAGAGGCCCTGGAGAATGCATCCAATTTCAACTCACGAATGATGGCAGAGCGCAAGCTTAGGCTACCCTTCCTAGACTCACAGACTGGAGTGGCCCAAAACAACAGCTACCTCTGGTTCCAGAAGCGGCACCGTGGACAAGGCCAAGACGCCGGCCAGCTCTACACCTACCCCTCCCGCAGGTGGAGGAAGAAACGCAAGATGCTCCAACCCGTGTCTCTTGAGGTGGCTGAGAACAGGATTCTTGCTGAAGCCCTTGGAGCTGACCTTAGTATGTAAAACTGAACTTTGTTTACCTTAATACAATGGTCTATGGATCGTAACCTCAATTTTTAAAGCAGTGATCATGTTAACAAAAGTTATTATTTATGTTCCTTGTGCAAATGTTACTTAAAATGACTGTCCAAAGTACAGCAAACTTTTGTGTTTAAAGTAGGTTAATTGCAATTGATGAATGCATTTTGATAGAAATAATTTGAATCATACAGTTATGTAAAAGTGTGAAACACTATTTGAAACTTTCTAAACATGACAGTTGGTAAGAATGAAGTATATGTGTCTATGTCTGTACAGGTGAATTATCTGGAGAGGTTGCTGTTGAGACAGCCCTGAATCCAGAGCATGATCCCAGCCACTATGGGATCACCATCCACCCTGCCTTCCAGGAGCCAGATGACATCTTGAGACAGTTGGAGGCAGAGGATGCTATCCCCGATGCTGGGGAGATCGACCGTGCTGACTCAGAAAGTGATGAAGACTATGAAGTGTCTGCGAGAAAGAGGAAGCAGAAAAAGGTTTGTTTCCTCTTTAGGAAGGAAATTGAAATAAGTGGTGGACAGCCCATGGCTTGTAATGTTCTTTGGATGGCCTGAGCATGTTTCCTCATACGTGTATTTTCTTGTTGTTGAGAGGGTATGAGTTTGTAGACTTTAATGTATAATGCAATGTGTGAGGAATTTTGTCCCAGGTATAGCTGTATAGATGTCAACATTATGAATGCACAAAACTTGTACAAATAACAAGCATGAGGGAGTGTGAAAACAGTGTATGATTAATACCATGTTAGCAATGACAGGTCATTTTACATGTGTTGTATGATTGAAACTGAAGTCAAACTGAGCTTAGCAGAAATGCCACAAGTACTTATGAAGTTACTACCACTCCTGTCATGAAAATTTGCATGACTCCACAGGGTCGTGGTACCACTGGGCGGCGGTCTCGGGGACAGGATGGGGATATGCCTCAACTCACAGCGGAGGACAAGCCATTTGGATGTGAAGGTCAGTCTGGAAACAATGGAAAGAGGAAAGCTAACAAATTGGTTACTCCACTTGGTCATGTCACATGCATTCTGGAGTAGCTATCTCTCTCCTTTTTTTCCAAGGCCTTTGTTTTCAGACTTTTCAACTGAATAGTAAAGATGTGTATGGCATTTGATCACATGAAGTAAGGTGTAGCTTCCACAAGAACTCAACAGATAAAACAGTCTTATTCAAGACCTTAGTAGAGTTCGTCTCGGCTGAATACCAGTGAAAATGTGTGTAGTCATAAAATCAATTAATCTGCAGCGTGTTTTAGGAAGATGTGGAAAAAACATCAAATTTGAGGCTGGTGGATGCTTCAACCATTGTGTAAGTGCACATGCACTTGCAAAATATTGGTAAATAGTAATAAGAATGCAGGCGGCCAGTATGATAATGTGATTAGTAATAAACCTCTATGATTTTTTCTTTTCCCTCTCTTTTTCTTCATTATGGTTTCAGTGTGCAAGAAACGGTACAAGAATCGGCAGGGGTTGAGCTACCACATGCAGCATTCCCACAAGACTCCGGAGCAGACGATAGATGAGGATCACTCCCAGCCCTCCCCCCTGGAGCCCGTTGAACCACGTAAGCAACCACAACCACCCTCCAAGAAGAGTTTGGACCCACAGGCAGCAGACCTTGCTGCCATTGCTGTGACAAGCGTGAACGAAAAGAGTCGTAAGTCACAGCCGGGCAGGGCACGATGACAAGGAATAAAAGTCCTTGAAGTGGTTGCACCTTGTCGTCTTAACATTTCACCTTTCCAGTGCCCTTCATTTACCCAACAAACAGTTTTAGATGCATGTGAATGTGTTTGAAGTCCAAAGGATGGAGTCTTTCTTGCAAAAAAAAAAAGGGAAAAAAGGGGTTTATTTTAATATATTTTATTATTTTTTGTAGTACTCCTTATATTATTTCTGTGAGGAATTTGAGAGAGTGTTGTGGGAGTGGTGGTTACAAATGAAGTACAGTTTCCCTCAGTCTTGTTTCAATGTTTTGACTTTGCATGGGTTGTAAGATTTCAGTTTTGGGGCAAAGACAAAAACAGGATAAGTCAGAATACATTGACAAAACTTTAGCTGGATACAGTATTGCATGAATCCATGGCAATGTATTGGGTGGGTTGTGAAAGGCATCTCCATATCTTTGTGTCACAAAACACCTGAGAAATATATGTTATCTCAGGAAATCAAGTAGTGAACCTACCATATCATCTGCATTCCTTTTTTGCATGCATTTTTTTTTCTATTATAACTCACTTTCAGTGATACTTCACAAATAGAAAGAGGATCAGAAATCTGGTCATCACCAACCTCATGTAATGTTTTATAGAAGGAAAAGGAGCCTCTCAAAGTAGTTTCATGTTCAATGGAAAAGAAAAATACAGTGCACATTAATATATTGCATTTGCCATTTGGTCCTAGTCTGGATATTTTTAAAGGAGCACCTTTGATTTTATTACCTCAATAAGAAGAACATTGCACATAGCATCATCCGTAGCAGTTGTAAATCTTTCAATGTTTCAACAGCTTGAAGATTAAAATTTATTGAAATAATCAACTTGCCAGGTTTTCAAACACCTCCATACAGTGATGCATATACAAAACTAAACTGTAGTCATTCTTACGATTTGTTAAGTTTATATTGGTTAATTATTGTCAGCCTCGTCTGTGAAATGTAGGGCTATTCTATTGACATTGGACAGGCATTTACCAATAATCTTATTCTTACAAACACAATGTAGCATACCAACAGTACTGTTTGCAATATCAGCTGATTTTATGTAACACCCGGTTTGTTGCTCGTTACGTGTTGGAATGGAGGCCTAACAAAAAGAGTTCATTGTGATGACTCTTCCCTGTATGGCAACATTCTTTAGCCAGTGCAAAATCTTTGATGATTCATGACTTAAATCATCCTTCTTGCAGTAGCTGAACCCAGAGCCAAGAGTGGAGTGACAGAGCCTAACAACTACTGCGATTTCTGCCTGGGTGATTCCACGGAGAACAAGAAGACCATGATGCCAGAGCCTCTCATCTCCTGCTCAGACTGTGGCCGATCAGGTGACCACAGAATATGTGCCAGTCTTGGCAATGTGCTTCATTTTTTTCAATACAATGTATCAGTATTTATACATCGAGTGGTGCTCACGAGACATGCAGTCATGTTGTCACACTCAGTAATCTTTCCATCTCATCTTTTGGTGTTCTATGGCAACTGGATGTACTTGCATGATTTCTACAATGAATGATTTATGGCATGAATGAAATGTCACCTTTATTGCAAAAGTTGGCAGCACTATTATACGTTGTCAAATGCAGACTAATAAACTTGCTTTTTAAAATTTAGCACAAAATAATTTGCCTTTTCACTAATGTCTGCATTTTAAAAAGCAAGTAATATACACATATTTGATCTATAGATATGAACAGAAAAGTAGTTTTAGTTGTGAATTAAACATGTAAATAAAAGTGTAGAATATGACAATTGAAAAGCAGCTAGATACAACCCATCATTGTAGAACTTTTAATTTGCTCGTAGTTTAATACCACATGTATTCACTTAAAGCCTCGGTCACAACCCGCTGTACTTGCAAGTGCGTGCTGTCGACTTACAAAAACATGAGCAAAATTTGGACATTAGGACGTAGTAAGTACCGGTACCGCCTCAGTGCGGATTTTGGAGCATGCAGACACAATGTAGCACTTTAAGTGCATGCAGAACTTTCGCTGTGTTTGAGCTGCGGTCGCGCTACAAATTCATCCCCAGTATGGGTGACATGCGTGCTCTGTACAGCCAACTTGCACGCACTTACAACATACGTGAGCAGCACATGTAAATACGTCCTCGGTACGATAATGTGGCAGTTGCATGGAAATTGTATGTTAGCACGTTGTAAGCACGTACAACTTTCTGTCTACGTGCGCAATGTATGATGGGCACGACTGCTTATGGCACGTACTTACACCTTGCGCAACCGTGCGAGTGACGTACTCCCTTCCTGCTTTTGCCACTCCTTCCCTACGTTTTCAGAAAAACGTGGCAGCTGTGGCCTCCCCAAATAACATACGGACTAAAAACACGCACGATGGGTTGTGACCGAGGCTTATGTGAGTATTAAGTGGTAGGCTACCCGATAGGATATGGCTATCTTAGGGCAATTTAAACATGCAACAACACAGAAATCATTCCATGCTTCATGAAAAAGTCACATGAAACATTGCATCATTCACTCTGTTCTTCATGAAAAACACCCTTGACATGGTAAAACAAACATGTTGATGTAGCTCGTTTGAGTTTGATGAGTCTGCATATGTGAGGAGATTACCTCTATGATCATTATTTGCAGATAAATACATGTACCTACTTTTTAGACGTGAGCCACTGTGATAATCTCCAAGTATGGATATGGATGTTGTATGAGAAATTAACAAGTCATGCAATGAAGTATGTCCATGTTATATAGCCATTTGTTATTCATCTTTCTCTGTATACCCTCTATGATTGAATCTCTTTGTCAACAATGCTCCAGTCCACATTTCCAGTCTTGTTTGCTCTTGTTTCACTCTGCTGCCCTCTAGTGCCCATTCAGGTGCCACTTTGTGATGCAATCAATGCATTAGTGTAGCACAGTAGACAAAGATCTGATTGTGTCACAAATTTGAAGCAATGTCTGTTTAGAGAGTAAGGGATTCCTGGCCATATTTTGTCTGCTATGTTACTGCAGAGGAATGTAAAATGGGCATGTAAAAATATGTTTTTATCATTTTTAATACAAATATAGCAACAGCAATAGCACCAGGTTTAGAGCATGCATGTTTAGTGCCAGTTTAAAATCACCCTTTTCTGCACAAAATCGTTGAATGCTGTTGGATAAGACTACCCTTGTCATGTCCTTAGTTGGCCCAGAAAGAGCTACAACCCGTATCCACAGATTTCCGTTTGATCAATACCAAATTAAGTCCTGTTGAGATGCCGTATGCGCCATTGCTTTGCTGTTATTTGATTTATTAAAGTGCACTTGATGGTCAAAGAAGAAAGCTGCATCTTACTCTAAAGTCTTTGGTGTTAGCAATTTCCTGTAGGAATAAAAGATGGTGCAGCTTTTCAAGTCTTCCACTGTTGTTTGCTAACCTCATGCAGGGCATCCCTCCTGTCTTCAGTTCACGGAGACCATGATTCAGAAGGTCAAAGGTTATCACTGGCAGTGCATTGAGTGCAAGTCATGTGGACTGTGTGGCACTTCTGACAATGATGTGAGTATCTCAGGGCCACATGGTGTCACTGTCGGCTCTCACTCCACCTCCTGTTGTACCTGTCCTGTCCATCATCAGACTGGGTGTCCATATCATGAGAGTAAAGACTTCTGTGCATCGTGCTCACACCTCACTGCTCATGCTCACTTCTCTCACCCACTCATCACCAAAGTATTCGAAACTGGAAATCCAGTCGAGATGAAGTGCTATAAGCAAACACTTATTTAGGCATTAGAAGACAGCTCACAGGAGAATGAAGATGGCATGGTTTGGAGCACTAGAATGGAAAATGTGTTTGTTTGCTTCTAGTGATCAGGGATTCAAACATATTATTTGCACCTTAAAGAAAAACTAAAAACAATATCGTTTAAAGCACAGTAGGTTTGGATATTCTTGTACTTACTGCCAAATGAAAATCAGATGCATGTGCTTCACTGTAACCTTGTATATGTGATCAACACTATGACCCGGTTTACAGTGCGAGGCTCGGCCGCGGCCGAGCTGAGGCCGAGCCCAGCCCCGCTTCAGTGTAAACGCGCAAAAGGCCAAATGCGAGGCCAAAATTGGCCTCGCATTTGGCCTTGCTCTGGAGGTGGTCTCGGCTGCGGCCGAACCCGGCCTCTTCTTGGTGTAAACGCAAACTGGGCCAAATGCGAGGCCAATTTTAGTCTGCCTTCCAGACCCTCTGCCCGTACTATTTTGCTATTCACGATATTAACCCCCTCAACGTGGAAAACTAGTATAGTTTAAGGTGGTTTTGTCCTGCAAAGGATTTTTCCTTCGGCAAAGGCCTTTGCCCGAACGGCGACTTCGTCGCCACGGAATCCAGTTGGCAAAGGGTCTGAAAACCAGGCTATACCAAATTGCGTTTGTTTACAAGCAGAGCGCCACTACGACAAAATATTGAAAGATTTGAATTAAAAGCGCGGCCGAGCCCAGCAGTGTAAACGTACAAAATTGCGAGGCTCGGCCGCGCAATTTAGGCTGGGCTGTAAACGGGGTCTTAGCCAGCTGATGTGTCATTGATGATTGTAGCAGCTACAGCTGTAGGTTTGTTAGGGGTTAGAATACACAATTTTTATATTGATATTAAAATACTAATGTGTAAGCATGTTTCAAAATGATTTTGCAAACAGCTATTTTCTCACCATTTAAATACAAAGGAAAGGGTACCTTTTCTATCCAGAAATCTGCATAAAATCTTCATGTATTACAAAAGTGTTGTATTCCCTAGGTACTGCTAGCATTCTGTCATACTCTACTAATTTCCGGTTTTCATTTATCTACTATGTAGGACCAGCTGCTGTTCTGTGATGACTGTGACAGGGGCTATCACATGTACTGCCTCAAGCCACCCATGTCTGCCCCACCGGAAGGTAAGCTTAGTTCTAGTGTCAGTACAGGTGAACCTCGTTACAATGAATGAGGATACAAGAGCAGACTTTACCAGTAAATCTGTCAGTTCCCTTCTTTTTTACTTTTTTAACAAGATTTCGACGTAGCAAGAAAACTTCTTTGTGTGCCGTCTGTTTTAACAGGGTTCGCCTGTATAAGCATCTCATGGTCACCTACATAGCACTGGCATTCAAGTTAAAGTTATATGTATGAGTAGGAACTTTCTTAATGGGATAGCACTGGCATTCAAATAAAAGTTGTATGTATAAGTAGGAACTTTCTGCATGGGATATACGTGGTAATATTATGATATATATCTTAATCTTACTGGATCTTGCTGGGACTTGGAGATTAAAAGTCCTCAACTTCCTGTGGTATTTTTCAGAGAATGTTGAATCATGTGAAATTGTATCTGTATGGCATATCTCTGAATGCTTCTTTTTTTCATGAATTGTACATATCTGTAAGATCATCTTGGCACATTTTAATACACATGATGCACACTCCCTCCCATATGTCACGAGGTGCTCAAATAGGTTGATGGTCACTTTTAAAAGCTGGGATGTATTAAAGTCTTGAGTTTCAGGGTTGGCAGCTACAATTCAATACTTGCTCCATCCATGTCAGTGGAGGCGATTTCTTGACACGTTTGTTGTCTTTCAATTCAATTTACAGGGAGCTGGATTTGTGACTTGTGTAAAATGTGATGTCCAGTCTAAAGAGGAAAGACCCACAACAGTCAAATAGTCACAGACGAGCCGTGACACTCAAGAGGGATTTGACTAATGCACAGCAAACACTCTAGAGATGGGAACAGTGGTCGGAGCATCTGTGTCCACCCATCTTGCTGTCAACTTGCCATAACATCTCAAGCTCTGCATGTCATCTCTGCTTCGTATTACCATCTTTGGTGTAATGTTGTCCTTGAATGCTTGCTGGCATTTGTGCTGAACTTAATACAGGTATTGATGTATTTTTGCATATGTATCTAAACAAATATTTTTCTTGCAAATTACCTCAACATGAGGTTATTCTAATGTCTTTGCAGAGTATGTGTTTTTATTTTCCTGTTTTATTTCGTGATGATACTGTATTATCGATAATGATCAGTGGGTTTTGACTGCAGACAGGAGTAAAACCATCATGATTTCTAGTAAGTCATAGCCTTTTTGCATGACACACTATGTCAAAAACAGGACCTACTCCTAATACTTGTTCAAATTGCTGGTCAAAAAAATCAGTCAAATTAAATAAAACAACACTGTACTAAACATTACTCTTTAATTCCTGATATCAAAAAGCATTACAACAGCAAAATTTGAATGTTTTATTCAATAATGAATAAAAATTTGGGTAACTCAGGTTATCTAAACACATTGAGTAGAAATTCATTCAGACTTTGTACTGACTTGATTTATGCATAATTGATAGGGGGAAAAATATGCACAATGCTGGAATGCAAGGTGTGTTTTTGTATGTTATTGTGATTATATTGGTAATTTACTTGTATACAAAGGCTTCCTGTATACAGGAACTCTTTGTGAAGGGATGGGATGGGGATATGTGAAATGCCAAATAGTGTATATATGCTACATGAAAGTAGAAAATGCAGTCGTGATAGATAGTTGCTGCTTTTGTAGGTGAGTTAAATCTGTAGATGAGTGGGAGTAGAGTATGGTAGCACAAGCAGTAGATTAGCACATTGTTCAAACAGTCTATTCCAGTGGCTCTTCAGATGAAATATTTTCAAGGTTAATTATTCCGGCCCTGTGATGCATTCACAAAGATATGCCACTGCATAATTAATATTGCCAACAGTATTTGTAGACAAGAATATTCACATTGTACCTGCTCAGTAAATTAGTGTTTTTAGTGTACAGGGAATATTACGCGGCAGAGTCATAAATACTTGCAAAAGAAAACTATATTGTGTTGCTCACCAGGCAGTCTGCACTCACCAGGCAGTCTGCACTGCAGTAGTTCTCCATTTTGACACGGGACATTTTTCATGTTTTTGTTCACTTGTCCATTACATGACTTGCAAGGCTAAATATATGTTTGAAATGATGTCATCTGGCATCATGGTGCTTTATATGCAGCTTAGAATGTAGTTGTAGTTATTAGTCAATTAACTGTCTGAATGTCATAGTATTTATGTTTGGATCTGCATTCAAACTCATTTTTCAAAACGTCCATGTCAGCTCAGTGTACTGTGATATACATGTATCTGAAAGCAAAATAAAGCCATGTGCTTCTACCCACTTCTTTTGCCGAGATCTGGTTTTAACTTTGTTGTCTCTCCTCCGAACAAGAGATGTTCATGTCTTACTTCATTTGCATACTCCTTTTCTTTGTCTGTGTGTGTGTGTGTGTGTGTGTGTAATATTGACATGATTTCAAAGACCACAGACGAAATCTCCTTTCAGTACAAGTATGTTCAATCATCCTTGTGTTAATATGCAAATCTGTTGTCTGAAGAAGAGGTTAATAGATCTCAAGAGCTCCATTGTGGTGGTGGAAACCCCCTTTTCCTTTGGCACCATGCTGCAATATCAATTAAACATTCTGGAAATACGACGTGTATACAATGTACTCTGTACAATTTGTACAACATGAAAATTTTAAGTGACACAAGTTACCACCTGTGGCTGTGTAGAGGTACCGGAGAATGACTGCATACATGTATTTATAATTATCTATTGCTTCATGGTTAAGCAGCAAACAAACAAAAAAGGACACGTAGACACACATGCCAGCAATGATGAATGACAATCTGAGGGGTATTTTATTTATTCTTTATTGTTAATGTAACATTTAGACTCCAATGTAAAGCAATGGCTGATCTTTTCATGATGGATACAAGTACTGTACACAGGATTTTAGGCTGTAGACAGGGCACAGTTTCTGTAGTAAATCATACCTGTTAACAGCATCGTGTCACATTTGACCCTATGTGAGCTCCCACAAGTCACTTTCCTGTCTTTCATTTCCACTCGTCCGTTTTTCTTTTTTTTTAAAAACCAAAGTTGTGACGGGGGAATTTTGGAACAGGGAGAGGCAGCGTGCCATGAAGACTTACAGGTCATGGATACTGAGCCAACCCTTTTTTTTTTTTTCACTACCCAGGCAGCCACCTCGCCTGTATCAAAGTTAAATAATATCAGTGATAATAACTTGCCTGAGAAGCATATGGCCATGTATGAGTTTCACACTTTTATTTGGGATGGCAGATTCCATGGTCCATAACATTAATACCCCTGCCGAACATAGTGCATACAAGAATACAATCCGACCTCTGTTATCTAATCATGTGGGAACCAGCAAAATATGCGATTTGGCGGATATGGAAGAGACAATGTTTGTCGATGAGTACAGTTTGTACAAGTAGGCTGCCAACCCAGTGATAGCTATGTAGGTATTGTACACCGCAACAGTAGTGTAATTCATGGTAGCCTACTGGTACTCAAAATAATAGTCATGAAATTGAAACATTTTACTATAAAATTCATACAGTGCACTCCCGTTATAACGAACATGGTTATAACGAAACTCCGCTTACAACGAAATAACATTATCGGCTCTCTGTGTTTTTATTGTTTATTTGTTTGGTTATAACGAAATTTTGATATAACAAAAGAAAACTCCCGGTCCCAAGGACTTTGTTATAACGAGAGTCCACTGTACCATGTTTCTGTAGGGAATATCAGAGTTAAAGTGTGAGTTTTGTAGGAGTTTTCACTGTGTTTGAAATCACTTCTCCTTTCTTTTTCTTTTCTTTTTTCTTCACTGTTTGGAGGCATCTAGATAATAGAGGGCCTGATAATCAAAGTTGGACTGTATTGTATATAGGAATTGCACCAAGGTCGGGTGGCCAGGTGGTTGGTTGGTCTGTTGCAAAATCTTCTGGATTGAACTAGGATTGAACTATGATTTTGCAAATTTTTAGTTTTTGAAAAATGTATGCATTCTCTCGACTTGTCACGGGTGTGATTACAGGAACACTGTAATATAATTCTCCAAGCTTTCTGGAAAAGGCAAATCATGTGCTCTGTTATTATGTGAAAAAAGTGAAAATATGTTAAATTTTTACATTTTCTCTATATCATTCCACACATGTGACATCACAAACTGTAGTAGTCTTCTCATCCAAAGATGGTGGCTCTGAAACTTCAGAAATTCATGACTTTTCATGGGATTGTCTGATTCTCCTCAAACTTTCACTGTGTTCAAGCATTGCTGCATTCATTCAATCAAAATGTATGTATAAGGTGAACTTGCCCTTTCAGAAAAGTGGTGTGTTGCCATGGTAACAGTGCATTATGGCCCCCAAATTAGGAAAAGGACTTGTAGACTTAAATTCTTCTGCAGTTTTTAAGTGTTTCAGATGCAATTTGGCACATGTGGTGATTGTGATTTAAAGTTGTGTAAAACATGTTTTTTACAACTGATTGACAAATTGCCCTACATCTACGTAAATAAGCACTGAATTGATCACTGTTTTTTAGTAGTAGCCATGATAAAAAATCATGGGCGTACATAATCGAGCAGGATTCGAACCTACGACCTCCTGATCACTGGACAGGCGTCATCTCCACTAGACCACCGAGCTTTCGTCCGACAGCAAGTGTTGGTTCTAATCCTTACAGCATGCAGTGGGTACTGCTTTGTTATTCAAATTCATAAATCTCTTCCGTCGAGATGTTTTCATTGCAACTGATTGACAAATTGCCCTACATCGACGTAAATAAGCACTGAATTGATCAGTGCTTATTTACGTGCTTATTTACGTCGATGTAGGGCAATTTGTCAATCAGTTGCAATGAAAACATCTCGACGGAAGAAATTCATGAATTTGAATGTTTTTCACAAGTAGCTGTTAGCATGTTAGGCAGCAGCAATATAATCACCTTCAGTGATATTTTTAGTTTCATTTCCACCCAATTATGTTAACATGATTATACTTGTATTTACTTAAGGGGACTCTCAGCAGCATAGTTACGCTTTACATATATTTTGGAAGGACATCGTACAAATTGCATTATTAGAACAAACTGGATCAGGTGTGATAACTCTTTCAGAGAAGCACAACAGATATATTGTTTGTGGCAGGAACGACACTTTGTAAGCCGCAGTTTTAATCATCTCCTGAAGGTCTTTGTATATGTAGAGACAAATTTATTTAATTGCGTTACCCAGCAAATCAGCAGGAAATTGCAGGTAACATGTAGTACCTGTGTGCATTTATGTGCTTTATATTTGGTCAGAGGGGGTACGAACAGGACATGCTCCTTATGCTCATTATTGCTTCAATAGAAATAATGTGTTATCGGTCCTGAAGGCTACAAAATGATGTCCTTTCATGATTTGTCATTTAGCAAAATATAATCACCTTCACTTAAGAGTTAAGGTAGAAAGCCATATCAGCATAATTCACACAAAGCATGATTCCTCTTCTGTGTGTGTCTCTACTCATCATCGTGAAACCAGTTTGGTTTATCTCACCATGGGGAAAGACTGTTTTGATCTTACATTCAGAGCTCTGAAGAATTCTGGAACAAAATAGTGTACCGGTATATATATAACAAAAAATGTGATGTCTTTTGTGACATGTATTAGTGTATTATAGAATGGGTAGCGAGAATCCTGCAATCTCATTGGTCGAGAGCAATGTGTTGATTTGTACTGGCCGCACGCTGAGTCACAGTGGTAAACATGTTATCGCGCACTTGTAGCAAGCGAGTACGCGCACTTGTAACAAAGGTTCGCGCACTAAGCAAGCGTTCGCGCACTCAGTACAAGACGCCTATTGGCTAAAACAATCATGCATCAGTTTTTACTGGATGCATGGTTCTGAAGAAAAACCATGCGTCCAGTAAAAACTGGTGCATGGTTTTCGGGCTCTCGTCTATGGTAAGCCAAAAGGCAATGCACCCAGTGAATTTGTCACTGGCTAACACGATAGAAAAACGGGTTTTTGGCAAGAAAATCACCCATTCTATAAAACAGATGACGCACATGTCTTTTCGTGCGTCAGTCGGAATATAGCGTGCATGCGGTAACTATGGAATTTAGCCTAAACCCACTCGGCTTCGCCTCGTGGGTTAAGCATTCCATAGTTACCTTACGCACACAATTCCGACTGATGCACTCAGACCTGTGCGTCATTTGTATACTATACCTCATCTCATTTCTCATGCCTAAGCACAAGAGTGTGTGATGTATCATGCAAAAATATGGACAGATTCCTTAAAACAGACAGTTGTATTAAAACTTAAAGGAATGACCAGCAAAGAGCACAGCATGACAGAAGAGTCCAGAGCTCACTCGTCTTTTCCTTCACTTGCAGTCCTGCTGACAATTGTCAAAATGCTTCAACATCACATAATCCTATTTCATCATGACCATACCTAACAGTTCAAAGCAATACCCATTATATTGTTGAAGACTTGAATACAGTCCATTACACTGAGAAAAAAAAAATAGCTACACATTTGCCTACTGCTTCATCCTCAATCTGCTTGAAGACAGAATGAGAGAATGAACAAGAATCACAGTATTGGTTGGTCCTCTTTAGCAGACGCCAGCAATGATGCTCTTGAGACCAGCCAATGACATGCAATCTCATGCGTACATTCCCACCACATAATTATGCCCACTGATATGATGACAAATGAAATATTGCAATTGTTCAGGGAAAGCAGTCATCTTCTTGCAGTAGGTAAGATGAGACGACACAGCAGTCCATCCTCAGTCAGCCTGTCTGAGATGCAAGGTTTTTTGGTGATGGAAAACTGTCAATGTAGGACTACGCTGGGTTTCCTTTCTTATCAACCACTTGCATTACCAAGATGCAGGTTTACCTGAACACTGCTCTCGTTACAGGTATCTTGATTAGCAGTCTCTTTCTCTGAACAGGATATACCAAGTAACCGTCCCTTATTTTCTGGATGCAGATTCCAGCAGTTCATTTTATTCCAGAGAAATGAATATCATCTCTCTATGGATGCTGAAGAAGATTCTGTTGAAGGGGATGATGATGATGATGATGATGATGATGATGATACTGATGTGTCTCTTGTGGCATTAAGGTTCCGGATGACAGTGGAGGCAGGAGCCATCAGCGCCTTGCGTGAGAGCCGCATTTTGCCACTGACAGGGTCGCGGCCAAAGAACTTGACTGGGATTTCCTGCCCAACCTCGAGTTTGAGCGCACTGGGATGGTTGACCTGGTTGGGGTGGGACAAAGAACAGAGAGAGGAGGGGAGAGCAGTAATGAGCATTACTACACAGTCACTATTTATAACTTTATAAGAATGATCAAAAAAGTGTTTGTTATATATGTAATCATTTTTATTCGTTCCAAGAGGAATGTAATTTAATAATCTAAATAAATTAAATAATTTAACAAGTCTTCCAATTGTAAGAGAATGAAGAGAAAATAATCTAATCTCACCCTTCTCTGGTCAAGCTGAGAGTTGTGGAGCAAGGTGGGCTGCATGGATGGGTAGAGTTTGACCATCACGCCATTCTCTCTGTCATTAAAAACATAAACACACAAAAAAAATAAACAACTTAAATGCAGGTCATTCTATCGTATTATGTAACCACAAGGACAATACAACTGGAAAGTTCTTCATATTAACCACAAATTAGAATCATATCACAAAGCTGTCGATGGAATAACACGGCCCCATTTCATTAAAAAGAAAACAGTTGATATGATAGTAACTCTTGCTGCAATGTCAAGTGTCATGGTTATGATAAGAATCCTGCTTCCTGATTGGCTGTTGCTATGGGAAGATGCTGCCATAACATCTTCAATGAAATGGGACCCAACTGAAGCATAAAATGTAGTAAGCTTTTGCTTGGACTCAAATGCTGAACATGGAGAAAGCAAACAATAGCCAAAAATAACCTCTCACCTTAGCTCTATGATGGTTGCTGTGTAGATACCTCCAAACTCAAGGTCTGGTTCCTTCTGTAGATGGGAGAAACAAACAAACACTCAAATATACACTCTTTTACACAATACAGTGCATTCCCGTTATAACGAACACGGTTATAACAAAATTTCAGTTACGACGAAGCAAAAAGTCAGTCTGCATCTTTATCCCCTCTATGTTTTTTATTGTTTACTGGTATTTTTATGATTATAACAAAATTTTGATAAAACAAAAGAAACTGCCAGTCCCGAGGACTTCAATATAACAGGAGTCTACTTGTACACAATATTAACCAAATTTAGACTTTTAGTTTCAGAGAATGCATTACTCATTGAAAGACTTGGGGCAACACATATTGTTCTAATTTTCCTTTCTTTTTCAGGGGGCTGAGCTCACTATTAATATCACTGCAGAAGTATATAAAATCACTATGCATATATGATGGTTAGAGAAGCACAAACTTTTGAACATACACAATAACATTCACTCTGTGTCTCAACAGTTCATTTCTATTTACACTTGAAGCCTGTCAATCCTTTGTTGCAATAATAAAACAATAAGGTGTAATTCCTAAAATCTTGATTTTCTTTTAAACAACTGAATTTCTTGTTTGTTTGTTGTTGTTGTTTTTGTACGAGTGTTTGGAGAAATACAATTGTGATTTGAAGATAGAAAAAAATATGAATGTGACTTCTTGTGGTTCCAATGACCTTTCATGACTTTGTACAAGTAAAACACACAATGATAAAACATCACACCACCCCATCCCCCAAGACACAAACTATGATTGATTAGAACACACAGCTTACATCCTCTAGAAGGAGCTGCTCTATTCTCTCCTTGGCTTCACTCATAGCGCTGGGTGTCGGGGCAAAGACAGAGAAGTGAGACTCGTCGACTGGAGTGATGGTTACTCCTGGGATATAGAGCAATCATTATACATGTATGTATGCAATATTTCTGACACAGCATTATAGTCCTTATGTTTTCATCAACTCTCTCTCTCTCTCACTCTCTCACTCCCTCTCTCTCTCTCTCTCTCTCTCTTTTAAGGCAATGAACTTTAAAGTTGTAGTCCAGATATTCCACATGGCCCCTGCAAATTTTGGTCTGGTTCAGCATAAATATGTGTATGTACATGCAGTTAATGCATGTCACACACCATATTTTCAGCATAACTGCAACAAGGATATCATATATAAACAGCACACAGAAAAAAATGTAAAAACCTCTTAAAGTATTTACTTGAATTCAAAAAGATTTCAAGATGAAATATACAATTAATCTAATGTACTAAATCTACAGGATATGTATCAGTTCAATATGGACATAACAGCTTAATCGTGGCATAAGATTTAAAAAAAAAAAATACAAAGATAAACACACACATGTCAGTTCATATTTCTTAATCTAACTAGGCAATCACGTCATTCCCTTCTCATCATGATAAAGTATAAAGCTATAAATCTAAATAATGTTCAATCACATAGCAATCTTGACCTCATCTCTCCATCAACAAATAATCAACTGAACAAACTGGAACTCCTTGTATTAACAACACAGTCATATTCACAGTCACTTCTCTAATGATTCCCTATACTTGATATCAAAAGACACAGGGAGAGTAACTGTCAAAACCAGGTATATTGGTGTCAACAACAACAGCAACTAACTAACTTACCAGTTTCTGCCCGCAACTTTTTCAAGTTGTAGCCACCCGGGCCAACAAATTTGGATCTCCTCTGGACAGGGACTTCAAGATTCTCTGGTGAAAAGACAAAATCAGAAACAAAATTGAGTTGCGACTTTATGCCTGCAGAAAGCACGATATTAAATTGGAAATATTGAAAGCAGACATCAGTTTTCTTAATTCAAGAATACTGTAAAACAGGCTCTCTTGCTGTGTTTGAATAATGTGCATTCTAGGGTACTGGCTTGGATCACACTAAAACTTGCAAGAGTGTGACTGCCATTGGTTTGCATGTTTGAATTCACATCATTTGTATGACACTTCAAATATTCCCCTTTCTGAATTTAACTCCAAATGTGATATCAATATGCACTGTGACATGAATATGTAAACATTATATAGATGATGACTGGCGGGGGAGGGAACATACCGAATGTTCCACCTGAAGGGCTTGTAATGCTATTGAGGGAGGTTATAAGTCCCGAGACGAAGTCAAGGGACTTATAGCATTCCGAAATAGCATTTCAAACCCTGAGGGTGGAACGTTTGGTACATGTTCCCAACAACAAAAGTCATCATCTGTTATATTATATGGGTTAGTCAAATACGATACATCAAATATGTCAACGTCAACCACCAGCACAACGCACTCGATCGCTCACTCGATCGCGCAGAGTCAAATTCACTGTGCGCGTGCGGCCCTAGGCCTTCTGTCATTTGTTGCGTGAAAATTTTTTCCCATGGGAGAACATTACAAGAATGTTCGCCCATGGGCGAACATAAAGAATGTACCTCCATCACGTGACTGTGTTTAGCCAATCACTAACCGGTATTTGACTAACCCATTTAATATAAAGCAATGAAATCATATCACTGTGGTCAGATAGTGTCTACATAGTTTGAAAGCTAAACTGTAGGTAGCATACAATGGTAGTTTCAAAATATACTGGCTGTTCGGGTAACATTCAGATTTTGATTTTTGAGCATTCCATCCACAAACCTACGACTGGACTATTTTCCTTGCGACCATCCCGAGGCTTCCTGAGGGCGCCAGACATGATGTTGATAATCTTACTCTTGGCTGACGTCCCTGCCTGGATGGCTTCTACCACTAGCTTCATTGGAACGGGAAGCTTAACGTCAGTCTGTGAGAAAGAATCAAGAGTTTGTAGTCTGATGTTGGGTAGAGGCGAGTGTGTGGCAGTAGTATGGAATGCTGCTTGTGCATCAATGAGCTCATTTCAAGGAATCTACTGTAAAACAAGAAATATTCACTGCATGAAACTTTCGCAAATTGGAGCAGACAGCCTGTTTTGTGGCATGAAATTTTTGCATATTACCACTGGCATTCAATACTGATTGTGTAGGCGAAACCTTTCATGTGCATTTCACTTTAGCAAATCCTGGCTCCTCACAAAAGTTGAATGCACACAAAAATTTCTGGTTTTGCAGTATTTAGTGCTGGTGCTGAATAACTGAGATACCTTACAGAATTCACCAATAGCTCCTGTTTAAGAGAAAACCAACTTGAAATGTTGTATCACTTTGAAACTGTTGATAAAAAAATGAATAAAATGTATGCCTACTACAACTTTTCATGGGTATGACATACTTAAACTAAACATTTGATAAACAATACAATATCATCAAACCTCATACTGAACTCGAAAATATGGAACAGGTAGCATGATGTGAATTTGTAACTTCCCATGTACCAGGCTGGTCATTATTTTGATAAGTCATATGTTTAGACATCATGGAGTTGGCCCTAGTGAGGGTTTATTAAACAGAGTACATACTACGAATCACCTCACAGATTGGAGATGTTGTCTTCTAATTAGAAGTCTTGTGGCTCCATCCACACTCACAGACTGCAGAATCTTCAGTGAATCCCAGTTTTAGCATATCAGGCCCACATCTTCCCCTGCCTGCCCTCACATTACTATTAAGATCACACCATGGACACTAGACCATAGAGGGAGCTTTTCAAACACACCAGTGTCTCTTGCCTGCATACCATGTGACAGGCTGGAAATCATGTGACAAGCTAGATGTGACAAGCTAGATATCATGTGACAAGCTGGATATCATGTGACAAGCTGGATATCATGTGACCGTATGCATCCCATGTGACAAGTAACATACCTGCAGTGCTGTGATACCCTTCTTGCTTCCAGCCAGCTTCATATCCATGTCTCCCATGTAGTCTTCTATGCCCTGCAAATAACAGACAGGAGCAATGCATTAGCTTTGTCATTCAACATACATGCATTTCTATCATGTTAGATTCTGTACCTACCATGCATGAGGTGAAATTTTCAACTGGTAAAGCTTGCCACAAATTTTCATGGCCCGTGTTGGCATGACAATCAGAAACGGCAACTTAAAGCCATGGATGAGGATACATTCTCTTCTAACAAGGCACTTTGAGAATATGTGACATTCTCTAAAAAGTGAAGGCTGTAACAAACTTGCCAAATCACATTTCACGGCTGAAGATACTGTGATGAATACTATATTAGTCCAATTCTAAAACAAATACATTTTCCAAGTCATTCAATTGGTTCTTATACTGGCCAGGAACTCCCTGACCCTGGGCCTCCATCATTATCCAAGCAACAAAAATAGAACTTACAAAAATTGGTAGTGTCCTGACTTCAGCATGGGAGACAAAGAAAAAGAGAATAACTAAGAGTTACATCAAAACTGCAATGATTATTAGAGTAAATAATTATAGACATCTTCGATCTTGTAAATATGGGCTCAATGCAGGGATTCCATGACATTGCTCCTGTGAGTTGCTCACACAAAATATTTGCATACTGAGCCAAACACAAACTCTACCCACAGATATAACCCTAACCCTAATCCTCACAACAAACTAAACCTAAAATCCTATCACAACCCTAATCCTAACCCCCAAGTCCTTGGAGAAAATAAGATTGTGATGTAACCCTATGCCGGACAACCAAGTGACGTCTGCCTGACCTACCAGAATGTCTGTCAGAATCTTGTAATCTGTGATGCTGTGGATGTCGTCAGATTCCGTCTCAGCTACCAGTCCCACCGCTACACCTGCTACCGGGGTGGAGATGGGAACGCCTGGATGAAAAATGAAAGCATCAACACAACACAGCTCAGAGCTGAATTCAATGCAGCCACTTTCTGTTGGGAGTACCTATTGTCTTATGAAAATTTAGCAGCCAATGTTCAAGTTGACTTGATCATATTTTATTTGCTGAGACCTCTGCCACGCATTCCTTTCCATTTTTATTCTATTCATCAAGCATGAACATGAAATACATGATAGGATGTCATATCAAATGTTCGAGACATGTATTGTTATCTTGAACTCTCCCAAGCATTTATATCACTTCACATATTTTGGCTACTGGGGAAGAATCATGCCACAAATGACTGCTTTTTATCTACAAAGAATGGTGGCACGCAGTGATTCATTCACAAAGTTTTTCTTTCTAATCTTTACACCTACAGCACACACACTCTCACTCTCTGAGGTTACTCTAACCAGAGAGCCATCATTATACTTCAGCTGATCCAAGCACAATAAACAAAACCTATTAGATACATATTAAGAAACCTGGGTGGAGTGAAACGTTATTGAAGAACATTCTACCTCGGGTGCCACAGGTGAAACAATATAGTTTGAACCATCAACCTTTTACTTCAAAGCACAGTGCACAATCCACTAGACCAACATGATTGTGTGATCCTACCTGCATCCATGAGAGCCAGACATCCCCCACACACTGATGCCATGGAAGAAGAACCTGCGGAATAGTGATAACAGCATTTTCACTAACCAATCCATTCTCTAGCATTTTATTCAAGCTGCTCTAATGACATTGTTAAAGCAACAATTAAGCGCAGGAAGATAACAACTTTAGTCAAAATATACCGGTAATGGCAAATGCATGTTTGATGGGTGCCTATGACTAAATTCATTACAAAAATGCCTTTAAAGGTAGGGGATACCTTTTACAGAACTCCCAAAATGCAGCAAAACATTAAATATGAACCTCAGGGGACTTGTTTAGGCCACTGCTTAGAAATTTGGAAGTCAACAGTTATCAACAATTTGAATAATGCACAAAACTCAACTACTCAGTAGTTCTGTGTGTCAGCCACACTTAAGCCTTTTTGTTGCAGTCTTCTGTATTTTTTATCTACAAACACAAATCTAAAAGTATAAGAGCTGATGTAATAACATATAGAGTGTGTGGCAAGAATGTATATAGAAATGTTTGTAAGTTTTGATGAACTTTATTCACAAAATATACATGATGGACACACATGCAGTGCATGGGTCTGCAAAGGTAGCCTAGTAATGTACTGGAATTTACGGTGAGCCCCGAAAAGAATTCAATTCAAAATCTAACGGTCAATAAAAATGTACTAAATGTTACCTTCCACTTTCAATACTTTCTGGGAGTTTCTAAAATGATACTCTCTTCAACATTCCACTGTGTTTATACAACTCTTCATTTAGGCATGCAAATGGGATTCCCTACCTTTAAAGGCCAATTCTGACACTGCTGTCCTTTCTCAGCAGGTTATCACTTTTAAGCAAACTGTGTCACATCAAAATCAGCCTCAATTGCTGCCATGAAATGCTGCAAATTTGATAAATGTGCTACCACACTACTAATCACCAGACATCATATTTTCCAGTGAATAAAATAAATTTTAATGAATACAAACCCTGCAAATATTTAATTTTTCTCAAGACTAAACAGACAATTTTGGACCAAATACTCATTTCCCCCCAAACGATTGAAAAGTGAATATCTATAATATCTCAATGTCTGCACTAACAGGATCGTGTATCAGTCGTAGAAACGTGCGGGCATGCATCATTACACTTACCATTAGATTCTAGGACTTCACTGGTGAGACGTATCGTGAAGGGAAAGTCTTCAGGTACCACAGGTCTCAACCCTTTCTCAGCCAAAGCTCCTGTATCACACACAAGAGAAAATGAAACACAAATTTTGATGCACTGTTGTTCACATTAATATATAAACATTAGTTTTAACGAGTTTTCAACATGAACAAATTATCTCATCTTGTTATAATCATATCTCATGCACAACAATTGCTTTCTCAAAAGTATAAAAAAGTATAGTCTCCCCCCTCAAAAAAAAAAAGGGGGGGGGGAATGGTAAAAAGAGGAGTCCAGATATACTTTGCATTACTATTCTGTTGTTCAACATAACTACCATAGATTCTTAACATAATTTGCACGATGATCTCATACTCTACGTATACATTCATCACTAATTCTTTTACAAATGTTCATGTATTACTTCACATTTCATTCACTACAATTTTAGCCTATATCCCTTTCAAATACTGCATTTCACTGACAGGACAAATCAATCTGTGCATATGCTGTAGTTTCCTGATACCATTAACTCACTGCAATGTAAGCTGACAATTCATCAAGGAAACTGGTAACATTTGTTCATTGCAACAATAGAACATACCAAGGCAAACTTTTCCCTTCATAAATGCCTGATTATGCTGTTGAAGACTATATGAAAATTTCAGACATTTTGATTTCAATATTTGAGCAGTACTAGTGGAACTCTTTGACAATCAACATTGAAAGTATGCATAAACCTCAATAGATATGAAAAGTTTCCAGCCATTGAATGTTATACACACGAGGAACATTACTTCTTTAGAAAACTTGTCTGATAGGAAAATGATTGCTTGCTGTTTAACATATTCATCTTAGTTGATACTGTCTCTCACCGTGGCCAAGTTCTCTTCTGTTCACTCCCCCTGTCCTGCCAACTTCATTTGTGGCATACGGTGGAAACTGGAGAAAAAAACAAACATAGTAAACTTATGTATCATAATACATAAAACACAAATTAATATGACATAATCAATAAATTATGCATAAATCTACATATTTCAGAATTAGGGATACAACATACAGAGTGAGTGGGAGATGAAAAAGTGAAATGCCTACTTGCTAACAGGGATGTTGGGAAGTGTAATGTAGGTAGTTGCCGAACATGGTGGGCAGCATGATGTTGGTAGTCACTAAATATGTTGAGCAGTGTGTACTGAGCAACTTGTGCCACCAAATGTCAATAAACAATACACACAAAATATGCCTTAAAACACAACAGTGGATGAAAATATTTCTCACCTCATAGTGTAGCATAAAGTTCTTCTCTTTGACATCACTGAATGCATAAATGAAAAAACAAAGATATCAATTATTCATAATCAATTCATAGATTCAATAACAGATGGTGACGATATTATTAACGCTTTAATTTTTGCTCTGGTTGACCAGCTACACACACGATGCCATCGCTCATAAACTCCTCAATAAACACTGTGTTATGGGTAATATAACACTCTGAAACATGCACCAACAGGCATTGTCTTTCAAGGTTTGTGCTTTAATGCCATCAAACTGTTACAATCTCGTATCTTATAATTCCATGATATACTCTTGCACATGTTAACATTCTTAGGTATAATCAATGCACTGAAATTCAATCACTTACCTCTCCCAGACAGGGTCGACTCTCAGCGCTGATTCAATGGAATCAAATGTTACTGTGCATAAAACCTGAAAGGCAGATCAGTTGAGCGAGAAATGAAATGGTTGGTTAATAATCACAAAGAACACTTCCATTGATTTAGGAGTACAAACATTTATTTATAATGTTTAAACTGTGTTCTTACACTCTCCAATTTCAACATTTTAAGGCATAATTACACTGATCTCATCCCACTTACCTTCACATATTCATCAAAATGATAAGCTTATCCCCTTATTCGGCAATAACAACACACACACACACACACACACAAGTACCAGTGCAGAGCTGGAGATTGGATTTTAAATAAATGCCTTTTCAAAGCTTTTTTTTAAAGGAGTTTGTGCATGCAGACTGAATTTGGAACAGAATCAAGACATGGTTGACAGATAGATTTGTTGATGTAAAGTATGGCACAAGACACTGTAAACATTGATATTTTTGCGCAATCAAGTTTTCATGCTGAGCAGCTCAAAAACATATTCATGGGTTCTCGAATTAGCACTGTGCAATTGCCTAATACTTGATATGGATGTTCTCATTACATTCACAGAAAAGTTGCGTTGCCCGATCTATTTGATTGCACAGTCTGCACAGAAACTACAAGCACTGCACAGACACACATGCTCCAATAAATACTACTAGGGCACATGCGCACGCACACACACACACACACACACACACTCATACCAGAGAGGAACCATCGATGAAGCCTACGACTAAACCCACTGAAAATGTGCAGAGAAGATTGTGAAGATATTTTCGCAGGTACTAGAACTCACGCTCCCCAAAAGTAACACGAAATGCGCTAAGATTTCTGTATGGTGAAAATTTCTGTGTTTACAGTATGTGAAATAGAGTGTTAGTACATCGAACCTGAGTTTGTCCCCTCTGGAAGAGTGCCGAGCCATGGAGAGGTTTATAGAGATCCACCTGACATCTGATGTCACGTAGCTCATCAAACTCTCTACCATCACACCTAGGGATAGTCATGAGAAAATTACAGGCTGCATCATCCATATGAATAACATTACAGGGTAACAAGACAGAAGCTAAAAGAAAATCGTCATGCAAGTTCACAAACATACACTTATCATTGCAGTCACTTTTTGCTTTTGTGTCTGCATGACCTGTTAGAATTATCGTGTTGTAAAATTTAACCAGAGACGGAATTCATCAGACAATGGTACTTCTTAAAGGTGGCAATAAGTTTTGCAACTTTCCATTTACAAATAGTCTGTTGTGACATTTTCTCAGCAACTTCATCTCGATCAACCTCATGACAAATAAGGCATAACTTCCTTCCGTCTTTACTTTCAGTGTCCCTGAAGCTTATGAGACACACTTTTGCCACGTGAGCAGTAGATATTTAGACCCTACTTTCTTGATTAAACAAAATCAGACATCTGTGAACAACATGTAAAATCAGTGCTCAAAAGCTGATTTATTATTGTGGTATTTGAACTCATCATTGAATGCTACATCTCATATGAAGAAGGGTCCTGGTCTCAAAGTGAACATGGTAGCAGCTTTTACAGCGAAGAAAATTGTTGGCTGGCAGAATAATCATCCTTCAACATGACAGGATATGGTCCTCAGTATGACCACTTCAATTGGAGTCATCTTACCTTCTTTCCTGCTCCATGACGATGCTCCTAAAGACCTCCTTGGCAACGATGCTGAAAGCATCATGGACCAGAGAAGAATCTTCATTTGGAAATGTGTCTGAAATGATACAGAATGATAAGAAAACATTCCTGAAGACAACCAGAATAGGTGGTTAAGTCTGGAACATTTCAGAGATCTTTTTGCTAGGTACCATTTATTGCAATTTAAGAAAAAGAGTGAAGATCATGGTAAATGTTGTCAGATTACATCTTAACACAATATATTCTGCATCACGTCTATAGAGATTTTCCTCATCATTCTGTTCACTACACATCACTGAACATGGTGGGTTCTGCTAAAGATTTATGTGAAGGTAAACAAATACCTGCAAATTTGATAGAGGAAAGATTAAGATTATATATATATATACTAGCAGCACCCGTGGAAATCCACGGGTCTGAGGGGTTTTATTTTTTTTTTCTCATAGATACCACTTTGCACATTTTTATTGATGAAATAAAAAGAAAATTTTTCTCATTCTTTCGTTACTTGTGCTCGATCTCTTCTACCCATGACCACCACCCCCCCCCCCCACCACACACACACACACACACACATTTCCACCCCCGCAGAACAAAAAAACAAAACAAAACAAAACAAACAAAAAATAAAACAAAACCCAAAAACAAACATTCAGGGAAAAATTACCACAAACGCTTATGAGATTCTCCGGAAGTTCTGCCCACAATTTCTTCCCGTCGGAATGGGGAGATACTATTGACACTATGACTTTGATATCAATTATACCCCCTGCTCTTGCATCCATGCAGGCACCCGAGGGAATCCACGGCTGGACTCAAGGCCTAGCATTTTTTTTTTTCATTCCTATTTCTTTTCCCACGTTATGAGAGAAAAATATATTTTTTGATCGTCTTCAATTGCTCCCTCCTTTTTGTTTTTAATCACCAAAACTTGGTCTGATAGATCATATATCCATCCGTTTATCTGCTTCAGACTATACATCATCATTATTATTATCATATTATCATTCTCATTAGGCCCCTATTGTTATATAGCTATTATTATTATTATTGTTATTTGGGGAGGGGGATCATAGTCATTAGGTTTTATAAGTACTAGGCACCCGTGGGAATCCACGCGTCTCAGGGCTTCGTATTTTTCCTTTAATATTTCTTCAACCACGTTATGAGAGAAGAAATACACAAAGAATATTTTCGTCTTCATTTGCTCCCTCATTTCTGTTTTCATAATCAAAACTTGGTTTGATGGATCTAGAACCATCCGTTTATCTCATTGATACTGTTCATTGTTTTTATTATCATAATAAATAGCATTATCATTATTATTATTATTGTTTTATGTTATTGTTATTTTGTGGGAGGGGAGATCATAGTCATTCGGTTTTATTATTATTTTATATCATTCATTGATATGGGGATGAATCAAGGGAATTAAGGAAAAAAGTTTATCGGTCAGGGATATAGTGAATATCTTTTTTTTCCGTCATGTCAAGGTTTCTCTACGACTGATAGAAGTTTCAAATAGCTTCATTATCATTGATATTTCATTTTAAACATCAAAACAATCCAGTACCTGTTTGTGTCTCTTCCGCCCACTCTTAAGTTATGGATCATAGCACCCCCTCCCCATTCATCTGCATTGGCCTATTGTATTATCATCATTATTTCAGTGTATTATTAGGTGATCCGAGTATCCTCTCGGATCACCTTCTGTATCTGTACGGATTCTTTGTTGGGTGTTCTTCTTCTTCTTCTTCTTCTTTCTTTATTTCTGGACAAATTTTGTGTATCGATTAGCTCAGAAAGTATTCTTCCTATCAATGTCAAAATTATACCATAAATGTATCATGTCCCAAAGACGACGGGTCTAATAAAATCATAGTGATCAGTCGACCGTGACGTCACTATGACGTCATTATATGACTAGAAATGTCGCTCTGGCGACTGGTATGCCTCCGCCATAATGCATGATTTTCCCAATAGGTCTAGATAGTACATGTGGACAATGTGTGATTACATTTTCACAAAATTGGCAAAATACTGAAATGACAAGTTTGTCACAAATGTGTTGAATGTTCACCTTCCTTGACCTAGGTTTAATTGGATGAATAGGAGAGCATGTATCTAGGGATTTAAGGACTTTAACTTGACTTTGACCCATTCATACATTTAGGCATTGAGTAATTTTCAAGGTACAGGTGTGGAGAAAAAGTGCAATTTCTGAATTGAATAGTAAATTGTTACCATTTTCATCTGGCCCTTGACCCTAAAATTCATAAGATAATCACTTTCAGGTAGAACATGCATAATATGTACTAAGTTTCAAGATAACTTGAGCCACTTCGAGATATGGAGGAAAAAGTTAGTTCAGCACTTTCACTTGATCTTTGACCTTTTGACCTTTGATTCAAAAAAAGAAGAAAAAAAAACTTTCCAGAGAATTTCTATTAGGTTACACATGCATACACCAAGTGTAAAAAAATAATAACCCTGCTGGCATTGCATAAATATGAGGGAAATAGTAAAATTTTGAAGTGTTGCACTTGACCTTTGACCCCTGACCTTTGACCCCATGAACCCTACATTCTCTAGATAATCACTTCCAGTCAGTACATGTATATACTATGTTCCATGAAGATACCTTGAACAATTTTCCAAGGCACGGAGAAAAAAAAGAAGTTTTGATATTTTTACTTGACCTTTTGACATTTGACCTTTGACCTCATGATCCAAACTTTCACCAGAGAATCTTAATTGGGTAATACATGTATACACTAAGTTTCAAGAAAATATCTTCAGGCATTCAATAGATATGGCGAAAATAGTGAAATTTCATGTATTTGACCCTGACCTTTTGACCTTTGACTTTTGACCTCATGACGCAAACTTTCACCAGAGAATCTTAATTGGGTAATACATGTATACACTAAGTTTCATGAAAATATCTTCAGGCATTCAATAGATATGGTGGAAAAAGTGAAATTTTATGTATTTGACCTTGACCTTTTGACCTTTGACCTTGAGTATGTGCACCCAAAAGTTGATAGGCACAACTTCACCCCCTAATACACATACATGCCAAGTTTCATTAGGATACCTCAACAGGTTTTGATAGTTACCTTGTCCACAAAATTCATTACGGACGGACGGAAGGATGGACGGACAGACGGACGGACAACCCGAAAACATAATGCCTCCGGCACCACTTCGTGGCGGAGGCATAAAAACACATTCTCATTCATATCTCATTAATGGAATGGAATCTTTCAATGAGATTTACGTCACATATATTTCAAGTTATGCGCATTCTACTCATATTCTCAAAATTCATATTTTCTCTTAAAACGTGCGCGTACGTGCGCGTTGAAATATTTGTATGCTCAAATCGAGCTCAAATTTTTTTTGCACACGTTTCAGACCATTTGGAGCATTTTTTGAAAAATTGAAAAAATTGGACGGACGCGTACGCGCGCGCACATATACGCACGCACAGCTCATATGCAATAGAAATTTCCCATTTTTTCACACTTATCGGATGCCTGAAATGTCAAGAAATATTTCTACCAAGTTTCAAGTCGATCCGACTCAATATGACGTCATACGGACCCGTCAAAGTTGAAATTCCGCGCGCGCGTCAATGGCGATACACAGTCCAACAATGCCAAAAAACCGCCAATTTTGAATCCGATTTTACTCGTCAGGATGGACGGTGACCCCCCATTTTCTTTACATATTCTGAAAGCTGATGAGTTGTACATGTCATTTCATGGGTCAGCTTTGCTGCAAAAATGATTAAAAGATATCAAATTTCTTAATAAAGTAAAAAAAGTAAATTTTCAAAATGATGTCATCAAATTTCAAGTTCACTCAAGCGTATCACACTTATTCTTTTGTCAATTTTCGTCCAAATTTCAATATGTTGTAGCTTATTAAATGGTCTTTCAGTCATATAAAAAACAACATTTTTATTGGATGACGGCATCACCTCGTAAAAAGGGATTAAAAGTAACATTTTCAAATTTGACCAGTTTACGTGTTATCTCTATGGGAGTGCAGTTTTTTCTGGAAATGAAAACTGACATGACTATCTTTATCGAGCACTAGCTCACTTATGCTTCGGTGAATTTCTCTCATATTTTAGTATGTTGTAGCTGAGACTTTGGGCTATCGTAAGTGTGCCCTTCGTTTTTTCATACGGAGTCGGCATCACGTCCAAAAACTTGGTTGAAATTAAAGCTTATCTTCGATGTATTGAAATATTTCTTCCTTTCTGCAACTTTCTTTGCAATAACTCAAGAAAAACACCCTATCACCACCATATTTCGCACATGTTTAGTTCATGTCACGTACATTATTTCACAAAATAACAACTACTTGATCAGACACCATCTTGGGTATGTATATTAGGGTCAAAGGTCATATATATTTCATCCTGTATCTTAGTAAAATACATGTCCTATCTTTCCCATATTTTGCACACGTAAAGACCATGTTACAAGGATCATTTCACAAAATAACCACTTTTTGCTCAGAGGCCATCTTGTCTGTGCAAAGTGGGGTCAAAGGTCATATGTACTTCTTCCTGTATCTTCGTTATGACGTGTTATCTCTATGGGAGGGAATTTTTCTAGATAGGAAAGTTGACATGATTGTCTTTATCAAGCACTAGCTCACTTACCCTTTGGTGAATTTCTCCCAGATTTTGATATGTTGTAGCTGAGACTTTGCGCTATCAAAGATGTGCCTTTTGTTTTTTCATACAATGTCTGGATCATGCTAAAAAACTTGGTTGAAATTAAAGCTTATCTTCGATGTATTGAGATATTTTTCTTTCTGCAACTTTCTTTGTAATAACTCAAGAAAAACAGCCTCTATCACCCCCATATTTTGCACATGTTTAGTTCATGTCACGTACATTATTTCATAAAAAAACAACTACTTGATCGGACACCATCTTGGGTATGTAAATTAGGGTCAAAGGTCATAAATGTTTCATCCTGTATCTTGGTGAATACTTGTCCTATCTTTCCCATATTTTGCACACACAAAGACCATGTTACAAGAATCATTTCACACCATAACTACTTTTTGCTCAGATGCCATCTTTGGTGTGCAAAATGGGGTCAAAGGTCAAATATACTTCATTCTGTATCTTCGTTAGTGCATACGGAATTCGGTACCAAAGATGGCAGGTCTGACTCCCTTTTCTAAATGAGACTCCAAACATCACATGGCCAATGTCCCCTCAACACAGATGAAACCTGTATGGTCATGCCTATTGGGATCAGGACTCAAATCATTGATTTCCCAATAGATCGGATCACCTAATTTGTCAGTGTTGACAAATTCCGAGTCTAGTTGTTATTGTCATTATCATTATTATTATTACTAACATTATCATTATCATTATTTAGGGGAGAGGAGAGAGTAGAGTCATAATATAGGGATGATCAACCAAGGGAGGCAGAAATGTTAATTTGTTAAGAATTGTAAAAATCTGTTTCCCCCACTTTTCTGCTCTTGATAAAAAGCATTTCTGAAGACAGTCCTGCGCAAACTGTCCAAAACTGCTTCCCTGCACTAACATACGTAATCTTGTGCTGAGTATGACTACTTCATATATAGACCCCTAGTGTTTTGTTACTATTGTGCTGAGAGAAATAAAATATTTTCGTCTTCGATTGCTCTCTTCTTTTTGTTTTTATCACCAAACCTTGGTTTGATGGATCATAGAACCACCCGTTTATCTGCTTCAGACTGTACATTTTTATTATCATTATTATCATAATCATTAATGTCCTTCTTCTTCTGCTTCCGGCTGTACATTATCATCATTATTAGTATTATCACTATCACTATTATTATTGTCATTATTATTATTACTATTATTATTATTATTATCATATTATCATTATAATCATCATTGTCATATTTGGGGAGGGGGAGATAATAGTCATTAGGTTTGATAAGTAGGCACCCATGGGAATCCATGGGTCTCAGGGCCTCGTATTTTTTCTTTAATATTTCTTTTCCCACGATATGGGAGAAAGAAGAATATTTTTGTCGTCATTTGCTCCCTCTTTTTTTATTTCTATCACCAAAACTTGGTTTGATGCACCATAGAACCACACATTTGATGTCCACTTGTAACTTCAAAAATTGGCGGTCAGCAAAGCGAGGGTTTCCCCCGCGTCCGCTCGTCTTATGAATATTCATGTTTACAGCAGCCATGCAGTAAACGAATGAACAGCAGCGCGTGTACTCTGATATGGAAGGGTACGATCAGCAAGGACAAAATCTACGTAGATATTTAGCTGTCCTGAACAGTTCGAGTACAATGATACACGACTTGAGAGTAAACTAAACGACGTACCTGAGCTGCATAGTATCCTGCAGTTGTGCAAAATACGATAAAATAACGGCATTCGTTGTTTTCATTTGGGCACGCCAATGGCGAACGTCGCTGTACGTAAATGTCCTTGTACTAACAATGACCGCGCCGTGTATTGTACCATAATGAGTGTCCCTATCACGCGCACGCAGATAGTGTTTTGTGTAACCATCGTCAATACACACACAGGCGCAGGCCACACACTGGCATACCGTACCCGAGAGTACATTGTGTGCGTGCGTGCGTGTCCGCCCGAATATGACAGAGATTTCGCTGCACGCCATCGTCTTTTTGACTTTAGTATCCCCACTGTCTCTGCAAGCTAAAAGATGGACTATCGAGAAAGGCAGGAGTCCAGCGTAGGATCGGTGAATATTAAAACGCTCGGCTCTGACGTCACGCACAAAAATGCATTATGCATCTATCTAATTAATTTTTCTTTGTCGTCCTAGATGTCGACACGGAGGCGGAGCGTGGACGAAACCCGGTCCAAGGCATGTAGGAGACCCTCCCGCTGCCGACGGCACCGGTCTCGGGGGCCCGGAGCCGACGGCTCGGGAGGAGATAGACAAACCAGCATCGCCGGAATAAAACAGGAAATACATAAGGCCCCGACAACAACAACAACTTCGCCTTTTACTGTATTTTATATATATATATATATATATATATATATATATATATATATATATATATACATGAATGGGAGGGCAATCCATGTAAGTACTTCACTTCATCATAGAGCATAGTATACTGACCTAAGATTCCATGTAGATGAGTCTCTCTAACTACATTTGCTGCATTGTCTCTGGAAAACTGGGAGAAAATGACAAAAAAAATCATAAGTACTTGAGATGAGGCAATCAAGGTATCAAAACGTATACAGACATTTGAAGAACAATTACTTAATTTTGAACAATCTCCTGCAGAAGTAACTGCACGTTACATTTTATATTGACATACATACAAATAAAACCACTCTACCAGGGCTTTTTTTTATTGGGGGGGGGGGGGGCTGGGGCACCCCACCCCCCCCCCCTCCCCACACACACACACACACTTTTTTTTTGCACCACACAAAGGAATACATAAGGTGTCATCACTTTGGGCCCCCACTTTTTTTTCCCCCTAGAAGTGCATAAGTGGCACTAGAAAGAAATAGATAGAAACCTTGAAGTGTGAGCACAAGTAAGGCTTTGTTTTTGTGCTGAAGTCCTTTCTTATTTTTTATATTTTTTTGCTTGTTAGCTGATGAAACCTGGAAGTGGCACCAGAAGTCTGAGGTGGGCTCCCCCACTTTTGAAAACGTGGTGCCGGCCATGCGTATAAGCTGTTACTTTTGCAAACAGATATTTTTGCAAATGAGAAGCCGGAGACATTTTTCGCAAGTTGTTTTTGAGCATCAACACTGACGCAATCATAAATGCACTATTACCCTAGTGCATGGTAATATTTTTGTGTGCTGTTAAATTCACAATAGATCTAAACATAGATCTAAACTACATTGTCACTTAGAGACATAAAAGTCAGTAGCATGAGCAAAGAAAAAGAATCAAACAAACCTTGTCGTGTATTGGGTCGGTGTAAACCTTGTAATACTCCTCTGAAGACACCCTGCAAAGATTCAAACAAGGTACTGATCACTCCAGAGATCTATATATGACTCACTAAGCTCCAAAGCTTCACACTGAGATTAGATTAACACAAACACACAGCAGCATTCATTCACTTATTTTTTGCCTAGAATATAACATGGTTCCATTACACTCATGTTTTTGGCACACCTAGCGCAAGGTCATTAACTACAACAGCATTATATTATCACTGATAAATGAAATGGTATCTGCAAATTCTGAAAACAAGTTAGAGTAAAAAAAGAAAAAAAAATGCCTTTGCAGCCTTGTGTTGAGATTATCTCTCAAATTGAGGCACTACATAGAAATTAAAACCAGAATAGATTACCATCAAACTCATATTCTTCTTATGATTTGTTAAAACATCAAATTTTCCACATTCAACACTTACACACTATCATACACAGAAAACAAAAGCTTCTAATAAATCACGTTACTCATGTGGTTCTTACAGCACCTCTTTGCATGACAACCAGAGATTGAGATAATACAGTCATTTACAATCTGAACCAAGTTTCATGAAATCAGGGTTGGGATCAGAGATTGAGATAATACTGAGTCACCTTACAATCTGAACCAAGTTTCATGAAATCAGGGTTGGGATCAGAGACTGAGATAGCACTGAGTCACCTTACAATCTGAATCAAGTTTCATGAAATCAGGGTTGGGATCAGAGATTGAGATAATACTGAGTCACCTTACAATCTGAACCAAGTTTCATGAAATCAGGGTTGGAGGGGGAAAAAAAAAACAACAACTAAAAAGGAAGCAGACCAAATGGCTGAACCTTCAAACACCTTACCTCCTGACTTCTTCTAACAACTCAGATGATGGCGTAGCCAAAGGCTCAAACTCCTTCTTTTCCTTCCCATGTTGCTTGGCAAGTTGTTCAATGCTCCTTACGATGATCTGCGTCTCCTTGAGACCTGCCTTCAGAGCCTTGAGGAAGTCTGTCTGAAGCACATTATCTGCCGAGGCCTCGATCATCACTTGAGGGTTCAAACACAGAGAGTCAGAAGAAACATAAATATACAGGTAAAGGACTCAACTATACGGCTCTAATCAGAACTGCATGTCTGGTTGGAACAAAGCACACTGATCATTGGCATCTTGCTATATCCCCTGACACTCACTTTCATACAATTTTCATGAGTCCATTCACTGGATGCATGTTTGTTCAAATGGTTACAGTCTGTTCTAGCACAGTGTATTACATAGTATTTGCAGACTTAAATATCTAATTTGTAGAAGAATGTCATGACTTTGAACATAGGATAAAGATATACTGTGGAGTTTCAAGCTGAAAACTTTTTGCGAATTGGAGCCAACGGCCTTTTTCGCAGCATGAAATTTTTGTGAATTGCCACTGGCATTTAATGCATACAGTGTAGAATTGAACTTTCACATGCATTCTAATATCACGAATGTTGGCTCCCACAAAATTTGCACAATTAAAGGACAAGTTCACCTTCATTAACATAAGGATTGAGAGAATGTAGCAATATTTGTAGAACACATCATTGAAAGTTTGAGGAAAATCGGACAATCCGTTCAAAAGTTATGAATTTTTAAAGTTTTTGTGCAGTCACCGCTGGATGAGAAGACTACTGCAGTGTATGATGTCACATGCATACAACAATATAAGGAAAATATAAAGAGAATTTCACAAAATGTCATCTTTTGAAAAAAAGTACACATTCCCTTGACTCGTTACTGACATATGTTATGGGTAATATTATTCCCATTGCCTTTAGAAAGAGTCAAGTCAAGTGCTCTTTTATTATGCGAAAAAAATGAAAATATGTTGAATTTTCTTTACATTTTCTTTATACTGTTGTACTCATGTGACATCACGAGCCTTAGTAGTCTCCTCATCCAGCGGTTCCAACACAAAAATTTTAAAAATTCATAACTTTTGCATTGATTGCCCAATTTTCCTCAAACTTTCACTGATGTGTTCTACTAATATTGCTGCATTCTCTCAATCCTTATGTTTATGAAGGTGAACTTGTCCTTTAAAATGGTTTCTCAGTACCTAGATTGCTCTTCCTGGTTCCTGCCACCACGATGTTGAGGCTGCTTCTCTTCAGCTCCAGTCTGGTCGGGTTAATGACAATTTCATCATCAATGAGCCCCACCCTGACCGCACCCACGGGACCATTCCATGGAACGTCAGACAGGGCCAGGGCTGCAGAAGCTGAGGAATGGCACAAGAAATAAAATGATCACGAAAAGCCCTTTATCACATGAAGGAAATTGGATGCATCGCGTAATTTGTGAACTAAAAAAAGCTAAAAACTACAACATCACTGAAGTGCTCTAACTTGCATAGGATTATGAGTTTGACTGGCATGATGCAGCATCTCCCTGTACAATAAAGAAAGAATTATCAGAATGATTAATGAGTTGACAGCACATCTAGTACCTTAGAATAAAGTTATATGATATTTATTAGATAATCTAATTTGTAAAGAAATAAAATGCAGCTCACATACAGAAAAAAGTTATCTTATATCATATTGCAATGTATAATTCCTGAGGTAAATACTCAACAAACAAAACAAACAAACAAAAATGGGCAACATCAAATACCCAGTAAGTACTCTTGGTAAACTCGAAATGCCATACACTGGATGGTTCCGAATTCATGCTGTCAGAGTAGTGAAAGGTGCTAGAAACATTCTTTCAACTATTAGTCAGATTTTTACAAATTGGGTGGATTTCTTTTTACAAAAACAGCAACTTCAACCATAAAATGTGTCTTTGTTTTTAATCACACTGTCAAAAAGTAAAGATATCCTCTCCTACTTTGGTCATATATTGGGGCCAATAAACACAATGTGAAGACAGTGAAACGAAACCTCATGTTGGATAGAGATCTCACCATCGATGCAACCTATCAAGTTTACTCAAAATCTACCCTTTTACAGTCAAACCACCAACAGTTTCTGTTGTCATCACTTTTTCCTTTATATTGATACGCCTCTGCAAGCTATCTCAGCATTTCATGCTACACAGGAACACAAAGTGCCTGTTATCATTTCTTTCAACAACGTCCCTCTGTGCTGCTGTAAAACTTACCTCCATTGATGCTCAGTACACCTGGATCATGAAGTCCATCTACTGCCAGCAAATTGCACATAATCTGTAAATTATCAAGAGGTTGCTCAGTGGTAATACAATACATTCATACAAACACACTGCAGGATTTTCAAGACAAAATAAATGCACAACAATTATCCTTCCACATAAAATCAGACGCTGCACTCAAGAGATAAGCCATGTGTTACTAATTTGCAATGAAAGACGAAGAATACAGCTGGCAAACAAACTGACTTTAAGAATATAAGATTATATTATTTTGTACCAGAGAATGTTGTCATATTTATGTTAATAAGCATAAAACATACAACGCAAAAAACTATGTATCTATTATGACATACCTGAGTATCATAGAAGTAGCCTTTGGGAAAGAGTGGTCGTATTGATCTGTCTAATTAGTCAGAAAATAAAAGTGGATTAAAACACAGGAGACCATTACATCATATTCCCAATGTAACATCGTACTGTAGATACAACAGACATTTGAAGAGACATACTTGCATATTTCAAAATCTTAGCTTATTGATGATGATTCACAGCAATTGTATGGTGCCACATATCTGTTTAAAAGATATTCAAAGGCTCCTCTCTGAGAGTTAGTAATTGAATGTCTGGTGAAAAATGTGAGTCTTGAATGAGGCTACAAAGTGATCCAAATTGACATTAAAAGACATTAAGGAAATGCATTCAACAGGTAATTCTAAACTCAATCTAAGGTACTATAATTCATTCTACGATATTACTGTCTATCAAATCTTCATATGAGACAACCTATATAAATGGTTAAGGTAAGCTCTAGCAGAGCAGCATTTATCAATATTTGTACATAGTCTACACATTCATAACACAAATTGAAGCTATTTAAGAGCATCACTTCAAATGGACTATCAACAATTGCAACAGAGTAACATTATCAAAATGATGCATTCAAAGTCATAAGAGCAGGTTTCAGAGTACATTACAAATTCGGTTACAGAAATTATAATGAATCTGTCAACAGTAACCTAACATTTACAAGCAGAATGCAGCTTGCATACCACTACTCTGCTACAATACATTTGGTCAAGCTTTAGAGAAATCTCAAACAAGCTACAGAATGCAATGTATGTTCAGTAGGCTTTGCACTGGTTAAATTAACTTATCAAGCCAATATTGTCACTATCATGGAAATTTAGAGAACAAGATCATATGTACCTATCATTCTACTTGTGAGAATTTCTTGGTCTGTCACTCCCCTCTCCCTCCTAAGGTGATTGGTAGGAATCCTTCCAGCTGCTGCTGCCTTCTGCCTGTAATCAACCTACATGGTCACAAGAAAACAAGGTCATAAATAAGTGGTGCTAATACAGAAAAAAAAAGTCACAGGAGACCGTCAAATAGCAAATGAAGCACATCTCTTGAGCATACAAACAATTAACTGTAATCACATTACGCAAGATCCAGTTGAACGACTCCATCTACTCTCAGTTATTTGTTTTACTTACTGTCAATGGTAGAAAGCCTGGTGAAGTGCCACTTTTCTTGCTGACTGCTGTAACCATCACAGTAGTATCCCCAATCTGTAGCAATTGATGGAAGATGGTGCCATAGAATCAGTCACAGGATTTTGCTACCGACAAAGTATGTATGGCATAAAAAAAGTTCCCTGTGTCAAATTTTCTTTAGATTATCAAGGTATGCTATTTATTTCGTGTTTATCATGATAATAATATCTCTTACCATGTCAATTAAAATCATGCTCTGCCAGACATTATAACAAAAAATTCTGAAATTAAATGACTGCTATCATATCTCACACAAACATAGTTTTCCCTGAGAGTAGTAATCATAGGTTTGTTGATATCATCATGTAATCTGTATATATGGGTTTTGGGTTTTTTTTTTTTTTTTTTTTTTTTTACTGAATGCTGTTCCAGCTGGAAAAAAACAAAACAGCCAATTTAATTCACAGGAAATATTCATGGTTACCTTACCTTTGCAGTTGCACATCCATCTGCTAACCTGGCAAGCTCCCCTGTTGACAGAACTAATGGACTGGATTTGAGAAAAAAACAACATTTGACTTCATTACTCAAGAAGTGTATGAACATAATCTAATACACAGAAGAAAAAAAAAATAAGCCTGTCATAAAAGATGAATACAGGAATCCAGTCTCTCCCTGTGTGCACAGTTAATCATCATTATGATTATCTTTTTTTTTTAACTAATCTTTTTTACCACCACTCTACGGTCCTAGAACTGAAACATTTGTGAATGAATCAGCTGACCAATGACTCACTCAATGATGTCTTCAGTACACAAATATTTCTCTTAAAAAAAAAAAGTTTAAAAAACAGACAGGCACTAAAATAAAAAGCAAGGCATTACTACTATCTGGTATATAAATATGCATTGCCTTAAAGGTCCAGTTTATCTTTGGGAGCAGTGATTTCAAAAATGTTCCAGATATCACATTTGATGCATATGTGTAGATCTGTTGTATCATAAAACATCCTACCATATGAAATATTTGCAATAAAACCTAAAATATAAGGAGATATCACGGTTTTTCTCAATAAACCGTAACTGTATACGGTTATAGTCTGGAAACATTTTTATTATAACTATTGTTCACATTTTGTGTATTTAACAACACTTAACATCGATTATACGGATTCAAATTTCGACAGTGGTTGTTTCTATCCCTAACTCACATTTTAGAACTATTTTAAAGCACTAATGCTTTCATCTGCAAATGGTAAATTATGCCTTTAAGAGTTTCTGGTAAAACTATGGGCAGAGGTGACTCCAAAATGGTACTATTCACTGATGGGCACAGCCCCAGAATGAATAATACTTCTGGAGATACCAAGGCCCATAATTTTAACCAGAAACTCAAAATTAGGCAGAGTATACCGGTATTTGGGTTTTTTTTTTTAATTGGGATAAGAAATTTATACAAAGAAAGGGAAAATGTGAGGAAAGCTGTCATGTGGTGGATGTGATGTTCTGGAACGATTCTTACAGTGACCATATGAAGTAGGGCGTGATGTCACAATAATTTTGTTAGAAATCGTTACATTTCACAGAGTGACTGTACAAAGCAGCACAGCACACAACGTCAGAATTGTTTTGTGATGTCACAATTGCTTCATGAGATCATTTCACAAATTGTATGTATGCAATTAACTGTAAAACATGTTAACAATACACATTCCTGAATAGTTGAAAACACATATAATCTCGAGCTCTTTCAACCAATCACTGAAGGATGAATTCTTCAGCCAAAATATCATACCTACTAGGCCTATAAATCTATAATCTCGATCAATCCACCAATAGAATCTGTTGCACCCCCTAAAATAAAAACCTGCACCAAGGTTCGACCTACGCCGGAGCTGCCGGTCATATTTTGGATAGCGTTTATAGTCAAATTACCTTGATTTACCTTGATTTACCATGATTTACCTGGAAGGCCTCACCTCGCTAACTATGGTGGTGAAAGTACATTACCAGTACCGGTACATTAGATAGCGTGGTGTGGCAAGGTTAAGGCAGTCCCATAGGACACATTTATAAACTCAGTTTGGAAAACTGTTTTTTGAAGCTAAAGAGTGTGGGGCTGTCAATGACAATTTGTGGTAGTTTGTTCCAGCCATTGACAACTCTGGCTATAGAAGTTCTTCCTAATGTCAAGGCGGCTTCTTGTTTTAATTAACTTCATGTAATGACCTCTTGTCTTGTTTTATCCGTTCTGGCAATCTCAAAATAGTTCTCTGCCTCTGGTATGGATTTGGCAATATGTTTCATTATCCTGTAAGTTCAAAGTGAGTCTCCTCTCTCTCTTCTTTTCTCCAGAGTAGTTAGTTTCAGTTCTGCTAGTCTCTCTTCATATAATGGCAAATTTTGAATGTTTGGGGTGAGTTTTGTAGTGGCTTGCTTTAACTGTTACCAATTAATCGGCAATACCAACCATAAATCATTTTACGCAAGAGTCATGACAGAATGTTGTCAAGGCACTTCCCTTCACATGGCAGAACGCCAAAATGTTGTTGACTTGACCCTAGGTGCACTCCCACAACCTAGCGACAATCTGCCATGCACAGGGAAGCGTGTTAATGACAATCTAGCTGCCATGCACACAACAAAATTTTATCATACAGCTACCGGTGGTAGACCTCTTCATTTATTCATAGTTTGCTGAGACAGTGGTGCATGGTGCTAGCTAGCTAGTAGTAGTAGTAGCGCAACCAGTGCCAGGCAGTACTGGGAGTGCTAGTGCATGCTGGTGCGGTGGCTAGATCATTCTAGAGATGGCTCCTATTTCAGTTGTAGCTGATATTTCACTCTATATTTATCACAGGCTAGTCTTAATACACCTGTGTCTGTGAGGCTAATTTTGGCATCTTTGTTCTTTGAAATATCACTGTAAAATCTGACTAATCAAAATGCTTGATCTAACGTTAGACTGTTGTAGAGCTTTATAGATGTCACTAGTAGAGGTCTATCACTTCACATTGATGCAAGATGATGTGTTCACGCGAGATTTGATTCAATTCACCACATGCACATACCACACGATTATGAAGGCCAAACAAACAAACAAACAAAAAGTAAATTTTAATGAAATATCGGTGCCGAGCTAACATATCTGATCAATTTCACGTACTGATTACACATACAAACAAAATGTATCTATGATATCAAATGCAAGAGAGCTCGCTCGAGAGAAGACAGACAGATCCCACATCCCATGCTCTCCTCAGTCCCGCATGTGCAAAGTTGTGTGGGCTCGGCACTTGAAAATTAAAAAATTTCTTACCTTTTGCCAATAACTGCCTCGACAGTACCGAACATATCATCCGCATTCCCTGCAGCAAAATGCTTTAAACGCACTCGGCTTCCTTTTCTGAGCAAACAATGTGCACTTTCATAGTGCATTGCTTTCCAAACCATGCGCCACATTTCCAAGATTACGTTCCGACCACCATTCATTCAACAAGCGTAGCATACATAGAATACACTGTCTGGCCCACAGAACTCTAAAGAGTTCTGTGTGTCTGGCCACTGCATCAGTAGACCACCACTGACGCTCGCTCGCTCGCTCGCTCGCTTGGTTAGCACATGGGCAATGGGTGTGCAAAAGCCGTGGTAACTGTGTTTTCCGTACCGCTATTAAAAGCGGCGGATGCCGAAAATATAGAAATTGAAGGCACACCAACAGCAATAAAGAAGAAGTAACAGCAACAGAAGGACAGTAACATAGAAAAAGTAGAAGAACTGAAACAACAAAAATAGAAAAGAAAGAAACGAAATAAAATGTGATAACTGCCTCTTATGTCAAAAAAATTCCCGTCCCATTCACTTTCGAGAAACACTACGCAATCTGAGCGAACCTGGGATACAAAAGAGAGATTATGAGATACGATTGCACTTGTTAGTAAAGAAAGAAAGACTCTATTGGTACATAATTATGCAATGAGGATCGTACAACTGGAGTTTATTTGAGATGGTGGTTTGATGATAATTCGGCCCAAGCACGATGATATGGAGGCTAGAAAAAAAAAAAACTGCCATCCTGAATGCTGTGGTATAGAGTTGGGGGAAATATCTACATAATTATGTGGGGAAAGTAAGAAAACAGAAACTTTTCTCTATGTTTCCTTTCCTCCCTCCCTCCCCTCTTGATCTTCCGCCTTCCTCTCCTTTCTTTCTCTTCTCTTCTCATCTCATCTCTCATATCTAATATTCAAGTTCCTGGTTACATAAGGAGCGGAGAGGGGGTTGACCCAATGACGATTGGTCATGACAAGAAAAAAAAGGAAAGGTCTTCACAATTTATTTGGTGCCACTTCTCTCCCTAAATCAGCCGACAAGACAACAACAAAAAATAGTCCAAAAGGGCTTAACAAACCCCTATACAAACTGATAAAAAAGAGCCAAATTGAGGGGGTAATTTTACTTATTTTACTTGGACACGCACATGCTCTGTTGCACTCGGCTTAATTGAAAATTAGGGCCTAATTGAAAATAAATTGTGCTAGCAAAACCGTCAAAACAGATTTTTGCCAACAGATATTAACCTATTAGTATTAGCGGTATGGAAAAATATTTGCAATCACCGGCGTGTCCAATTTGCACTGTAGATGGCGCTGTTTAAGATTTTGTTATCCAGTCTCTAGCTGGACTGTGTTTGGTTTGTATGTACCATAGAGCTCTATGGTATGTACACATGTTTTGCAATTTCGCATATCTCACACGTCTCGTCACACGAAAAATCTATAATCTCATAGGTGTGATCTTAGTGACAGTCTTTTCTTCTTCTTCTTCTTCTTCTTCTGGTTAAGTCTGCCTCCTTCAATAGCCTGAAGATTCTTGCAGACTGGTGCTATTTACATTATAGTACAATTTATTTACAGATATTTACAAGCACATAGAAAATTTGACGAAAACAACTAGCCACTGTGATCAACCGTTAGACGGTTTCGAAATGATCCCACAGATGGTGCAGAAACAATGTCTGACGACAGGGAATTCCAGTTCCTTACAGTTCTTGGGAAGAACGAATGGCGATGCGATTCAGTTCTCGAATATGGTACCTGATAGGAGTGTGGTTGCGAGGCTCTCGTTAACTGAGTAGCCTGTTTGATAATATAGTCCTGTGCTGAAAGAGGAGTAAGATTATTGTGTATTTTGTACATCATAATTAACCTGTCATTTTTTCTGCGCTGTTCCAGAGTGGTCCAATCAAGTTCTTGTAGCATTTTGGTGACACTTGAGGTGTTATGGTAGCGATTTAAAGTGAATCGCACAGCTCTTCTCTGGACCATTTCCACTTGGTGGATTAGCTTCTTGGTGGATGGGTCCCAAACTGTAGAAGCATACTCAACAATTGGTCGAACCAACGTTTTGTAAGCTGTGGCTTTAACATCAGAAGATTTTATGCGAAGATTGCGTTTTAGAAATGCAAGCACGTTATTGGCTTTATTGACAGTATTATTGATGTGTTGGGTCCACTTCAAATCAGAAGTAATGGTTACACCTAAGTACTTCACGGATTCAACAGATTCAAGAGGGGCGTTATTTAGATGATACACGTGTTGCACCTTACTTCTTTTCCTGGATATTGTCAAAACCTTGCACTTATCTGTGTTCAAATCCATCATCCATTTTTTCGCCCAGTCACCAATTTCTCATAGTCAGTAACAAAACTTTAACAATTTAACAACAGTATGGGTAAGTATAACATTTGGATGTGTTTGTTACCTGGTCTGTGTTGTTATTGTACTCTTGAAGTAGAGAAAAAGGTCCTAGGGGTGCTTCATAAAGTTGTTCTTAAAGTTACCAACGACAAAAGAAGGAGTGATGAACAGTTCTTGTGCTGAATTATTGAAATTCTGATAAGTATAGCACATCAGAACGTGATCCAGTTGTTCTTAAGTCGTTCGTAACCTTAAGCACAGCTTTATGAAAAAACCCCTGATAACCTTTTGAAAAACAATCTGGCAAAAGCAAAAACAGAGGATTATCAGTCATTATATTGCAAGATACATTTTCTCTTTTAATTTTGTCAATCAAAATTTTCTTGCCAATGTGTAACAATACAAAAATGAATTTAAAATAAAAGTTATAGAAGAAGAATTCGAACTCTGCTCTGACTAAATGAGAACAAAGTGAGACTATCGAATGGTGCTAAAATACTTTTATTTTGTTTTCAGTCTGAAGTGTATAACTATACTCACAACTAGATGTTTGCAGTAATTGAAAGCAATGCTCACAATAATGGAACATGGGATTCAAAAGATTTGGGCATAATGAGAAGGCAGTTAAGTAAAGCCCTACAAATAAATCAATGTTTGAGGATTTCCAGTGCATTAATCATAATAAGCTTTGTAACGCAACTGAGTAAGGGTACACAATATTGAACACATAGTGCTTTAACTCTGTGGGACTGTCAGATGAGTGTGACAATCTCTGTGATTTGATTGGCTGCTGGCTGACTATGCAACGTACAACAATCAATCTCATTGGTTGTTGGCTTACTGTGCAACATACAATTCATCTCAATGGTTGTTGGCTTACTGCGCAACATACAACAATCCTTCTCATTGGCTGTTGACTGACTGTGCAACATACAACAATCAATCTCATTGGCTATTGGCTGACTGTGCAACATACAACAATCAATCTCATTGGCTATTGGCTGACTGTGCAACATACAACAATCCCATCTCATTGGCTGTTGGTCTACTGTGCAACATGCAACAATCTCATTGGCTAATAGTGCCACATGCACCACATGCAAAAGAACATGAACATTTCATTGGCTGTTTGCTGACTGTGTCATATGAAACAGTCAATCCTATTGGCTGTTGCCTGACTGTACAACATACAACAACCAATCTTACTGGCTGTTGTCTAAATGTTCCACATGAAACAATATATTTCACTGAATGTTAGCCAGTTGTTTCACTTGCAACAGTTATTTTCATTGGCTGTGAGCTGATTGATCCACTTCCATTCTTTGACTTCAATGGATGCAAGATTTGTAGTGCTACACTGTTGACATTTGTTGTAACCATTACAATAATCCTTTGGTCATACCTTTCACACAGAAGGATGTGCAGACCAATACATGATAGAAGACCTCATCATAACAAGGACACCATGACAATTACCTTGATATTTCAGGTTTTTCACCATGATGGTATCTGCAAAAATGACTTTGTTATGAGGATTTTGTTATATCCTAACTCTCAATAACTACAGTTAGTATTTGCCAATAGCAGGGCTGCACACTAACCCTTTATTTATTTTTTTTTTCAGCGAAATACTTTTGTTTCTATTAATACAAAATAAGACAGTGTGGAATAGCAAACAATAGTAATTCAGACTGTACATGAACAATTCAGACCTTTAGTAAGAAACACAATGTGGAATTTGATGGGTTACATTTTTTAATGACATTGACATTATATTTTTCTATCTGTATTACACTTCATGCAATTCTCTCTTCTTTGCTTTCACAAAAACTTGATTTGAGAAAGAGACATGAGGTATTCGGTATTCTACTATCTACTTTACATTACCTCTTCCTAGATCCACAATTTAGACATATTATATATTTTCCCGTGAGCAGAGATTTGCTTGGTATTGTTTTTTAGAGTCGACACTAATCACCCTCATCTCGACAAAATATGAAGCTTCTAGTCTTCCTAACTCTACCCAGTGATGTTATCCTCTATTCACCCTGTGTGGTGTAATCTATAAAAATGGTGTTCAGCATTGCCCAGCTTTGTATTATAACACCAGTCCTATAATCTTGCACGTTCTCATCATCTCCCCTCTCGATCTCCTCCTCTCGTGTATAGATCTGATGTTGAGATCTGTCACTCTCATGATTCAGTCTATACTCTTGCCTTTATATTTTCTTTCTTTTTATGGCCATACTATGTTTCATATATATTTTATATATCATATTATATATTTCACAATACTACTCATCCACCCGACGATTGTCCATTCTGCCCCAAAGTACGGTCACATTTTATATACACGACATTTCTTTGCTTTCTTTGAATTTCCAAAAAACAGACGAGCGATAAGAGACTCCCATGCAGTGGTCAATAAATCTAAGAGGATGTTTTTTTTTTTTTTTTTTTTTAAGTCATCCTTAGCGGAGCGAAGAACGTTGTTTGAAAAAAAAAATGATGTCAATTTGGAAATGAAAGTATTACAAAGTTACCCATCGCAAAAAATACTTTTGTTTGAATACCAGTTGCTCATTTCTTAATCTATTTTGGAATGCCCAAATCAGAATCTTGTCCTCGAGCTTTATTACAATCAACATACAGACAACGTTTGGAATCTGATGTTTCTCCTTTTGAGCCTTTGATAAAATGATGAAAGATACCCGTAATTCCTGAAGAACTAATTACGCAAAAATAATTGAATTTCAAGGTGTCAACTTATTTAATTTTCATTCATCTATATACCCCGCGTGTTTGTACATTTTGCTTGAGGAACTTCAGTAGAATCGTTCTTATACAACAAAATTGAAACCTTCAGACTATAACGCGATATCTTTTTTTAACCCTCCCACGCAACCCCCCCCCCCTGCTCGTTAACACCAAACTCTGCACGTGATGGTTCACGTGGCATTTGATACGTTAATGGATGGAATAAACATAAATGTCTAAAAAAAAAAATACGTCGTGTATTCTGCAGAGTAATATTTTTGAGACATTGACCGAAAGATCGGTCTGTATCTGGTTGTCGGGGATATGTTTCGCGGAGACTGCGTCTGGCTTCACGGAGAGTGCTAACGTCAATAAAGATAAAAGACTCCTCCGGACAGACGGATCTTTCTGTCTATTAAAAGACATCATTCTGTCTTCATTTATAAGAGACATCACTTACAAACTATACTCAGCAAAAGACAATTACCCTGTACTACATCTATCACATTATTCTGGGAATCAAATTCAGTTAATTGCCATGGTCTTTTAACTAGAAGCAATCTTAACGTTCAGCACTATTTCAAAACAAATGAGTGTTGAATTTTTGAACGTTCCTTCCATTTTTTTTTTGTTAATTTTGGCATAATGTTTTAATTTCCCAACTCGAACATTCTAGTTCGAGAGTTTAATTTCAATCCGAATTTCAATATCTGATTGGCCTTTTTGTCATTTTTTTCGCATACATTTCAATAATGATTCCTCTTCATTGAATTATATACGTTGAATTCCATGGCAAGCAGTTATAGAATCATTTGCCTCTGTGAAACTTAAATCAGTATAGTTATTCCTATTCTATTTCTTTCAGGACTACAATGATTTAGATTAATTGTCCAATTCCTGCTTCGCGCTTCTTTTTTTTTTTTTTTTGTGCAAGAATGAAATGCTTGTTTGTCTGTCTGTTTCCTTTTGTTTTTTTTTTTCTCGTCAGTTCCTCTGTGTTGCCAAAAAAAAAAAGAAAAAAAAATGTTCCCCAAATAATATGGAACCAAATATATACCAATGAGGCCTATTCCTTTATCAGTGTTCAGTGCAAATCCTACATTTAAGTCAGGCTTAAGAATATTTCGTATTTTATGGAAACTATACAAAGGTTTCAGAGATACGCAAAAAAAAAAAATACAGCAGAAAAAGAAGGAGGAGGAGGAGAAGGAGAAGAAGCAGAAGGAGAAGAAGAGGAAGAAAGAGGAGGAGAAGAAGAAGAAAGATGAAGAATCTGGAGGAATCAAGGAGGAGGCGGTCGACGGTGGAGGGGGAAGAGGAGGGGAAGGATGAAGAAGAAAGAAGAATCGAAGGAGAAGGGAAAAAAGAAAAACAAGAACCACAAGGAGAAGATACTTTTATTAGGCGAACGAGTTGTACAGATGTCCGGACTAGAATACTAGTACACCTCAGAACCGTTTCGATCTGGAGCGATTTTGTTCCCGTGTTGTACGACAGAGCACGGTGGATGAGATCTAACAATGCAGACCGCCCCCTTGATTATGATTCCCATAGCAACACCATTGCTACACACGCTATTGAGTCGCGACGTGAAGCTATTCTTGGGCATCGGATCGCTATGTGCATGCTGTGTACGTGCATGCTAGATGCAATGACCGTAGTTGTGTCGTCCCCGCCGCCGCCGCCGTGCTAGCAGCCATTGAAAACAGCACAACACACGAACACAACGATGAGGTGAGCAATGTAAGCACCGAGAAAATATTGACAAATTGTTGTTTTTCACCAACCACCGTTACCTATTGACGTATCAGCTGGGTATCCAACACCTGTCGCAAGAGGAGTGAAGTACAGACGGCAATTAAAATAACTCACGATATTTGACAAAATCAATTTTCATATCGCGTGGGACAGCACTGAACACTGAAGTTGCGGAAGTCGGGCAGCTGCGGCAGGTGGATCTTTCTGTTGTAATTGAAAGAAAAAAAAAAATTCCAGTCGGCATCGCAAAGTTGACTGGACTTTGCCAGGCTAGGAACCCAAAGTGGCGATCCAAATTGTGCAATCATGGCCAACGTGAATCTATGAGGTAAGACCACTTCTAAAATGAACTGCAAATTATTTTAAACTGATCGTGCAACGGCCAAAAGTGCTGCAAGACAATCACCTTCATATCAGAGAAATCAGCAGTAGAGATCAAATAAAGAGTCAACGATGCCTGTAGCACAAACCCGTCTGGAGATCTTACAGGTGCACAAATTTCTCCAGTGTGTTCGCACGAAAGACAAGGCTCAGATTGAAAAGTTGTGTTCCCATGGAGTCCCACATCTTGTCAACTACAGCGAGCCAGATGAAGGAGAGACGGGACTGCATTTGGCTGCCCGAGTCAATGATGAAGAGATGGTGCGGTTCTTGCTGGACTTTGGAGCACATCCAAATGTCATTGACTTGAAAGGGAGGACGGCTGCCATGAGGGCTGCAGAGTTTGGCCATGTGCAGACTCTGGAAATTTTAGCGACGGCTGGTTCGGACATGAAAGTCAAAGATACAGATGGCAAAGGTGAGTTCAAATCTGTATCATAGTGTATCATAAATGAAATGCTGGTAGTTTTACTACTAGACATTGTATTTGTAAAGCAATGTAAATGTAAAAAGCTACTTGCCCGTCTTATCATGGCTATGGGCATGAAAATGTGTTTGCAGCTAGTCCAGTGCAAGCACAGTGGGTCTGCAGTCAATATAGCACTGACTAAGACTTCAATCTTTAATGTTTTGAGTGGCAATTGCAAAATAATATCTGTTAGAGTAGTGTTGGTGTAGTTTTTGCATCATATGTCATGTCTTGCTTACCCCTGTGGCGTAGCCCCTGTGGCCTGTCATTTTGTAGCATCATTTCAGTATACAGGGGCCCATCATTCAATTTTTGACATAGCTGGTACGGACTAATTGTATTGTTTGATTTATGTAGGATCTTTGAATGTGCATTACTATTAGCTACAAGTGGTTCAACAAAATATTGACTCCAACACAATCCAAACTTGGAGCCAAAGTTACAAATTGTATCACTATCATTCATGTAGCATTAACCATCCTACAAATTTATTGGGTAGTATAAAATCTATAGTATGTAGATCTATAATATTCTTTATCAGTTCACGACATTTCATCTCTAATTCTTTTTTAATCCTACACAGGCATCTTGTTCTACTGCATCTTGCCTACAAGTCGACATGACAAGTGTACCACCATCGCCATTGAGAATGGAGCAGAATGCAATAATGTTGCCAATGATGGGATGCCCCTTTTGGTGGTCGCATGCCTCGAGGCCAAGGAGAATGAGGGCATCTGTCTCAAACTTCTGGAGCATGGAGCAGACCCAAATAGTGTGCATGCTGTAGGTAGCCCTTCCTTATCTAGTACTAATGAATGGAAAATGAAGAGTTGCTATTACATATATTCTATGATTTTTTTTTTCTGAAGTTTGCAAACAAGAAATATCAAGGTATGGAAATACTGATTGCAATTACAGACAGACGGAAATGCACAGCTTGTCTCATGACTTTCAGCTAAAGTGTTCCATTTTTGACATTTTGCTATGTTTACTTAAAGGGATAGTACAGTATTGGTGGAGATGAGAATTGGGCTTTTAACTTTTTCTGAGATAACAAGAAAACACTTATGAAATAGTGCAGAGCATACCATTTTAAGAGGAATTCAAAGTTTATTTGATGAAAATCGAGTTTGGAATTAATGAAACATCCAAAAACAAGGTAAAACAAAGCGATCGTAAAAAAGTGTGGGTCCCACACTTATTAGAATTGCTATGTTTTGGATATCTCGGCCATTTCCAAACCAATTTTCATCAAATAAACGTTGAATTCCTCATGAAATGACATGCTCTTTCATATTTCATAAGAGGTTTCTCATTATTTCACCAAAAAATGTTAGAAACCAGAAATCAGGTCTCAACCAAAACTATACGATTCATTTAACCCCCTCCCAAAAAGCAAACAAAAATCAATAATATTGAAATTAATTGAGATTATTGATATTTTTGTCATCACAGTCCAGTGGGAGAACAGCACTGAATGCTGCAGCTGGTAGTGGCAGCGAGGCTGTAGTCAAACGTATCCTCTCCAAGGGGGGTGATGTCAACACCCCAGACAAGAACTCACTGACCCCAACACACCGGGCTGCTATGAGAGGTCACTTTGAGGTGCTACAGGTCCTGGCCAGCTATGGGGCTGACTTTGGCTGTTTAGATGTCATCCTGAACTCCCCTGTCCACTATGCAGCAGAGGGTGGTCATGCGCTGTGCTGCAGATACCTAGCACAGAGAGGTAGGTTAAGTTCTTTGCATGTATTGTTTATTCAAATAGATGGCCCAATTCCACAAAGGTAGTTTAAATCAATTCCATGGTTTAAATCTAAATTAAATTTCAGTTTATCTAAATTTAGGTATATAGAATATTAAAGCACAAAAGGGGTACATTGCTCATGCACGAACCCGTGCATTCATGATTGGATGGCTCTTGGCATATGCAATATGTTTTACAATATGTTTTACACATTTTCACAGTTGAAATTTGCATGATTTGTTGACTACATTCAAACTACTGTTGTGAATTCAGGCTAATGTGTTCTGGGATTCATAACATGTGCATAACACAATCATTATTACATTCCTGCATATTCAGCAAAACCTCACAGGGGTGGCGGATGACTGTTATGTTGAATTTAGGTAATATCAACCGCATGAAACAAGTCTTTAAAGACTAATAACTCACATATTTGCCAATAATAATAAGGATTATGAGGTTGAAACTCACGCCAGTGATCTGCAAGCCACGTAACATGTTGCTCTTGCATTATCATAAAATTTATACCTCGGTATGGCTTTTATTGTGGGCATATCTCTAATATTTTTTTTTTCCTTTGAATGCCTCGAGTATTCATCATTGCTAGATGAACCTATACAATATTTTGTCCTCATTTGTTCTTACAGGAGCAAAGGCACACTTGAAAAATGAAGATGGCCTGTTACCCAAAGCAATTGCCAAGAACTATGGTTTCAAAGATGCGCTCAAAGAATGTCGGAAGGCAGAGAAGCTTGCAAAGAAAATCCAATCAGGAGGCAAGCCACCAACTGAGCCCTGGGCAGTCCGGCTTTACGACTGGGCAGTCAGCAGACAAGATGACCTCTTAATGAAATTCTCTGAATTGGACACAGAGGACAATGAGGTCATCTCAAAGGACCAGTTCTATGATGTGCTCGTGACAATGGATGCCCCTATTGATGAGGAGGACTTCAAGAAACTATTCTTGCTCTATGACAAAACAAAGGAAAATGTAATCAACTACAATGACTTCTTAGCTGCCAAGAAATATGTGCACAAAACCTACCTCATGTCAGCATACTCCAAGAAAGATAAAAAGAAGAAGGGCAAAAAGGGCAAAAAGAAGAAGGGTAAAACAAAAGTGCCTATGCCAATATGTCTAGGACCAGAGGGTGATAGGACCGAACGGGGCGGACCCCCTCCAACGTTCATTGAGAGGCATGTGCCCTTCACTGATACTGGTCGATTTGACAGAGACCGCCCACCGCTCCATCCCATCCAGGATGACTCAGCGTGGTATCTCCATCATCCTGAGAAGACGTACATTAATGTGAATGATGCTGCCAAGATGGGTGATCTCGACTCCTTGAAGCAAGCCTTCATTCATGGCAGGACAGCAGACGTCAGAGACAAATACTACAAGACAGCTCTCATGATCTCATGTGCCCAGGGAAACTTGCAGATTACCAAGTTTTTGCTGGAAAATGGGTGAGTGATGTAACGATACAGCTATGTAATTGCTTTGGCACATACTTGTTGCCTTTGTGTGTGGAAGTCATTAGCAACCATAACGTTGAACAGCAAATACTGAACTCACAAATTGACAGGTGGCACAAAAGTATGTTGAAGCTATTTACTCATCTCAAATTATGCACACAAATTGCCTAGTAGATGTGTATTTAAAAAGTGTAGCTATTGTTATAAAACAAATATTGATTGTGAATTAAAACAATTGGTAGGTAACACATGTGAGCATATGATTCCTTTTGTACAATCATGAAACTATCTGTAGGTACATAAAACAAAAATAAAAGAAATCCAAGCCTATATTGAAATGAGAATACCCTTTTCTTCCATAGGGCCCAGGCGAACACATATGACAACTTCAAGTGGACACCACTACACCATGCATGCCTCTCAGGCCAGCTGGACATTGTGCAGCTGTTGGTGGATGCTGGAGCAGACATGAATTCCCAGGCACTGAATGGTGGGACTCCCCTGATGAGAGCCATTCAGACCGGCTCACCAGACATTGTCCAGTACCTCATCAACAAGGGCTGTAATGTCCAGCTAGAGAACAGGAAAGGTGAGTCACATTTGGCAGCTTCAATGTTATGTATCAAGTAAGCAAATTAGGGTAATAGATGAATAAAAGGTTTTGTGGGGGAGTGGGGGAGGCCTATGTTACCATGATATTGTTTGTGTAGTCCCAGTCTTGATTAACATCTTGAGACTGAGAGTATCCGTAGAGCAATGAATCTCCTAGTTACAGCATATTTTGAGATTCTTAGACCACTTCAAGAATGGCATAATGTCTCATTGTAAGTAAAAAAAAAAAAGAAGAAAAAAAAAAGAGGGATAATCCAAAAACTCAGTCATATTTCATGAAAGTCTTTGTGTTATAACACCATCACACAAAAATTTTAAAATAAGAATATCTAAGTTTTTTGGCATGTTAACTGCAATTAAAGATGGAAGTAAATAGATAATATTTTCTTTGAAACAGTGCTGAAATGAACTTTATGGATGTCAAATCTATAATGATTTATATCCTCTTTTCCTTGTGTGTAGGAGACACAGCCATGGATGTTGCAAGATGGTGGGCAGACCCACGAGTCCTGAAGATTGTCAGCGACAAGTTCGAGTCTCTCCCAGCTCCCAAGGAGGGCAAGAAGAAAGGGAAGAAGAGCGCTAAGAAGGAAGGGGGCAAACGGGCTCAATCAGTACCCCCAATCCCCCAAGGTGGCCTCACATCTCAACCATCAGGGGTAAGACAGTTCTGTAGCTTCCATAGCGTAGCTTCTTAGCCACCTCTGTCATGTCATTATAGTCAACGATCAAGTCTTAGATGAAATATTCTTCATGAGATTCTCTTGAATTGGGCTAAATAGTCTGTGATGATATGTTGTCCTAAAAGCTTCTACAGGTTGTAGTATCCAGTTCTTTGCTGCTGTTGGGTGTTTTTAGTAATGTTTTGTTATGAAGTTACAGATTATTTCTCCGTAACGTTGCTGAATATCTTACACAATGGTATATTCTAAGACATACTATACAAATTGTTGTGACCAAGTGAATTTGCCAAATGTTAATGTGTTTTCTGTGGATAAGGAGAAGTAGTAAATCTTTTCTTTCTTTTTTCTAAAGACATCTTCATTTCTTGTGACTGTATTAAATTCAGACCAAAGTTAGATAATGCGGTATATTTGAACCGCTTGATCATAGTATATTGGTACGTAAATTATATGCATATGGAATTAGAGGATTACCATTACAATTACTTGAGAGTTATTTGTGTGAACGTAAACAACATGTAAGCATCTGTAATGATAAATCAATTAATTTAGGCATAAGATGTGGAGTGCCCCAGGGCTCTATTTTGGGACCTTTACTATTTTTGTTATATATCAATGATATTTTTAATGTTTCTGAAACTTTAAAGCTTATTCTTTTTGCCGATGATACGAGCATATTTTTTTCACACAAGAATATTTTAGAGTTACAAATTATTTTGAACCAAGAACTTACTCTGATGACAAAGTGGTTTTATTCAAATAAACTTACAATTAATGTTCAAAAAACTAATTATATGTTATTTACTAAGAGAAAATGTAATATTGATAATTTTTCTGTCAATATCTGTGCCTCTCAGGTAAAACGTGTGTCGGCTTTGAAGTTTTTAGGATTAATACTTGATGAAAATGTTACCTGGAATGCTCATGTAAATAACCTTTGTAATGTGTTGGCAAAGAATATTGGTGTTATGTATAAATTAAAGTCAATGCCTAAAGTGTTTTTAAAAATGATTTATAATTCAATTGTTTTATCACATTTGTCATACGGGATCATAATTTGGGGCAATGCATCAAAAACCCAGTTGAACAGAGTTTGTGTCTTACAAAAACGTGCAATACGTATTGTACACCATGCTTCATATCTTGCCCATTCAAAACCAATCTTTCATTTGTATAAGATGCTGCAATTTTATGATATTTATCTTTTACAGTTGGGTATTTTTATGTATTTATGCTTCAAAAAGTTCCTTCCAGAATCCCTTTTAGATTATTTTTCGCTGAACAGCACTATCCATAATTACGAAACAAGAAATTCTGCAAACTATCATCTATATCACATGCGCACCTCATTTTTCAAAAATTCAGTTATATATCAGGGCCCTCATATATGGTATTCTATCCCTAGAGAAATTAAAGCATCAAAATCCATAAATAATTTCAAAATTAGATATAAACACTTTTTATTGGAAGATTACAAACATAGTTAATTCAAGGCGTATTTTTGTTGTTGCTGTTTTCTGTGTTGTTATCGTCCATACCTCCGTAGTTTTCTTTTGTAATGATTGCATTGGTTTGACTTGTTCTGTTTTGTCAACTTAACTGACATTTTTTTTTCTTAAATATGTCAAAGGTATGTATGTTACAGTAAAATGGGTCAGCTACTCACAAGGGCTTTTCCTTTCTTGCTGCTTCCCCCACCAATGGCATTGTCTCTGTATGTAGTCATACCGCCACATTATTTTACTTTTATGTCGTATGTCCTATGAATTTTTCTCTTTTTGTATCTCATTTTGTATACTCATGTTTTATTGTATGTTCTGTATATTTTTAATGCTTGGTGCAAAATAAACTAAACTAAACTAAAAAACTAGAACCATCTGAAGGACATAAGTCTGAAGGTTAGGTACATGTCCGAGACATCTAGTTTGGGAGACAGTCCAGCTGTAGAAAGTCAGGTAAGATACCATAGGAGCCATTCCTAAATGGTTTCTACTATGAAACCATACCATACGGGATTACTTGGTATGCACTTTTTGTTACAATATTTCAGACTGACCATCTGATATTAGTACAAATGGCAGTGCCCATTGATCAGCATATATCTAGGTATGACTATTTATTCATCATATTTCAACCCATCAGACGGACTCCCCCATCACTACCCCACGGGAGCGGAAGGGGTCAGTGCTGAGGGCAGCATCTGCCATGGCTGGAGGGATAGAACATCAGGAGGACATCACCTATGTGCCCCTAAAGGCCTGGAGCAATGTACCCAACACCAGGGAGCTCATCGTCAAGAAGGAGCTGCGGAGGCAGCGCTATGGCGATGGCATCGATTTCCCAGACTACCGTATACCCTTCAAGGACCACTTCATGAAGAAGTCGGAGGAAATGGGTGGTGTGGATACCGATGATGACTAAAGGATGCAAGTTTTGGTTTCCTGTATTTCTCAGCTGAGTGAAGCTGTGAGATTTACACAGATATTGCTTGTCTCAACCGGATTGCAAAGCACTTACCATCCCATCATGTTGATGCTGATTCTTTGAGGCAAGTCTAACTGGTCGTAGCGTTCAGCTCATCCAGTGGAAAGACTCAATGTTTGATATCTATTGATGGAAGACATTGCTAAAAAACCTGACCTAGGGTCAATGGTTGAGATACTACTTTTCTGTTTCTCGCAGTCATACAAGGTCTTTTTCTTTTTGTACCTCATGTAAATACATCAAAACAGAACACTAGTGCACCAGAGTAAGCACATTCGAAATTATATATGACTGAAAAAACAGAAACTCAAGTATAATATGAAGTGAACAGATGTGTAAATAAAGTGTAATCATGCGTGGCAAAAATAACATCTGTTATCCTATGATATCATGTTGTTTGTATTTATGCAAGTAGACTGTTTACAAACTCAGTGGGAACTGGTTGATCGTGTTGATAGCATATTGATGAGGATATAAATAGCATACCTGTGTTGAAATAAGAGTCATAATTATCTCTTTGCTTTACAAAGATTGTGTATGGCAATTTCCGTGTCGCAAAATTGGTTGATTTTATCTGTATTGTATTATCCTACATATGATATAAGATGTGATGCTATGGAAGAATGTGTGGCAAAGGTATGTATGTTCACTGTACCGAACTCGACTGCTTAGTATTTTATTTTTTTAATGTCTTTTGCAGCTGCGGATTAATTGGCAGTTGAGAAGCGACCGCCTGAAGTACGTCACAGAATATTTAAAGTTAAATAGAGAGCTCATTCAGTTTGCATAAAGTGTCCATTTTCTCTTTGTTTCTCAAAAGTTCATCAACTTTGTGTTTATTACCCTCTGCATAAAAGATTCAGATCTTATAAATTCTTCCAGGAGCTTGACAGTTCACTGACAGTTATTCTCCTTAACTTTCTACTTTCGTGATGAGACAATATTTTAATAGCATAATATGTGGAAAATTTGATATTTCCTTGCCTTTTCTGCTCTTTTGCCCATGATTGTACAAAATGCAGTGGAGATATTATTAGGTATGAATGAGAGAGAGAGAGAGAGAGAGAGAGAGAGAGAGAGAGAGGCGAGAGAGAGAAAGGATTTCTTGGGGAAATCCCCCTCCCAATAAAAAAAAAAGAGAAATGAAAAAAAAAATTAAGGCAGAATCATGAATTGATAGATTTATGAAAAATCAATTATATTTTATTGTACAAATATCTGAAAAGAAATCATGAAATGCCTCATTCCATACCTACACAGCTGTGCATCACCAATTTGGTTGATGTATGAACTGTGAACTCTTCATATTACTGCTGTAATGAATCTGAATGGCATCAATACAATGAAAATTGTGGTCTATACATGAAGGTAACCAACATCATGCAGTGTAATCAGTTTTTGAAGCACTCCAAGAAAATCATTGTATGGAAGCTTACTGCTAAACTTGGAAATATTTGGCCAGTTGATGGCTAAGTCCATGGATGACAAGGTTTTCAGAAAATTCAAGAGTATGAGGAGTGTTGAAGCACAGTGAAAATGAAATAGAACTAGTGATCAATGCTGTGAAAAAAAAAAGTCATTTGATGGCTTATGTATGTCTTTCTACATTGTGAGATGTCAATTGCTCAATAAAAGAAGGTACAGTGTATTTTCATCCTGAAATTGGCCATGTGATATTTATGAATTTATACTCTTTGATTTATCATAATTATGCAAGCATATCACCTTAGTGACTTGTTGTATAAATGAATATATACAAGTAGAGGTATGCAAAAAGTAAATGATCAAGTTTTCCAAGTCACAAATGTCCTTTTCTACTTCATACAAATACTCAGTATATGTACGTATGCGATTCGCAACAAACTATTCTTATATATGCACTAGTGAATTGTTGTACTGCAGATGTGCCTTTTATTTTCATGTCATGTGTAGTGTCTTAGCACTCTCATTCATTGTACATCATCTGTGCAGAGAGCAATCTTATTCCAATCTACATTTTCATGTCAGCAAAATGAATAAATGACTGAACAAGAGCCCTTTATCACTGTGTTTTCCCTCATTTACTGGAAAGTTGTTTTGTTTGTATGTATGTATGTGTGTGTGTGTGTGTCAGAGACTCCAACCCCAAGCACCTGATCTGGAGATTCTCCCGCCCAGAACCCCTAGCAAACGGGAGACTCCAACTTTATGTGCTCGAGGGGCGAAGTTCCTTGTGGCCGGGGTCCAGCTCTAGCGTTCTAGATGTTATCTCATGCTATCTAAGGCTTATTTTTCAACATACGATGACACTAAGTAAGAAATCATTTCAAGCGGGAGAACAGAGATTTTGCAAAAATGGGCTTTCGGCGGGAGATCTCCCGTCGAAAGCGGGAGAGCTGGAGTCTCTGGTGTGTGTGTGTGTGTGTGTTGTGTGTGTGAGACCTTAAGATGGATAGCAATATTTATCACGCAAGAGTAAATTGCATCAAGGAGGTACAGTGGACTCCCGTCATAACCAAGTCCTCGGGACTGGCAGTTTCCTTTCGTTATATCGAAATTTCGTCATAACCGAACAAATAAACAATAAAAATACATAGAGCAGATGATGTCGCGGCCTGAATTTTTACTTCGTTGTAACCGGAATTTCGTTATAACCGTGTTTGTTATAAGGGGAGTGCACTGTACTGCCTTGATTGCATGCAACTTTGCATGCTGCATGCGACTCAATACATACACATGGATCATCATGTAGTAGTAGCATTCTACATACCCACACCTGAACAGGAGGGCACTTCAGGAACAAAAGTTGGGTACTCAACTTTTTTATTTCACACTTGATCTCAAACACTCCAGAACCACTCATTATGGTGACAAACTGCATCGGCCAGACAAGTTTCTTGGTAGAGCATTCCGATACATGTACATGTATAGCAAGCATATTCCAAGTACTGGAAGATGAATTGTGAGCCCTTCTGAAAACTGTTGCATTTTTTATGTCACCTTTGATGTTCTTTTCTCATATCTGTGTTATGATATTGTCAGACCCTTTCATCTCAGCTCAACTACAGTTCAGGCACTCTTCAAGTAGTTCAGAACAGACAAACAATTAAATGTAATCTTAGAGCAAGATATTTATTATCTTTCATTGCCGAAGCTTTTTTTTTTATTTTGTATTTTTTGCAATGGAGCACACAAACACAAACAACATAAAAACAATTCATAAACTTGGGATTTCTACTTTGTGTAAGACAAATACACACAAAGAAAACAAATAAAATGTAGAACAACTGTGCTTGTACAGAGCATTCATCAAGGCTAAGAGTTTATGATTATGACAAATTAAGCACTCAAGTTTCTCACATTGCATAGTACTTCTGATGCCAGAACCACAGTGAGAGACAGACAAATGCAGTCCCATTTCAATTGTACATTGTATTTCCAAATCTCATTTTTTGATTTTCATTCCTCTTTTCTCCTTGAGAAAATATCAAAATAATTTTAAATGGTTAGATTTCATGAACACACTTGCATGATCAATAAATTATACTCAAACAGATAAAATCAACATGTAGGAATGTGTCACTACACAAATATCACATATAAATTAGTAATATGTATTACTGTGTAACACTTTTTTTTTTTTTTTTGACTGAATGCTATTGGGATAGGAACAGTCTTGGATCTCTCTACATTTTCTTGTGAACCACTAATATCAACAGGACATAAAAGCTTATGAATTGCCAATATTCTTTTTCCTTGTCTAAAAGCTGCTACAATTTCAGAACTCAAGGTGTCTTTGACATATCATATAGCAATGGCAAACATCTGAGAGTGGAGTGAAACAGAAAAAGCTCAAAATGCTACCACTTGACAAATACTTTCAAACATTTGATCTACATGTACATGTATTTTATCTATTTCAGGTGACACGCTATCAAAAAAAAAGTATGTACACATCGTGAAGGAATTGTACTCCAAATGGAACACAGACAAAAAAAAAAAGCTCCTCTTTGCTAAGCAATGCCTTCTCTGCATTACAAGCAACAGATAGCAACAAATGGCATCATGTAGTATACTAAAAACAGTTCTCCATAAATCTTTTAAATGTCAAATACTGTGAGACCAGAAACATTTGTGGCAGGCAACTTTCACAACTTGGAGTTGACGACCTTTTTCGCGGCATGAAACTATAACACACTGCCACTGGTGTTCAATGCATTGTGAAGGAAAAAAGACCTCTGCATGCATTTTACTTTCATGCATCTTGCCTTCAATTCGTGAAAGTTTCATGCAGACAAAAATTTCTGGTCTTACAGGAGGCATTCTGTTTCAGCCATTCTCAATAAACCCGTTTGCACTGTCAATGTTGCTGCTGAAAAAACAAAACAAAACAAAACAAAACCTAAATCTGTGGTGTTTGCACTGAAACAAGAAAAAAAAAAGGAACAATCTGTATTAAATAAGACTAAGCTAAAAGGAAATTTGACAAATTCTTAATTGTTAGTTTGAGGAATACTGACAACATACTCTGCTTTAATGTACAATGAAGATAATGGTACAGGCTGAAATGATACTCATATTGGTAGTAGGTCCGGTGTCAAGTAAAGAGCTTGGAAATTGGCAAATGCACTCATAGCATGTACTCACATGCAACACATGTACTAAAACAACACATTAGTCTTTTTAAAATCACAGACATGACTGTTATGTTGCTAAACAGATGCTCATTCTGTCATAAAGGGACACAGTTTGTTATGTCACCATCATCATTCTTAGCAGACTACAGATACTGGCATAAACAAAGTTCATTTTTATTTTGTTTTTGTTTTCTGCTTGGTATTATACATTTACGAGGACAATTCTGCACATATTAACTTTGCTGATAACTGGGGAAGCATTAACTATATGCACTTCATCAAAACAAAGTCAAGAAAAAGCATGATAGAGTATAATTTTGTTGTTGTTGGAAACCTACCTCTGAATAATGATTGCAACTTTAACAACACACTAATACTATAAATAGCACTGACGCAAATGGATGGCCTTTGAATACACAGATATCCAGACATACTAGACGGCACATCATCTATACCTCAGTTGAGACCTTGACAAAAAAACACTGACTAGCTGCTTGAAAATTTTCAATATTCAGTTGTGGCACATTCTCTGATATCAGTTGGCATGTACTTAAATCTTTTGTTCTGAACAAACAAATGCAAGCAATGACAAACTAAATCTCACAAATGAAATAAAGATTATTACTTGGTAAACCAATTGGGAAAATCTGCACTGGCTCTATTGAAATACACTGTAGACTCTTGTTTTTTTGTTTTGTTTTTTAAACATTTTTGTTTTTTAAACATTGCATTGGGATATATACATTGATATGTTTCAGGGAAAATGTAGCTCTAATATCCAAAATAATCACATGACATGGTTCATCCAAACATCAGCATTTCAAAATACTTCAACATACTTGAAGACTTTTTGTGTACAGCCCCAAAAGCTTGGTGATAAATGTGGTAAAAACAAAACACAAGCAGTTCTGTGAATCGAAGACAAATTTTAAGTCATAACGTTAATGGCCATATCACATAATCACAGAATTTCAAAATAGACATATCAAATGTATGCCATCTTTCACAGAACAATGGGGAATGAGAAGGGAGTTAACGGTAACAATGTACACAGTGTTACATTTTCCCCTCCCCCATGACCATAAATATAAATACGAACAACAAAAGCAACAAATGTGTGATATGGATAGACTGCACAGGCATTTAAGAAAATACAATATATGGAAATATACCAAGTCCATCTAAAATAACACAGCTGCAAGAGATATTCATTACAATATATCGTTAAAACTTGTTGTTGAAGGTTTGCTAATATGTTCAGCTGCTTTCAACTTCAAGTCTGAGAATTCAAGAAATTGAAATTAAAAAAAAAAAAAAAAACTTATAATTTAGTGTATTACATCAAATGGCAAAAGCCATAAGAAAGCAATAACGTCAATGCTTGCTCTTTCATGATTAATACAAGCCAGACTTATCATTACTACATTATTGGTTAATTCATTAATGTTTCTGACTACTAGAAATCCAGTGCATCTTTTACAACAAAAGCTTTTCTTTCTTTTTTTCTGTGAGTAGAGTGCAGGCTGTGAAAACTTTCAGTCATTATTTCGAAACAAGACTCAAGAAGCCAAAGAACCTTTAGGGTTGTTGTGGTCATTCTGTGTGAAGGAAGTAAGCTTATATTGTACCACATCATATCAACAATGATTGATTTTTTTTTCATACTTTTCTCAGTTTTATAAAGACAACATGTCAAAAGTGTTTCACAATGATAATCATCACATATCATACAGGTACAAGATCTGATATACTGTACTTCCTACATCTAAGATTTATTTGGTTGAATATGGCAGGTTGAAGCAGTTTTTTTTGTCCATACACTCTTTCATTAACAATTCTAGACTTCATGGTCCTACTCAAGCTTACCTTATTTGCCTGACTGAATGTATTTCAAGCACACAAACACACACACATACACACACTGCGCACCACATCCATAATCAGAATACAAAGGAATAACCAAAGTCATGTTTAGATTATAGCAAGCAATACACATGGTTAAATCATGGTGCAAAGATGCACTATTTCTGGGCTCAATCACGACAGTCGACCTGTTTGCAGGGAGAATGCATAAAATATTGTAAAATGAATCCCTTTCACTTTACTAGCTATTCTACACAATGGATATTCTCCCTCTAAATTTTCCAAATTTCACCTTGACAGCAATAAATTGGTAAATAAGACAATGTAATACTTCAACGTTACCATCACAACTGCTTTAGGCATTAGTCTTTCCTACACCCAAGGGCAGAAGTCGTATTCACATTTGTTGCACGCAAAACAATAGATGATACTTTATCCCCCCCCCCCTTTAAGCAGATGTGGCACAAACTGATGATAGTGATGATGATAACAATAATAATAATAATAATAATGATAATGATAATAATAATAATAATAATAATAATAATAATAATAATAATAATAATAATAATAATAATAATAATTTTTTAATTTTAATCATAATTATACTTATAATAAAAACAACAATATACTATTACTCCCAAAATAAAGTACACGAACAAAAGAAAACAAGTAAAATTAATAAGGAATGTTAAACCCTAACCAATCAACAGAAAATTGACTATGACGATGCTTTCTGCTGACTTCTTAGCTGGTACCATGGACTGACTGGAAAATCCAAGAGTCACATGCTTTCTGTGCCCCTTTCAAAGAAGAATGTCCAATATGTTTCTGACAATGAAATTAACGAAACTGTTCATCACGCACTAAAATACATATTTTAAATTTCACATGCATTACATTAATGATCTACAAATGCCAATGTATTTTGAAGTCTTACTACTACAATCTGTACACCCACTTTCTGTGAAATTTAAAGAAAAAAATACAGGAATATACCCCAATCCACTCTCAGCCTGGAGAAGGGAAAAAACATCCAACAACTTGGACTAGTTATATTGTTGCAGTAGATTTTTTCAAAGTACTGCACGAATAATACACTTTTTTCAGTACATCACAAAATATATCTTAGAATTCTTAAAGCTCTGGAATAGAGTAACATACCTAGAGTTGTCATTTTAAGAATTGCTTGAATGTCCAATGAATACACTGTTAGCAACCAATGGTAATTTAAATAAATGTTTAGTGTGAACTAAAAAAGTACACTGCAAAAAGGTGACCACAAGAACTCTAAGACAGTTAAGCACTGTTCTTACATTCAAATACTATGACAAATCTTTCAGACAATACAAATATGAAATTCAACTCAAAATGTTACAAATATTAGATTCCAGAATCTATTGGTCATGACATTTAAGGATGACTTCATTTTCCTCAAAAAAATAAAGTATATAACATTCTTCATTTAAAAAATAAACTCTACCTCCATTTTGTTTCCTCATTGCATTCACTTAGACCACTAGGTGGCTCACTTTATCTCAAGGACACATACACGGTACTTCTTTGATAAATGTGAAAGAAATCTTACACTCAGTACTTTGCTCAAAATATAAAACAAACATGATTAGGCAGAACGGTGGATCATCTGTTCTTATGCTTGCTAAAATTTACATATTTACATACATTGAGTGTGTATGAGCTGACAAAACTATTTAACTCAACATTTCACATAACTTTTTGTACAAAGACAGCATGTCGCCCTCTTCTGAGACAATACAGAAGAGCAGGTTACATTCAACAAGTTCACCAGAACGCCAAACTTCAAACCAGTGAGACTGGGGAATGTGTTTATTGAAATTCTCTCAGGAACACACTGGACTCTCATCTGTCTTCCATACCCCAAATTCAATGAATCCATTATACACAATCATTGGTAATTGTTTACATTTGTGGAAGTCTGTTCAAAGGGTGCATCAATTTCAGTTGGATCTCAATGAATTAATGTCACCAGACCTCGTACCACAAAGAAGAATATAAATACCACAAGTAATATTTAGGTCTTCAGATCGTATTATGTGACGTACTCGGTCATCAATGTGCGTGACCTACATTAAACGGATGGTATAGTTTTGGTTGAGATGGGGCTTCAGGTTTCAAACTTTTTACGTCAGATGAGAAATCTCTTATGAAATATCAAAGAACATATTCTTAGAGGAATTCAAAGTTCATTTGATGAACAAAAAAAGTTTTGACGTAACTGAGACATCTACAACAAAGGGATCCTAATAAAGGGTGGGACCCACCTTTCATTAGGATCGCTTAGATATTGAAGCCATTTCAAAACTGATTTTCATCAAACAAACTTTGAATTCCTATTAGAATTGTATGCTCTGTAACATTTTGTAAGTAGTTTCAAGATATTTTCCAAAAGTTAAAATCTCAATCCTCAGCTCCAGCTCAACCAAAACTATACCATCTCTTGAAGACGATTCTTGTATTCAACGTACCTTTACATTTTCTCTTGTGTCATGTGCATGTGTGTGCTTTTCTTTTCTTACTCAAAAAGATCCATCTGTCCGGAGAAGTCTTTTATTTTTATTTATTTTTTTTTTTTGACGTTATCGCTCTCCTCCATTCGTGAAGCCAGAAGCAGTCTCTGCAGAACCTATCCCTGACAACCAGATACAGACCGATCTTTCGGTCAATTCTTTTCTGTGATGTAATATACTCCCATTATTTGGGAAGAGGTTTTGCACATCAGATTAACAATGCATGAAACCATGTGCTATCTTGACAACACAACCATCCCATATCCTGTAACTGTAAAGTAAGTTCTCCTGGAAAATGACCTGCTGTTTTACATTGTCTCGAACATTATGCACTGAATTAATACATTTTTTTTTCACTTATTTACACAAATATTTTAAAATGGCAAAAGTTGATGGAAAGAATCAACAGAAGTCAATGAGCATAATTAAGGCAATTGTTGTTCAGTACATGAACCACATTCATATACAAGGAAGTGCAAATCTACATAAATTCACACATGCTACATACACAAAAAAATAATGTCCACCACTGGATTTAATTCTACAGTTGATTGCACAGATGTCAGTGACGTTAGTAACGAAACATCTGTTGGCATTTAGGGAATTGTCACTACCGCTATGCATTCTTTCAAATTGCATGAAATGTTTGGCAACATATTTCCAATTATAATAATGTACACAGCAGCACATGTACTCCAGAAATACCTACTGTACGGATATCTAGCATGTGCATATACTGAAGACGTGTACAAACAGGTTTGAATTGAACAGTCAGTAAAATGTTGCTTATAATATCCTATTTAGCTTGGTACAATCTCATTGATGTATCAACTATAACATGGGGAAAATTGAAATATGAAAATATGACAAATCAACAAACAAAGACAATCCAAATAGAAGCCATCACTATGATGGCTAGAAACTGTTTTGGCAAGTTTTCATTCATGCATGAACTAAGATCAGAATGTCGAGAGAAATCTTTGGTACCACCGATATGGAAAGTTTTGACAACCTGTTACCATGCATTGATCACCTCAATGGCAATGACTGAATCAAATGTCTATATGGGCTGATACAACATTTAAATATCAGCCAAATATACATCAAACACTGAACTTCATTCAACAACCAAATTCAGTTCTTTTGGTCACTAACTGCAAGTAAAAATCCACCAACTGTCTTTTTTCCTTGGGAGAATACATCAATCTAAAAAGGATTAAATAGTCAGCATATAACAGGAATTGGAACTTCTCTAGGTAGAGATCAAACATGAATGACTTAAACACCAGACAAAGATATCATCACATTTTCTGTTTCACTGATATAAATACAGTATCATTATAGAGATGAAGACAGTTGCAGGAGAAAATGATTTTTGCATGCTACTGCAATCTATGGCACGATTCTGAAGTAAAACAAGTTCATAAGAAGAAGAAAAATGTGTCAAATTAAAAGCCCACTCTAAGATTTCAAACAAAGAGTGAACAAGGGCAAGAAAACATGAATCATATTTGGCAAAAGTTGCTGTATCTTATACTACATTATAATCCCAGATATTGAGTTTATCATACATTTCTAGCATAATCTCTCATCAACAATTTGAAGGGAAACTCCAAAATTGTTAATCCATGAATTCCTGTCACACCGTCAAAAAGAGTAACATTACCATACACTGCAGACAGGCCCCATGACCGACAACACTAAATTTAGATGAAATACAATTCTACATATCCTATATAAGGATGGCATAATGTCATGAATTCAAATCACAATGTAAAACTAATGTAAAGTCAGGTTATTTCATCAGAAGTCTTTCTTTTTTTTTTTCTGTCCTCCGGAAAAATGAATACGCTTAGAAATTTTAAATCTTAGAAATGACCTTTTTTTCTACACATTCCTTGTAAGGGGTGAACAGGAAAGTGGAAAAACTTGAACAGACAAAAGCAGGCAGACTTTTGACCTATTCTATCAAGTGACCTATATGCATTTTGATAAGACCTCATCAAAAGCTAAACAAGACAGAAATAAAAAAAAAAAACTCTCAACCAAAAAATATGTTTAAATCAACTGCTATGGATTCTAGTCTCATCAACACTAAAGACAATGTATTCTACAAGCATATGCTCACCAAACACATTGCACACACATACACACACGCTCTCACAGGCACGGAACACATGGGGCATATTTCCCTTGGACATCAAAGTTTTGATTGCACTCTGCGTCTGTGTACTGTTACAAAGTCATTTCCACTACGTGTCCTTGAGTGAATGCACACATGATACACAAATATTGCAGAGACAAGTGTTACATAAAAGGAAAGTCCTTTCTTTGCTAACGAGCACTTCTTAGAATACATGTATGTACAAAAGGAGTGCACTGCTATGGAAGGGGACATTATATTTTTTTCTACATCAATTGACTTCAGTTCTATGTATCACCATGCTCACTGTTTACTATGACATGGCTAAGAACATGAAGAGGAAAAAACAAACAAAAGACAAACATGCAGGTATAAGGAACCAAAGAAACTTCTCAGCTGGGACACAAAATATTTAGTTGCAATGAATAAGTAGTATTACCATATCATATTTTGTTTTGGAAATGTAAGTTTCTCTTGTGGAGATGGTGGCATTCACCTGTTATGTTTCATAAAGTCTGAAATCTGTGTCCACTTGAAAATACAAATTTCACCATTCTTTACTTCCTGTTGCACCAGCCTTGGTTTTCTGCACAGCTCCATACAGCTACTGGAGGGAGGACCTCCCACAACTACCATGAAAGACATAAAACCTCTTGCATCCTCACAGTCTTGTTGGGTGGCACATTTCCCAGTCCAAGCCCTTAGAATTTGATTCCAAGTGTGACAGGAAAGAACCCAAAATCGAATAAAAATCCATAGCCCTGAACAAATGACAGCATCCAGTTGGCACAAAGGGGACACTTGACTTGTGGCTGAAGATGAAATACCATCATTGGAACATCTTTCTTGGATGCCACAGAATGTGACGCTTGCTCTCAGTGGTATTGATGTTATCAGAGAACCACCTGATGACAATTCCTTTGACATGGACCGTATGGCCTTGGCAATGTGGCTATTCCCGACGTGGCCTCCTTCTTAAGCTACCATAGTCTTCATAGTCACTGGTGGATCGGATCCTCTTGCCCACCTGGACTTGGGACTGGGCAGTCAGCTGCAGGTGGATGGCTGCAGTGTTCAGCTTACCTGTGGATGTCAGGATGTCCCGGAGACCTTTCATCTTAGCGCTGCGGAAGGGGATCTTGATGATGGGCTTTGGTGGCAATATTTCTTCCGGCTGACTCTCTGTATCATCCTCTTCATCCTCATCTTCTCCTTCAGCTTCCTTGTTATCGGGATGCTCCACTGCATTGCTGTTGGAGCTATCTTCTTCCTGTGAAAGCTGGGATTTCAGGCGTCGGTGGAATGCCATCTCGGCAGGACTTTCTGCCTTCATCAGTGACTCCAGAGTCATCCCAGGGAAAGCGCTGCCATTGGAACGGGTGCTAAGAAAGTCACTGAACTCAGACTTTGTGTCCCACAGTCCCATTCCAGAATTGAACGCATCTGATGAAAACAGCTCAGGATGGATGTTTTCTTCATTCTTCTCCCCTTCATCTCCTTTGCCTTTCTTCACTCCACCATCTGCCTCATCCTGGACTGGCACCACATTCTTGTTGATGTCTTCCTCTTTGGCCACTACCTTCTCCTCTCCTGTCTTCTCAGCATCTTTATCAACCTCTTTGGCGTCATCCTTCTCTTCTTCCTTTTCATCATCATCTTCATCCTTCTTCTCTTCTTCCTCCTTGCCATCAGCATCAATCAATCTCACGTCAAGACAATTTCTTATGCTGCTGTCAAACTTGGTGACTGATGCCACAAAGTGCTTGGCCCATGTGATGTGCAGGACAGGAGTGGAGCTGCCCTCCTCCCACTTGCAGATGTTATCATAGAGTTGCAAGAAGAACCCATATGCCTCGGGATCTTCCACTATGTGCCTGGCATCTTTGGTCCTGTACACTGTTGCTTCCTTCAGGATGAATGGTATCAACTCATTGGCTACCTCCAGGAATTCTTTGTAGACTTCCTCATCCTCACGATTGTAATTGTACCTTGACGAAAAAGAAGGAAAAAAGCAAGAACCATACTGAATGGCTTGAAAATGTAATTTCAAACACACTACTACAGTGATACCTTATAGCAGAAAATCAATAATGTATTCCACAAATTGTCTAAGTATCAGTTTGAAATTACAATACACTAGAGTTATTCTTCAACTGTTGCATTGTATTGTTGATATATACTGGTATAAGGGAAGGAGATAAACATATATATATATATATATATATATATATATATATATATATATATATGTACAAGTACGAATTCAACAGGCAATCACATAGGAATATTGCTGCTATCTACCTCACCTTACATGATCCCTTAATTTCTTTTCCCCACAATTCTCTTGCTTTATACTCACTGGCTGACCACTCTAGCCCCTTCAGCCCAGTACTGCATGGCCCGTTTGTACTGCTTTTGCCGGTACAGGTGTCCACCAAGGTAAGTGTATGGGTAGACATGATGGTCTGAGTAGCATTCCCTCCCTGCCTTGATGGCCTCTTCAAATAGGTCAAGAGTTCCTGGTCGACCAGGCGATGGGTCAATGCTTTCCAAGTCTCCTAGATTGCTCAGAGCCATGGGATATCTGTAAAAACAGCAAGAGGAAAAATTGAAATATGTATGATTCCTATCACCATAAAATCACACTATCTTTCTATCTTTCCTGCAATGTTGTAATTGAATTGGATATTCCTACTAGAGTTAATGGTTCGGGAAAAAAAAAACAAAAAACAAAACAAAACAAATTCTGTGACCCTGACAGATGGTGCCAAAATCTAAATAGCACATTTACACCTCATGCTGCACACCTGGGCCAAATAACATGAACTGAGCCAAATTGCCAAACATTTTTAAATGTTTACAAGAGCTGGGATGTACTGATGGAGACACAGACAACAGCAACCACAGCATTTCCTGAATTCTTGAGGGGCACAGATATAGCACAACACTGAACATGAATACTAAATTATGAGCTTGAACCTTTCATCCAAGAACATCCAAGCTTCATGTCCTGCTTCAATCAATCTACAGTTTCTTCAACCCAAATTTGCTCAAGGATAGATGGCCAAACTACATTCAGCTCATCAAGGCACATGCTACCACACACACAAACTGATCACAATACTTTTACAGTGATAATGATTGTGCAAATACAAGATGGCGGTTCTTACTGAAAATGTTCTCTTCTGCAAAATCATGCAGATGTCAAAAGTAGCATTCCAATAAAATGAAAAGTTGTGAAAATGCTGAATAAGTGTGCACACACTTACCTTTTCAAATGATCCATGTCATACAGCAGCCACAAGAGCTCCTAGAAAAGAAAGAATATAAAACTTTGATAAAAGTTTAAACTCACTAATAGGCATGATTAATCGGCATCTTAAACCCACTGGTTTGTTAGATGTAATGTTATGAATGGTTTATGACCTAATGTGGCTGGAGCTTTCAAAGTTGGATGCAAATGAAATCTGGATTAAAAGTAAAGAGGTTTTAGCTGGTCAGATTCATCAAAATAACAAATCTACACGACTGCAAAGTAAAAGCAACAACAACAACAACAACAACAACAACAAACCCCTACTAGAAATGTCGCTATGGTGACTGGTATGCAAAAAAAATAATAATAATAATAGAATGACATTTTTTGTTGTTGTCACAAATGTGTTGAATGTTTTATTTACTTTCTTTGAACTAGGTATAATTTGGATAGATGGCTATAATGTTTAAGAGAGCAAGTATTCACAGATTCAAGGATTTTCACTTGATCTGTGACTCTTTTAAGTTTATGCATTTAGTAATTCCACGGTACAAAAAAGTATAATTTCAGCATTAAATAGTAAAATTTTAGCATTTTAACCTGACCTTTGACCTCATGCAACAAAAATTCCCAGGAGAATCACTGTCTGGTAGTCTGCATAAATATGTACTAAGTTTCATGATGATACTTTGAGCCACTTCCGAGATTGATAAAAAAGTGAAATTACTAGTATAGCATTCTCACTTGACCTTAGACCCTATGGCTCAAAACTTTCCCAGAGAATCTCTGTCTGGTAATACTTGTATATACACTAAGTTTAAAGAAATGCCTTTAAGAGGCATTGCATACATATGGGGGAAATAGTGAAATTTAGAAAATTTGACCCTGACCTTTGACCCTTGACCCCAAAGCCCCAAGATAATCACTGTCAGGCAGTACATGCAGTGTACTGGTCAAGTTCCATGAAGATACCTTGAACCATGTAAGAGATATGGAGCAAAAAAAAAAAAAAGCATTTCACATGACCTTTGACCTTATGGCCCAAAACTGTCTTAGAGTCTTTATTGGGTGTGTTATGCATACACTAAGTTCACTACCTACAGACATTACACAGATATGGGAGACCTTTGACCCTGGGAATGTACACCCAAACATTGATAGACACAACTTCGTCCATCGTGTAAATATAGTGCCAAATAATGCCAAAACAGTTTTAAAGTTACGCTGTCCACAAAATTGATTACAGACGGACGAAAGGACAGACAGACAGCCCAAAAACATGTCTCCAGCAACACTTCATGGCAGAGGCATAAAATCCCTTAGCATTTATATGTCCAGATGTACAGATGCAAAGACAGGCTTCTGGAAATATGTGATCAAATCAAAGTTTACATGGCAAGTTGCCATGTGGACCCGGAAGAACAGAAGCTTGCATTACATCTCCTCCCCTCCTCCTATACAACAACAACAACATCATGAGAGCTATCAATATTCTACTGACCCATGACATGAAGTCATATTTGATATCACTATGGTGGCACACATGTTCCCTCTGACTCATCCACACCTTTATATTGAGTGTGTTTCTACAGGGGACACCTCGTATCACTGCGGATTTTGTCCCTCGCATCACCTCGTATTTTACAACTACCCGAACTGTTTCTACTGAGCGATAAATACGCGGTGATACACGGTGATGCATGGACATGCAAGAGAACTTGCTGTGAAGAGGAAGTTGCGTATTTTACAAATGTGGTCGTAGGTCGCGCAATATGGGAAGGTAAACAACAATCAAGATGGCACAAACTATGATCGGGACATGACATGTGATTTCGCTTTTGTACTGCTCTCACTGCCAGTCAGTGAGTCAGGAGTCAAGTTCAATCTGCTGCTTTGAGGAGGAGAAAGTGGCCGAATGTTTCGGGAGATGCAATGTCTCAAATTAGAAGAAGCATGTAGGCTATTAACAACGGCATTCCGCTGGCAATCCACTTTGTTTTGCCATCCAAAAATGAAATGCCCTTCACTACTTCTGTCATCTGCCGCCACTTGAAAACAGAAAATCGCTGCAGATCCGATGTCCAGTTGATATTCTCCGAAATAATTCATTCAAAGAACAAGAAACAAGCTAGTGTATCTATCTGTTCAGGAAACATTACACCCTAACAACATGTGCCATACAAGTGTAGACTGTATGTATTGTATAGGATACTACAAGACGCAAAACCAGCACTGTGAACGCAAGCAGGTGTGTGACCATGTGATCAACGCAGGCGAAATCTCCCAATAATTCAAGACATCCTGTACACGGCAAATTTTGTTACCTGATGTGTTTCTGCTGAAAATCGTCCCTCACATCACCGCACATTGACCACCTCAAAAGGTGGACAACGGAACACCTCGCATTGGCCACTACCCGATCTGTTTCTACTGAGGAAAAATTTGAGGTGTTACCGCGCATCGCCGCGCATCACCTCGAATTTTCATCACTCTGTAGAAACAGAGCTCATTGACCCTTCCACTCTTTTTTTTTTCCAGTTGTTTACTCCTGTAAACCACATAGAGTTATTCCTCTCTGCACCATCATCTTCACATGACATACACATTGCACACAATCAAGTTGCCTATGTTATGGAGAGAGCCTTTGCTATTAAAAAATAGGAGCATCACAAGGTGTTCAATACCATAACACACCACTATTCATGCGTTTACAGTCCTTAACAACAATCTGCTTGATCACATGCATGATTCAATTGTTATGGACCTGCACAGCTCAGGTTGTTCAGGCTGACAACTAGAAGGCTTGCTAGAGCTTGGTACTCACAGCAACAACTAGTGCATGAAAACTGGTTTCCAGAACGAAAAATATGTTTAGCAGCAAGCAACTGAAATGAGTTGAATGTGTTACAATTGTAACTTCTATGTGTTTATCAAAATGAGTAATAATTATAATTAACAATTAATTGTTTTGTGTTTGTTTTCTGGGAGGGGATGGATTGAATTTGGAAAGTAGATTTTCCTCACATTATTCTAAAGCTAATAAGTGATACTTCTTGTTTATGGATTGAGCTTTGAATTCAAATATCTGTACACAAGAGGACACATGCTACAAGTGTATGTACAATATTGGTTGGTGCATATAGTCTTCTTGGTTGCCAAAATAAATACAGACAGAAACTGCAGGTGGCATACCACTTTGTAACATTATTCTCAACATAAGACCCAAACTACGCCAGATGTAAACAGAGGGTTAAAATAAGACCTTCTGGAGTAAAACTTGAACAGATAATATTACAATCCTTCCACTCAAATAAGAAAAACTTTGTTGGCATACTAAATTCTGCTATTCTTTTTAATGCAACTCATCTCAAACTTCCACATCTCCCTTGTTTGAAACACTCAAAATTATTTAGTTAATTTAAATGAAAGGAGAAAGCTGAGAACGCTGACTAAAAACATGAAAACAAAATTATAAAACCCCTTCCATCACAGCTGACAATAACAACATGACAGGCAACCTTTGGATTATTTGGTGGCATTAAGCACTGTTGCCATGCCAACACCATTCATCTCCAATTTCCCATATGGCAGTGCTTCAGCCCACACAGAGTTATTAATTGCTCACGGCACCATCGTAGATGTCTTCATGCCCCTCGGAATGGCTGAAGACGCCAAGTAATGAGTGCAAATATCCCTGCACACCCCCGATTGGCAATGAAGCTTGGTGATAATCACAACTATGGTCAAATGTCAAACGTGAGACATTAACCAATAATGCAGTAAAATAGAACTCCAGTTCCTAGCCAGACAGCACCTGAATATTCATTAAGATGCATTTTAAATCTGACACTATGTCACCAGTCATTTCATGGCATTACTGAAAATTGCCGCACACTTTCACATCACTGCTTACATTCCAATTTATGACTGCTTATTAGTCTAAATTTGCTTTGGCTTGATCAAAGGTCAATTAATGTTAATAATACCGATTTTGAACAGAAATGTACCCTGCATTGTGGATACAACCTTACCTTACCATGTCACAACATTTAATCTATGATAAATTAGATATTGAGCACATGATCTGTGCTGGCTTTCTAACATCCAAAGAAACATTTGGAAATTCAATAAGCTGTTTCACTGTTAAATCCCCAGGTAATTGAACAGACATATTGCACAAGCAACTTCCACAAAATTACATTGTGTCTTTTTGATTAAATTTTGATATAACAGGAGGGACTAAAATTGAAAATGGTTTAGTATGGACATCACAGAAAATATTGGGTACTGCTATGACTATAATTTGTTACGACTGTACATTTTGAAGAATGCAGAAGAGCAACATTTTCAATATCATGTTGTACATGTTCCACACATATCATTACACTCTATCATGACATAAAAAAAATGGATGGGTGATAATTTTTCAGTTTGTAACTCAGCTGCTTACTCTTGCCATTTTAGGGGGAAGAAAGATGATGAACACTGTATGATATATTCATAAGAACTTTTCATTGATGTCTTATCATTTTTTTTCCTTTAAGCTCAAATCAAAAGCAGAAATAAAATACTTTTAATATTGTGCCAAGTTTGACAAAATTCCAATTGATATTTCTGGTGCTACATGTACTTTAGATACAGAAAAAAAGTTCAGAATTCAGATTCAAAAAAAAAACAAACCCCACAGCTAAAATCTACTGGGATACTTGGACAGTTAGATGAGACACTGCTATAAAAAAAAAAAGTGATATGAATTCAAACCTTACAAAAACATCACTACAAAATTCTGTGACTTGATGAATTTCATATAAGTCTGGTTAATAACATTCACTGGCCTTTTACTCATGACAGCAAAATCTAATTTGTCCAATATGCAGGGGCACATGGGGAAAAAAATCAATATGAAGTAGGCAGACCAACCACTGACTTTTTTTCATAACTTTTACTTAAAAACTGCAAAAATATTTCCATTGACAGTGGCACAACCAGAAATCAATCAGTGCTAAGAGTATCAGAGGGCCAGTCTGTATGTGTCTGAAAGCCAGGGGGTTCTCTCAAGAGAATAAAAAGGAAAGGGAGAGGGAAAGAAAGTGGGGGGGGGGGGGGGAGAGCAGGGGGGGAGAGCAGGTACTCTTGCTGTGTGCAGATTTTGTTTTTGTCTTCATTCCCCCGCTGGTCCGGGAGCCATGGGGCGAGGATCAATAGGGAGACAATTTTTCCTTTACTGTTACTCCATTCCATGCACAGTGCAAGAAGTCCATTTTTTTCCCCCCATTCATACACACACACACACACACGCACATACACACAACGATACAGAGACATGCAAAGACTCACTAACACATAAAAAACAGCCACTGACCCAGTACCAAGGCATGACAGTGAGTCATAATGACTGGGTTGGCTATAATCTGTAATGTGGAGCTGGTAAGTCCAGAGATCATATTCACATTCATGCACAATGAACGTCAGTCTTTTGATATGAATTATAGATGGAAGGAGAATTCTCATTCAGTAGGGGCAGAGGAAAGGTGCCTGTCTATGAGCAAAGTGGCACTTACTATAAAACAAGGAATGTTCGCGCACATTTTAATTTCGCGAATTTCGTGAAATTAAAATGCACACGAAAGTTCTTGTCTATACTACATGTATATGCATTGAATGCCAAAGGCAGTTCGTGAAAATTTCATGCCACAAAAAAGGCCGTCGGCTCCAATTCGCGAAAAATTCATGCCGCAAATATATGTTTTACAGTACTTCTTATATGACTGCTTATTCATCGACAGATTAGTAAAACCGAGGTGACAGATAAGAAATCAACATCTATAGTCCAATAACAGTGGGGCAATAAACTATCACTGAAGGTGAATAATACCCTCACTCCAGCAGCTCAGACTCCTATGAAAAAGAATTGAACCAGAGTTTGATAAAAGTTTCTGTTTGTGTGTGTGTGTAAATGTGTGTAGTACCTTGTGAGTACCTTGTGAGTACCTATGAAAAAGAATTGAACCAGAGTTTGATAAAAGTTTCTGTTTGTGTGTGTGTGTAAATGTGTGTAGTACCTTGTGAGTACCTTGTGAGTTTGATCTGGGGGCATTTCATGAAGTATTTTGTTCGACAAAGTTGTTGGACACATTTGCTCTCAGCTAGCCAATCAGATGCAAGGATTTCAGTAGCTTGTAACAGTTTGTCAGAAAAATATCCCACCAAACTGCGTAATGAAATGCCCCCCCCCCCCCCCCCCGATGTGCCGTGCTCTTTCTAGTACATCCCAAATTTATGTAGAAATCCCTAAATGTCACAAGGTTTGGTAAATTGTGGTTACCGTGGCATCGCTTTGTCCAGCAAACCAAAAATCAGGTCTCCACATTTATACCTCAATGCAAGAATGTCCACCAAATTTGATTTTAATTGCTTCACAATTGTGCAACTAGTTCACTCAACAAGATTTGCAAGAAAATATGCAGTTACCATGGCAATGCCTCGTCGGTTTCTTGAATTGAATAGAATGTAGATACTGGCAAACTCTTGTGTCAAAGTGCTCTACCTACTATTTGTGCTACTTAATGAAGAAATTGCACATTCACACGTAAATTAAAACCATAAATTATAATACGCAGCTTGGCTTACAAAAGGCAATATTCATATTCCTCTAATTTTATACTTTTATATAATGTACACAAGTTTCGAATACTTCACTTTATACAATGAGCAGTCAGGCCTTTGACAGTGAAGTTCTTGATATTAGCCGGGTTCACACGTACAAAATAGCGGGATGACGATCGCGATGCACATCCCGAGTTTTTTTGCGAGCGTCCACACGTACCAAATTAGCGGGATAGCGATCGCGATCGGTATCCCGCTAATTTGGCGAGCGTCCACACGTACCAAATTATCCCGCTAATTGCCGATAGAGATAACAGCAAAGCCTGCAAACTGGGTCACGCAGCGCCCTTCTCTATCACTGCCTGTGCGCACTTTCCTTTGTCCATTGTCTTTTACGCGTCAGTAGTGTGGTTCGCGCGCTGTTGTTTTGGTGCGCCAAAGAGGTGAAGGACCTCTTCGCCATAGGCCTCGCTGTTGTGATGTGCGCATTGCATGATGGGATATAAAAACTCGAGATTCTAATCCCGACCGTTCACAGGTACCAGCGCGGGGCCAATTATCCCGCTAATTAACGAACCAGCGCAAGATTTCTTGGGATTAGCATCGCGATGCTTATCCCGCTAATTTTCGGGTTTTTTCTGTCCACACGTGCAAAAAACTTGGGATGACGATCGCGATGCAAATCTCGAGATTTGTATCCTGCTAATTGGTGTACGTGTGAACCCGGCTTTTGTTACTTGCCTATTCCTCCCACGCCTCAAGCTTTCATGGGTGTTGCTGGTAGTCAGGTATTGTAAATCCATTTTTATCACACTCAAAATAGACTTTTAATATCTGTACACTCTAAGCAGAGACATGTGTACTCCATCAATGAGGAAGACTTGGTATAAAAATTTTCAAATAGTTCCTCAAAGGAGTTTATTTACCTTATCCAAACAACCAAGTGGTATCCAGCATATTACCATCAGAACATATTGTCCTTTTTTTTTCCCCCTGCTATTTTATAAAGACATTACGGGCATGATTTCCACGTACTAGCCAAGTCAAATCTCCACTACCAAAGAAGCTACATAGGCAATTGCCCAATTGCCCCTGGATAGTATGAATCAAAGTCAGGCAAGTGTTTTAAATTGGAACAATGAGAAAAATGCTTGCCTGAACTGGGGAAGCAACAAGTTTTTAAGCAACTATTTTTTACTTATTCCCCCCTCCCCCACAAACCCACAAAGTCAACTACAGAGATGCCCAAAGATAAAGACTGTTTAGTAATGCAACACACATTAATTTAATTTCAGCACTTTCATAGAGAAGCCCTAGTGCAATGCAATGCCAACACTCCATCAAACCAAATTTGTTACATCAATGTGTTTAAGTGTTTGAATCAACTTGTGCTGTATTTTCAAATGGTTGAATTTTATTAAGCCCTTGACTTACATGTCATTATCTGTATCATTTTCTTATATTTTGAATTCTTTTTTTTTTTTTCAGGCAAATAAAATTCATGTTCTGGCAAGTGTTCTGCAACGATTTGAAAATCTGCTTGCCCGACTGTGCAAATGGTATTAAGAAAGTTGTGTAGTACCCTGCTACATGACATGACCATACTAAAAGTAGCTTGAGTATGTTACCAAAAATAGAGCTGAATAAGCACAAACAGAAAATCTAATTCTGATCATCATCACCATCATCACATGCAAAAATTTTAAAATGTTTGATGGTGAAATTGTATCATTGCCAGCAAGTGGGGACAAAAAAGAAGAAGAAGAAGAAGAAGAAGAAGAAGAAGAAACCCCTCTCGAATAAAAAACAGGCAACCTATAGCATGAAATGTCACAAATCAATTCACAGACCTCAGTACAAAGTGTACTACTATGTCACATCCAAGAAACCATCCCTTGGTATTCATTCAGAAATCTTGGGCACATTTTGTAAGAAAGAGAAGGAAGATAATCTACAACAAAGTAAAGCTAAACAGTGTTTGGTATTCACCCAATATCATCCTATTTATGCACTGAACAGAATATGAAGTGACTAAACCTTGCAATCTAATGATGAATAACTCACATGAGGGGTCTTGCAAGCTGCATGTCTTGCTAAGTCAGCTGACTGAATGACTTTTCATACCAGAAAATGCCATGTATCAATCTCAAAACACTTCACGATAAAATTCCGTGCATAATTTTGTAACCAATGCACATCTTTGTATGATTTCATAATAAGAAATCTGTTCATAAAATCCTTCAATGTACATCTTTGTATAATTTCATGATAAGAACAGGACATAAAAATACATAGCCACTGAAGTGCTGTGTGACGTTCACTTATGTATTTGTGGCCTTTTTCATCCTATTGGCTATTCATGCTGATACGTGGCTGTGCTCTCTCTGGGCGCTTGATAAGTGCACTGTGAATTGACACTGAGAAGACTGGTGAGACAATGCTTCATGCGAAGGCATAAAAGCTGTGTTGGCATGAAATCTGTGGGTAAGCACGATCACCAAGTGTGATATGGCACTGAAGGGGGGGGGGGGTGGGTGGAGAGATTACCCATGTATTGGGGGATTACAACCTTGCATATGGTTTGTCTATTTTTGTGTAAATACCAACCTAACGTTGCACAAAGCAGTTGCAATATCCACAAATGATGACCTTTCATTACAATCAATTAGTCCCATATGAACAGATCCAACATCGACCAGATGACTGATGTACTTGGATTCATGGATGTTTATGGCTCAATTCTCTTCTAATTCCATTAGACAGCTCATCTGAGAGCTCCAGTTTAATTATATCATACAATCGAGAAAGTTAGTTGTTGCTTCTTGGGTGAGTATCACAAAAACTATGAGCTTGCTTTTAGGTTGTGATGATTAACACTTATGAAGCATAATTAATTGAAGTACATCAGTGAAGCCTAAAGATTCAATGACATCAATAGCTCCATGAACACACCAGATACGAAAGAAGAACAAATCACTGAGTCTGGCAGCCCTCATCAAACTGCTATTATAGTAGGCTTGCTAAGGGCAAAAAAAGGGTTGATCGCTGCATTTTATAGTACAAATGTCCTATTTGGCACACATCTTCCTCGGTACAATTAGAATTATTTCATCTAAAGAGACAATCTGTATCTATGCAAATAAGCCTTAATTTGCATAATTTATGCAAAAATACATATAAAAATCACTACAAAATATATGTGCAGCCAGCAGAAATACCTAATTTGGTAGAAGTATTCGAAAGAAAATGTGGAAACAATTCCTGCAAAAATTGATGTCATACCTAAAAACATAAAATTTGCATAATCATGGAGTTATGCAAATTGATTTGTAAACAATGAAACCCCCCTTAAATCTCATCCTAGATAGACATAATCCGTTCGAAAAACTCTATGAAACAAAATGAGAAATAATTTGAATAACTGAACCATCTTTATCAGCTAATTTACATAATTACTAAAGAAAGTGAAGTAAAAACATTATTCTTAACGTTTTCCTTACACTCTAAGAACTGCATTTTATGATAAAAACTACCCAAGTAGTATGCATATCCTTTGTTAGTAAAAAAAAAATGGTTAGTAATAACAAAACACTATTTCTCTATGCAAATACCACCTACTTAGCATATTGTGCATATTAAAGCCCGAACGTACCAGATGTCAATGGTCAAGGTCGCCTTAAGAAATTGTATCAGTTTACGCGATAACTCAAGACTGGATTAAGCAAATTTCACCAAACTTAGTCCAAGGATGACGTATGATAGGGCAATTAATTAAGCTGTTTTTAAGTAAAATCGGCAAGAGGTCAAAGGTCAAAAAGTTCAAGGTCAATCCAAAAATTTCATTGTTTCCCCCATATCTATGCATTGCCTGAAGGTATTTTCTTGAAACTTAGTGACTGCTTACATGTGCTACCAAAATAAGATTCTCCAGAGAGTTTGAGGTCAAGAGGTCACAGGTCAAAGGTCAGGTGAAAATGTTAAAATTTCACTTTTTCTTCTCTGTATCTCGCAAATGGATCAAGGTGTCTTCATGGAACTTGGTACTGGCAGGGATTTTCTAGGGAATTTAGCGGTCATTTGTCAAAGGTCAGGGGTCAAAGATCAAGGTCAATTGGGCCCTCAAAATTTCACTATTTCCCTCATATTTTGCAATGCTTGTAGGATTTTTCTTGAAACTTAATATACATGTATTACCTAATGGGGTTTCTATGGGAAATTTCCTGCCAAAAGGTCAAAGCTCTGATGAAAGTGCTATATTTCACTTTTTCTTTCATATCTTGAATGTGAATCAAGGTACATGTATCATGAAACTTAGTACATATTGTGTGTGCATGTTCTACCTGACAGTGATACCCTTGTTGATTATCGGAAAATGTTAAGCCCTCCCCTCTCAAGTGTTTTTGTTTCCTCTTGATAAGTAGGAAAGGACATGGAATTCAGTGACATGGTATAGTCATCACCGTCATTGCATTTAATGTATGGATCACATGAACGTTAATTTTGATGCACGCATGTATAACCTCTGACATTCTTACCTTTTACATTTTTACCTGTGTATTTTTTTTTTTCTATTTTAACCTCTGACATCTTTACACAAAACCAGTTAACAAAATTATTATTTTTTTTTTCTTTTGGAAAAAGCTGCAAGATCACGTAGGTCATGATCATCTATACAGGCATTAGCTGGTCTGTGGTAGAATATAACATTCTTTGGACCGCCAGGGAGTTACATTATCCCAAGGGAAAACAATGACAACCAGGGAGAATATGACATTTACGATCCTCATAAATAACAGTAGCATGTGACGATCTGTTGACAAATCACATCCTAAAAATTGTAGAGGTCATCTAATATCCTCTTTTATGGCTATGAACATATTATTTCTGCATTGATTTATTGTAGAAATTGACTGATTTTAAGTCAGAGACTAAGATTATTTGACTTAAAGTATACCATCTCTTATATTGTTCACATGACAATTTTTGCATAAATTATTGCCTTACCAAAATGTTATTGTGTATAAATTTTCCAGCATAATTTCCATGCCATAGCAGCTCATAGTACTGAGGGAACTTTTTTTTTTTTTTTTTTTCTTTTTCAGAAACAGACTTTGTTTCTACAAGCTTGAGCTTGTAAGTTCTTAATGTGTGCAGATACCCTAGGGGCTTGCATCCGCATAATTTGCACAAGTTTATAATCAGTTTAATGTAAAAAGCCTCTTATTCGCTTGGTTGCCTACAAAATACAATGAAAATCAGAATTCACACTTTCACTATGGTAGTGTTTTTTGCAATGATTTTCCAACCATGACCTCAGTTGTGTACTGTTTTAAAGGGGAAAACAATCCTTTTGTCAGCAATATTGTTCCTCTTCCTATGTAGGCCCTACTGTTATATTTGCATAATCATATTTAAAGAGTGTCACTACCGATTGCTATTTTTCCCACCCTGCAAAGCATTTATGCAATGAGGGAAAATTGATAGTAAAAATTATTTCAAAGATCAATATGTTTCAAAATTTCACGTCTTGTATACTTATTCATGATTTATGCATAAAATGCCTAAGTTAATTAAATAATATGGAAAAAATGTAAGCAACTGAAGTCTTGGTGTGAGAATATTGTCTTATTCTATTAGCTTTTTGGATATTAAGTTCAAAGCAATTTAGGACATTGTCACATTATTGCATTTTGTTTGTTCTGATTATCTATGTGTAGGTATTGATATGCATATTATGCAAATAACAGGTTGTTTACATAGAGACAGTTTGTCTCTTTAGATGACTCGTTTGCTTTTGACCCAAGGGACATCCATCCCAGGTTCAAACTTTGTACTACAAGATCCAGTGCTTAATCGATTAGAAATTCTTTCAAAAATGCAGATTTTTGCACAATAACGTGCATAATTATGCAAATTTTATGTTTATTTACATAGGTATGAAATTAATTTTTGCAGGAGTTGTTTCCACTTACTCTATAGAATACTTCTACCAAATTAGGTGTTTCTGCTGGATGCAAATATAATTTTTTACAATTTTCATATGTATTTCTGCATAAATTATGCAAATTAATGCTTATTTGCATAGATACAGAGTGTCTCTTTACATGAAAATTTTTCAATTGCCCTAAATCGCCCTAATGAACATCTCTGCCAAGTAGGACATTTGTACTAAAAAATGCAGCATTTACCCCCTTAGCAAGTCTACTATTAATAGATCTCGTCCACCTGATCAATTCTTACAGACATTTTGAGAAGTCATGGCAGGGTAATGACTAACCTGCTGCATGGAAGCCAGTTCTATGCTGTCCAAAGATGAGTTGATGGTGGGGTTGATGGCAGAGACTAGGGCTGCTACTTCCATCTGTCTTGTGCAGATCACTGGATGTCCATTCAAGTACAGCCAACTCTTTTCAGTTATACCTAGATAAAATGAACAAGGAAAAGTAGAATTTACGCGGTGCGTAATATATGTCCCCGCCGGAAGTAGCATTTTGTAGCAAAATGTACAATACAGGTCACAAATCAAGGTCAAAGGTCAAAGAAATCAAAGGTCAAAATTCTGTGTAGAAGTTTTGAAGCCCTCACCTGCTGCCATCACATAAAGCAAACGGAATCGAAATCAGGTTACAAATGGCGGAGTAGCATTTTGTAGCCATTGTACAATATAGGTAAAAAATCAAGGTCAAAGGTCAAAGAAGTCAAAGGTCAAAATTCTGTGTAGAAGTTTTGAAGCCCTCACCTAGTGCCATCACATAAAGCAAACGGAATCGAAATCAGGTTAGAAATGGCGAAGGAGTAGCATTTTGTAGCAAAATGTACAATACAGGTCAAAAATAAAGGTCAAAGGTCAAAGAAGTCAAAGGTCAAAATTCTGTGTAAAAGTTTTGAAGCCCTCACCTAGTGCCATCACATAAAGCAAACGGAATCGAAATCGGGTTGGAAATGGTGAAGGAGTAGCATTTTGTAGCCAATGTACAATATAGGTCAAAAATCAAGGTCAAAGGTCAAAGAAGTCAAAGGTCAAAATTCTGTGTAGAAGTTTTGAAGCCCTCACCTAGTGCCATCACATAAAGTGAGCGGAATCGAAATCGGGTTAGAAATGGCGAAGGAGTAGCATTTTGTAGCAAAATGTACAATACAGGTCAAAAAATCAAGGTCAAAGGTCAAAATTCTGTGTAGCAGTTTTGAAGCCCTCACCTAGTGCCATCACATAAAGCAAACGGAATCGAAATCGGGTTAGAAATGGCGAAGGAGTAGCATTTTGTAGCAAAATGTACAATATAGGTCAAAGGTCAAGGTCAAAGGTCACGACTGAAATTCTGTGTAGAAGTTTCAAAGCTCCCATGTAGTGCTATCATATAAAGCAAACAGAATCAAAATTGGCTTATAAATGACAGAGAAGTAGCAAATTGAAGATTTTGATTACACACGGACGCACACACGGACACACATCGACGGACACACACACGGACACACACACGTACGGAGCCCGTTTCATAGTCCCCTGCTCGAACTCGTTCGGCGGGGACAATAAAAACATTACATGATGAATGCAACATGCTGCCTTTTTTTCAGTTTTAAGTTATGACACTAACTTATTTGATGTTTATTAACTGACTTATCCCGATTTGAATCATATCCAACCCCTTTGCAAAATCAAACATTTATGTGACGGATTTATTCCTAAGATTACAGCGGAAGCTCATCTGTATTGGAAATTCATCTGAAATCGGTGCTACAAACCCTAAGATGTTGATAAAATTATGCATTGAAGAGCATTCTACTTCAAACCTCAAAAGTAGATCTAAAACAAGAGACCCAGGGGTCATGCGCTCACCAGAGTATCGCAATTTCACCTTCCATGCATTCTTGCACACTCTTACCTGAGAACATTGGAAACTTAGGTCTGCATATGGATCACCCCCCCCCCAACTCCAGGGTGGGGGTGGGGGGGGGGGGGCAGGCAGCCCTGGATCTGCAATGAACAAACTTGGAACTAAAGTCATCACTGTAAAAACTCATGGTATTGACTTTGCTTTATCATTTCTGGTTCTAGAGTAGATTTTAAATATTCCTTAATGTGGGGGGGGGGGGGGGGGGGGCTAGGGGCCCCCAAGGGGGACATGGTGCCCATTTGAAGGAATTGAGATTCTATCCCCCTAGGGATGCTACCTGCTAAGTTTGGTCAGAATTCATCATGAGGTTTTCAAGAAGAAGATGAACATGTACAATTCAGGCCCCATTTTAACTGTGAGTTCTCCCCATCCCCACTCCTGGGTCCCGGGGGGGGGGGGGGGGGGGGGGGGGGGCACCCCTGATTCCGCCAATCCCATGAACAAACTTGAAACTACAGTCATTAATGTACTAACTCATAGTATTATCTAAGCCCTATCACTTCAAGTTCTAGAGAAGATTTTTAAAGATTCCTTAATTTTAGGGGGTTTTGGCCCCCCTGGGGGCCCCAGGTGGACCATGATGCCCATTTAAACAAATTGAGATCCTATCTCCCTAGGGAAGCTACCTACCAATTTGGTGAAAATCAGACATGGGGATCTCAAAGTGAAGATGAAAATGTACAATTTAGGCCCCATTAGGACCCCTCCACACCCCTGGGTCGCAAGGGGGGCACCCCTGATTCCCCCATGAACAAACTTGAAACTTGAAACTACAGTCATCAATGTACTAACTCATAGTATTACCTAAGTCCTATCACTTCAGGTTCTAGAGAAGATTTTTAAAGATTCCTTAATTTTAGGGTGTTTGGGCCCCTTGGGGGCCCCCAGGTGGGCCATGGTACCCATTTGAACAAATTGAGATCCTATCCCCCTAGGGATGCTACCTGCCAAGTTTGGTGAAAATCAGTCATGGGGTTCTCAAGAAGAAGATGAAAATGTAAAAAGTTTACGCACGACGGACGCCAGACACCGGACGAAGAGCGATCGCAATAGCTCACTTGAGCCTTCCGCTCAGGTGAGCTAAAAAAATCCACAATGACCCCTAGAGTAATATGAAATCATGCAGTGTTCTCAGTTGAAAGCAGAAGTCATTGTCACACTATATGCTCATTAAACACACAGTTTACAATTCAGTTGATTGGCAATACCCCCATCTGTATATGAAATATCCTACAATAAAGAACAAGTTGAAATCCATGTTACTTTTTATGTCCAATAACAATAATACACTTACGCATCTAGTTCCTTTGCAGAAATTAACTAGAATTATCACTGAAGGTGATTAATACCCCTGCCCCTTGTGTTGCTTTATAGTATGTGATGTCATGAGGGCAATGATGTTAATACCAAGTTTGTGCACTTGTCGAATTGGAAACAGAATAATTTTAGTTTACTGTACATACAATTACAGAGTTGACACTGAGTATAAAACTTACAGCAAATGCAAACATGCTTTCCCCCAGCATCACTACACTTACAGACCATCATACACACCAAATTTGACCTCCACAGCTTGAATAGTTTATTTTGATACAAAAATGAGTGGTTACCATGGCAACACATTTTCCTTAAACCAACACATTGGTGTCTTGCAAAACTACACTTTTAGATCATGATACATACTAAATTTAACTTTAATTGCTTGAATGATGGAAAAGTTATTCGATCTGCAAGGTTTTGGTAAAATTGTGGTTACCATGGCAACGGTTTGTGTGACAAACACAAAAATTATGTGTTCCACATCTATACCTCAGGGCCATAATGCCCACCAAATTTGGTTTCAATTGCTTGAAAACTGTGGAAGAAGTTCACTCCACAGGATTTTTTAAAAAATGCGTTTACCATGGCAACGCATTGTCCGATACAAATATTACAGTACAAAGGACATTTTGCAAAACTGCACTTAAGGAGCATCATACACAACAAATTTCACCTTCATAGATTAAATGGTTCAATTTGATACAAAAATGAGTGGTTACCATGGCAACACATTTTTCTTATATTAACACATTGGTGTCTTGCATTTACCTCCCGATCATCATACATACAAGATTTTGCAACAGACCGACCGACCGACCGACCAACATCATGATGATTCCTACCCCCTTCACACTACATGTGGCAGGGGTATAATTAAAGAAACTAATTTCTGCCTGAAACCAGTAATGATGCCGCAATTGTGTGTGTGTGTGCTTACATTTTATCAAAGTCTTTTCTTTTCTAAATAGCTGCTCTCAGTGTCTTCAGAGAATGTCATGTAAAGACTTAATCATTTAACATCTTACATGTGGGTCTGAGTTACAGAATTGAAATTAGAATTGAAGCAAATGAAATTTAAATTAGAAGGCAGAGCTGACCATAGCTGTATTTTGTCTTTAAACAAACACCTACTATTTTTGTGGTTTCTTCATGCAGACAAGGAAGTGTCTGGAAAGGCGGATGCAGTTGCAATAGACTGCCACCATCGCCCCACCTGACTGAGAGGTTTCAGTCCAGTTTCATACACACATATCCTAGACAGCTGGATGTTAAAGGGAATCTACCCCAAATATATATGTGTGGATACAGCAAATGCAGAAATATTGGCAGTACACATCAGTGAAGTCTGAGGAGAATGGGACAATCTGTTCAATAGTTACGGATTTTCTAAAATTTTGGTTAAATCTGAGTGACGTCATTCCTGGATAAGAGGACAACAAGAGCATGTGATGTCACAGGTCACAGGACATAAAAAAATACAATGATGATTTCAACACATTCTCATTTTCTAGCATAATGAAAGAGCACTTGACCAGGCTCTTTCAGAAGGCAGGGGAATATTTATCAGTCACAAGCCAAGGAATGTGCAATTTTTCATTGCAAAAAAACTAATTTTGTGGAAATTCTCTTTATATTTATATCATTGTCCTATTGTGCTACCAAAATTTGTTTTTGTTTGTTTGAGTTTGTTTTTGTTTTTTCAGTGATGGTGGTGTGTCTTGATGCCACAAATTGCTGGAAAACAAGTTCTTGATGTTGAATTCTCTACATCTCCTTTATATTGTTGTACTGGACATCGCTAATTTCTTTTCTAGCGATGACAGCTGGAAAAGAAGTTCATGATTTGCAAGCATATTTGACATTTCTGAAGTTGAATGACGATTTTGCAAATGGTAAAGCTTGCAATCACACCACAGTGAAGGAATGAGAAACAAGTATCATCCCATCATAATTAAGGTGGCAAGGTATTAGCAGAATCCCACTTTGGAGATAAGATTCATTGCATAGTTTGTGTCACAGGAAGCAACAAAAGCCTATTACTGGTTTTCAAAAACCCAACCATCACAAAAATATAATGGTGAATGCAGTATATTCCCTCCCTCTTCCATAAAATTGATGAAGTGATCATCAGACTTCATACACTCATGTACACTTGCTATCAAATGTTATTTTACTTTCAAACAAGAAACAAAACAAGGCAAGTGCCATAATGTGTCTCACCCATTCGCGTACAAGAAATTGTACGTGAATGGAATATAACAGATAAAAAAAGGAGATATAACAGATAAAACGAGATATAAAAGGGTAAAAATTTATGGCAAATAAGAAATGTGCCATAAAAACTTAACATTGGGCCCTTAAAGTTCATTGACCCCTGCCTGTGACCTCTGACCTTGTGGTGACCATCCACTCCCCAAGGGACATCTACCATCCAAGTTTGGTCACAAACGGACCTATGGATCAAAAGTTATGACCCATAATAGAAATGCGCCATAGAAACTTAACATTGGGCTCTAAAAGTTCGTTGACCCATGCTTGTGACCATTGACCTTGTGGTGACCATCCACTCCCCAAGGGACATCTACCAAGTTTGGTCACAAATGGAGTTATGGATCAAAAGTTATGACCCATAATAGAAACGTGCCATAAAAACTTAACATTGGGCCCTAAAGTTCATTGACCCCTGCCTGTGAGCTTTGACCTTGAGGTGACCTTCATATATGATAAAATGTGAAACTTTGTATGACCCCTCTTCCCTCGAAGTTTGATTGCAATTGAAGCCCAGAGTAAAGAGTTATTGAAGTTTTTGTAGCATTACGAACAGACGATGGACGGACGGACGGACAACGGACGGACAGACGCCACGGGCGATCCCTTAGTCTCCCCTCACCTCCGGTGGGCTCGACAAAAAAACAACAACTGCAGAGCGAGCATTTCATCACAAGTCATCATGGGAGCCATCAGATGGATACCTTGACACCTTTTCTCTGAAATCTTTCAGTCATGCAAATGAAAATATCAAATATTACAATTGTACAAAAAAACTGAAATGTTGCAATGGCAACTGGTATGCCTCTGCCATATCACATCATTTTCAAAATAGGTCTACAGTATCTGTAGGCCTACAATGTGAGATGACAATTTCACATGATTGGCAAGAAATTGAAATGACATGTTTGAAGGTTTAATAGCACAACCTGAAAATGCACTACATGGTATTCCTGAACCATGTTTCGTTTAGATGGCACATTTGTTTGACACAGCAATTATCTGGGAATTTGAAGAAGTTTCATGATCAACTTGCTGTGCACTATTAAAGTACAATGTTGCTGATATTTGACCTCATGGCAATACAACCATTTCCAGCTAAGAAGCCTCAGCTTATCAAACATGTGTGATATCTCCAAAAACTTGAGCAAGTTCACAGAAATGGGGGATTTGTAGCACTTGATCTTTATTATAACACTTCACAATAACCTTTAATCCTTGATCTTTAACCCCATGGCTTGCAACTTTCCCAAAATAATCACCATCTTGTATGGACCTCACAATTTTTTTCTGACAATACTTTTTGAGCCATTTTATTGAAAAACATAGAGGAAAATGGTATAAGAATTTGATGTTAAACTATGACCTTCAGCATGTGTGCATACAACTTGATAGGTGCAACTTCATCCACTCAAATATATAAATGCCAAGTTGCATTTGGAGGCCTCAAATGGTTCTTGTTACATAAATCCAAAAAAATATATATATATATATTATGGATGCAAGGATGGAAGGACAGATCAATGGATGGATAACCTGAAAACATATTAAAGCTTCCAGCGATACTTTACAGCAGAGGCGCAGAAATCTTGTGTATTGGTACACACTGCAACTGATATGAGAAGGAAGATCATGAAAAGTACTAAATACAGTAGTTAACTAGAGAAGCACTCTAAGAGCACAGACATCCACCAAGCAGCATATTTTCATCAATGATCTTGTTCTTCCGCAGATCTCAGTGATTTCCACCCATCCGTGTGCATGCTGAAAATCGCCTGATTTCCCAGCATACGGTATGTAGAAGCCTTTTGTTACGTCATCAACCCTCAGCTGCGTGGTGCGCCTCGCCGTAGCAGAAACTAGAGCATGCACTTTAGTGCGCATATGAAAACCTAAAAAATGCACAGCTTAAAGGACAAGTTCACCTTCATAGACATGTGGGTTGAGGGAATGCGGCAATATTAATAGAACACATCGGTGAGAGTTAGATGAAAATCGGACAATCCGTTCTAAAGTTATGAACTTTTGAAGTTTCTGCTCACTGAAGGCTGGATGAGAAGACTACTATAGCTTGTGATGTCACATGTGTACAACGATATAAAGAAAATATTTAAAAGAAAAATTAACACATTTTCTCTTTCCTCACTTAATAAAAGGTCACTTGACTTCCCTCTTTCAGAAGGCAGGGGGAATAATATTACCCTTAACATACGTCCTTGACAAGTCAAGGAAATATACCTTTTTTTTCAAAAAGTAAAATTTTGTGAAATTCTTTTTATTTTCTTTATATCGTTGTACGCATATGACATCATACACTGTAGTAGTCTTCTCATTCAGCAGTAACTGCGCAGATACTTTAAAAATTCATAACTTTTGAACGGATCGTCCGATTTTCCCCAAACTTTCACGGATGTGTTCTAATAATATTGTTGCATTCACTCAATCCACATGTATATGAAGGTGAACTTGTCCTTTAAACTCCCAAGTTCACTGACCCTACCTGCCAAAATATTGAAAACCCTTCATAAAATCCATAAAAATTTCTGGAATACCACCAAAATTTAATCTTCTCTTCCTTGTGTCATTCTCAACATTTCCTGCAAGTTTTATCCAAATCCATTCACAACTTTTTGAGTTACTTTGCAAATGGACATATAAACTAACAGTAATGAAAACATAACCTCCTCCCTTGGCGGAGGTATATACAAAACAATAGTTAAGGACCTGATAGTGAGGGGAGACAACGTTTGTTCTGATTGAAGTCATCTCCATTCGTTACCCACTGGGGTATGTACACTCAAAGACCACGACTAGAGCAGACCTGCTAGACTAGGATTACCCATGAGTAAAGACGAGCACTGAAACATTCACTCGTAAGTAATGTTCAACTCCAGTCAAGGCTATTCAGCTGCATGTGTTCTGCTCCTAAAGCGGTACACAATTTGTTACTGAGCTTTCTAAATATGTGACCCGCTACAACAAAATGATCCTAAAGTCGGGCGAGGTCGATTATTTGAAAATTGCATGATATAATCCCCTAATCTTTCTGCTTTAAATTGATATATAACACATTTTATAAAAATAATCGGCTGCGGAGATATCGATGTTTAAAAGAGAGCATGTCGAGACGTCTGGGAAATCACTGTTTTGAGAAAAGCGCCCTGAAAGTCTTCCTTTCGACACAATCGCGATCAAGGGACACGCAAGTCGGTTTTCACCTCTAGACAATAGAAGGTAAGCCCTAGCAACCCCCGAAGAGTTCATTCAAGCACATCAGCGTCGGCGGTCTCCTCACCAACCAATCAGTGACCAGGATGTGAGAAGCGACTGAGCGTAGCGCACCCCACCCGCACGCACCAGTCGACTGGGCAGTGTGCGAGCTTCACGCTTCGGTTAGCAGCAAGCAGCAAACTGACCAATGAGATCACTCTGGTCGTTGTTAGGGGCGGAACCTATCTGTGGCGCTCAATCCAAATTTTCGAACCAGTTTCTGCTTCGTTGAAACGCCAAAAAAACATGGCGCAGAAAAACATTATTTTTTATCTTTCCTTTGATCATTTTCCTTCAATATTTCGAGAGATGATAGAAGACATGTTAGACTCCAATAATATATCAAAATCAGAAAATCGTAAGTTTTGACCAATTTTAATGCTCTGACTTCAAACTCGATTTTCACGGCTTCGACCGTGCGCGACTTTAGGACCTTTTTGTTGTAGCGGGTCACATATCTCCAAGTCAGACCAGCTTCCCATTGCATGGTCTCCCCGGATCTTTAAAAAGGATATCAGACACCTTCAAATTAAAAAAACAAAACAAAAACAAAACAAAACCCACTGATGTCTACTTGAGCAAATTTCATCTGAATTTGGAGTCTCCACAAGTGTTTTGCAAAGATCGAAAATTGTGCAGAAGTGTCTGTTTTATTACATTTGACTTACATTCATATTTCATAAAGATTTAAATCATATAGGTGCTATAGGCAGGGCTGCACACAAACCCATTTTTTCTACTGGTCCAACCTGTCTGTCTGACCAGTAGGTACCTAATTTTTCCATTTTTTACTGGTCCATTCCTGAAAAAGTTACTGGCCCTGACAGTGATTTCTAGGGACCGTCGGACCAGTGCAAGTGAGCAGCGTTGCCATAATATGTCAATGTGCAAGTTGCTCCACATAAGGGCCACAGTACAAAATGGCTGCTACTTTTAATAGATAGAGCATTGACACAGTTTCTGCCAAGTAAACTATTTCTATAATGACCTTCTGGGTCAAATATCAATTGCCCAAACCCTCCAAGTGTGCATCTACCTTAGATGCATTTTCAGATTCTTTTTCTTTTCTTTTTTTTTGCTCACAAGCTTTAGTGTGTGACCAGTGTGATTACATACATTTCTTTCAAATGTTTGGATGTTGGTATGAAGGTCCATGAAGCTAATAAGTAACTTGCAATTACAATTCAAGTAACAAGCTACCAAAAAGTAAAAAAGGAGCTCCATCTATGACTCACTTCCTTTTCAAATATGGGTCATACAAAAATAGAAAGAGGAAGAAACAGAAAGAGAAAGAAAAGGAATTGTGCAATCTGTCCACACTAACTGTATGGACTTAAAAAGCCTCCTTTGCATATTGGTTAAAGGGTTCAACATACATAATGGAAATACTGCTGAATATTCTTACTAGTTTCTCTGTTTTCTATGCCTTTTGCAATGACATAGTAGAGAAACTTAATTTTTATACCACCATATGTAGTACAATATGCTCACTCTTTGCAACTTACCAGGACGGTATCAAGTTTTCTTTGTTACTTAAATTGACACACATTTCTTTTGTAAACCACATAGATTAAACTGAAAATTAAGTCTGCATTGTTGAAAATACATAGACCATACATTTACTAAATGCTTTAAGATTTACAAACAAATCTTGAAACTTTGTGATTTTATCAAGCATTGCACTTAATATTCAAAAAAGTGTTCATTTTATAAAATACAAACTCCTTACACTTTTGTATCCAAATTTTGAAATTTACCAGGCAAAGTGTATGAGCGATGAAGTCGCAAGCTCACAATGGTTGAGTGACAAAGCTAGCAAGAGCACAATATGAACTACAAGTGTCTGTGAAATACATACAGGTGGCATATTTCACAATTCTGTGAAATATATGACATATCGTCGCCGGTCACACGAACCGACGAATACCTCAGGTTTGCGTAAGAATGACAATTCGAGAAAAACGCGTTTGAAGTTAGCCCATTTTTTACTTATGGTTGCTACACTTTCGTGTCTATAATTTCCAATTATTTTTGTAGTACACCAGACTTCAATTCTTGCTCTAACTTGTGAAGTTTTTATCGAATTGGATTGTTAACAAATAAGCGGGAAATTGTCAAAGAACTGCATGCATGTATTTTCGGTCTGCAAAGAACGTTGTCATTTTCCATGTGTGTCCATATGTACATGTACATTGAGCGTTGTCATTGTCAACACATGTATTACATAGTACGCGCACTACGTGCGCGGTCAGTGAACTGTTGAATCTCAAAAACAACACGCAAGTCAATGCGCACTGATTCGTCGGTTCGGTGACCGCGCGTACTAGTACGCGCGGTCACCGAACCGTTGAATCGCCTGATTGTTTAACACACGCGTCTATGGGGAAAACAAACAATTTTCCCAAATGGAATTACATACTTCTACAAAAGTGATAACTACGTAAAAATTACACCGAATTACACACAGAGAATTTCAGAATATCGTCGCTGGGGTGACAAGACCTCGTATCTCAAAAATGTCAAATTTTTTTTTTTTTAGCTTAATGGTCAAATAATGGGTCAAGTGATGTCTTGGCCAAATCCTAACTGTCTTACTCCAAAAATGAAGCCACCATGACATGTCAAAGAGAAGGCTTTCCCATTCACTATAGTGCTTTAGCCGCCATGTTTTTTCGCTCTCCTGAACATTTGACAATTTTGAGATACGAGGTTTTGTCACCCCAGCGACGATATGTAGTATGAAATGTCTACTATCGAAATGATTGAAAATCTCAAAATCGAAAATTTGACCCAAAATCGAGTGATTCGTCGGTTTGTGTGACCGGCGACAATATGTAGCATGCACCATGCAGTGTATATGTACGTTTGAGTATCTTGAGTGATTACAAGCAAGCATTGTTGTATGGGGGGATAATTTTGTCTTGAATTGGCACCTGAGGTTGGAGTGCGAGAACAACACTGACATGGGCACCACACATTCAGTTGTTCAAATCGCTGGTCTTCAGACAGCGTAAACTCTCAAACTCAGTGGGCATGGCACAGCAGTGGCCACATGAGCACCGCATTGACACATTGCCTTCATAAGACATTGTGCCCTGCTTTGCCTGATTAGGCCCATCACTACATGAGTCTTGTTCAGATTCAGAGTTGATGATATTCAAAGTGTTTGATAAAGTTGTACTTTCCCTCTTCTTTCTTGAGGGCTAAGATACAGTAGGATTGAAGTTCATGTTTATCAATCATCTTTAGAGCATATGCAGTGCAAGCAACAAAAATATGAATCAATATGAATGTACATATCCATAGATGGAAGAGACTCAATATTGCAGAGAGTTGTGTTACTGTGAGTAGTGTGCGATCACACAGTCAACATCTTGCATTGCCAAATAAAATGGTGTATAACGATTATCAAAATGTCTTCAATTTTCACCAAAAAAAGGAAAAATTAGCAATAATTAAATTGTTATTCTGCATTTTTTTATTTTTTTCAAAGATTGAGATATTAAAGAGTTAAAAAGAAGTTTAACACTACATGAAAGATTGTGGATGTTAAATAGTGCCCTAAAACAAATGCAAAGAAAGATTCTAAGCTATGCACTTTTTTTTTTAATCACCTCAAGTGAGCCTGTTATGTCATACTCAAACAGCTTTGTGGGTACATTTATCAATCAGGCTCAAACTTCACAATTCATCAGCTGAGAATTAGAAAGGCATTAAGTTGCCTTGAACATGATGGGTTTAGTGCAACTTAAACCCCTTTTCATTCTCAGCTGACGAATTCATATTGAAATTGCAAAAGTATGACTTAACAAAGTTTCCTGGCATTGTTTGGAAGATCAAGACACATGTGCAATATTTTTTTTTCATACTTTCACCTCACTGGGAATTATATTATTTCGAGGTCTCATAATCATAACATGATTGGACCAAGCCAGTATCAAAATTTATTCTAATAATATTTCTTGTGTTGCCCAGTCAGTGATGGTCTTTTATCATCCTTACCCAAGCTGATAGGCTGCCCTCGCTTGTCCTCATTGCCCTTGCCATGCCATGTGACTTCAGCTGTGTCGTCCCCCTCCTCTCCAAACACAACCCAGGCATGGTCCTCAGACAGAGCCAGGTGGACATCTTTGAACCCTAGGATCTGGCAGGCAGCAACCACAGCAAGAGCAACACCAAAGCAGTCCAGCTGATTACCTGGGAAGGACAGATTGAATATAAACAAACACACAAACACACAGACACACACAAAATGAAAAAAATGAGAGCCATGCTGAAGTAGTTTATATACAAGAGGTGGAGAAGCAGTAATCTAGGAAACTGCCAGCATCAAATGGGAAGTGCACTAGATTAAAAAAAGCAAAAACAAAAACAAAAAAACAAGCATAAACTAATCAAGAAAGGAGGTACCTAGATCCAAGGGAAGGAAAACAAATGCTAATAAAACACATTCAAAAAAAGAAATCTTAGGTCACATTATATGCAAGGGATAATACATATCTTGTCATCTAAATTTGTCTTCATAGTCCTGATTAATTTGTTTGAAAACACAAAGTAATGTCAGTAGCCCTGATGAATTTCTCTTGTTCACAAACTAATTTTTTGATGTGTCTGACCAAATACCTGCAAAAACATAGCGAGCATGTCTCACACACAAAAAGAAAAAAAATTTTTTTTCTACAACTTTCATGATTACCCCTTGAAGAGAGGGTAATTTCAGGGGAAAGTCAGATAATTTGAAAAATGAATGACAACAATCAATATAATAGATTAAGGTATTATGAACTTTGCATGGATTCTTTGCATCAATCAAGGAAGATCATATCACCACTGATATTACAATGTCATGTGAATTAACACTTGGGGTACATTCATTAGTGGCATTTCCTGTGTGTTCTCGGCTTGAAGTTGCAAATTAGGCCAATCACTACGGATAACTGTATTGTACTGTATGTTTCAGAGCAAAATAGGAGCTTGTAAGTTATATGTTTAAATTCTGGTAGCTTTGAATATTCCCGTATTTACATTTGCTTAGGATAAAAACATAAATTAACCCTAATTTTTAACAATTACTGCAACTGAGCTAAGGACTACAAATAATCCTGGCCGACACACTTAGCTCTAGGAGGATTCTGCTAAAGCCACATCATATTTTCTGACCGAAACTGCTCTCTAGCATTCTGAAGATTCGCAGTGCCTAAATTTTACAATACTTAATAACCGACTATTAAGTGATCACGATTTCATCAGGGCCCCATATCATAAAAGGTTGATACGATAACAACTCTTGCTGGAATGGCAATTGTCATGGTAACTACAAGAATCCAGCTTCCTGATTGGCTGTTGCTATTGGAAGTTGCCATTCCAGCAAGAGTTGTCATCCCAGCATCTTTTATGAAACAGGGCCCAGATTACATCCCTCCTGCATCGATCAATTTAGTAACATTTTGCACCACCCAAGGCAATGGTAGTAAGTAACATTATTGTTAGAATCTAAAACTAAGAAGTCTCAGGTATAGTAAAAATAATGATTTTTCTGTTCTTTTGTTTTTGTTTTTTCTAAAACAATATATTTTCACTTTCGGGGGGAAGTCCCTCATTCTCATCTTCACATGGCATGCAGATGTAGTAATAATAATAGTATATGCAAATTGTAACAAATCGTGGAAACTGCATCCAAGCAACTAGCATGGCCCATGACGGCATGTCGAACGTCTCGCAATCGCCCTCCCTCACGTCACGCACGCCCCCTCAACTTCCATGCTCCCTCACCCCAACAATCTTTTCCTAGAGAGCTGTGCACAGCATGCACAGCACAGGCAGGCCTCTCCTATCCACTCACTCGTACTCACACACACCACACACGCGCGGTAACACAACAGCAATGCTACTACTACTAGGCTAGTCAAAACAATAACAAAAACAATTACCATACCTACCTGTCAGATAGCTGAATAACGATTGCAAATGAGCCCTGTCCCTGTAGTACGCACGTGACAGAGAGCTCCAGATTATATCTGACACTTTCTTCACCATGTCTCGTGTTGCGTACTGGGATTTATGGTTGCTCAAGTCAACAGATCCTTTCACCTGCGTCTCGAACTTGGCGAAGAGAGCCTCGACATTGGGTAGCTCGATCACAGGAAAGATGGGTTCAATGCACATGCGGTTCTCATCGGCGGCTTGACCGTGGGCCGATGCTCGATTGCTCGTCAAAATGTTCTCAACCATTCCGACAACAACAGAAAGGAACGCAAGATTCGGCTCATGGTCACCTGAAAGCTCAGACCTAAATATTTCTAGAACAGATCTGATATTATCCACGGGAAAGAGCTTCCTCGTTTCATCACGGATACCCGCCATTGCGATGAAGTTCAGCTCGCTAGCGCTGTAAAAGCATTGGTATGACGCATGCGCAGTTGTGCTATGCTAGCTATGTTTGTTGATGGATAGATGTCCGATAGCACTCTTCTAACAATTTGTAAAATAAAACTAGCAAAAATCTTCTGAATCACCACCAATGTCAATTTTTAGTATTTCGTTCCAAGATCATTCAAAATCAACAGTTCCCCCTCTCTTCTTTCTGGGCAATGAAAATCTAACGACAGTGGTCTCCAATTGTACACCCAGACATGGGATAGAGATACTACACATGCAGCTATGCAGTCGATGATTGTGATCACCCGCGCCCGCTTGCACTTGCGTGGGCGCCTCGTTTTCTCCATAAAATGAAAACGAGTGTCGCGTGCAATGGAACGGCGCGACATGGATGGGGGAGGCATCTACTTTTTGATTAGATTTCAAGCTTGCGCGCCGATAACCGCAAGGCTGTGACTCTTTCCAGAAAGCACTCAAGAGGCGAGCCAGATACTAGTAGTATTTTTATGTTTGACCCTTTGCATGAGCGATTGCTTCAGCCGCGGAGCGAGCAAGCGAGCGCGTTGAATGCCATCCAAAAAAAAAAAAAAAAAGAACAGTGATGACACATGCAGGGAGATGGAGTGTTATAGGATGGTTGGTGCTGAAATGACAAGCAATCGTGAGTCAGACGACACAGAAAAATCGGTGATATCACCATGAAACTGAGTCACCTGTACAAAGAAAATATTAAATAACCCTTTTCTTCAATTCTATAATCCAGATTATTCTCTTTAAACATCAGTGCAAATTGTGTGACTCATTATGATTTAGCTCAGGATATAATCTTCTGTGTTGTTTAATTATACAGACACATGACACACACACACATAGACATACACCCACATATACCTGGTACAGACAAAGTAAAAGGCAAATATTTTACCCCCTCCCCCTCTCTCTCTTTATATATGTATATTTATATGTAAACATATCATATGATATATAATATATAATATATTATATATAATATTTAATACATAATATATAATATATAATCTGCAAGTGATGATAATGATGCCTCCATAACCAGAATTGGAACTTATAAATTTGCTGCCAAATGAAATGTTTCATCATAGACCAGAAGTTCCAAACCCCTATCCATGAAATTGGGATGATCAACAATCAATTGCTTTTCTCTACCTGACCATATAGTGCAATTAGAATGGTTATGTAATTGGCCATCAATCATTAATGATCCAAATTAGTTTCTTTCCCTATTCCTCGCTCTCTCCTTTTTCTCCCATGTGATCCTCCCCACCCCCTCCCCCTCTCATCTCCCTTCTCTCAGCCCTAACGACCTCCCTCCTTCCCTGGCCTTCAGTGGCTCTCTCTCCATCTCTCTCCATCATATCTCTCCATCTCTCCCTCTCTCTCCATATCTTTTTCCATATGTTTCTCTCTACTGTGTGGAACTATGAAACTATATATAACGATATATTCATGTTAAGTGGGAAACATCATACTAATCAAGCATGAATTAAGGTTTCCAATTATGACTACAATGTATATGCATGATAGAAGCCATGCCATTGTTTAATCACAAGATCAAATGATTGTAGGAAAATAACTCACTGTTCATTTGTATTTTGCTCTGATTTGTGTAAAAGTGTAAGAGATTTATATATACATGTATATATATATATAATATATATATAAATACATATATATATATATATATATGTAATTTATATATATATATATATATATATATTATATATATATATATATATATATATATATATATATATATACATAATCATGTACATATATATATATATATATATATATATATATATATATATATATATATATACATAATCATGTATATGTATATATATGGTCCAAACCTATAGTCACATTCTCATGACCAGCTGACCAGCAACTATTCAAAATGAAAATAAAAAAAAAATGGTGGTACTATATTTCACATCCTGTTTTAGATGCAGACTTTAGACCGTCAGGTGAATATGTGTGCATGCATGGTTCTTAGTGGTATTACTATGTTTCCGTTTGTCTATTATGTATGTATGTATGTTTCTGCACTTATGTCATGCAGGGCAAAATCGTGAAATAGGCCCCACCGCAGTGCGCGTGCACCCGTGCGTTAGCAAGCAAGGTTAGGTTAGGGTTAGGGTTTAGGGTTAGGTAGGGTTGTATTTATGGTTAAATTGGCCATTAAATTAGTCAAGGGACATTAGGGAGTCCTTCCGAGAATAAAAAGTAGAAGACCAAAGAAAAAAACGGGAGAAAGGGAGGACGAAAGATGCTATGCTGTGGAAATCGGCCCCACCGCCGTATGCATCTCGCGTAAACGCCGTTTGATGGGGCCGCATTCACGCGTATTATACTGTGGAAGAAAGCCCCACCGCCGTGCTTATCTACCGATGAACGCCACACAGTGGGGCTGAATTCACGAGTATAAACAGGCGAGCCGCCGTAGTATTTGTACGGACACGCAGTGGTGGGGCCTATTTCACGAGTATGCCGTCATGCAGTGATATACAGTTGATAATACCTATGCCTCATACACAAGGGAATTAAGGGTGTTTTTTTTTTTCCATTTCAGTATTGGTAGTTTCACAAAGTTCTTGCTTCTCAGAAGAGATTCTTGAGTTCCCAAGCTAAGAATAAAACAAAAAACAAAACAAAACTGAAACCTAAAAGTAAAAACCTTTATCGCAAAGCGAGCTAACTCCATTATTGTTCAGTTGAGATATCTGTGATTAAAGCTGGTAAAAAACAAAGAAAATAATTAAAAAAATGAGATATCTTTAATCATAACTTCTATAATACTCCTTGTTATGTTAGAAGTGAGGTATCACCATAAAGGTGTTATTTTGCTCTAAGGCTGTTGATAGACATACTTTAAAATGTTTAAAAATGGCGCTTAGCTCATTTTGCAATGAAACTCTTCAAGTTGTAATTCTAGGACTGCTGAGGGAGAGTATTATGTTCCCCATACTGAGAAAAGCACAATTAGAGTTGAAAACTGAAAAGTTCATTTTAGCACATTATGCTGCTGAGTCATTTTCATTTCACATCCTTTGGGAGGTGCATTGAAAAATCCTCATGGTCATAAGTATGATTGTGATTTTGCTACCATAAGATTTCTTACATGATTAATATGACAATAATGATAGGCGACCTACTCATTTATACATTCTCAATAAAGAAATATTTTCCCAAAAGCATGTTTTTTTTTTCCTCACATAGCCCACTATACTATCTGAAAACTGAATGTGTTTATTTTTTTTTTAACCACATACTATATTTTGTGAAGTTATAATTCTCTTGAATTTCAGGATTTTTATTCATCATACATGATTATATATTACTAATTAGTTCAATTATCACATACATACTCTATACAAGAGACGGGGCCCGATTTAAATTACTGTGAAATTCTACTTCATATAAAGTTGTTAAATTGGAACGAAACAGAAAATACACATGCGGATTGAGTGAATGCAGTAATCTTAGTAGAACGCATTAGTGAAATGCAAGGGAAACTGGACATTCCATTAAAAGGTTTATGAATTTTTAATGAGATGACAACGAAATTTGCAGTTCATGACATCATATGGAAAATGAAAGTATAAAGCAAATTCCACAAAATTCATTTTTTTTTTTAATGAAAAGAATACCTTCCCTTGACTCATAACTAACATGTTAAGAGCAATATCATTTCCCCTGCTTTCTGAACGAGGTCAGTCAAGTGCTCTTTCATTATGCTGTATTAAAAATGTGAAATTATGTTGAATTCTCTTCATATTTTCTTTATTTTATTGTCCATGCATGAATGACATCACAAAGTTTTGTAGTCTTCTCATCCAGCAAATATGGCTCGCAGTGAAACTTTAAAAATTCATAACTTTTTATAGGATCGTCTGACTTTCCTCAAACTGTGCTAATGTTGTATATTATTATACGGTGTTTTGTTGCATTCCCTCAATTCACATATCATTATATTTGGGTTTCATTCTCCTGCAAGCAATGGTGTATCGGCAGGAGGGTACATGTTACAATTTTCATAAAATCATATATGAAATAGGAAGTTGGTAACTTATTAATTTTCATGCATTTTCATAAATCATGACATTGGCAAAAGTCACATATGCAAGTGTCACATTGCCTTACTTGTGGATTTGCTTCATTTTGTTTTTTGAAGTGAAACCCAAAGGAAAATATCATATCCTTTTTATCAACTTTTATATACACTTTATATGTGATGATTTAGCAATGAGAGGGTGGAAGTTCTGAATCATTGACCTGAATTCCATAACCATCTTTCATATGCAAACAAATGGACAAAATTTTGAGGCAGTGACATTATAGCTATTGAGTTTTTCAATTGAATGTGGTTTCAACCCTCTATTACTCTTGTGTGAAAACATGCCAAAATGTCATGGGGAACTGTAGAATTCCAGAACATTTTTTTTCCCATTTAGTCCAGATGGCAATCTTTCACTCTTCTATTCTATTTCACTCCATTAATCATTAATGTAAATTTGAATAACAAACAACATTTGATTTTAAGCAATGTCTGTAGAATACTGAGGCTAAATCTGGTGAATGTAGAGCTATGAGGCATGGAGCAATACTGCAGACACTCTCAATACATGAACATCCAAACCAGTTTGTGCCATTGGCTATGGCAGGGGATTTGGGTGGGAAGGGATCTCTGTCTACACACAACACACAACTTACATCCAAAGTGCCCCATTGAGTTACATCACACTACTCTTCATTTGTATGTGTGTGTACGTCATTGAAGAAGCCATAGTCTGAATGTTTGGGTGTGTATCGTGCTCATTAGCCAAATACAGGTTTGAAAACACAGGAATGTGTTCTGGCCCTTCATTAGGTCTCCATTGTCTAGCTGTGAGAATGACAAGATATATAACCTCTCTCTCTCCCTCTTCCAACATGCATCACACCATAACTTGTGAAATTATAGTGTTTGTTGATGGTCATGAAAATATTATTGAGCATGGAGAAAACATGTTATGATTACTGTAAAACATGAAATATTCGCGGCACGAAATTTTCGCGAATTGGAGCCGACGGCCTTTTTCGCGGCAAGAAATTTTCGCGAATTGCCTCTTGCGTTCAATGCATATAATGTAGATAAGAAATTTCGCGTGCATTTTAATTTCGCGAATCTTGGCGCTCGCGAAATTTGCCAAATTAAAATGCACGCGAACATTTCTCGTTTTACAGTATATTCTTGCCTGCTGTAATGTCCATGTTGATGTCACTCTGTGTTGAGAAGTAATGCATCAAATGCTTATTTAAAAAAAAAAAAATGGTATGTTGTTGTTGTTTTTACCTGCACCCTTGCCCTAGTACTTGTTCTCTACTCTTTGTCACCAGCTGGCTGGGAGCACCAGGTTTTCATTTACAGAATACACTTTCAAGAGTTTGATCCCAAAACAGGTTAAGCAACATGCAATTTCAAACATAAAGGCCGGCCATAATCAAACAGAACATAATAAAACCTTTCCAATGATATTTCAGAGTCACTTGTTGCATAACAAGGAATATTCTTGAAGTCATGAGTAAAGCTATCCCATATTTCCTTATTTTTTCCATGAAAATACATATCTTAAATTGAAAAGATTGGAGTTAACCCGTTTTGCAATAAAACTTTTCACTTGTTTCTACAAGGTACATTTCTGATATGTGACATTGAGATTAGAAGATAACAAATGCAGAAAAAAAAAAGTTGCTGAAAACTGTTTATCCAGTGATAGCTAGCCAGTGGAGTAAAATTGAGTGAAAACGGGCATGAGCTTTTGATCCTAGCAGAATTTTCGTCCAAGAATAATGAAGCAAATGTTGCATCAGTGGACTCGTGAGTGCACATTCACTTTGGAAGGTGCATAATCTCACTGTACATGTTAGGCTTTACTTTTTGGTTTTTATTTGTTATGTTTTTCCACAGACTGATACATGTGAGTAAAAGGGTGTTTTTACAGGATTTTTGTATCAGGAAGAAAAAGAATATTGCTTCACACACATCAAAACAACAATACACCACAACAAAACATTTCAAAATTTAAGTACCAGGAAATCAAAACACCTCTTCAGCAGGGGAAATGAACAAATAAAACACAGGCAAGTAGCACTTACATTTATATCTTTATTTGCACATGGACCTTATTTTTTCATACATATGTGTCATCATGTTCTTTTGCAAGCATCACACATTAATACACACAACAATGACTACACTGATTTTTTCCTGTTGTTTAAACTTTTATACAAGTACTTGTGGAACTCTTGAAAGAAAATGTTCATTCTGTGCTCAAGATACATCTGCTGTACATATTACATAATATATCATTAGGTATATTTCAACTTTACTGCAAAGTATGAGTCTAAACTGAGAAGGAATGCAGTTTGGGGTTATGGATGCCTGTTTAGAAAAAGACTCCACTCAAAGGCTAGAAGATATACTGTAATGATAAGCAGCTACAGCAAAGCTGAGGGCTAACACAGACTCTATACTAATCCCAAACAGTTTTGCTATTGACAAGCTTAACCAAGTAACTTCAGATTATCTAATACAGTAAGTAAGCATCTTGGAGCACATGTCAAGATACAAAATGTGGACAACTTTTTTTTTTTCTTTTTAATCTCCTCTTGTCCTCTCTTTGAGCTATTCCTAACCAGATTATGGTAAGTCACACTTGCGAACGGCATCATTATTGCTGCCTCACCACATTTTCCTGCAAATTCTGTCATCAGATTCAACTATATTAGTTACAAAACACTGTATGTACAGCCAAATTATCAGAGAAGTGTGAATAAATAACTAGCATTGGTCTGATAGATTTGAGCGTAATAAATGTAGATTTGATGACAAAGCTCTTATTAGATTTGACTCTCCCTTTCACTGCTTCCTACATGAAACAGAAGCTTGATTGAATAATCAAGTACATAATAAATATGTTGACTGCTGTCATCTTGTGGTGAGCATACACAGCTACCAGAAACTTAGAACATACTTTTATTATCCTAAATCTATCTTTTTTTTTTTTTTTGCTCTACAACCAAACCATGTACATTTATCATTCAATTCAATTCAATTCAACCAATCATCATTAAAAAAAGTCTTGAAACAGAAGACTATAGTTGTGGGGGAACCTTTTGCAAGAGTAATATTACACCTGAAATGTATAATATCAGATGAAAATGCAGTCTCCTTACATATCTACATCTACTGGACAACCTAGGCCCTGTCATTATGTGTTGTTTTATCTTTCTAGTGGCATACATCATCATGAAGAGATGCCTTAGTCATGGAATAATGCCAAACCTTATGAAGCCTTGAAACATGTCAACAGAGCGAGTAATCTTGACAAAGTCTGATGGAAAAGGATTCTTGCTGTTACAAAGCGAGTGATAGTAGGCAGCAAAGATGTTATCCAGGGATGTTCAAGCTGCATTTTACAAGCCTACCTAGACTAGAGCTTAATTTCTACATATCAATTGACCTGCACATTATAATCATGGCAACACAGACTTCACAAAAGTCATAGCACAAGGTTTTGATGAGACACAGTCTGCACTGATCCTGAAGGCAAAGTGTTTCTTTTTTTTAAATGTGGCAGCATTATTTTGCGATAAAATATACATTTTCCTCCTGACTGAGCATTCGTTCCTGATTTGCACTAATTGTTGGGATACACATCTAACACACTGCATTGCATCTCTACTAATGACCTAGAATAAATGCCTCTCACATCTATTCAAAACATGACACATGAGGAGATAATTCCATTCTCCATTTGATGCAAATCAATTTGAATGGATTTCTTGCAAATTGTGCAATCGCATGGACTTCATTGCTACACTGACATGGTTCACAGCATTATGTGTTTATTTCACAGCCAAGTTTGTTGTCCTGAATGTTGACCTGCTGTTTCAAAAAAAAAAAAAAACAAAAAAAAAAGATATAAGAATCTACTTCTATGACTGACACAGTTACACCACTATCAGTATATACAAGTACAGACAGTCAGTAAGCTAATTTGATGAAATATGTTGGCTCTGTGAACTAGGCAAGTTAATGTTTCTTATGCTATAATTATAGACAGCAAAATCTATATGCATAATATTTATGAGAAAAATTACTCTTTCATATCTATACTTCTTTTTTTCATTTACATATCACAACATAAATAAGATCTCTACACACAGACCATCTTCAAGGCACAAAATAAGAGCAAAATGCATCTAGCAAAAGAATCATTTTGAAGCATAACTATAAACCCATCAAAAATGTTGTCCAAAATTTATCAATTTTTCTCTTTTACTCTCCCACCATGTTAAGATCCACCCACGTTAGTCAGGCATATCATCATGGTAACCACAGGAAAACAACAACAACACCTAGCTTCATCTTCTATTTCATAAAGAAAAAAAGTTGATCACATCCTGAGATTTTTCTTCTGTTAATTTCTTCAGTCACCTTCAGAGCAGGCCCAATAAATTGTTTATGCTGATGCACCACATACATTGAGCTGACACAAAATATTTGAGAGATAACTGAACATACACTCGTTTTTTCAACTGCCTAGAGTATTCTATACATGATTAAAAATGAATTTCCACTGCATCAAATCCAATCAAAAATGGCAAAGCTGATTTGAACCCTACTAGTTTTGCTGTACTCCTATCACCACTGTTGTCCTATGGCTGCTTAGCAGTATACCACAATGTGTGTGTGTGTGTGTGTGTGTGTAGGTTTAGGATAAAGAGGTTTGCGTTTTTAGGCCACTAAGAGAAGCTGTAATTCGACACCATGATCAAAGACACAAAAATACACTGCTACCTTGAGCACAGACATCCTGGTCAAAATATCCCAGTAACATGCAACTATCTTTTTTCTTCTTCTTTTTTTTTTTTTTTACACGAAGTCTCTGGAGACTAAGGGCTCCTTTAAAAGATTGTTAGACTGCAACATGACGATACATCCAAGTTTCACTTGTGCGTGGGAGGATCTAGCATTTTTAAGTTATTTGATACACACTGAGGTTTTTTTAATTTTGTAAGACCTGTAACTACCCAAGGCAACTCTATACATTTCTATTTAAAAAAAGAATGAAAAGGTTGACCTGTGAATGGAAATTAACCGGACATACAGGTATACAAAAGCATACAACTATAGTGATTCCTTTTTCTGCACAAATGCATGTATTATGCGGATTACATACAGTAACCTGCCATTAGCGAGAATCAACTTGAAGTGCATGCATTTCCTTCTTTCCTGGCACTATGTATACAGCTAACTGCACAAATTCATACGTAACAGGAACAATGACTACCTAGTGGTACTTTGTATTTAATGCACACACATAACTAGCTTTGTTGTTTTGGCTGGAACTGCATACTCCCGCAAATGAGAGAACTCTCAGTAGCCTATACTCAGCACAGTCTTTTCTTCAATTCATAATGCCCATGATATCACATTGGCCAACTTGGGTGTCATTATTTGCTCTGTAAACAATATGGGCTTGTGTCCTCATTACCTGCACAAGAGGAAATGCTAAATGTGACAAATGATGTGAAGCAATTACCATGAAATACTGTGTCTTATCATAACATAACAAAGTCTCTACTTGGCAGTCATTCTTTTCAACCAGTAAAACATCACTCTGCTTTAATCTTACAGCCAATACGAATTGAATGCATCTGTATATTATTTCTACATGCGGCAAAACCTCAGGCAAACATTATCACAATGCACTAAATTTTCCCCAAAAAACATTACTCCTGCAAATGACAGGTTTAATAGAATGTGAGTGCACTGACCTTGTTTTAAAGATGTAACCATAACTTCACAGATTTAGTGATTTTGCATCCATAGAAATTGTACAAGCAAAAGTGATGAAATCTTCTGTTGTAGGGAAGCAGTGTGTGCAAGAAATGCTCAGGGTTTTACAGCAAATTAGAGCAAACAACAATTCACAGGTTTTTATATGTACATGATGCTGATTTCACTTTGGTTTGCAGAGAATAACATGGACCAATAGTCCCAAGCCGCTATGGGACTCTACTCTTCAAACATACAAATATCACAACTCAGACTGCACGGCTGGCCTCACAACTTGAAACAGAAAGCCACTGAAATACTCCACAATACAATCAATTCTCAACTTATGAATTTTTATCCCATGCACACACAAAGGAATCAATCTAGAATTGACTGATTCAGTTTAAGTTTCCAAAAAATGTCACATATTATACCAACATAGTATGACTCGACTGTGACTCTCATCTGAGAGGAAATGAAATGAGGAATTTTTAGAGATCACTGTTAGCAACACTCTCATATGATTTTACCTCATAATTCATTTTTAATATAACACAAATCCTAAACAGCAACCCCTAGGATATCTTTACACAGAATAGCAACTCTTTTCCAAGGATGTAAAACCAGTGAGTTGAGGATAAGCTGAATGGAAATAGATGATCTTTGTACAAAATCTACACTCCTTGAGAGCAAAGAAGAGATGGGTGAAATGCAAAAAGACAACTGTCATTGGCAAACAGAGAGTACAGTGTATATTACTGAAGAGACTGCATTCATACAAACCTCACTTCATCTGGATTCTTCAGCGTTCAAATTACTGAGTTTCTTTTTACAATTCTTGATTTGTTTTTACAATCAAACTCTATAATGCAAAAGGTAAGATAAGGTTCTCCTCCTGGCTAAATCTTGCACTTTATCTCTGAGACTAAATTGATCATGAACACTCTTTCACATCTACAATCCGATCACTTTTGAGCCTCATCATCCGCTTGATTTCATCATCTGTCAATTATGAAGTAAATGTACATGAAATCAAATCAGTAGGTGAATTTGAACTATACAGTCTACCTAAATTCATTTAAATACCAATTATGCTACGTACACGCCACTTTGGTATGGAATCTCCAAGGAAAATGACAACATCAGTCAGTCAGTATATGCATGATCTCATATGCTCAGTCAGTGAATAAGGTCCAAAAAATCAAACACTGCACTGTCAGTATCAATTTGTAAACATCAACGGGTGTATGCTCAACAATGAAGTTTAATTGAACAAAAACCTGTGCCTCATCTATCTCTCAACTCTGTAGACCAAAGCAGACTATGAAACACTTGGAATTCAGTGGAGAAGAAATTTTACACAACCAGATGGAACGCATAAGAAACTTTGAGCACAATCTAAAAGATTTGAATGTTCAGTCTTTGCTTTACTGAAATCTAGCACGAAGCTTGGTGAAATGACGCACATATATTATCAGTCTACATTCTGGTTTGAAACTTCAGTGATGAGCACATGTTGAAAAAAGTGAAAAGAAGCTGAAATCTTCAAACATATACTGGCAGTAAAATGTTATCAAACTGGAACATAGACTGCTGAACAAACTAATACTAAGTTTCTAACCATTCGTCAGTCCTAAAGAATGAGGGGGAGGGGTGGGAATGGGAGAAAGAAATTATTCCAACTGCCAGGAAGGACTAGTTCTCTGCTTCAGGGATGATCTCAACTCTAACATTGTGCAATGGATGGAGGTTCTGATGAAGGGGTCATCTCAGAAGTTTCCAGACTGTCGACGATGTGATAAATTGTCATGGCTTCCAATGCGACCACGCTGACTGAGTTGAATAGGTGCTGGTGTTGACTGTAGAGGAAACCAATAGGCATATTGATTTATTACAGACAGCACTTCATACTATTCATCTATCTTAATGTCAAAGCTTAAGACTGACTTAAATGTCTGAACATCTTATGTATATCTCAGACTAATCAAGATCTAGAGCACACAGGACTTTAAAATGCAAAACTCCTTTATATATCACTGAAAATGAACAAAAAATAGGATCTAAGAATTTGTTTATGTCTTTTGATGCAGTCATGAATTTACATATTCAATTCATGACTGGAACTGTATTTGAGAATGCTCCCCTACTTAACAATGAATTTGGAAAATTCTTTGGTGCCTGTTAGTTACTGTATAAAGAAAATGCACATCACATATACAGTAAGACTAGAAACACTTCACACTCAACACATGAGGTCAGCCATGGAAGGTGTAACTAACTTCCAGAGATAAATGTTCTTATTTTGGAGGGGAATCCCTGGGCTGGGTATGTAATAGAGGGCTGCTACTCTGGATGTACCCCTGACAGAATAAACAAACAGATAGACAATCACATAGACAGACAGACAGTCAGACAAGACAACCTATCAAACAGAAGAAAGATCAATCCCATGTTGTTATCTCACCTCCTCATTTCCTCTGCTTGGTAGCACTGACATGGAACTAGCTCTTTTCATGCTATATGGTAGATTGACAGGAGCAAAAAAGAATGAGACAAAATAATGAATATTCCCTTTTACAGATAATATATTGGATTCTAAATGGTTACATGCCTTAAGTCTTAAGTCAGAATAGTGTCTATTCATCTTATCAACAAAATGGACGATGCACAGAAGGACAATGTTCATTGCAATCACTCTCAGGATTAAAATAAATGTTTGCATGTTAGTCATAAACTTCTAATTCTATTGAAATAAAAATGTAAGCAGGGTTTATTAACATGTCCCTTCTCTAGAACAGAATTATCATCACATTACTGTTCAAAAAGGAAACCAAAATCTTGACTGTAGTAGCATGCATTACAAATTAAATCAAAAGGTCATGTTGTAGGAAGGTCACAGAAATTAAATAGACCTGTATCCATTAGCAAAGAATTTAGAAGTAATACAAATCATAAATGAGAGAAATACAAACATAGTAAAGCAATTAAACACAACAAAAGAGAGAGAGAAAAAAAACATATGGTATGAAAGAATATACAGGAACTCTTGTTCTGGGGAATGATATGGGGTTGCTAAGATATCACAAAAATTGGAGTACATAGTAACAGGTGGGATCTTATTTTTTCCTATGAATGTAAAATATATCCTTTTTGTGTTTGCATGTGGAATGGTGTTTTGTAGTTGTATACTAATATTGTGAAATGACTCAAACAATTAGTATGAGTTCATATGAAAGTTTGCTATGACAGAGGAAGTACTGGTAACTATTATTGATATAAATTACATAATTTTTGAAAGAATGGGTTGGTATATGCTCACTGGAGGTTGACTGTACAATACAAAACACAGAGGGCGACATCAATAACACACCCATCCCTATTACATCATATACAAACATGTTCATGTTCCCCTTTCTTGTGCTTTGTTAGATATAGATGTTAGATATATTATATTAGTAATGAGTTGTATGTATCCCTTCTGTAGAAAAAAAAATCCATGTCATTGATACTTTGGTGGAATGGAAAGGCCATATTGCAATGTTATGATATTAAAGTGGTGCAAATGTGTTTAACCTCAAAAAAGTTTGATGTGATGATATTATGACAGAAAGGGCAAAAAAATAAAAATGACTTTAAAATGGAATGGCAATACATCCATATATACTGCATGTGTAGATGCTGTCCTTGTGTCATCTGATTATTACATACTTGTGACTTTACAATATCAAACACCAGTAACCTTAAACATTACTTCCCATTCTTTCATCACGTGATGGCCTTAGTTTAAGTATGGTTTGGGTCTTAACATTAATATCCTAGGTCACAGAATTTCATTCCATGTACTTTCCTCTCTTGGCTTTGATATTAATAGCTTTTCTGTCTATATTCCCCTATGATAACTTTCTTGTGTCATGGCAGGCACAACACACGAGCTACTATTGCCTTATAGCAGCAGACACGCACTAGTGACATTGGAAATATTTATAGTTTTTCAGCGAATACAAAATGAACTCTGAGAATATCAGTTATAACTTAATGAAAATGAAAATAAGGGGACACAAATGTAAATAAATTAGGAGAGTATAAGACATCAACGAACAGTAATGAGATCTATGCAAATTCACAATGTAAATATAGTGGAAGGTGCAACATCATTACACTTATGGATAGATGGGAGAATGATTTTAATAACTGCAAATAATAAATATAATCAGACTGATTAAATCAAGAGCTTAAATTATAACAATGCATGCAGCCTGTGTATCAAGTAGCCATTCCAAGAGCCAACATTATATGAATTAAATTTAGTCCAACATGATGGAAGCATGCCAGACTGGTGTTCAAGAAACCACCTGACACACATTGTTACCCCAGTCTTAAAGACACATAAATGATTGATACACACCATGTAATATTTGGTCTTGCATTCCCTTTCCTTTCTAAGAAACTTGAAATTTAAAATTCACTCTTAAAAACACCAGGCTGACATGTAAAAAAGGATAGACTCACAACTGTTTCTACTGCTTAGTATTTTGCTCTGGGGACTCATATGATACAACATGCAAGCCCAGGCACTTATACATGATAATCTGAAATGTCACAGCTTTATCAAGCTTAAATCAACCTGGATTCCAAACAAGCCCAATTTACTGGGCTACAATGTTTTTGAGAGAATGTCTGTGTGACGAACATTGGACGTGCATGTTGTATCACGATACACTCGCATTCTGCTGATACACACATTTCAAAACAATAACACTTTATTTGTCAAAAAAGCTGCTTCCATGGTAACCACAGTGCCTTAAAACTGATGCTGGGCAGATGAGAAAACAAAGATTTGAGTTAGGTGTGAGACAAGGCAATACACTAGGGGACATTTCAAGTTACGATATCTCTTGGCACAAGGATGCAGAGAAGCAAGTCTGACACAGAGTTTATCACTGAATTAAACAATAGTCAAATAAATAAGATTCCAGGGGAATACGGCATGCAGGCTGGTCACATGACTTGGCCGGACATGCATCCGCCGTGACTACGAAACGAGCGAGGCCAGTGAGTGGCTTACGTACATATACCTCTACAGGGACGGAGTGACTTCTACACACCTCTATTCCATTACTTCTACGGAAACTGGCCAACCAACGTGAGGAACAAAGATAAAGGACAAAGATAAGACAAAGATATCAAGAAGATCAGGGCTGAGACTGTGAGGATCAATGGCAAACAAATGTTTCAAAATGTGTTTTTTAACTGGAGATTCTCATGAATCCTTTGACAGACAGTCTGGTGCTGCCGAAGGCCTGCACCTTTTGTCTCACAAGAAAAAAAAAAAAAAATCATGTACAAACCAAACAAGGTTATCAACTTGCAAACTAATGCACACTCAATGCCATGGTGAATTTCATGTTGCTTGTGTTTATCACACCGCAAGATGCTTGAGAAGTTGTGTATGGTTAAATTGCCACAATGCAAACAGAACAGTAGAGGGCAGCCTTCATCATTTCCAGCAAACCACTAGTTGCTTACAAGTTTACCAAATGAACTGTTGAAATAGCATACTCAATCGGTTTTTCTTTTGCTTTGTTTTTAATCACATATTTTGCAGGAGACTTCACAAAAGTTACTTCAAAATGATAAAGATGATTTTTGTCTTATGTCAGCACAGAAAAACTGCAAACACCCATGTTGCCCATCTTGTTTTTGGTGACTGACATCAAGATTACACTGTACTTCCAGCCACTAGATACTGAATTGTACTTACATCTCCATGGCATGAAATAATCTGCAAAGACACTAATTTCATCCCTTACCACTTAGCTCTCTCGTTCAATTCCACCTTGGCTATCTAAATGACCTACCTGTTACAAATCATAAAGTTGTTCAGAGAGTAATTTTGATTAGTCAGCTCCTGCAAACCTTTGAATAAGAATGTCACAATTCTTGATGGTCTGGACAATCACAAGATCAGAAATGGAAAAAAAAAGGAAGTCTGACAAAAAAAAGAGTTAAAATCAAGACAGCTCATCCCTATCTAATAGTTGCTATACTTAGTATCTTTTTAAAAAGAAATACCAAGACAGAACATCACAGAAAAGCAACCAATCCCTATATTTTCCAGTAGAGCCCTCTCAATTTGTTTGTTATCACGGTTAGTTTCTTTCCTAGTGTGTCTTTTTTTTTCTTTTTCATGCAGAGTTTTTGAATTCAGCAACAAAGAATTTTGAAAGTATCACATGCACATATCGGCAACGAGAAGGAAATTGGTGATTGTCAGGAAATTGGTGATTGTCAGGAAATGGAAGTAGCACAGGAATAAACTGAGGACAAAGAAACAGACACATTACAAGAAACAACATTCACCACGGCAACGATTCCGAGTCACAACGGGAAACAGTAACAAGACAATGCTATCCCATAATGCAACTTTCCCTGCTATGGACAGGCAGACAACAGCTTGGTTGGTCTCTAGAAAATTATTAGTAGCCTCTGATGGGGGTTTGAGCTGGGGAGCTGGGGTGTAGGAGCTGGGGTATAGGAGCTGGGGTATAGGAGTTGGGGTATAGGAGCTGGGGTATAGGAGCTGGGGTATAGGAGCTAGGGCGGAGGCGCTTTAGGCTGCTTCTGAAGCGCGGCTTGTACACAGGATTATTGTGGATAGAAAGTTGTGTCTGGGTACAAGTACAAGTGCTGTAAACACGCACACAAAACACAAGCAGGTATGTGGGAGAAGGGGGTGTGAAATAAGTTTAAAACTATACTTCTGAAGCAAAGGGTTTGCAAAGCACTGAACAGCTGTTACACAGGGATATGACGTATCACACAAATTGTAAGTGTGAGCCAAGTGTGTGCTAGTGTAAAAGTGTTACACTGATCTGTGTATGGAAAGGGCAGAGATTACAAATATAAGCACTGTGGTACCATGAAAGCTCAGCTCTCGGTTAACTTAAAGAGCACACCTTTCAGACAGAAGATAAGTAAAAAAAACAAATAAACAAACAAACAAACAAACAAAACAAAACAAAAAAGGAAATACACATTGCTATAGATGTATAGCGCTGCACATCACTTTGAGTTGGAAGGGATGACTACATTTGGAAAATCACAGACTTACCAAAATCTTCAATTTTTTTTCATAACTCTAGAAATATGTGAGTTATATTGAATAGTTGCCTTCTCTTTCAGTATGCATATACCATACCCTAGTCTGGGTCATGCCTCCTTAGCTCAGAGAAATCCAACATTTATTTCTACTGCTTTGATGTGTGAGATCACTTCAGAAACTGTAGTGATATTCACTAGAAAATATGACGCCATCACTTTCAAAGAAATTCCTTTTTGGATCATCAGTAAAATCAAGACCATGTTATGATCTACTTGGTGTGGTGTGGTGTGGTGTGGTGTGGTGGTGTGTTGTGTTGTGTTGTGTTGTGGTGTGTGTGTATGTGTGTGTGTGTGTGTGTGTGTGTGTGTGTGTGTGTGTGTGTGTGTGAGTGCATATTACAGTCAAACCCGTCTATAGCGGCCACCCAAGGGAGACGAAAAAAGTGGCCATTGTAGACAGGTGGCCGACATATACAGGGTCGTTGCTACAGATGGTGGTCGCGACAGACAGGTTTGACTGTAGCATATGAATGTCTCAATATGTATAACTGTGGGCACACATACACACTGCTTTTGAATGTCCGCTGTTGCTAGATACATCTTCTAGAATGCAAATTGTGTAAAAATGCAGCTGATCCAAGGGAAATGGGGATTCATGGCCTGAGGCACTGATGCTGATGTAAGTCAGTCAAACCTGTGTCCTGTCTACTGTCTTGCTCAAGTATGAGTAAACTATGCACAATAGATTGCTGTTCAGTAAACCTTAGAAGGCAAGTATCTGAATGTGTGTATGTGTTTGTATGTGTGTGAAAGTGCACCGATGTACGGCAAAATTGAGTGAATATTTACAGCAATTCATACACAATTTGTCTGCAAATATTAAGAAAAGGCACAAAATATTGATACACTCTAAAAAACGCCATTCACATTAAAAGCCACTGACATAATACCAATAGGAACAAAGACAGTAAATAAATAATTATTTGACATCAACAGTTTGCAGGTGGGGGAGAGCTCACAAGCAGGAATCAAAAAAACAAAAAAAGCGAGATCAGGCAACTTTTATGAAAATATTGAAGTACTATGCACACATTTTTTTTTCTTTTTTCTGATCTGAATCTTGACAAGAAGATAGCGTTGAGAGAGCCACCGGGACCTGAACACCAGACAGAGTGTTTGGGTGAAAGATGCAGCACATGGACCTAATACCATCCCAACACTAACAGCAACTATACACCAATCAACTATTAGCACTAAATATATACAAAGATGTCATCAACTCCCACCAATAATATGCCCTACAAAACTTTCTCAGCTATGTTAGGTGATTTTGTTGTGGGGCAATCAATTATCTCTTTCTACAATTCTTCAGTTGTCTTCTAGCCATCAGTGCCATGAAGGCACACTTTGCGTGACACAGAACAAACACAAAAAATTGCTTGAAAAACAAGCATTACCCTACAAATTAAACCAAACCTTGTAAACAACTCTTTGATAATTGTTTCTTTTATGTCCATTCAAACTGCAATAAACTGTTGAGGCACCTGAGCTTGAAAGCCAAAGGGCCATTTCTTAGGGAATATATGAGTGGGAAAAGTCACATGTGACACACCAAAGAAGGCATCGTTATTCCTATCAAGATGTGTTTTTATAAGTCCTGTGCTTTCACTCCCACCCTTACACTCCATCCATCAAAACATTGTCAATGAACCTATGCTTTTAGAAGGGCTGGGTACAGCTGATAAGACGCGACACCGATTCTAGCTCCCCCATAGGCACACAAGGCACTCTACACGGAAAAAAAAAGTATATATACACCAGCATGACAGGCTGGACTCACCCAGTTTTCACCATATCCATTAAACCATCAAAAATGTCAGACCTTTTGGAATTTTTTCAAATGTTTGCAGGGAGTGAAAGGAAATAAAAGTGTGGAAAAAATTATTAAAATACATATTTTCTGAGATCCTGTAAACAGTTACTGGAAGACGCAGAAGACAACCAAAATGGCAACTTACAACCCTGACACTCCATTCCTTAACACTGACATGACTTACAAAAAAAAAAAAAAAAAAAAAAAAAAAGACAAATAAAAATTCTACATTTTTTATGAAATATATGGGTGTTCTGAATCTATCAAAAAAGCACAATAATTGCAAGAGCTACACTATAGTTGTCTGGTAAGGGCCATATCTTTTCAAAGGATTATCACTGCTTTGATTGGTTAATGCTAACCACAGTTACTGAACTCGTGACTTTTATCTACAGGTAGCAGCTTCATATCCAATGTATTTGAAGCAACACATTGGAAGAGTTGGTGTCAATGGTTGATTTTATCACTTTGGATGCATGCTCGTATATTATACCCATAACACAATATCTGGGCAGATTTTACAGATCTCGAAAGATTTTTCATTCTTTTCTGATCACACAAAATGTCAATCCTCACAACCTTATTCTTCTCATTTGCCACCTTTTTAATTTTCATTTTGCATAATTCAAACAATTTTTGAAATTTCTACATAGATAAAGACATTGTGCTTGAAATATGTTTTATCTAGATAATAGCTTGATAGCAACTAAGCAATGTGTCTGCCAATTGGTATTATCAAAAAGATGATAGTTGAATTCTAGAAGCCCAAGTGTATAGTCTGTCAAAAGAAATTACGGTCAGATTTCTGCATTGATAACTTTCAATATGATTAAAGTGTCTGAATGCTATTTCAGAGTCTGAAAATATAACTTCGTACCTGTATTTTGCAGAAAACCCCATTCAATTTGGGTAAGTGGTCACAGAGAAATGTTCATTGTTGTAAAGCATGTCATGGGTCTGTTTCTTCCAAGTTTAGCACTTGGATGCTCTTAGAACTGCATATTAATGTGTGAACACAATTAACAGAACTTGGAGGGAAGGGATTTCTGAAATGCTCTACAAAGACCCTCATTTCTCTTTGACCACTGAAGCAAATCGGATGGGGTTTTCTGTAAGATGTGGGTAATAAGTTCTAGTTTCATACCCTGAAATTGTATTTGGAGTGATTCATTATTTTTAAAGTTATCATTGCAGAGAGTCCCACTGTATTTTTTTTTCTTTGGACATATGGTATATATACGACTGGACCTTCAGTGTGTATTCACCTTACAGGTTGCTTTGAAGGAGGTAGAAATTAATTTTCATTAAAAAAAAATGTAAGCAGCATAGATTTACAGTAGGTGCTCCTTCATAAAGACACTATCCGTGTAATAGATATAGTATTGTGTACTTTCATGCTAGCTGAATGATACATATTTGTAGGTGGTAGAAATAAAATTAAGTGTACAAAAATAATCCCACATAGGTATAGGTAAGAGTATTAGAAGTGATTTTTAACATGCCATTCGTTATGTTAGTGATGTGAAAAATACAAAACTCTAATCTTTCACAAGGTAATGTGGCACAGCAAAATATAACACATCCTATTGTTATGTCATCATTTGCACACTATCTTACAATGATCTTAATTTTTGCTTACAGCTGTAATTAAAAAACAATTTTAACAATTAAATGTGCCTCACGATGACAGCATCACTAGGTTAGAAATCTGTATCTCTGTTTTTATCATATTATGATTTACAGCAATGCTGTGATGGCAATCGAGAGAAGTGTTTTTACACCTATAGGAAGTGGGAGGAAAGACTTAGGTTTGAATCGAGCGTAGCTGTGATACACACCCTCCATCATCGTCCGACTCTCGGCCCTTGAGTTTGTTGAGGAGCTTAGAGCTGGAGCGCCGTACCGAGGCCCTGAGCTTTGACAGTGAACCGCTTCTCCTTAACTTTCCATCCCCATTCTGACGTGATAAGAGAGACAATATACAGGGTTGGGTGTGACATGCAAGCATGCTGGGAGCTTTATTTTTCCTTCTTCTCTCTCACTCTCTCCCTCTACTCCATGTTTATTTCAGTATACTCCACCGTTGATGGTGTACATCAACAGCAGAGCACACTGGAGTCCAACAAAATGGATTTTAGTCCCTCACATCACTCGTACCACAGCACGAGGAAGGAGAGAAAAATGATGCCTGGAATCTATCTGTTTGCAATAAAATGGAAGGGGTTACAAGAGAAATGATATCAACATGTATTAAAAAGTGACAAATGAAATCATAACCGACAAGGACTTTGGAGAAACATCATTCAAGGCAGCATGAAATTTAAAAAAATGAAATGAAATATAATGGAGCAATAACCACAATAAAACAACAACTACTGACACTGCAGAGGAATGACTGTGAGCCCTTAAATCATACCAGAAAATAAAATACTGACATTAAAACCTTGTTGTGACCACATCATTTGATTTCATAGAATGCAAGGCAAAATGTTTCAACTGAATTTGTATTAGTATTTCACAGACTTATGAAAGACACATTGAGGGGAAATATAAAGTCATTTTGATTTAGTAGGGGCACTTCACATTAGGAAATAACTTCTTGATACTAACAGCTATCCAAATAGCTGGAGTTGAACCAATCATACACAATGGCAAGTGTTACTACACAAACTTAGAATGAAATATATACCAGTATGTAAGTTAATAGTGTCCGATTAATGTGTCTTGTAGAGCAGTGGCAGATTTTCTGCAAGGTTTTACTTTATTTTCTTTTTTCTTTTTAGCTTGATTGTTGCAACAAATCATAACATTGCATTCACTTTGTCTTTACTACTCTTAGTATATTCCAGGTACGTGACCTCCTTCATAATGTTGCTTTTAAATGTGACTTCTTTTTTCATGAACATGAAGGGATGCAGTTTTCTATTGCACTCACACAATTCTATTCAAGTCGAATTCAGAAGGACGAGAAAAGGTAACAATGATGCATGTCATCATATGATATACCCACCATTCATTACAAAGGAAATGGACATTATTCTCATTTTAGATTTTTGGAGCAGAATGTAGAATCTTTCTGCACAGCCAAAAATCAATCTTCTTTGTTCAACATCTCATCTCTTAATTGCAAAATAGCTGTACCAAAGGGTGAGTTGAGGTTTTTTTTTTTCCCTTCAATAAATCAATATAAATTTAGAATTTTCCCACATGGGACAAATTATGTCACATCAAAAAGGAATAAAACTGAATGATGGACTGTGTTGAAAAATATATCAAAATTTGTCTTTACTCAACAATCAAGCACTTTGAAGAATGCACAAACCACTAAACAGCAATGAAGCCTTTCTTTGATTGTAGTCCACAAACTTTCTCCTTTTACAGTCATTACATTTTTCCCCACAATAATAATAATGGTTTGTGTCATTTGATTACTCTTTGTGATATACAAATGAAAACTACAATTCATTTTGGAACTCAGTAGCATGGCAGTGTTGCGCAAGTGCATGATGCAGTGGTGAAACTTGATTTGCGACATCAGTTTTGGTCATGTGAGCATGCTCACCAAAATTGCACATCAATAGAGTGACACACACACACACAAACACATAATATACATATATTTGGGAAACACTGATACATAGAGGTGCTATAATGGGGCATAAGCATGGTGTTCTCTTCAAATGACTTCTAATCTATCATGTACAACTACATTTGGGGAGTGCATTCCACATTGGTTGCCTACTGGGGTATTAAGACTAAGGGTAAAGGAAAGCTGTGTGGTTCACAGTCAGAAATGGTGATAGGAAAGAAAAGATCCTATGTGCGCTTTAATACAACTCTGACTTGACCAAGATTACAATTCATATAAACTCTACTATGGTGGAAAACATATTCTTTCACACAAAGTGTTTAACCAGCCCCTATATACAGGGTGTGTAAATAACTAATAAAACTGCAAGTCATATGAGTACCAGTAGTCACTTCATTGACCTTGATAAGTTGGTCATGATTTCAATCGACACTATCTAACTATATCATGAAGTACCAGTACAAGAAAAAAAAAATAGTTGTAAACACTAGTTCACTAAAGCTCAGTCTTGTCCCGGATGACTTTACCATTTGCAGCAAACATCCATATGTACCTTCTATGTAATATAATACAATATAATATCATCATAAATGTGGCAAATCATCAAACTAGCAAACTGTAAATTATGAGCCTGGTAATATAGCAAGTCAAAAAGGATCCCTCAAATATTTGCATCAGCACATGAGCATATATCTACTTTTTGTTTTCTTGACAAAAAGAAAAAGACCAAATGGAAATTGCAGCCAGATTAAATTCTTGAGATGAACTGAACTGTCCAAACACACAGTCGCACACTATGCCTTCATCATAAAACTTCCACAATGAACACAGGCATCAGTAGTCTAATCATGACAGTATGACAATGGTACAATGGTAGACTAATCACTCATTAACATTAGATGTTCACAAAACCTCAACAAGATTATCAACATCTAGGCAACATTATTTACAATAACACCTCCCCCCCCAAAAAAAAAAATAAAATAAAATAAAATAAAAATCACTAAAACTCCCCAAAACATCAATGTACATTCTTGTATCTAAAACCATGTGCTTGTAATCCTACACATCTTCTACAAGGCAGCTCTATCATTGCAAAGGTATTTAACACAAAAGATATGAAAACCAATGACAAATGGTTCTTCATTGAACCTCTGTAACCAGATCTTAGTCATTGTCCCAATATCCTCAATGTTATTATATTACAGTTATTCCAAATGTGTGCATTTTACTCATTTCATTTCATAGACGAAAGCATGGTAAAGATTACATAGCTGTTTACAAAGTGAATAACACAACAAACAAGAAGAACACATATAACACAGACACACAACATAAGAGTTACGAGCCAGCTATTGGATCCCTCAGTTGTTGGTGTTTTTTTTCTTTTCGTGTTAGTTTTCATCTGGTCCTACATGTATGCATTCTTTGCCAGGGAGCTTTGATCCTACTCCTCAAACTGGGTAAGATGCCTTTCCCTTGGTTTGACACAATTTAATGCTTCATAAACAAGATATTTTCTTTGGCATGATAAGAATAAAAAAACTCAGGATATGTTTGCCACATGCCTTCGCTTTTAAAGGATTTAAAAAAGAAAATATCTATGGAAATTTGAAGGCAGTAACAATTATCATTATCTCATTGTATCATTTTCTAAGAGCGCAATCCTTTACACTTTGATGCTACGAAAAACAATGACGAGTCAGCATGATTAATTGAAGACACATGGTAGAATTCTCTAGCAGGCAGCTTGGTCTATTAAAGGATGACAGAAACATGGATTTGATAAGAGTGAGAAGCATCTTTTCTTACAGAGCACAAGACAAGATGATGGCATGATTGACGGGCATGCAGGTGTATTGGCTTGATCTCTCTAAAACATGGAAATGTTATACGCCAATATGACATTTGTCCATGAAATGACGCTTGCAAACGCAGCCATGTCACACTGGTCTCTGTAGAGGGACTCAACGAACCACATCATAGATATCATATCAGCATTATCAACGGATGGCATCCCTGGGCAAAGAATGCACACTTATGTTGTAGATTACAACCAGATGAAAGAAACAAATCAATACAAACACGAATGGTGCAGACACAATACAATTTAAAATACATTGTACATGGATGTTAAGGACAAAACAAACATTGACATAAAGTGAGAGTTTTTTTGTTTTGCTCTATTTTTGTACCCATAAAGAAGCAACACAAACAGACACAGAAAACAACAGTTTTGATGGAATTCTGCTTCTGTTCTTGAATTATTGTACATGAATGAAAGTTCTTCACCATCCAAGATGGCACAAAAAAAAAAACAGTATAATTTTTCATGAATCAAAAACTGTGAAAATGTGACTTACAAAAGAAATTTTGCAAAGGCTTTCTAAATCATCTCATTAGACATCCGCTACACTACAATCAGTTATCTTTTTGAAATAGCAAACTTCCTTTGGAAAGGGCTGCGAGTGCATTCTTTGTTTTAATTTTTGCTCTTTTTTTTTTTCACTATCAGAGAGATACCAAATATAAATGGATGAGATAAGATTGACAAGGAGGCAGCGCAAGATGCATCAAGTGTTCAGCAAGACAGGAGAGTGGAAAGCTTGATAAATGCCAGACAGAACAGTGCACCATGCTTCAGTAGGTTTACATGCACATGCATAGCAATATGTGGTCAAGTCATTATCTATTATTTGTGAAAAGGTCAAGGGTCACCTGCTGAAAAAAAAAAAAAAACACATAAGAAGGAGGAAAAATACAATGTTCAGAGCACCTATTACTCTCTAAGGATCTTTTGCTTTGTCCAGTGAGATAGCTAAGATTGTTGGTGCACACCCAACCACATGCACTGCACCGGGAGAGAAGCATTTTCTACTTTCTAGCTGGGTGGTAAAGAGAAATATAACATCTTATCATTAGAAATGAATCAAACATCAAATGAAACAGTGTCTGAGGCATAGTATGTCAGACAAACTTGAAAACAAACAAACATGTGACATGGATACATGTGCTACAAGCAGAAGGTATTAAATAATATCAAAGCAGAGGTAAACAATAGACATATTGAAGTGCCAAGAATTATAAATGTAAATTCTTGACTGAGAAACCAAGCATGCAATAAATAATTCCAAAGAATGGTACAAGCTCTTGCATATATTCCACAAATCATTAATCAAACAAGAGGTTTTTCTCTTTTTTTTTCAAAATCAAAGTTGTTGTTTTTTTCTTTTAAATTAGGAATACACGGGATCAATCTTACTCCTAGGCACCTATACTTTTATGTATCTTTTCTTTCCATCAGAGCAAATGTCAAGGGAAATGGATGAAAATCTTCTGGTCTGTTTGCTATAAGACTCATGATGAAGCAAACTAAGCTCTCAATGCACATACTGTAAAACGAGGAATGTTCGCGTGCATTTTAACCTCACGAATTTCGCGAGAGCCAAGATTCGTGAAATTAAAATGCATTCGAAAGTTCTTGTCTACACGATATGCATTGAATGTTAGAGGCAACTCGCGAAAAATGCATGCCGTGAAAAAGGCCGTCGGCTCCAATTCGCGAAAATTTCATGCCACGAAAATTTCATGCCGCGAAAATATCATGTTTTACAGTCAGTACATAGCATTACACTGATCTCTGATAGGAACCAGCTTAATTCTCAATTTCACATACAGAATTTTCTCAAAGCTGCACAGTTAAGGATGTGAAATGCAAGAGCTTGTACCTATAACAGCTGATTATGACTGAACAGAGTGCTTTCAAAACACAACATTACAGTTTTAAAGGAAGCAAATGAAGAGAATGCTGTTGTTACCCCCATACAGACAGAAACAAGAGTGAATATAGCAAAAAACAACAGTGTTTGACCCAGTGAGGTAGTGAAAATATATCAACCAATGTGACCCATAGTTTTTCCCAGAGGAAATAAAAAAAGGACTGATATCTCAGCTGGGGTTTGGGTGTAAATCTTAGAAGGAGTGACAGAAAAAGAAAGCTAAGGAGAGAATAAGAAAAGTAGTTTACTTCAGGTGTTTCACAAAGCATTCTTGAAAGAGTCTTTGATCCATGTTTAAAAGATAAAATCTTTCATTCCTAGTAAGCACAATTTGCTGCTTTTCCCCCAATTTTGCAAATTCATAGACATGACTACCATTGTATCTTAATTTTTTGAAGTACATTTTCTTTGAATTGGTATCTTCAGCAATGCCATGAATACATACTCTGTGAAATATTCATAAAAGTTGTCAAAATTTGGGACAAAGAAATGTTTGCTTGGTTAACCTTGTTGCTTTTCTATAGGAATATGAACATCCTAGGCATGTAAAATACATTAATCACATGGCTTCACTTAGGGCTGCAAGTCAAATGCTTTGTGTAACGGTATCAAATACTAACTCTCAAAACACTTTGGGTTAGGAGGCACACAACACTGTTAATACATATCACACATTTGTAATTCTACAATGCGTGCATATGTCACACATCTAGTATATATGTTGATATCTAATTTGTACTGATTTCACGTGAAACAGCATGTACCATCTTTGAAGTACTGTATAAACTGTTATTTTCGCGTGGGTTTAATTTTCGCGAATTTCACAAATCACTGTTGGACCACAAATTTAACAACACATGAAAATGTCACAAATTTGCGAAAAAATCTGTACCCAAAAAATAACAGCTTACACAGTAATGGTGGAGGTCAAGTGTAAAGTTAGTGGTACATCAAAGGATGATGCATACACATCTTGTCATATTGAATCCGTTCTATGATTTGTGTCATCGTCATGCAAGCAATCTACTTCAAAATACAGTCGTGTAGCTCTGAACCAGGAGCCCTTGATGGAAAATAGTGTTGTGTGATATCTGGTTGTAATTGGCTGCTCTAGACACAGAAACATGTTGACACTTGTATATCACATCGGAAGATTTATTCCCCAAAGAGTCTGTCATAATAATTGTATAATTTTGCGTCATTATTGCTCTTAACAAAGTTTAATGACATATGCCTGTTTTCTTGTGACAGATATGGAAAGATTGTTAATGGGCCATAAAGAATGGATTGTAAAGGATATTGACTGTTATAAAGTGAATAATGCAGCCCATTAGATGCACATGACAACCCTTATTAGAATGCAGTAGTCTGCTGTGTCAAAAGAACTGGAAAAAAAAAAGAGTGAAAATTAGTATATCAGATAATCTGCACAACAACTATTTTGTGGTTATTTCACTTTTACAATCATGAGGTTGTCCCAGAAGACAGAAAGTCAATTCCTTATGAGTGAATATTAGAAAAAGGAAACTACTAATATTCAGTTGTCCTCCTATCCCAACTTGTGGATTACTATATGGTGATGACTTAATTAATCAGCAGATTAAGTTATAATGATTAGTTGTGTTCTCATGATGTCGTCAGTTGTAATTCCCATAATGGCATCACAGAGATTAAAACAGCAATTCTGAAACACTGTTAAACATATTTGTTTATTCATTTTCCATCTGAGAAGATGGCTGGATAGCCCATATTCAGCTACACTAAGCTGGTCTTCCATGGGGTCCAGTTAGATGTGAGGCGGGACCACTTCACCGGGTTAAACACATGTATTTGAACTATATGAGGTTACACTTGCATAATAATTGGTCTATTCTGCATTTGTGTTGGCTTAAGGCAGCTCAGAGTATTACATACATTTTGTTTTGTTTTGTTTTGTCTCTATAAGTCTATATAAAGAAGCAGGATATGTTAAATGAATGTTGTCTACTCTAAAATGCCAGCTTTACACAAAGTATGCAAAATCCAAATCTTTGTCATAAGTGTCTTGCCATGACCATCTAGTGGTGTTAATTTCAAACCATCAGCCTCTTTAACTACACTACTAGTTTTTAATCTCAGCCAAATTAATCGCACACTACCATCTCTAATGAAAGATATAGGCAGACTCTAAATGCATAAAACACTTTCTTTTTTGGGGCTCTGCTATCTTGAATAGCACAAAAATGTTCCATTCCTTTACCTTTCCTGGAAGAACATTATCGAAACCTTTCTGCAAAAGTAAATAACCATAAAAAGTCAATAAAATCTAATTAAGATGCAACTTCTATTTATAAAGAAATATATATATACCAATTAAAGTATACATAATACCATGATGATCAGGAGTCTTTATTAGGAAAAAAAAAAAAACTTTTATCAGAAGTAAAATCTCTTGTGCTTAGCCTTACTGTTTGGATTTATTATATAAACAATATTGGACTAATATTAAGTGGACTCTTAACTTCTGATCAACCCTGAGAAAGTGGTTAAATGGGTGTATCATGAAAGAACTTGAATAAAACAAAGAACTCTGAGTCAATTCTAGTAACTAAATCAAGCCCACAAAAAGAGATAACCCTTCTCCTCAAAGCTGGAAATAAAAAGGAAAAAAGCTGCAAACGATCTGATGCGTGACAACCAAATATCAAAATAGGCACTGATGTACGTAAATAAAATAAGTGAGAGATGATGGTTAGTTTGTGGCATTATATAAATCTTGATATAAGCTGTCATTCCCACAAAGATTGGCTACAGGTGGTGAACGGATGAATGTACATCATCTCCTTTGTTAGATCTGATTTAAATAAAAGGTAGCTTGTCATGTTTGTGTACATGAAATGAATTGACAAGCAAAATGAGGGGTTAGTCTTTGTCAGGACAGATCTTTGGAGTGGATATGAGTCACATGATCTAACCTCGACGAGTACGTGAGGCGGGCTGCGTGGAATCTCTACATAGCCCTCTGGGATTGATCGGATCCGATCCTTCTGTTTCCGTTTCTATGGACACACACACATACACAGGATTGAGGGGAAGTCAGGAGGGTTTTTTTAACACATCATGACACTGGAAGAACCACAGGAAATATAATCATTCATACTCTTCATGTTCCATAGAATCCCTTTTCAGGCACTATCTTCTTCTTGATCTTCCCCTTGAGTTTACCTGTCTGAGCATATTGGAGCATGTACACTTGTTATTACCCATCCAATGTGTATCAAATATATTGTGCCTTTTAGATTCACTGCATTACGTACCAAACACCACCTAAAAATTCAAGGGAATGGTGGAATTTCCTACTGTAAGTTTGGTCGAGTATGTGTTCATCAAGTTTTCAGTGTTTTGTGAGGATGGTGTTTCAAGAATCTCTTTAGGTTTAGACTTCACACAAAGCATGTGCAGTGCATAGACAGTGGCCTTGGGAACATCAACGTAGCGTTTAACACTGCCCTTCTCTTGAAACATGACATGGAGGTTTAGAAAGCACATGCAAGAGATACTAGCTGACAATCATAGAATTATCTTTAAAAAATCAACAGAAAGATGAAGAAGAAATCATAAACACTTCTTGCAAAACAGCATAGTTAGGTAAACCAATGTCAAAAGGAATCATTGGTTACTAAAACTCAATGTTGCAACATCATTAATTTTCCTCAGAGGGAACCAAAACTTAGTATCAACAGCAAAGTGTGATCTGAATGAACTGCATAAATCACACACAAGTGAACTGAGAAGAAGCAAAGATTTGAGGGGTGGTTTGCAGGCAAAAATCACACAGGTCTTGAGGAAAACACAGTGGGCTCTTCAAAATTTGAAAGAGAAATAGAAGAAAGGCACATATGTCACCCCATCCTCCACACTTAAATCTTTCAGAACCAAAAACCAGAAGGGAAAAAAAAAATGTCATACAAGAGCTGAAGGGGTGGACATTTTAGAAGATCCAATCTGTATAAGCCGTGGTCAAACACTGTTGCATTTCTGCTATACTCACCCCTTTCCATGCCACGCCTATACTCACTTCCTCGCTACCGTCAGCCTTCTCATATGAGACGCTTTCGGTACTGCCGTGGCGGGGCGTACCACTGCTGCGCCGGTGGTGCCGCTCCTTGGCCATGGCTTCGGACCGCGGCACATCGGTTGACAGGTCCTGTCCCAGGATCTCACGTACTTTGGTCTCTCTCACCATGTCCAGGGCCTAGATAGTGGGGTATGGTAGGGGGAGGGCAAGGAAGGAAGAGCAAGAAAGGGGAGGGCCGGAACATATAAAGCAAAATGAGATGGACAGAAAAAAAAAAACAGCTATCGCAGAAAGTGACCAAAGAAGAAATGCTTGCCTCTAAGAAAGCTATCGTGGAAGCAGCTGCGACAAACAGTATGAAAGAAAGACAGAGTGTTGTGCTGAGTTGGCACCCTTAGGACCAAGGATTGCTTGAGAAATGGGGGTCTGTAGTAACCCTTGAGCTCTCCTAATGTTATCCATTTTTGCAGTTACATGCTCATTTTTGAAAAACCATTCACCCAAATATTCACTATTAATTTCTGCTAAGGCACATCCTGATGGGATCCCTCACACCGAACATGACATCAATAAACAAGAACAACACAAAACACTGATACACAGTATGAAGGTGAGATACAAGGGTAGCAACATATAAATCTACACCTTCAATGGCCTATGCCAACCATCCCTAAACTCTTTGATAAGTTTAATGAATTATATGAAACACAATTTCTAGGCACTAACAACAGGCTAAAGCTTTCAGATTCCCTTGGGCTTGCACTGGCAAACTTAATGAAATTATTTCAGTCTTTCCCCATCTTGTACCCTAGATGTAATATTGCACATCACCTGCAGAGACCACTGCATGGAACCCATCTTACTAATGCTTTTCTTTGGAAGACTTACTTGTAACTGAGATGCACATTTTGCATACTAGACTATTTCAGCAACTACCATCTAAATTACAATAGTACAGGTATGCTTTCATGCACTCTTTAATGACAGATTTTCAAACCGGACAGCATGATCTACAAATGTAAATCAGAGTATACAAATGTCTTATGATCCTTCGTCTCACAGCACTGATTGCACTGTTTCTTATCACTTTTCAGAGAAATTGTAAAATATAAAGGTGTCTTCCTCTGAATGTTATTATTTTTCTTTCAACCACACTACTGGATAACAAAACAGAATTAAACGATCAACTGAACGCACAAACATGAACAGACATTGAGCTAACCACAGACTGATAGAAATCACAGTATACAATATACAGAAAGTGAATGGACATGTACCACACCATCTTCTACATCATGGACTTGTTCAGAGGAAGATTTGCAATCAAAGCCACCTGTAACAATCACAGCAACTGCCATGGCAACATGCAATTATCCTAGAGTGTGATTGGCTGTTGCTTTGGTGGCTGCTTTTATGACATGAACCTATCACAGGTGTTCTGTGCAACCGGGGCCATGAATGTTATAAGTATGTGTCATCAGTGGTGCTTCACTGTTGCGACAACATGGCTACAACATCGACCACGAGAGACAGAGAGAGAGCATTTCAGTGACATGAGATGAGCTGGTTTGAATGTGAGGTGATGTATTGTATGGAAAATCAGCAGCCATTTAAGCAGACTGGAACCAAGATCTCCCAGCATGGGTTGCACCCAGACTGTGCCAGATGACAAGCTAAGATCACATACCAATCTCTTTGTCACACTTCACAGCTGTATGATAGTTTAATGTTAGGACACATACTGTGGTTAAAAATCACTCGGAGCAGGCATATCGCTGGTGTTTTCACGAACCGGCACAGCCGGCCCCGGAGCCGCGAAAGTAAGTTTCGAGATAATCGCGTTTGAAGTTTTTGCCTTTGCAAAATCCATGATTGCGCCTATATTTCACGTCCAGTTACCTAAATATCACACTGCACGACAGATTAGGAGTTGTTTGTGTGTTTCATGTTCTTGGTTCATCGTGAAAAACAAAAGTTTCGTTGAAATATCGGGCAAAGTTCGTCGTGCCGGTTCGTGAAAACACAAAAACACGTAAACAACGCTTCCAATATTTTCACGAACCGGCACCGTCGGCCGTGCCGCTTCGATTCTTCGCGCATGGTGCGAATTTCATTTTTCACGAAGTGACACCATCGGCGCGCACGCGCTGCGCGTTAGGTTATCTTCATCATTTCTCATAGTCGCGCGCGCACATAATCGAGCGCACGCATTAGCGATGCTCCTTTGTATACTAGTGATATGAATTGGGTATCAAGATTTTGTTTGATACTTTTTTTTTTCTTTCCCCCTTCTAAATCTCTCATCCATTCGCAGAAAGGCATTATTATTGAGTTGTTCTTCATTATATTACACATTGATCATTGCTCTCAGCTCATTGCATCGGTCTTTCTGCACATTATTTCGAATCATAATTTTCAAGATTCACTCTCTTCCTCGGAGCATTACTGTATCTCGTGCTATAACCACGAAGCATGTTGTTTTCGAATATGAAATGTAATCAGTTTGCTCTATTGCTTTGTGAATGTGTCATTCTTGTAAAGAAAATAATTCTGTGCTGGTAATACTCTCTTTCACTCTCTTTTCCACCCTTTCTTTCGCTTTCTTTCTCTCTCTCCCTCACACACACGCAAACACACACATACACACAAACAAACACACAATCCCTCTCTCTATTCATTTCCTACACGTGACACCTTACAAAACTTTTTAAAGTACATAAAAACTAAATGAGCTTTACTTGGGTATCTTTTCTCATTCATAGATTTATTACCACGTGTGTACACGAGTTTTAAATATGGCTTTTCAATAAACTATACGTGGATCATACTACTCATATAATGCAGATTCCAACTTGAATGAAGTAAAGGTACAGTTCATTACCTTTCATTTATTTTTCAGATGTAACGAAGGTTTCTGTTATGTTCTAACATTTATACCAAGCTCTGTATGTATCATCCACCTTGATGATATCTATATTTCATGGCATTCAGGGTACTACAATATTTCTTTTTTTTTTTTGTAGATTCAAAAATGTTATTCAGACGTATGAGACTAGACTGACTCTTGCCTTTAAAGCCCCAAAATCTTACAAAATAATGACCAAAATGTTCCACCTCCTTCCATATCCCATCACCTAACTTCAACCTGGTCAAATGCTGTTTACCAAACATTGACTTTATAATCAATCTAGAATTTGATGATATGAATACAAGTACATAATTACAAAGACACTAGCTGATTTGGTATGGATAACCTTCTTCATATTAAAGGCAATACAATGTCGTAGACAGTGACTGAACTAATTGACGTTTAAAGTGCTGTGACAGTTCACAAAGTGTATTATAAATCTTCTGCAAGCAGTCTTGATCTTCCCTAATTTTTTAAAAGTTTGTAAGCACTCATATTATGCACAGTATGTGCCTGAAATTTTATTCATTACCATACCATGTTATTTTGCAAGATAAAAAATTCTCATGTTTCCCTTTCTTTTCTCTCACTGCTAGAGGATACCATATACAAAGTTCCTTATCTAAGCTCAGTAAGAAGTGGCTATCAGATCTGCATTTACTCATTATTGTTTCAAAAGTAAAATCCACAAAAATATACAATATAAAAAGACATAGATAATGATGTCTAGGCCATAATTTCTGATGTGGACACAGACTGCAATAATATGGCTATGTACTGCAGTACATCTATCATCCAAGAAAACATTTTCTGTCAAAGTTTATTAGTCATTTTTCAGTTGCAGAGAGAGAGCAAGCAGAGGAAATGTAAGCATCTAATTGTTTATATCCCTCTTGCAGTCTACTAATACCTTTCTAACTTGCACAACTTGACTTGACTTGGTCCTGACTTTAGTTTATGTCTGCTGTGAGTGTCACAGGTGCTGGGGTAGGCATAATTTAAAAATACTGAAAATTGTTTATGGGTTTGGCCTAATGGTGACTGGGCTAAGGGAGACAAAATGAATAGTTTGATGGGAGAGCTGGTTCATAAACAAAGTAAAAGAAGAGACATCTATATGGTATTTGACATAGCTATGGTTTTGTTGTGAAAAGCACTGTTTAAAGTCAGAGAGGGGAAGCATAATACAGTAGAAATTGAGGATGGCATCATTGTGACAAAGCAGTATAGAGAGACCCGTGGATTGATGGTTATCAAGAGTAATATCAGTGAATAAGGTGACAGTGAGAGATACTGTACGTAGGATTAATGTCCCTTAATGTCTCCTTGATTCTTTCACATACAATATTTTGAAAATTTGAGACTTTACTGATAAACGCACAGCAGTACATTCAGTTCATGGTTTCTTAATGTGACATGTTGATCTTGTCATTAATTACTTTGTGGATTGTCAGTCAAACAGATACAGAGATTACAAGCTATTCCAAACTCTGCTGCAAGAGTAGTGTCCAAATTAAAAAAAAAAAGAAATGAACAAAAATTTCACCAGTGCTAAGAAGCTTGCACTAGCTTCCAGTCAAAATTCATATACAGATCAAATTGTTGATATTAACTTTTGAATCCACACTATTTGAAAGAACTACTTTAAATAGGAAACACACCAGAGAGAAACCTTTGTTCAAAAGGTAGTGACTTATTTGTTATTCTGAATAAAAAAGCAATGGCATACATTTGCTTGGAATGTCTCTACCATTACAGTCTAAACGTGAAAAAAGGTATCATTGTAATTGCAATTGTATGTTTTTGTTCAATCATTTCTATCCTTGAGCACAAAAGGCATAATACAGAATGTTTCCATATGCTATATAAGCACTGTTGATTATTATAATTATTACTATTTTTATTGTTATGATTATGATGATTATCATTATTATTATTATTATTATTATTATTATTATCATTATCATTATTAAAAATGATGTCCTACTTTATGACACCACTACCCCCCCCCCCCATTTTTGCACACATACAAACCCAAAGTCATTAAATAGAAAATCAAAAAGAACATCGAAATGTTCTGCTAGAACCTGCCTGTCTGTTCATAAAGCACACACTCTTGTGAAAAGTTTGATGCTGCTGTGTGGAGCAACTCTGTGATTGTGGTGAAATATTGCTATGATCTCCTTCCACAATGATCCCACGGCTTGGATTTTAGTGCAGATGTTCAGCTCAGCCACCCTAGTCATTTGTAGCTGTTTCAGGTTTCTCTTGGCTTTCTCCAGTAGACAGTTGTTATCTGCTTCTCTCCCTATGCAAAGAGGAACAATTGTTTTTCACAGACAATGTTACTTCTCCATTGCAGAGGAGAATGATGACATTTGATACAACTGTACAGTCATAACATACTTCTTAATCAATTTTACACATTTCTAAAACTACACCGATTTCCCTAAGAAAATAATTATATGATAATGTTCCTTTCATATCAACACTTTGGTAATGTTTTACTCAAAAGTGCTAATGCATTTTTTTCTAATCATAAAGTTTAAATCAATGTGACAATGTGCATAACAAGACTGTAGTAGGATTACACCTAATTGTCCATTGACACTGGATTTTCATAGTAATTGTCTATGACAAAATAAAACCAAATACTACATGAAAAGGTGTTGCATGGATTGCTGTTTATTGATCTTGCTCACCTTTAGCATGGTGCACAATGTAACCTTTGAGTGCAGTAAGAAGAGGATGCTACGCCAGACGAAATGGTGAATGAACACATTGTTGACTAGAATCAGGAGCAGAACTAAAGTAAAGAATAAAGAAAGCAGGACATCACAAGTAAACATCAGTGACACAGTCAATTCCATGTAAGTAATGTCTCAGACATTTGACTTTTGAGTGAACAAAGAAAAAAACACATTGACATGAGTAAAACTATAAATGTATATTAAGACAGTTCATTTTCATCGTCTCTGCCAAGAATTTGTCATACAGTATGTGCCATTGACTTTTGCAAAGTTGATGGTATCTCATATCGGTACAGAGTGTATAACTGTTCTTCCTCATCTCCCTTGCCCCCCCCCCCCCCCAATAAAAAAAATAAAAACACAACAATAATCAAACTAACAATAAAAAACTACAGTTACAACAGTCCTGAAAGATACATGACACTGAAGAAATGCATACTGCTACCACATCAAAATGAGACTGAGGGACAGCATTGCCTTTATACCAAAATGCAACATGACTACAGATAATTAGATGTCAAAATGTTGGATTCCATGTTATGTCAGTGCTTCACATTCATAAAACTACAAATACAGTTGTAATTAAAGAAAGAGTAAGACAAAACAATTATTTCAGTATGTGGCAAATCATATTAGGAATATTATTATTACTAGTAGTGTGCCTGCACTGTGTATTACACACTGGTCTGTCTAATTTACTCTAAATCCTTGACAGATAGCAATGTAACTTACGGTTCTTGTTCAAGCTTGAGATGATAGGAGAAATCTGCAGGAATGTGGTATGGAGTACAATACTGTAAAGTAGCCCATCATCGAAGGACAGCACTCATTTCATTCCAGTCTGCAAGTTGTTGGGTTGTCCACACAAATGCCTCAATATCTGTTTGTAATGGAAGATGAATGAAAGATGTCAGTCACATGAAACTCCATCACTACCAGTTCTGTAAGATCATAAAATTGATGCACAGATTTGCAAAACATCACACTGCCCCTCCCCCCCCTCCCCCCCATTCTTTTCAGGTCTATATTCTACAGCTTACCAGAATCTGAAGTTTATGAACGTCTCTCTGGTTTAATTTTACAATTTGCCCAGCTCCGAATCCCTAGCCTCCATCCCCCCCCCCAAAAAAAAAAACCTCTGTGTTTCAAAGAACCATAGATTGTAGAAAATCAAAACAAACAAAATGAAAAATCGCAAACTAAGGCAAAAGTACTTGCCACATATAGGCCAATTACGTCTACATTGAGGCTTTTAGGCTCATAATATAGCATGATAGAACAATTTATGAATTCATGTGCTGAGCATAAACGTTGCACAGGTTTTTTTTTTTTTTTTTTTTTTTTTTTTTTTGCTTGTTGTCTATCCATTATTCCAAATCAAATTTGCTGGTACGGTATTCTTGGCAACATTATCAAACTCTTCATTGTTGTTGGTAACGCCTCAATTTAGACAGGGAGGTGGGAAGAGGACCTCCCTGATTTAACGTTAGACTTTTAGCAGAAGTAATTCTAAAATCATTTTTTTTTCATTGAGAATTCAAAGTTAATCAAAACAATTATTTTAGTATGTGGCAAATCATATTAGTAATATTATTACTACTAGTACACTGTAGTGTGCCTGCACTGTCTATTACACACTGGTCTGTCTAATTTACTCTAAATCCTTGACAGATAGCAATGTAACTTACGGGTCTTGTTCAAGCTTGAGATGATAGGAGAAATCTGCAGGAATGCGGTACGGAGTACAATACTGTAAAGTAGCCCATCATCGAAGGACAGCACTCATTTCATTCCAGTCTGCAAGTTGTTGGGTTGTCCACACAAAGGCCTCAATATCTGTTTGTAATGGAAGATGAATGAAAGATGTCAGTCACATGAAACTCCATCACTACCAGTTCTGTAAGATCATAAAATTGATGCACAGATTTGCAAAACATCACACTGCCCCCCCCCCCCCCCAATCCCTTTCAGGTCTATATTCTACGGCTTACCGGAATCAGAAGTTTATGAACAATGAACATCTCTTTGGTTTAATTTTACAATTTGCCCAGCTCCCAATCCCCAGCCTCCACCCCCCCCCCCCCGAAAAAAAAAAACCCTAGTGTTTCAAAGAACCATAGATTGTAGAAAATCAAAACAAACAAAACGAAAAATTGCAAACTAAGGCAAAAGTACTTGCCACGTATAGGCCAATTACGACCAAATTGAGGCTTTTAGGCTCATAATATAGCATGATAGAACAATTTATGAATTCAGGTGCTGAGCAAAAACGTTGCATTTTGCTTAATTGTTGTCTATCCAAATCAAATTTGCTGTTACGGTATTCTCGACAACATTATCAAAGTCTTCATTGTTGTTGGTAACGCCTGAATTTAGACAGGGAGGTGGGAAGAGGACCTCCCTGATTTAATGTTAAGACTTTTAGCAGAAGTAACTCTAAAATCATTTTTTTTTTTCATTGAGAATTCAAAGGTAGTCAGTGAAATAACATCACTTTTAGAGTTACCATGGACAGGTAACCTGGACAGGTCAAGAACACTATTAACACTGTAACACTGTAAAACTGTTATTAGATCTTGAAGTTGTAGGCCTAGATATAGACTCCCTTAAATGGATCTAAATTCCAGGAAGATTCAGACATATTAGAGAAAGCAAGATAAGAGAGTTAAATCAGTCTACCTGCCACCTGGGAAGTAGGTCGTTGCATTACATATTTGAGCTCGTAATACAGGTAACAATAAAACTTCACAATATATCACCAGTTAGTGCGTTTAAGATTCGATGCAAATGTGAGACGTGTTCATTTGACTTTAGTTCGAATCACTTTCCCTGCCTATTCTCCACTTACACCGAATAATAGATGTGGGACTGCACACGTAGATAACGAACCTAGGACAGCACCAAACGAAGTCAATTTGATCTGCAAGAATACATATTTACGCTGTTTTGATATTCTAATCCCTCATTCATAAATCTACATTCAAGAATGTGAAAAATTCGAACAATTAAAGTGTCAATACAGAGCGAAATGTAACTTTACCGATTTCATCCGTCTAGTTTCCGTTGCTCTGGGCGCAGCCATTTTAGACGCGCGCGTACGAGGACGTTTGGCGGATAAATGATTTATGATGACGTCCGGCGTATACGCACAATCAACCCGCGATCGTGCCACTTCGTGAAAATCGTAGACCGACCAGTCGAAGTTTTCACGAAGTGACACGGTCGTTATTATTACGTAATTATTTGAGATTGAGGTCCAAAAATTTGTCAGGTTGTAGATCTCGGCATTTACTATCATAACATGCAAAAATCTTAAAATCGAAAATTTACTCGATTTTGGCCGGTCGTGCCACTTCGTGAAAACACCGACGATATGTTGTTGATGTTACCACTGACTTACACAGACAACAAATGAATGCACACTGATTTTGAACCCAATTTACTATTCCACCTTTAAGGTAAGAAGTAGGAAACATACAATGCCAGTGTGATTTCAATTGCAGTCTATCACTCAAGAGCATGAACAAATATACTCAATGAAATGGATGCAAGGTGGATAACACTGTTTTATTTTTTTTTGCTTTTTTCTCCCTACAGTTGCATGTTGCTTGCTATGTTCACAGGAATGAATGAAAGTATTGCAAAACAGCACAGTGCAGTGATGTACAATGCTCTTCATTTGATTGATGCATGGGCAAGCTAATAAAAGACATTGTCCATGTCTAAATACCGAGCACGACCCAGCAGAGTACATATCTTTGCTGGAGAATAAGGAAATTAAAAATCCCTTCTAGAATGGAAACATTACTCAAGACTTCAACCTTCTTTTTATAATGAGCTCTTTTTCTGAGTTAAATCGGGTTATGCCTTGTAGATAAGATCCTGGTATACAGTCTGGCCGGTACTCTTTCACAATTTCTGTGGTTAAAAGCAAAAGTGTAATCTGGTACTTGTTAAATGCATGTTTAATTGCACAATCGTTTGGTTCTTTTTTACGCCTTCCCTGGGCATATTGAATGGAAAAATGCTCTTACAGATTTTAGTTCCAGTGGCTCAAATGGTCCCAATACCTGTCAGAACTAAATGTCTGTGATAAAACTACTTATTCACAAAAAGTACAGATACATTTTAATGAGGCACTATATCAGACCACTGGATGACAAAAAGCATTTTGTGCTGCGTAGAGCATAGAAATATCTTCTGAATACTAACATATATCTATCTATATATATATATATATATATATATATATATATATATATATATATATATATGTATATTTATATCTGTCTATCCAATCAGGTGATTCATTAAAACATAAATATCTGATCATATTTGTATTTATATAGACACGTCTATCTAGTTGCATGCAACACACAGCCATTTCACTGAAGCAGATCACTCTGCATTTTAGGCAATGACTCACATTGGACGAAAATTAGAGTTCACAAAACATATAATCATGTAAAACACCTTTAACAATGACTGCAAATATCAAAACTTATCCTTCTTGCATGTTTATACAAAGTGGAAAAGATTTGACTGTGTAAAAAAATGATCAAGCACGACACACTTAACAATTTCAAATTATACCGTGCCCATGTGCTGTGACAAAATACATTCTTTCATGATATGAAAAGTGTTTTCCGAGCCTGACAGAGACAAAGAATGCCACCATTCAATACTTACATTCCTTCTTGACTTTGCAGCACACTCTTCGAGGATCTCAGCTGCCTCGTACTTGCCCTGTCTCCTGTAGAGCGCCCCCAGGTTCTTAAGGGTTGTCGTCACCGTCGGACTGCTTTGGGATCAGTAGACACAATGAATAACAAAAACTCCTGTCAGTATTGGAGGAGTTAATAAACCCACAGGAGCCCATGTTACACTCCATGAGAGGTTAACTCTGACAACCCACGTGCTTGCCAATGATACATAGACAGTGAGGTACTAGTACACTGTATAATGATGGGAGTGTGAAAAGAGTGCTAAAAGAAATGTAGTTCTGTATGTGAAAGATGGATGTTTTGTGTGTTCTTTATTGATTACATATTCTCTAAAGATACCATCACTACTAATATGATATTCTTTAGATATATGTGTTCTGATAAATAAGTGCATGCATTTCATCAGTCATATAGTTATGCTGGAAAGAAACCAATGGCCAGGAGACTATACACACACACACACACATACATACACACACACACAGATATTATACAAGGGTAACATTTTATCAAATGCAACTTGTTGTATAAACATTGAACTAGATAAAATCATTAAACACAGATTAATCTTCATTAGTGAATATGTGAAGACATGAATGATGTGTATAATATATAAATGAAATAAAGTGAGGAAAATATTTGTGATTAATTAATGACATTGGTTAACAATTTCACTTTTGGTCAGATTATACAATTTAGCAAGAACAACTCAATTAGGGTATTCATCTATTCATTTATAAATCACTAAGATAATCTATATTTTGTTCCTGCCTAAAATGATTTTGAAAACCCCTACAAACAGTCCTAAGACAGCTAACCTAATGCCTGTCATTTTTTGAATTTTTGGAATACGATGTTCCTAAACGTATCATATGCATTCCAAAAGGTATTTATCGAGGGTAATCAGAAAGCCTATGAGAAAAGCCATGTTCAACTTCACCTGGGTCAAAGATTGGATTGAAAGCCCTTCTAGGATAATTCAGAAAAAAAAATCCTCTCAATCTACATGCCTCTATCACCTCAATATCAGAACAATTTATTCTCTTTTCTATCATCTTTAACACAAAGCTTAACAAATTATTACTGGAATTCCACAAATCTAATTAACTACAATTAAGTAATCTCTTTAACTTTCAAATTCAAACCACAAAATTCCACTGCAGACTTTAAAATCAGAAAATCCTCTCTTTGAATAATCAAGGTTGCTTGTTGTTTCTCTATCTTTGTTGGTTCTCTTTTGTGTTTAATCAGCAGAAAGCAGTACTAAACATGATTTACAATTGGTCTGTCATTGGAAGTAAATTGAGTCCTCTAATACAAAAAGTTGAAGAAAAAAAAAAAGACCCGAAATGTGAAAAAGGATATTGTTCTATTCATCTCTTCTTACACAATCTTGTTATCCTGCTTGTTATGCTTTCCCCAATGTATCCCTACCCTATGTTACCGCTGGTTTCCATGGCAACAAATTTCAATGCTTACCTGTCAACCTTCGCCGCCTTGTGCCAACCACCGTAGTCACCGTACGGGGCATTATCCTTGAACTTCCCCTGTAGGTGATGAAAAAGAAGACGAAGAAGAATGAACACGTCACCTTTACAGTCTACTTGTTGGATGACCATGTAAGGTTAGGAAGCCCTCAAGGGTGAAGAAAATTGCAGCATAGCAAGGTGGAGAGCCGAGACAGGTAGAGAACGTGGAATGTGGTATTGTTGCTTGGGAGAGACAAGTGGGGCCATATCTCTCACCTGTCAGGATAACGGAAGTTGAAGTGTGTGGCCAGCACTCTAATCCTGCTGGTTATGGGGAATACTTAGATATAGGAGATGTACTTCAAGTCCCTGGGTGAGGTGATTAAACTAACACCTATTTCCTCTCCTCTGCATTACCCTTGCACAAGATATTGTCATCAGCTGAGAACCAGAAGGGCACTATTGCATTCTACGATATGAGCATAAATACAAACGAAAAAAAAAAATCTATTTTTATGAAATAAAAATTTTATTTAATCAGAGATGGGTAGAATTATAAGCATTGTTCCAATTATAGGGTAAAATAGCGATCCTGTGATTTAAATTTCCAACTTTTTACTTAAAATGAAAATATTCAAAATTGACACCATAATGTAGATGAGATCAAACTCTACATAATGATACCAATAACTCTTAAAAACCCTTCTGGTTCTCAACAAACATTGTAGTCTTAGGGTAATTTGGAGTGGGTTACATCACATGTGCTACCACAGAAAACAAGTGAACAGATGTTAACATGTTATTACATGCTTGAGTTTATCATCTATAATATGTGCATGATGTTTCACATGCACATTTAACTGCTCGCCTCCAACAAATGTTAATTTCCATAGATTTTATACATGCCACACTCACAGACGGCAGGCAATGGGTTAGACCTGACCACCAAATACCCTAGTTTCATATCAGGAATACATGTCTCATAATGATAATGTTTGGATTTCAATGCTAAGAATAAACAGCCCTTTGTTTGACATTCACCTTTGATAAGTGTTTGAAAATGGTAAGGCTAAAAACTGAGTGCAGCACTTTAAATCACATTAAAAATGACAAAAACAAAGATGACTTAAATCTTGTATTTTGTAGTAGAGTGTTCTAATCAATTAGGAGAATTACATTATCGTTACATTACAGGCACAAGAATTACTCACTGCTTTGGTAACTATAATCTTCATAGGAGAAGCAGTTCAGGCTTTATCTATCATTATTTAAAGTTTTTATTTTTCCTAAAGTCAAGATTACATTTCTTAAAACAGGTAGATATGAATGAAATGTTGGTGATGGTAAAGCCCCAAAAGAATATGACATCAATAGTAATTTTTCTTATCCTGCCACTTAGATAAGAAAACGTTGTACAAAACCAAGCAACGTAAGAAAACACATAAATCCTCTCTGAAAATGGCCAAGGTAGAAGGCAAATCGCTCACATGAAAATGAAACTGGGTCTGATAATTATATGAGACCAGACTACCTCTCCACGGCCATGCTTTCATGGTGTATGTGTGTGTATGTGTGTGTGTGTGTGTGTGGAGGGGGGCAAAAAGACAGGGACCTGGAAATATTGCAGCCTTCAGCATTATTGACATTACTGATTTCTCCAACAGCTTGTTTCTACAACTGCACATGCAGTAAAGCAACCGATGAGGTGGTCAAGTTAAGGAGTAGGAAGGTAAACAGAGACTAACCCACTCCTTCGCACACACACCCTCACAGCCAGCACACGCACATATCATTAGAGACACACTGCATTTTCAACAAAAATCTTGCGAACATTTCTGCCATGTATACCGATAGTCTCCATAACAAGCCACTGTAATGAAAAGGTTGGACTCTTCTTTGCCAATAATTCTCATATTTGTCCATTCCCTCCTACCAACTAGAAATTTGATCATGTATGAACAACAAAAGACCACAATTATTTTCACAAGTTGCATTGAAATTGCCAGCATGACCTAGCAACTCTGTTGATCAGATTATACCTTTTGAGTACTACGTTACCATGGTTACAATATCAGGAGAGAAGAGAGTAGGATATATTACCAAAAGCTGCAAAGAGGCCTTGTGAGAGGATAGTTGATGGCAATCAGGACATATTATATTATATTACATTGACACAGGGACTTGCAAGCACACACACACACACACACACACACACAGACACACACAAGAAGAAACAAAATAACGAGGGGCATGCATGGTACAGAGTTTAACACCCTTCAAAATAGGAGGTAATATACTTGCAAATATGTGGATGGATCAGGTAGGTCAGTCCATTGTCCATGACCTCTATAAAATAACTTCATTCTACATAGAGGACCCAATGCAAAACAGAAGCTTGAACTATTGGTAATTTCTACCCCTATACAATCAAGGGCAATATTCTGGTTCAATGTTCACAGTATGGACAGATATCCACTTTTGTTGGGACATGCATTTGGCTTTTCTTTCTCTCTTCTTCTTATTATATTTGACACTAATTCTGAAAGAAATGCACAGTATCTTCTTCATTCACACTACTTTTACATACCAAATATGCCAAATAAATGAAGTGAGTATATTATTTCATGAATTGAGACTTATGTTACAATTTGGGAGTGGTTGAATTCCAAATCAAGAACCAATGTGGTAAAATGAGAAAGAAGCACCATTCCTTTTTGACAAGAATTAGTGATTTGAATTTCCTACCATGGAGACCAAATATAGCCATTTGTGTCACAGGAGGCGATATTTTCACATGTAAGTAATTTTGTGAGTAATCTTTGTGTAGGCCTATATATAGCAAGAGGCATGCAGTCTGATAATGGTTTCCAAAACCTATGGTGCAGAGGAAGTCTAGTAAAGAAGATGTGCAATATTCCACCATTGCTTCTGTAATATTGTCAGAGAGAGCTAATCATATTAATGACTATAGGGAATAACAGCTGTTGTGTAACTCCAGACGGGGGAAGAAATAGGGGAAAGGGGCTGCTGGGAGCAAAGAGAGGGAATACATTAACCCTATCAGCCCCATAACATCAAAATACTACTACCGAGGATACATTCAATGTAGTAGTTGAGTGTAGATGCCGATATTAAGAATCAGAGATGAACTATGCAAAGAATGTGCAATCTGGCAGAGGGTTTTATCAGCTTTCACACATGAACGTGACACTGTTCACAGGCACGGAAGTAGGATACAAAGCTGAATGTAAACACAAGGTCATGTTCAGAGCCAGTCAGATATAATAATAAACTTCTCTCTGCCAATAATGGTTGACCTTCATGTCATCAGAGATGTTACATGCCAGAATGTTGTATCTACCATCTATAAATGAATTTAGTTTATTTGATGCTTGAAGACAAACATGGACGTGTCATGTCTCAACTGATAAACGTTGTAAAATATTGACACTGCGAACCACATTTTGATTGTGAACGTCAACACCGCCTCAGTATTTCCGGAGTGATGCATGTGCTGCACATAATGACAAGTTACACAGGTGTGAGACATCCATGTCAGTCTGTATTACTCTTGCTTAGCCTATGATCCTCTTTCGACTGGCATAATGTCCCTGTATGTTCCTAAATTTGCAGTATTTATATTCTTTTTCAGATCTGTATCACACACATTTTGCTGTGAACATACTATAAAAAGATGAATAACATATTTGTTGTTGTTGATGAATTAATCAATGTCTGAAGTGCTGTCATGATTTCAGTCATAAACAAGTTTTTTTTTGAAGACTACTGCATTTTGCAGTAGTTTTAACAATAGATTGATCATGTGGCATCTAGTTAGAAAATGCTAGGGTTAATATGTTCTTTGACATAATAATAGATAATATAAGATAATATAATAAATGATATTCTTTAAAGCGATAATATTTATATCTTGTTGCACTGGATCTGTAAATGATCACTCTTGAAAATGCTTTACAAGCTCTGACTTGCAAAATATATTGTGCATACAGTATGGTTCCTGAGTTTAACATGTCCTTACAGTTTAGCTCTAGCAAATGATTGTATATGGTCATTATGGTAGAATGGCTTAAAGACTCTGTTCAAGTTCAACTCTGTGTTCTAACTGCTGTTTTTAACGGTGTGTGTTACAAGATGCTACATTAATTTAATTCTCATTCACACACAGCCCATTTTTTACCTATATTTTATCAGATTACACCAAGTGTCTCAGTCAATGTGGATTAACAAGGCACTTTACGACTGCTGTGAGTAAGACTAGCTGTAGTATCAAGAAGGAGCTTTGATAATTGAAGCTACCATAGCAACAGCCAGATCCCTTGCAGGCTGAACAACCATTGCTATAACAGTGTGCAATCATTATAGTATGTCTGTAATGACACAAAGCAGCACAAATTATATCTTTTCCACAATATTCTTAGAACATCACAGAATACCTAGTCAGCAGTACCTTTTGGGCGAGCCTAGCCTTTAAGCACTGTAGAATTGGCCAAGACTGATGTAATTTTTCAGCTAAAGCACAAATTGGACCTTGTTCCTTTACAGAGTCCGCTCTTTTATGGACCACTGACCTGGACAAGTGTTTGACTTTGCACTACTATCTCTTTGTGAGGTTAACTGTATGCTATCTAGAACCTGGTTTGCTTGCTAGGAAGTGTTTACTTGTGAACCCAATTAAGCAGAAAATGAGGCCCCCCTTTTTAAGCACAAGAATCACCCCTTTACACAGTGTGCTGATTATGGATTCTTTCTCTCACTCAGATTTCATTGACAGTATCAGCTCAATTACATACTGTATACGCCAAATATTTCGCTAGGTTTTTATTTTCGCAAATTTCGCGAGTCAGGTGCTATTCGCGAAATTAAAAACACGCAAAAATAATGAATATGACACACACGTACACAATTCTCTGTTCAGTACAGTGCTCCACAGTCACAAATTTAACCACTCGTGAAATCGTTGGGAAGTCCTGATTTGCAAAAATTTAGACTCGCTAAATATATGGCGTATACAGTAGTATATTATCTCCTTTAGCTGTCCTCTAACTTTGCAACACTGACAACACAAGCAAGCATGCACATGCAAGAAATTCGACAGAGAACTACAAGGCACTTGGGTTGCAATTGGTCTGTTGAATTTATTGCACATGCATTTCACTGTATCACAATACCATGCTACAAAACAGCAGGGAGCCACATGCAGTTGGTAACAACAAAAAGAATAGTGACATGCACTCTGCATAAATACAGATTGGCATTCATATGACTGTAAGTGCTTCAGCAAAAATCACTCTGTGACTTGAAATTCTACAAAAGCTCTTATAAAGGTACTGCTGTGCAGTGCATCACATTAACATTTAGTTTTCTATCATTACTTTTGCTGCATGGTGCGTAATGAAAAAAGTGCTAGTCATTCACCAATATACTGGCAATGAATCATGGGATTAACAAAAAAAGCATAGAGGTGCAGAAAAAGCCAAACTCAGCAGTGATATGGGAGCGGTGGCAACTTGGCAAGAATATATTTGTAATTCATATAGTACAAATGAAAAGTCATCATTGCTACTTTTATATCTTTTCTGTCATGCTCCGTGTAGTTTTCTTGTGTTAAGTAGCAAGTGGAGATATCTCACAGAGTGAAAAAGTAGGTACACAATTCTTACAGTGCCCTGGAAATACTAAAGCTCATTAGTAAGTGCATGCCTCGTGTTAATTCTGGTACTTTCAGCAGCATTATGTGATTCTGATTTCGTGCAAATTGGCCTTGCTTTGAAGCTGGACATGCAGAGCACTTTCAGCGAAAAACAACAGCATAAAATTCAACAGACCAAGCAATGTACGCTGCAGAGGAAAGACATTATTTATCGATGCTAATTTCTGTACAAATCAAGCCACACTAATCCTCTCACCTTTAAGCTCATATACAGTATCACACAATTGACATATTCATTCATCAGTCAAAGCGTCCTGATTGTACTTTTTAACTGAAGCTTAACAGTTAACCAGCACACATAACTATTTTGCCTAGATATATTCACTGATGTGGCAGACGATATGGCAGTTTTACTGCTGAATGAAACATACAGGGAACAATTCAATACGTATCATACAAAGTCTGAAAATAAAATATTTTCTATGTACGCGATATTCAAGTACTGCAAATTGACCACGGTCAATACCACCATATTACATGTTATACATGCACTTCCAAAAACAAGAATTGAAGTATCTAATCTTATTGCTGTTTACATTTTCTGAAGGTTTAAAGTAACAGTATTTAAAGAAAAAAAAAAACACCTTTCAATAAACTAGAGATTCACAATATTTACTATTCACTGCTATGCCATGGAAGGGAAATTTGACTAAAATGATTAAGGTGCATAACTTATTTCCATTCTACAAATTAAGCATGAAATATGTCCATTGATGATAATACTCTCATATTTATATCTTATAGTAATAAAATATGATCACTAATTACAGATACCTGTGTGCACTTTCACTCTGCTATTCCTTTAAATAACAGCTCTTTCAAGTTTTAGTCCTATCAAAGCAAATCCCAACACTAACCCAGCTGCAAAACCTTGCATTACTCTTTATAATCTCATTAATCCAATCAGGAATCTGTCTTCATCCTCAGGCTTCTACAAATCTGCTTTCCACAACACAACAATCTACCACAATATTTCACCTTTGATTACAGTCTTTCTACATTCTATAATAATAATAATAATAATAATAATGATGGTATAAAAATTGAATAACTGAGAGAAAATACTCTTTTAAATGCTTGGTATTGCACACTCTACAGAGGGTTAAAATCAGGTAGGGAGGTAAAAAGAAAAAGAGTAGGAGGAGGGGGGAGGGTATGGGGTGAGGGTGTAATCCGGTGTTGGTCAAAGCAAAGGCTGTTCAGCTGACAGGGTTAGGACGTTGAAGAGTTGGTCCCATGTCTGCTCAATGTAATGTCTGACTTGTCTTCTCCACAACACATACTATGTGACGAGGGTGTTAGAATCACAGAGATAAGACATGCAGACAGATCGATATCAGATCAAAACCAAAAAAACAGAAAACATACACCTAGAACTCAATACATAGATACAATATGCAGAGAGAAATAATAGACATCGTCTTCTAATCCATGCAATGCTGTTTCACTTCTCTTCAATCAATTTTCTGTAAAAGTGTCAATGCGAGGACATAATTTCTCTAACCTTTAAAAGTGACATAGTTTAAGACACAACACACACAAGAAAAGCAATTCTACCCTTTAAAGCTTAGGTTCAAAATGTAAATATCATTCATACTCTCAGCTGATCCTTTTTATTGCAAAATTTCTGCATTTCCAACTCACAAAAAATCCCTTCTTCTTTTTTAACTTATCAAGTAACTGCACAATTTTTTTGATGTGCTTGATTACAAAAAAAAAAAAATAATAATAATAAACAGCTTTGACAGAAATTTAAACTCCAGCCCTGATCTGTGAGCAAATATTTTGATTTCTAGTCTTCATTTCAGCTAACTGATGCCACAACATTAAACAACAACAATCTATTGAAAAGTGAATTTCATCTTTCAGTGAAATCTGACTTTGGGTAAGAAGTATTTACTACATTATCAAAGCAATCCCCAGAAATCCCAGGAATCCCAGACATCAGCAACAGTTTATTTTTTCTTTCTTAATATATTCATTTCATCCATCTAACATTGCATTACTTATGAAAGACATAGAGAGATGGAGATATAGTTTGTGCTTGCAAAATCATGAATAGTACAATAGGACTGAATTCTCAAACATGAAGAGATGACAAGGTAATATGTCGACATCACATATCATAGATATTTCATATTAGAATACCGATGCAAGTAGAATTGTTAAAAACTTGATATGTTAGAACAGGTTTGATGATGAATACTTGACTGCCTTGCAGGCTACAGTTAGTTACCAAACACATGATCAGGAATAGAATCATATATTGTCAGTTGAGATGAAGAATACACAATATAACAAACAGTCACACAAGAATAAAAACAAAACACTCAACAACAACGCTATAGAATGAGGAAGAGTTAGAGAGAGTAGCATTCCAGTACCAGGGGTGGGTGGGGGGGGGGGGGAGCAGACAGTGAAGTGTGGTCAATTCAAATAATCCGCCTCATGGAAAGGTGACATCACCAAATTAATAGATGATTCATTGTAACTCTCCCTGATGACATACCACATAGTGACAGCATACTGCATTGCACAGCACTCTTGCCTCCATCCTACTTGTAGAGACATTTTAGATTCATATCATCTTTTGATCAATTTGGCAGTAAACTTATGACTTCAGTGACAAGATTGAATGCTCTGATGATTATCAGTCAATAAAAATTGCTAATAACAAAAAAAAAAAAATAAAAAAATAAAACCAAAACAGAAATATGTAGCTGCATACCTGAACTGGCTGGTGTAAAATTTTCATAAAAATTCCATGACAAATATATTTGGCTAACAAACAATGATGAGTTTGTATTAAGCTACAATTTACATGCTACATGTCTGGTACAGTATTATGAAATGGCACATATGAGTCTGGTATTCTACAAATGAACAGCAAACCTTCATCTTTACAAGCATCATAAAGCCCACATACAGCTTTCTGATGTCTATGGCTAACTTCACATCAATTGCAAGAGAGACATCTTCATGTACCAGTATGTGGTAATGAGATAAATGAGAACAATTTAGATTTTTCTGTAATGAGCTACAAACCATGTCTTGAAACATTGCATCAATGCATAGCCTAATCAAAGGCGATCGGTTGACCGTTTCAACTCACTGGTTCATTGTTAAATGAAGAAGTAGAGCCTGTCAATGCATGTGATATTCAATAATGACTAATAAAATGGATCATATCAAATCAAAACTGTTTTTTTTTTCAAAGTGCCAGAAGAAATAATGACTGAATCTTGTTAATTCCTGGTTGAATCCAGGAATTCAGAGTGCTTTTCTCGAAGAAAATCTAATCCATGAAGCAACTCTTATCTTACAATGTCCATACGACTCTACTTTACCCCTTTATGTCATGATACAGAGTAATAATGGCTGAAGTGTAACAGTGCATGATATAAGGATATATATTGCATGTTTACGGTGCACATCATGCTCTTGATCATTGGGTTTAGTAAGTACATACATGCTGACCAGTATATATAAATGCAGTGAATACAGAGCACAAAGGCGTAAGAGGGTGGGGAGGAGGGAAGGTTATATATTTATGATTTGGATGGCCTGCGTTTTCTTTTGTTCACCTTTTCTTCCCTCTCCTCTGCCTGCATCCAGATGGGTTTGTTGTCCTTATCGTCCCCGCTGATGCCGAACTCTCTCTCGTGGGCCCGGGTCAGGACCTGTTTGTAGAGAGTCTCGGCGGCCTTGTACTTGCCCTGCTTCAGGTACGCTGCAGCCAGGTTGTTCTTGGTCTTGGCCACGTTGGGGTCATCGGGGCCCAGCTTCTTCTCGTAGATTTCTAGCGCCCTCTGGTAGTACCATTCAACCTGGCTCAGCAAACAGGGCAGGGGGAAATGATACGGCAGAAAGAAAAATATAAACAAGAGAGAAAACTAAGTAGAAAGGGGACAGAAATGGGAAATCAGCATCACAAACAGAAATGATGCAAATTAGGTCTTCGCAGATAATGCAACTTTTAGAACTGGTTATACTTGCTAAATCACAAACATCTTGTTATAACTGCAAGTTAGTTTACAAGTGATTTACTTGTGTCAGATACACCATAAAAATTCAGTTCAAGAAAGAGGAGTAGAGCCATAAAGACATTTAATGTGAAACCATTTCATATCAATTTGTCAACATTGTATCACCATCACAGGGCAACAGAAACATTCTTGAGATAATGTACGCGCTGTGCCGTCATCCACCCACAGAAAGTCTTACCTCTTCATATTTTCCTTGGTTTTGGCAGAGCAGAGCCAGGTTATTAAGTTGTTTAGCTACATCAGGATGATCTTTTCCTAGAACCTGTGAAGGTAAAAGCAAAAAATAATGCACAGACTCACCATGAGCACTTATTAAGCTTCACTACCTATATCCATCAAACCAATTTATCTTTTAATGTGGCTGTGTGGGTGATATTTCGTGTGAATGTCTGTGTATAATGCTGGAGTAAGAGACTAGGCACACATATGTGTATGATGCCGTGCCCCGAGGCTGGAATTTACCTACTTCTCTGTACACACAACACTGGACTTCCTCTGAAATAAGCAATGAGACACCATCCAAATATCATAACTTTTGCAGAAATTCATTCTTTCCCGTCTCTGCATATCATCTGCTTTTAATTGTGTAATCTACATAATGCAGCTGCAGTTTATGAAGAAGAAGAAGAAAACACACACACACAAACACATTGACTCACAATAACTAGTCCCCCCAAACCAATATACTTTAATTGCTGACTCGGTGTTACATCAACTGTCATTTGTGGCAGAATGCACAGAACTCAATAAGCAGCAAGTAATGTAGTTCTTTGCTAAGGGACAAAATTTGCCAAGGAAGAGAAAATAGCAGGGATTATGCAGCACCAACTTCCATACACTCCATACTCTGCATGCATGGCACACTTTCAAATGACAGTCATTTACTTTGTTACATTCTCACATCAATTTATGCCAACTTCATTAACATAATCATATCCTACTCAATAAGCAATAGTGCATTTACCTTGATGGCTCTCTGGGTGAATTTAAAATGTAATACCATTTTAAGATACCATAGACAATTCCATTACTGAAGTGGTTCAGACCCCAAATGTTTGCATGAGTCACTACCAACATCAATCACAATATGCATCATCATCATCATGAGGAATAGTTACAAGAGGAGAAATTTATGTTTTGATGGTTTCATGTTTGAAGTGGATTTGAGTGTATGTGTGTGTGTGTGTGTATTTCTGTGTATGCATACATTTGTGCATGTGTCTGTGTACAATGAGGTTCCTTCCATCTACCCCCCCCCCCCCTTCTCTTTCTCTGTCAATTTCCTGAAGGTCATGCCTCATCTATAGTTTATCACCAGAGCTTAGCAACTAGCTCTACACTGGAACCACTGAAAGGGTTTCAAGGTGATCATTACCAATACCACTTGCTATGATGATCCACAGTAAAGAAGCTCCAACAATTCCATTAGCTGCAGCACAAGTGAGAACACACGCAAACCCCATCTACCCAATGGCATTTTTCTCCCCATCGTCTGACATTGTACTGACAGAGGTTGCGATCAATATTTCATTGTACCATCGATAATTCACTAGACGAGGCAGATGGTGTGTCTGAACGTGCCATACATACCTCAGTGTGGGCAAATATGGGTACAAAAGACAGTTCCACTTTAATGTTGGCCTTGTTATTTTTACTTAGCAGGCATAGTGTATGGCGAAGGGAATGCTGATTTACAGTGATGTTGGCATAGGCTAATGACATAACTAGTCAAGACCATGGCTGTAAGTGCATGTACATGGGCAGGTGTTGCATTGAGGTGAACACTAAGCCAAGCAGGCTGAATGTGGAAATTCAACAGGTACTTTTCATGAAGGTGCATATATCAAATGCACAACTACAACAACAACAACAACAACAACAACAACAACAGAATTCCTGGTATCATATAGCTGTTCGCTATGCATTTTGGATATGACTGCTATACAAAATTTCATGTGTATAGCAATTTCATTTTTTTAGACTTGTTTACCATTTTGTTCAAAATGTATGTCCATCAACTAAATTGCTATCAAATTTAGAGAAGAGAAATTATTCCCTGAAATGTATAGAGTGAAAACTAATTACACAAGACCATGACATTTACTGAATAAACCACAAAATGAATAACACAGCCCCTTTTGTAAACAACATTTCTTACCCGGTAAACAGAGCATCACATGTTGATTAGCACCTTTTGAAATATTTCGACTGTCTTTATTTCTTATCTACAATGTACTTTAGTTTTGAAATATCTATACCTAATCAACATTATGTCCTTTCCATGAAATCACATCTCCACTTGATAATTTGATATTTGGCCTCAAAAAGAAACTTATTTGAACTAAGCAACTTGTGTATCAATGCAAAACTAAATTGTTTGAATATAGAAACATAGACATAAACATAGTAACCATAAAGCACATTCTTAACTGTCAACATGAGGGTAAGACCTCCATATTTATTTCCTGACTGTGAGAGAGAGTGGTAAGCATGCATGAAATTTACAGTCACTGCAGTCATCTCATTCCATCAATGTATCTATCACTCATCAAACCTAACCATGCACACATGCAAAATGCCCACTTGCACCGCGGCATGCGACATGCATATTTTCGAGCCTAGGCTGTACTGCGTTATGAGATAGATGGCAATCCAGCACTGCACCCCCTCCTAGGGGGGGACCTGTGCTCTCTTTTTCTATTTCTCTCTTCTCTTCCCCTCCCCCTTCTCTCTCCCTCCCTCACTCAGACACAGACACACAGACAAACACAGACACAGACACAGACACACACACACACACACATCCTTTTTTCCCATCTTTTTCATTCTCATCTCTCATCTCTGGACAACGAGATTATCCATTGCTTGGAGCACAGCTACAGTCAAAGATGTCACATTACCATTCACCCTCAAGAAATTGCTCACATGCAGAACACCTAGCTGACATGTTGTCACTGAAGCAGATGTTCATCACTGAAAAGAATTCTCTGGCTCAACCTCCTTTCATTTCACCGTTGCTTCTTGACCCCACCCCCCCCCCCCCCAACCAATGAACTTCAATGAACTTTACATGTTTATAATTCAGGGATGAAAGTGTTTCTGTAAACTACACACAAAAACAGTACCCCCAAAATATTAACACTTCTATTTTCACACATGTTCCATAAACTGTTGATTTGGGAAATATTTTTACCCCTTGAACTAATCCATGCTCGCTGATATAATTAGTGTTAAATCAACTGTCATATGAAAGTTTTAGAAAGCAGTTGAGTTTCTCATGAAAATGGCCAAATATCAAGAAAATACATTAATAGTCTGCAAAATTCTTTATTGGTATGACATAATTGAAAAAGTGGTATGTATTAACAGCATCGGTCTCCGACAGGTAGGAAAATGGGTTAAATGCTGGCTAACTTACCTTTTCCCTAATCTCAAGAGCTCTCTTACATAAAGGCTCTGCCTCCTTGTACTTGCCCCGCTTGCCATACAATACTGCCAAGTTGTTCAGTGTGGCAGCCACCTGTTTGCAGGGAGATAAAGAGAAAAAGGAAATACAAGACTTGTGACAGCTTTGATTACCTTGGTGCTTGTTATTTCCTGCCATAATCTTCATTTCATGGAATTCAGTGCATCCCCCTATTGTCATTTTTTATGCTGGTGCCATCATATCAAATATCATCTTGTTGTCTGCAGTTTCTACCGACAAAACAGTATGAAAAGACGTTGAATTGGTCACATATCACAACACCCCTCAGAGCAAAGAAATTTGACTTATGTATATAATGCTAATTTTACCCGTGAAGTTCAGTTTCTGCATGTACACTGCACCCTAACAGACACACACATAAACAAAAACGTGGAATCTAACAGATGCTTGGAATCAGATGGACTACAACACAAGGATCTTGCTGGGATCTTGTAAGATCAAACTTCCAGAGCACAGATGACCATTTGAAGGCATCATGACAACATGGGAGGAATAAATCAAGCAAACATGAGCTTTAAATCTGATCATATTCATCTAGCAAACACCAATATAACAAAGACTGAGTACCACAGTGACCTGCCTCGGTGCCATGTTTCCCAGCCTTACATTTCCTCTCCCATAACAACGAAACAACCTGCCTGCTAGATATTACTCATCATCTGCATTGAGCAACTCTCAACCCTTCCAGTGCACAAATGTTTCTCATGAAAGTGAAAGGCTACTATCCCACCCCAGGCCTCGAAATAGGATTTTGGAGGGGCACGGCCATTTAGAAAAGGGCACTTTTTCCAAGAGGCCAGGGCACTTAAGTCAGTCAGAGGGGCACCAAGGCCACATTGGAAAGGGCATGTTTGGTGTTTATGAAAAAAGAAAGAAGAAAAACAAACCAAGAAAAACAAACAACACACACACACACACACACACACTCACACAACAAAAACCTCTTCCCTATACAGCTGTAACACATTCCCGATCTCTGCGTTTCTAGGTGAAACGACATTTTTTTAAAACAGGAATAAAACAACAGTAGCATTGATTGAAACTCGACACCCTTTCAGGCCAGCTAGGCTGCCATGAAACTTCAAAGCACATTCCGACAGCTGGCTGGCAAAACCACAAGGCAAAGGAATTTGCGTGCGCGTGTAGATTGCTATGATTAGTCTGTGACAGACAGTTCATGACCTCCAAGAATGCGCCAGTACGCGCGGTTTCTTCTGTTGATTGGTCTCTCTCTCTCCACCCCTCCCCATTCCCCAGTCTGGCACACCTTGGCATCGTGGGATTTTTCTTTTTTCTTGGTGAACTTGGTGTTCACTACTCTATCTGAATATGCGCTGCCTAGCTAGTACATACTCGCGGCCGCTGCGCTGCGGAGGCAGTTGGGACGGTAAAAGCCGGTCGGGCATACATGGGGGATGTACGTACACGTCGTTTCGTATCACGGAAAGATAAGAGTTTGAATCAGATATATCAGGACGCGAGTGAACTGAAGGTATGATATTTGAGATCAGGAAAGTTGCTCAAGCTTATTAAAGAGACTTTGAGAAAGGGCATATCATACGTCATAAATAATAACTTTCATTCTAAAAGGGCACCACGGCCCCAAGAAAAAGGGCACATTTTTTTTGGCCGTAACTTTGATCAAAAAACCAAAGGCATTGCGGCCAACGAGAGGGGCACCGACGGCCATGGCCGTCGGTGGCCGTCGGTTAATTCGAGGCCTGCCACCCTCATGACACGCAATCATTTTAGAGGTCAAAAACTTTTTGTCAACAAGACATTGCTCAATTCAGCCCTACTGTATATCTACACAGTGGAAAGTGGCTTGATGAACCTTTGTTACATGTGATAGTACAAAGAACCTAGAGGATTAATAAAATAAATCCTACCATGAATAGCTCTATAGAGGCTTTGTAACAGCAAGTCACATTGATTAAAAAAACACGCTTTGATGTAAAAAGCATGAAAATGAATTCATTCTGTACATAAAGACACTGACACTTCATTGACCGGTGTACAATACTATTACGTAGCAATCTTACCATGAGTGAATAAGCAAATGAGCAAATAATAATAAGCACATTTTATGGAAAATCAGCAGAGCTAAATGAAATTGCCTAAAAATAACAGCATCAGTTAGACTGCCATGATCAAGTGTCTTGTAAAAAAAAAAAAAATGGAAGACTTTTTCTGCAAAAGGACTTGATATACCACATGTTCTCCTGCACCTGACATTGTTTTTATTTCACCAGTCCCTTGGATGTAAATATTTACAAATTCCTGTGAACCAAATTTCTCCCAGTGTGCAAAGATTCAGGGCAAAGCAGAGAAGAATAATTTACAGAGACAAATGACACAGGCTAACACCACATAAATCTTTTGTCTCCCCACTCTAAACAAACTTGCTTCTATTGATCACAAGGACTGAGCTAACTGCAGAACACATGATTAATGGCTCCTTTGTATGGAGATCCCATGACAAAGGTATTTCCATAAGGAGTAACTTGAAATGTAGACTGAATAACAACAACAACAAAATATCCAACCATACACTGTGTGTATATTATTGTGGCCTGGTATGTGGATGTTTGTAAATCATTTTAAAACATTTCTGTACGGGGTCAGTCAAGGCAGATACAGATTATATAAGGATAGATGTGAGTTATAAAATGTCTGATGAAAAAACCTAAGAGAAACAGAATGAGCAAAAATTGAATGATCACATGGATACAAACTCAGGGGATAGTGATTCTAACATGATCAGCATTGCATGTATGTAGGCACTTAACATTAAACACAGGGAATGAAATTACAAAGTTTACTGAAACAGGTAGGATGTACCATCATGTTGCAGTAAATATGCTGCTCAGAAAATTATATATATTTGTACCATTGCTCATTTATGTAACTTTCACAAAAGACATACCCCCCCCCCCAACCTTTCATTTTAAAATCAATATTTCATCAGAGTTGTAGCTGACATCTTCCATGCGAAATTACCTTTACATATGCCATGCATATCAAATTGCCTGTTCTTAATGTGATGATCTGACTCATCACACCCAAAAGTCACGATCGAATGATACTGGGCCTTGATGTCGACACCATTATCATTTCACCCCTTGGTGAGAAGAACTCTTTGAGGTAGAAATAATCAGAATTTATTCATTGCCCACAGGCGATTGACTGAGAGTGCATAGGAGAGTACATTGACTCATCTTGTTTTCTTTTGCTCTGTTGGTTTCTTGGGTTCACAGGAGGACAGTGAAGCTATCATATCCATTTTGTATTCATCTTTTGTCACCCCACTGGTAATTTCACCCTGGGTCCATTGCTCGGAACTTACATTTGATAATGGTATCAATCATGCCTTGAGAGAATGCCCTTCAAAGGATTTAATTCTTAACGCTGTACTGAGTTTTACTCAACCTCAAAAAGATCAAGTCATCTTGCCAGCTTGATGTCAAGATTTGTAAAGAGCTGCAAGGAGTCTCTCACATGAAACCAACACTTAAAAAAAAAAAAAAAATAAAACACTTCTGAAACAATGCAATTGCTGCAAAATACAACACATCTTTTGTTCTTTTTTTTTCTCCCCATTTACAGTACCAAACCATCTGCTACATTTGTCTGTGTGTGTGTGTGTGGTTTTTTTTTTTTTTTTTTTTTAACACACAAGTAACTCACAAAATGGACACTGCTCTTATCCAAGCTTGGGCAACATCTAAATGTCAAACATGGTACTAGGAGATGCAAAATGAAACAGCTTTGCCTCCTATGGAGACACAGACTGGGAGGGAGAGTAATTATGCCTCGCACAGAATTGTCACGTCAGGATTGAATGTGTAATATGACAGCATTCAATAACTGAAGCGAAGCGTGAAGCAATATCTCTCCCCGGAGGATACTGGCCACCGCGACACACACACAGGGCATCATGACGCTTTGCAAGTCCAAACAGAAACCAATATGAAGAGTGCCGATCTCTGTCAATAAGAGCCGACATGGATTCAAGCACGCTGTGGTGATTGTCATCCACTATCATCACTTGGTTATTACACATCACCACCACCACCACTTGATTCCAGTTATGCTACTGCAAGAGAATCACCATCATCACTGCCACTCATGTCGACATCAAAACTCAAGACTGCTAGTGATATTATGCCAGTATCCATAATTTGTATGCAAAACATTCCGTCTTCACAAGCAGTGGCATCACCTTTGTAATTCTTACCACAATCATCATTCAAATCTTGGTTGGTACCATTCTCCATTACTTAATGGATTTTGTGCTACTGGTTTAATTATCAACTTCATCTGAACTATCACAACTGTTGGTATTGCATGGAAACTTATATCATAGATGTGTTATCACCCAGGGTCAGAAGTGACTAAGCAAAACTCAGACTGGACAGTTTGAAGCATTGCAAGGTCATGGGGAGATATTGTTTAATCTGCAATGTTCTGCAGCTTCATCTACTTATAAAACGTTTGCTGAAGGAAATGCTGAAGAAAGAGGGATCGGAAATGGAACCTAAACTAATTTCCACAATATATGACGTGTTTTAGGAAATAAATCAGTATCTGTGGGCAATATCTGAATTACAGTTAGAATATTGCATTACAAAGATACAAGATGGTCTAATTTTCATTGAGTCCTATACATACTGAACACAATCTTACTTTTGGGTAGAGTGAAACTGTTAATACGACCCCTTTCATCACATGAACTTCCTCTGTAGGAAGCACAGATTGAAATGAATAAAGACAAATATGAAATGAAAGGAGAAAAAAAAATACTGTCCAAACAATTTCACATACAAGCAAATTATGTACTGGTCATTGTTATGAAAGTCAGTGGACACACATCTCAGGAGTACAGATAGTGAAACTGTATGACTTTTTAAACCATACTTACAGCAGGATGGTCTGGTCCTAGGGTCTTTTCCCTGATGGCTAGAGCATCATGCAGTAAGTTACCAGCCTCCTTGTACTTGTTTTGATCCCTGCAAGGTAAAAGTGGGCGTAGGTTAGGTACAGGTCATGATTGGAGTTACATGAGGAGGGTTCAGAGTTTATGGGACAGTGGTAAGTGCAGGCAGAAAAACCCAGACAGACAGACAGACAGGTGATAGTACAAAAGGTCATGGAATAATAGACAGGAAATTAAAAGATAATGACAAAAGATATCAGGTAAGACCTGTAATCTCAACGAGAAAGAGAATCAGCCACAACAAAAAGTGCACACAATTGTAGGAATGATGAATATATAATACAAAAGAAGAGATTATAAGTTAGAATATCACAAAACATGAACCTAATCCTTTTTGCAGTTGCAGTTTCTTCCATTTACATGATTATCTAATGACAACTCCTATGTCAAGTTAGAACAGTTTGTTATAAGCATTTTGGTATCGAAGATTGACAGTTGACTGTATCTCCCATATTCAAGAATAGTGCATACTGTGGTTATACATGTGAGAAATGGTCTTAATACAGACTGCACACCTATCCAAAACTATGACAAACAAGAGACAGACATCCATATGTCTCAAACACACATGGTAAAGTACTGAGAGATGGGAAATTGTTGTTTCATATGTAAGACCTTGTCCCCAGCTCTGCAATGCTAATTTGGCAAATGAGATTAAAACCGTCTGCGAGCCACATACCTGTAGACAAGGGCAAGAATATTGAGCATCGTTGCAACGTCTGGATGGTCGTGACCCGACGTCTTCTCCAAGTCTTCCAGGGCCTGTTTGCAGAGCGGCACAGCCACCTCGTAGCGGCTTTGTGAGGCATACTGGATGACCAGGTTGTGCAGGGTCCGCAGGCGGGCAGGGATTTCATAACCTCCTGCCACCGAAGACACAGACCCTCCACCAGACTGGGGCTGGTAGCTCTCTGTGCAGGCACAAATTTAGAAAGTACAGTGAGGATGGCAAATCTTTAAACAGTTGGCTAAAAATACATTGACAAAGATTTTTATGTATCACACCAAAAGACTGCCTTCCCATATACTGGGATGTGCAGCATCACATTAAAAAATTATGCTTCAACCTCACTACCAAAAAAAAAAAAATATTCATTTTGAAAGCAGGACTTGTATGAAATAAATCAATTTCAATTCCAAGATTATTTCACTTTAAAACCACCTCATTAGAGATTCAAAAGCAGCATCAGTTTAAATAGTGGTGGGATTGAAGTCATCACATTTCTCATTTTGAGGACATTATCATTGTAAATGTGGAGTATACTTCCAGGTATGGAAATTTTCACAAATTCTGCACTCCTCAGAAGGACCACCAAATAATAACACACCATTGTGTGTGTGTGTGTGTGTGTGTGTGTGTAGATATCAACATAAAATATACTTGCGAAATGATAAACATGCAAGTTCACTAAAATTGGATCTGTGTGAAGAACTGCTGGTATGAAAGTTGTCACTCTGCCAGTATGCAATCAAATGTCCCAGTTCCATTTAAATCGCTGCATAATCTGACATGAAAGCGCCCTCCATGCAGCCACCTCTCTATATGTAAAATAGGTAGAATATGGCTGAAATCCTTGAGGTTTAATCAATACCAATCCAGTAGCCTTCGTGATATTAAAAGGGCTTGCAACATGAGACGGAATAGACGCTCTGCTCCCGTGTTACTTTCAAGTGCCTCAGAGTATTTCTCACTTGTGAGGCTGCCTCGGGGATAGAAGTGAAGCATGGAGGAAATATTACACACTGCATGGGAGAATGCACAGCTATGTTGCTATGTTGTCTCCCTACCATCCATCCCCCCACCCTAACACAGTTTCTTTCTCAGAATTGTGACACGTAGACGGAAGAGTTCCTGAGAGACATTCAGAGAATTAGGAAGAGGCTCTTACCATCTGCTTGTGAACCATCGTCATCTTCAGGGAAGCCAAGGTCTAAAGGTTCTGATGACGTATCGTCCCCCTGAAGAAGAGGAGGAAGAAGAAAAAACAAACAAACAAAAGAAAGACAATAAACCACGAAGAAAATTAGCCATGAAGTAGGCAAATGTATATATGTTTCATCTGATGCCTTGCGAAAGAACAAGATCCATCAGGACGCACATTGGTGTCATATACAACTCAACAAGAAAGCTTACAGCATATCTCATATTCTGCAATTATGCAGATATAATGAAAGAACAAAAATAACACATATTAAACTAAATTGTGAATGAGAGTACATTGTGCTATCTCTGTAAAGCACTGTACCTGTGCTATTGCTAATACAAACTTGAAAATAAGGGATGTTGCATAGTTCTACTGAATTTGTCACATAGCAATGATATGAATTTCGATTGTCTTTGATTGCATGTATGCTACACTTCACATTTATAAATAAAGAATAAATCAAATGATTCAACAATGTGTGGACTCTCCTGTTGAATAAGTTAAGATACATGCAAGATACGAAATGTATTGACATGATACTCATACTTTCACTTTTCCTTCAAGAAACAAAGAATAGCACAATACACATCAAAGTTGACAAGTATGTTTACTACAAGTGCTCAACAAGCAATGAACATCCTTCCATGTACAGACACAAAAAGAAAGTAACACATGTCTGCTTATTACATACAAGCCTAAATCTAATCTAAACACAATCCCATGTGACAATCTCAAACAATGCGCATCTATATAAATCACTCAAACGAACCATAAGAGATGCTCACAACAAATGGCGGAGTTGAACACGGTACATGGTTGTAATACATTTACCTCATATAAGGCTACTTAATGTACATCCTACATGTATGTGGGTGGGGGGGGGGGGGGGAATTGGAAACACAGACTCCTGACTCCAAACTGATTTCACATTATCAATTTCATTAAATGCACAGAGAGTGCTCTGGTTGCTTTTAAACCTCATACATGCCAGAGTACAAGTACACATGAGACATGCACGTCAACTGACAGTAAAACTAAAAAAGGAACATGCAAACGAGAATCTACACCATGTAATCAGGGAGGTGGATCCACATTTGTGCATACATTACCATGTAATTCTGGCTAATGTAGAAACTCTGATTAGATGTTCATAAAACCTTGGAAAATTGTCATTTCTATCTGCCATTAAGCCAACAATTTACAAGATCTAATGCCTCCCACTCCCCCATGCTACTCTTTTTTGTTATGTGCATACAAAACAATCAGCTTTCCCGTGGAAACCAATTGCAAAAAGTACATTGAATACACTTCCTGGAATGTCAACTATTCAATGGTGTATCTCTGTACCTGTACTTGTCAATCTATTAGGTAATCACAAGTGTTTTCAAAGTTTGCTTGGAGAAATTTATTGTAGCAGATGTACCACTGAGGTTATATGAGTACCTCAAATCTACAGAAAACAATTGCCATTATATCTAGATAGTTTAAATATAAAATAAAGATCAATTAAAACAAATTTACATTGGCAAGGCACTGCCAGGAACTTGTACAAGATCAGTTTAAAGGAGTCTACATGTACGTGATGAGCAATGACTTCTACGAGACGAAAAAACTCCATTTGCCGTAATTTGCCATTAAAGCTCTCCCGTCTCCATTCTGCTAATTCTGCAAGGCCATTACACGATCTCTGGGACCTTCATGTTGGCTCTTCATGACATTAGCCTTCACGTTCATTTCCATGGCATGACCTTTACAATGCATCGCCTCTAATCTACCATCCCGCAGCAAAATTACCAGCAACTCAACATTCCCACTCAGAGGCACAGTAGCACGGATAGCCGCTAGTGATGGACAGAGCAATCGATCCAATATTCCTCCTACACCATTTCCCTGAAATCTCACACAGTTCCATTGTCATATTATTTCCCAATCAACATATCCAAGAAGACCTCATGGTATACGATGCATAACTGTCAACATAGCTGCTTCCATTAAAAAAATCACTGGAAGATTTTCTTCTGCATAAATTTGAATGCTTATTAATTTTCGATACTACATTATTCTTTGTCCCCCACATGTCATTCATCTTTTTAGCTGTTAATCATACAACCGAATAAAACTTTTGCCCTTTTAGAACAGTGTATGAGGAAATGTTGATAAGACAATCATATTCAAATAAAAAGGCAATAAAAGTAATGAACATATTGAAACACTGATAATATTACTGTCTTGAGTAATAAATTTGCCATACATCAAACATTCAATCATGCCTGCTAAAACACATGTGGTATTTTAGCTTGCCACAGGCCTACAAACCGAAAGTCTAACAAAAGCTGAATGCTGAGTCACAAACCCCAGTACAGATAGTCTCTACATCTAATCTTCATCTACAACTCAAACTGATCAAGGCGAGAAACTCACATCTGGTGTTCTGTCCTCGTCAAACTTCTTGATGGAGTTCATGTACTCCAGGTGTTTGTACTTGACCTCCAGCTCCGCCAGGTTCTGTTCACTGGTCTGCAGCTTCTGCTGGGTGGCTGCCAGTTCGTCCCTCAGCCAGGTGTTCTCCTGCACCAGCCGCCGCACCTGTGCCCTCAGCTTCTGCTTCTCTGCCTCCACCATGTTGAGATGGTGGCCGAGAGCCATCATCACCTGCAGCAGGAAGAAGTCAGGACAGGTTAGCTCATGGTGACATGCTGGGAGGAACGTTACAGCACATCCTAATGACACTAACTGGAATACCCACATGGTTAGAGACCTTCTTAATATTCACAGGGTGCTGGCTACACTCTCAAATTATTTTTCCCCACTATAATACATAAAGTAACAATCCAACTTCACATCAACATTCTTATGCTTGGATATACACAGGCATATACTCGGTATTCGGTTACATATGTGGGCAAATTTAATCGTAAAGTTGAAAATGAGTTGGGGGCGTCTGGAGGACTGCAATATTTCAGCAGCAATCTGTGATTGCATTTGGGTAGGAAAATTCATCTGCTATACCTGTAAATAGTAGATTCCTGATTTTTTAAAAGAAACATTTTCCATACTTCATAATGTGGGTGTTTCACTCTAAACCAACTGAGAACAGACTGATTTTACTACAACACACATTTCTCATAGACACCTGCCAGAGTACTCTTGGGACTCAGCTTCGACGGGTTAAGTTACAAAATGATTTCGCAGAGCAAATAAAACTGTATTCTCTGATTTACGAAATCAAGAGACAATAATTCATGCCCTGACTACGGTGACTGAGACATACTTTGTTGTGAGTGGCAAAACAGACTTCTCAATCCTGTTTTCTCTTGAATTTTCATAAACAATACAAAGTGAAGTACCTGTAATTCACATACTTCGGCATAACTTCATTTCTGTAGTGAAATCAATGGATTATGGCACACACACACACACACACACAAACACATTTCAATTCCAGAAAATATGCGGTCTGTTTTGCAATGCCTGCAAACATAATACCTACATCAACAGAACTGCACATTCATAACCTCTTTTTTTTTTCTCTATCCTTCCACTTTCTCTCGCTTCCACCCTCTCCCTCTCCTTTCTGTTTTCTCCTTTCCAACCTGCTGTTCATCCCTTCTCCAATCAATCCCTACCCGGGAGGCATGCAGAGACTTATTTATTCTGGCAAACACCGGCATGGCTTACTTCTATGTTTATGCAGTACAGTGCAAAGGGTGGAGAAATAGGTAGGAATTCAAAGGAAGAAACATGAGAGATTTGCAAACTCTGAGAGAAATGTAAACCTCCACACTGCAAATAATTGATCTTCTTGATGATAGGGTTTTCTAGCTTTCTTTCAATAGCAATCAGAGCGAGGGGGTGGGGGGGGGGGGGAGACTCATCCCATTCATGAGACAGAATTACAGAAACATGCAAACATATAAAATGTACTGTCTTCGGAGACTCTGCAAATTTTAGTTAAAGCATACTGTATTTGACTACATCAATGACATTATTTCAAAGTCCAAAAATGTTCATGATCCATAAATGCATGTAAATTTTGTGACATTTCAAGCTAAGAATAAAAAATAAAAAAAAATGACAACCAAGCATAATCAAATTCAGCTGCAATTTGCCATATGATATGTCACTATACTGATGTTTATGTGTGGGTGATTGCTTGCAAGCTACTCGCTCAGCCTCGGGTGGGGCCATATGTTACCTTAGATTTTCCTGATCATTTATACACAGTACTCCCATCTATTCACTGAAATGGGTTTCACTATAGCTATTACAAAAGATGGACATTATTTCATCAGATGATACCACACATGCATGCAACCCATTAGTGATCATGAAATCCCTGAAACCACATTTACACACAGGATGCTAAAATTAGTGTTGGAGTCTGACTCACAGTCTTTATACTCCCTGATAAAACTTCCATCCCTGTAATATCATGTTATATTGCTCAAGAAGGATTAATTTGAGTCTATAGCCACTAAACACAGCTGTACAATGACTCTACAGAGTGAGATATGAAATAATACATGGCAATGGTTGGGTAAAAATCAGATTCATTTGTCTAGAAGTTGACAATTAGCAAAGAGATGACACCATAAGTTACTTGAAACGGGTGACAGATGCAATACCCACATATACTGTCATATTTAAAATATCAAAAGAGAGAATTAATTTCATCAGCTTTGGGCTTGGCCTTTTTCCATCTTGTCATGGAGAACTCCTACAAATGCCACATCAGTGCCACATCAAATCTTCAAACAAGCTCAGAATACCTTGATGGAAATTTAGTAGGAAGTAATTCTATAGTTCACTTTACATTTTTCAGTGTACAATGACTATAAAGAACTGTGTATCTCAGCTTGCATGAATGTGCAGGGCAAATAATCAGCTATTTGATATCAAATGCCCATTTTAAGGCATCACATGGACATTTTTTTTTTTTGAAAAGTCATCATCCACCATAGATATCATCATGCTCTCTGCTTCTTTACTGAAGGATACCCAACAATCTCATGTGAACTGGGTAGCAACAGGTAATCAACTCCAATTTTTCTGCCAATCTTATCTCATCTTCTTTGTCGCACATAATTCCTCATGCCCTGACTATAAAGTGTGTCTCGAATGTTCTGTTCATCAAAGTTGAAGCCACGCGCCCTGGTTTGCATCAAACAGCACACCCGTAACACGAGAAGGAGGCAGAGTCAACGCGCAGATTTCTATGGGAGTGCCTACAGCAGAAAACTGATTATGTGGCAATAGCTGGGAGGCAGGGAAGGTACTTCTCCTGAACGCCGCCACTTGTCCTCTTCAATAGTTCTCCTGCCTGGATACTTCCCCCCATACCTAATGCCACCAAATTTCACTGGCTCTCCCCTCAGAAAAAAAAAAAAGAAGAAGAAGAAAAAAAAAAGAATTGTATGCTGCCCTCATTCAAGTTAAATGCCAAAGTGTGCACGTTTTTTCACCATCGTTGATAAAGATGCTGTCAGGCACGTCCACTTGGGGAAGATTTAATTTTGGTTAGTAGGTGGGGCTTGTTGTAGACTGCTTTTTGAAGAGAAATGTGATGGCTACAACAATTGTATATATTATTCCTTTCATTAGTCTGCAAAATATGATTTCCCTAAAACTGTTAGAGTGAAATACTAAGCATAATGTTGATATTTTGAAACCACAATACATCATGTATTATGCTGTTCATAATGATGCATGGCTGCCATTCTTGAGGCACAATATGGGATGAGAAGAAGAGATGAGTGATGGATTATATCAAGACCAAGGTCTTGCTTGACACAGGAAACCCTGTCCCATCGTATGATTCCTCCATACACTTTCTGTATACTGTCAAGATATTATAAGTTTCTTAGTCTTGGTAATGAACAGTGCACTTTGATAGATATCCCACTTTAATTTGCCCTGCATTGTTGAATGTGTCAAGTTTCTAACATTATGGATCAAACTGAATGACAAAAAATATCACACTTCACTACAAACACTTGCTCTAGATGTGTACCCTGACACAGTTACTGACAGCAAGAACACAACTTTTTGTTAGAAATTTGCCTGTTCAGATTTTGTTACAAGCAATATTGTCTCTTTACATTCTCTTGCACACATAATGCTTTCTTCCATATTGCCATCAATGGAAAGTAAAGTCACCTATAGCTACACTCTAATAATATTCCACGCAAAATCCAAGAATCTGTACATGTCGCTGGTAATCTGATTACTAATACAATGGTTAGTAAGGGGAAAAACTACATACTAAATCAAAGTGAATATATCACCCATTCTATTGTCTTGCTTGCTGCTCATAATTATGGGCAGCTTTATAAGAATGGTATTAACAGTTTTACTGCTCATCTACGGTGATTGACAGCAAAGGATGAAAAAGTACAGCTGAGGTGCTTTGACTGATTGTCAAATGCCTCATTGAACTATGAACTTTCCGTTGGCGAGAAACACAACAGTTATGGCGCATTTACTCCAGTATGTTGCTGATACATTGTACTGTTGAATGCTTTTGATATACATACACACTACTCTACATCCACTGACTGCTAATGCATTCTGGCCACTGGTGACTCACCTCGGTTCATGGCACACACACTGTCTGTACAAATGATTATAATAAATGCCGCAGGTTGGAGGAGCGCAGCCGCAGTGTCGCAATTGATCATACAACTCTATAAAAATCTCGCTGTAAAGCATCTCATTCAATAATGCATTATCTACAGTGAAATACATAATGTAAAGACCAAACATGAAGTGATATTTCCTTTTGAGTATAACACAGTACATTACTGAAGGTATGATCAAAATAGCGGTCTTTTTTAATCTGTTGTTTCTACCCCCTCAATATCACCATCAAAACATAGATTTGTCATTCCTACGTAAATCTGTGCTGGCATTTTAATAATCCTTTGTTTCTCCTTTCCATGCATCACTTCTACTTTGATCCGTGTTTCCCAAAAATACTGAGAGCAACGTTTGACAGGAAAATGTTGTCTAATGATGATGTAAACATACTACCAGAACTTAACCTGTGACACAAAGTCCTGTGTTCTTCACTCTTTTAGGTTAAGATCTGACTGTCTTCATCTCAAAAAGCAGTTTACACTAAAGATGACATAGTGCTGATACATAAATACCCTTTTCATACTGCACAGGGGTTCATACAGGCATTACACCAATGATAGAACTGATCTCTTTGGAAAATATGACTAAATCTCTCATTTGTCCAAGTGTACATCTTTGTACATAACACAAAGTGAACATTTCACACTAGGTAGCAAAATGATGTAGAACTAAATCTCTTAAAAACAGAGCAAAATCTAACCTGTTCTACAGACAAATCTGCAGAGAGAACACTTTCCTGCCACTAATACTGTTTGGAAGTCATCAGAAAATCCCTTCACATGCTTGATGTAACTGATACTGATATCTGATGTCATATCTTCCTAACCAAATGAAACAATCTGAAAAACTCAAAATTGTGCTATTGCCTTAATAAAAAAAAAAAAATAAAAAAAGCTTTCTATATCAATGTCATACCAGCACAATGACTTTGCTCAATTTATTTGACATAAATACTAAAATGAAAGCAAAGATAAAATGAATTCTTTACTTTTCAACAAGTTTATTGTGTTCTACTGTCTAATGCTTTCATACATCTATTCCTCTGTATTTAGTTGGAAAATTACAAAATGTGGCTATATTCATCACATGCTTCCTCTCTCTTTTTTTTTTTCCTCTCTCTCTCATTTCCTGTCTTCATCTCCTCCTCTCTCCCTCTCTAGCTGTAAAGAAATAACAGGGAAATGGGGCCTCATTATCCTCCATCTCAACAGAAAAAAAAGGCATCATCCGGCGACATCAGGCATGCGCAGTCGAGAGAAGCAGGTGGGCTCCTCATACACACTGTACAGTACATTCTCCTACCGCAGCCTGGTCTCCTCCTCCTCCACTGCCGCATCACCATCATCACCATCCACGCATGTCCTCAACGAGATGTGGTCGTGCAATGGATGACTCATGGGTATGGGGCCCCAGAATCGGAGGAGAGGGGGGAAGTTTTACATGCGGCGAAGTACATTTTTGGCGCTGATGTAATTTCTGTTTTGGCGACAAGTGTGAAAACAGTGGAGGAAAGAGCACAGCTTCTCGCGAGAAGGCCTCCAAATTTGCATGACGGACGAGTCAAACGAACTTGCCGATCAGCAATTATTGAAATCACTGGTCAATAATGCTGCTGCCTGTTGCCAATTTGTGTGGAGCCCCAACTGATACAGAGGTAATGAAAGTAAATACTATTTCCCTGGCAACAATATCGTGCCCTGCTTTCCATGACATTTCTTTGTGTATTAGAATAGCATACTTTAACAGAAATATATCACCAATGAAGCAAAGCACTTCAGGGCTTTCAGTTGACTTTTACTGGCTTTATAATCCACTCAGCCTGAAGAATTATTCAAAATGATCAATCACAATCTGGTCCACAATCAAGCCTAATATGTCTAAGGAAACAATTTTAAAAATAAATTGCACAAATCTTTACATTTAACTGTCAAATTAGGGGGCAAATGAGCATACCAAATTCAAGAATATGCACTCCTTTTTTTTTTCTTTTTAATGCAATCAAATTATCTGAGTGCTGTGTCCAATTCAAGCTGCTCAAGACATTCATGAATAATTCCCCTCCATAAAACGGTTGGTCTACATTAAAACATAAAAAGAAAAAGAAAAAAATCTTTGAAAATGCGGGTAATATAAGAAAAGTAACCAAAAATATTGTAACCATTTGAGGATCAAAGATTCCTCTCAGGATGAACCACTAAAGCAAAAGTCTGAGCCACATGAGTTGACTTGTGTTTTAATATGGATGTGCTCTAATCTCTATGGATGTAAATGTCATACACAAAAGCCATGAAATGTACCCAAGTACTTTCTAAATTAGTCTGATAAATTTGCTTTCTCTGTATGAAAGCGATAAATTTGCTTTCTCTGTATGAAAGCCCAATGCTAACATTTGCAGACAAAAAAACAAAACAAAAACAAAAACCAACAGTTGTAGTGGTTCAAAATATTTCTAACATGTGAGTTAGGGATAAAAAACAACATGAAAATATTAATCAGTGTTAACTACTCAAATATACAAAATGTGAACAAAATAGTTTTACTAAAAACTAGCATAAAAAGTATCTTAATGCACATTTAGGAGAACAAATGTGCAATCACTCCTGCCTTGCAATATCATGATTTGTATAATCCAGATACATGTTCATGAGGTCTTTGAAAATCTATGAAAGGCAATTGGCTTGTATTGTAAACACAGCACATGATGACAGGCAACCAAATGTCAACAATATAATGCATTCTCACTTTACAACATGAAGAGATGACATAGTTTCTTGTGTATGTCTAGCAGACCTCCGAATGACTGCAGAAAGACCATCAAGCTTGCCAAACGCATTCTTCATAATGGCACTGCAATGTATTCATAATCTCCAAGTATTGTCCTAGTGTCTCAGTTGTTCTTCAATTAATAGTTTCATCATCTTGTCTATGGCATATTATCCAGCATCCTTGAAACAAATCAATACATTTCCAATTGCTTGATTCATGTTACTCAGCTCATCACCCACTACAGTACTGTTACAAACCTTTCCACTTTCCACTAAGAAGGCCTCCCTGCATTACTGAAATTTTCTACTGAACCGTGACTTGGAATGCTCAGAATGCCATGTCTGTTTCACACAAACCATGGTACAATGTACTTACAGTATGGCCTGAAAGAGGCTTAAAGGGACTTATTCTAAATAAGCACACACAATTTCTCTTTGACACATCATCACAATCATCAGCCTGATTTCAGGATTACAGCCCAAAAGGTTCACTCTCAATAGCAAGGGAAAATCTCAGCATTATCAGGCTTGACATTTAATACAGCATAATAGTGGCACAATACCGTATGCATACACACATCACGATTGTTGGTGTGTGTGTGTTTTGTTTTTGTTTTTTCTTCTTCCACAAGTGGATTATACTCACATAAAGGGCTTTTGGAACTCTCTTTCTTCTGTATTGTGACATTCCTTAAAATGAGAATTGCAGGCTAGTGATATTCATAACACAATTACTACAACTTTCTACATTGTACATCTACCTTCAATAAAAACAAAAACAAAAACATATAGCCCGATTATATTGATCTGGATATTACTATCACAATATTTCTAATACAAGGTAAAACAAATGCTCTTAAATGCACAGCAGTGATAATCTGTAAATCAAAGTCTGGAGATCATTGAATTTCATAATATGTACTGCATAGAGCCCAAAGCGTTTAATGGCATGCATGTGCGCACAGCACAGCAGCCTAGAAGTAAAGCTGTATGGATACTTCTTATCAAAACACTCAAGAACAGCGTGTGCTAAGAGATGATTTATATAAATGCTCAGAGAGTACAGCTTACAATATGTCGTGCCCAAACCTGTGTTCTCAAGTATTGCAAGCTAAGCCTTCTTTTGAATAATACAGGAGAACTGAAATGATTGTCTACCGGGATCAATAGCAGAAGTAGAACACCATAATCAGCTGCATTTATCAACAGGATGCTGCAAGGAATACAGTGTCATCCATGTGTGTAGCCGGACAAGATGGCAGACATGCTTCCCACCCCCTACTCCCTCCCTTGATGGATTTCTCCTCCATCCATCCCAATCTTTCATCCCTCGTCATCATCTAATGTATTCTATGTATTCATGCCCTGTGGGCGCCCAGCATCTAATCCCGGATGAGCAATGCTAACCTTTAGATACAGCATCTTATGGCACAGAATCAAACAGAAAATATCTCCATTTTTTGTTCTCTGGTAAACTGAGATGCACTTGCAGTGTTTAACGATGTCTCATGGTGGTATCTTTCCATACAAACCATGTAGTCCAAAATGTCAGTCCAAAGATGACTTCCCCAATCTGCATTATAATGTACATTATGTACAAACATAAGACCTGGCAGAATGACACATTAATGCACCACTATATCAAGGCTGTTTTCAATTACCGTACAGAAGTATTTCAGAAAAATACAACATAAGACAGTTCTTTTCAGAACTAATGTTGTGACCTTTAAAAGCATTCAGCAGAAATTTTCATTTTCAGCAATCTTTCCCCATGGCCAACCTCAACTTGCAGTATTACATTACACACAATATGCGGAATAACGTAATTACTGAATATGTGTATATTTCATAGTGTTTTTTTTTTTTTGTGTCAGAATTTTGCCAGTTAACTGATATTCATTATGTAATAAAATTAATAATAATTATGTAATAATGAGCATAGAGGTGCCAGAAAAAGGATAGAATGCACATTGAAATTCATTGTGTTAATGTTAATATATTTTAGTTTTTAATTGATATGTTCAATCTATGACAGTTTTTTGGACTGTTTTCTTTTCTTTTTTTACAATAAGTAGAAATTGCAACCGTATTATTTGTTTTTGTTTTATAGTAAAGGCCCATTTCTATCGTGAAATATTCAAGATCCATGGATATTTTTTATATTTTTTTATTCTCCCTATGTATCTTTTATTGTTTTGTACCCATTTCAGTGTTTTCAAACTGGTTTCATAATGTTAACATGTCTGCATTTCAGCCTGATGGCTGCCATGCATGATTTTTATAAAATACCTTTCAATCAAATCAAATCAAACCTATGAAAACACCTACAATCTGCAAATAAATCTGTCACAATCTGGGCACCAGTGACATTTCAAGCGATACTATAAACCACAGAATCACTACATTTTCCCCTTAAACAAAATTAAAAAATAACAGGATGAACCACATGGTAATGAAAACATTTATATTATAGTCCTAAGATACAAATGTCAAAATAACACTTTGACACTAAAAATCATTACTGTGAATCTATCTTATTGCAAAGTTGTGTTGTTGAGGGTTTTTTTTTTTTGTTCAGCAGAAGCACAGTTTAGTAGACAGTACTCTGTAAATAGCATTGAAGCATGAATTTTAAACATTAATTCAATTTCCACTGAATCAGAAACTGCAGATACAAAGGAGCTTTACAAATGGCACCCTGGAAAGCAAAGCTGAATTAAGTGAGAGCATCACTGTCAGATTAATTAAAATTTCAGTTTTGAATGCTTTTAGCATCCTTCAAAACCCAGATTGAATGCATTTCCCACCCCCTTAGATTTCCAGAGCCATTATATTGGAAATGCTCTGCCTGCAGTATTAATTAGTTAAGAGTATTGATCCATGTGATGAACCCAGCCAGTAGGAGTGGTGCCTTCCATCAACAATAGACCCTGTCTCTTCCATGTTTTGTCCTTGGCACCATCTGACACTGTTTAGTACAATGGTCCAATCAATATCTGTGATTCAGATTTTAAAACTCACACGGCCTAATTTTTTTTTTTTCAGCACATGTATTTGATGTAAACAAAATTTGAAAGTTGTCGGAAAAGTGTAATGATTTGTGTATTTTTGATATATTTTAGTCTATACGTTTGTGTATGTATATGATGGTGATATGAAGATTATGTATAATTTCCCTAGCAGATTTCTCAATGTGTGTGTATAAGTGTATTTGATTAATTCTGCTATTTTGGTTATCAGGTGGCTTTCTATATGTATGTATATAATTGTGTAGTTTTATCTTTTAATCGTAGACTGATTGTATGATTATGTATGTTACCATAAAATGAAATATTACACTGTACAAAATTCTGCAATTCAGCCATGTTCATGGTTGCAAATGAATTTTTTAAATAAACCATTACCATTACCATTACCACACCTAGACTAACAAAAAAAAAAAAAAAACACTATCATATGCAAGTATATTTCTGTCACTTTACCTTACAATGCATGCCATGTTTGTAACCTTTGAAATTCTTGTATTCTTGCAAACACACAATCTAATTTGTGCCTAAGGCTACTGGAGTTATCCATGCATGAGAAAAACAAACAAGTTTGTTTCATAATACCTCTTGCCAGTAATGAAACATAGGTTTGGAAACCTGCATAATGGAAAATCTGTAACAAAATAAATTTCTTCCCAGTCATGCTTCAGTGGTTTCTCATATCTTGTTAAACTGGCTATGCACAATTTGATGTAATTTGGCCCACTTTCACCAAACAGGTCACCTGGAAATAGTTATAGATACAATATAATGACAGATATCAAACAGGGCTTCAGGATTGACAGGGCCAATTCAAACAAATCTTTATGACTGGGCGAACTTAATCTATTTTTCAGTGCGAAATGACCTAATGGTCATCTAGCACTTGACCTGTCTCAAAGATTACACCCTGCCAATTGAATGCAAACATGGCTACATTCTGTTTTTGTCATCCCTATAACTATGATGGATGCATTTTTTGGCAGGCACAGTGGACCAAAAGGCTATATGGCAGAAAGAAAGTTTAATGATTTTGCAGACCCTGTGTGTTGCTCTTATATTTTCATTTGATCAATACTGTTTTGTCTTGTTTTGCTTTTTGCTAATGCCACAATCAGGCTAGTGGTCAATGGAAGTGGGGCACCTAAATTTGAAACTTGTTCAACCACAAAAAGAAAATAGAACATAAAACTGTCATGAATATTCATATCTAAATAGAACAATAAGTCCACTCAGTGGTTAGGCAGCTCAATATTTTGCAAGTGGGCATGATATATACTGTCGCTGGGGTGATAAGACCTTGTATCTCAGATTTTGGTGAAAATCACTTTTTTTTATTACTGTCACATAGTCACTTACGTGATGTCCTGTCCGAATTCTAGCTGTTTTGCTCCAAAAATTAAGCCATCACCGTATGTCACAGGAAAGGCAATCCCATTTGTTATAGTGCTCTGGCTTCTTTGTTTTTTGTTTCGTTTTTTCGCTCTCCAAAACATAAATTGAATTTTTTGAGATAAGAGGTTTTGTTGCTCTAACAGCAATATGCTTGCACTTACCAATTGATAGAATACTCGAACATGCTCAAATCTAAATTATGTAATTACAGCTGTAGCTGTTGTCATTCAATGTCATTCACAGTATATTATGCCTCTAGCAGAAAAAAAAAATGGCTGACCAGTGTTATCACTGCAAGGTAAATCACAATCAACACTTACATCACCAGCTATCCTTCATCAGAAAACAAACAAACAAACAAACAAACCAACACATCCTACGCCACTCATCATCAGGATGCATTGAATACTCATTCAGACACTCTCTCTCTCTCTCTCTCTCTCTCTCTCCCCTCCCTCCCCCCCCCCCCCCCCCAATACCTCCTTACAGCTCTATAGCTCTCACTGCTAGACTCACCTTTGCCTCACCCAAACCCAGCTCAAGACTCTCAAGGGACTTCTCAATGATGTCGGTCTTCTCCTCCACGAGGTTGGAGTCACCGGGCTGGTCCTTCTTGAGCATCTTGAGGCTCTGGTAGAGGCTGTTGAGGATGTCATTGTGCTCGTTCTTGAGCTGCTCCAAGCCCTTGATGACTTCCTTGGTGCCTGTGATGATCTGCTCTTGGGACAGGTTCTGCACACCCCCACTGTTTGAGGTGGAGTTTTTGGAGCCAGACATGCTTGGCTGCAGTGGGTTGGGGGGTGTGGGGTACCAGAACCGCAGGGGGAGTCACACACGCCTTCTTCCCACAAGCAGCTGGCACAAGGTTTGTTTGGGCTGTTGCTACAGGCGATAAAATTCAATGATGGTGGATCCTCTTCACAGCAGAAAGCACACTCTCTGAGTTCTGGGAAAAAAGGGACAAAATCATTATTTCAATAAATTATGTACTCGTAAAAGGCAGAAAATAATTTATAAAGCTCAGATAAGGGGAAACCTGATACAGGGCCAACTGCTCAGTACACCTGCCTTGTAATGTAATGAAAGTTTGTTTCCAACATCATATCTACTGTCATGTCACTTTCTAATCTAGATCGGCTACAAATCTATGATATAGTGGCATCCTTTCCTGTCCAGTGAACTTTGGTATCGCTACATGTGACAATTGTGGGACATGCAGCCACGTCATGTGATAACTAGATAACTGCTCATATCCCCTACAATGACCCAACAATGGTTAAATGTCAATACAGGCGCTGAAAAACCCAGCATGCATCAGACACCAAATGTCAGTGATGAGGCTGATCAAACACTGGAGATGCAAAGAGCCTCTCTTCTGACAGATCTCTACACAGTGGTACAATCTCATTGTTTCGTGCATGACTAAGGTTGTTCAAATACTAGTAGCCGTACAAATGCATGAATCAAAGCCAGTTCACATCCTAATGAAGATTAGTGCTCATTGGCTATGGTGTGAAGAGATATGATGGAGCAGTCAAATTTACAGTGTAGTGTCTCTATGAAACTGATTTGAGTTCACATTGTACAGTGCCTATACAATATGTCCAGGATGGTGCACAACTTGAAATTTGAGCACGTTGCAGGCTCTGAATGTGAGAATATTGCAGAAATTGAATGTGTGCACATCACGAGCGTGCAGCACACAATAAGTCATGACTTATTTTTTTGTTGAGATGCTCATGTTTGATGTTCTGTCTCATGTTTTGCACACAAATTTTCTAAGAAGATAGCTGTTACTCAAGTTTTGGCAGTTTTTCACATGTTTGAATATACATCTTATTTTGAGCATGTTGCTGGCTTTTGAAGATGTTGCTAAGAATCTGAGCATGATTATGCAGTGACATGCTCAAACCCCTCATGGACCATCCTGTATGCTATTAATCAAATGCCTTTGTTCTGCATAATTTATTGACGACAAATAATGATTTTTCTGTTGTGATTTCATCTCATCTGCACAAATGTAATGCCCTTTGTTGTGGCATTCTTTCATGGAAATATCTACTGAGGGAAGGTAAATGCTAATGGCTACATATGTGAGGGCTGAAATCCTTGTCCAAAATGTGCAAGTCCTGAAACAAAGAAAGGCTCATTGCAACATGGTGTAACATTACCCAAATCATTATGTACATTGCATTTCTTTTCTGAAATTATAGTGATGAATACTTGCATGATACTAGAAGATGCTTACAGATCCTACAATGACTTCATGTTTCAATGCCGTTCTGCACGTTGACGACCCATATGTAGGTTTTATTTTTTATAGATATATATTTGAAATATGATGACATACATGGTATCCCGGGGTACCAAATAAAAATCAGCCATTTTGTTGAATTTTTTTTTCTTTTTTAAAGGTTGTACCCTGGCTGCCAAAAAGTGGGAAATTATTTTGGTGCTGGAGCTAGCACGCGCTAGTCACTGCACTGCACTATGCTGCACTGCACTGAAGCACACGCTATTGCTAGCACAGCGTACCATGCATGCATAGTATAACATGCAGTGGCATGGGAATGACTATGTACATGTACACGCACACACAGTGCATGCATTTCCCAGCGGCTGTCCTCGAGTGGACGTGAGGTGGCGCTACACAACATGGTACCCCGGGGTACAACAGTACCCCGGGGTAACGTGTGATGCATCACATCATGGCATTTTTGAAATATCATGGCATTGATGTACATGTATTATCAAAGCGTATGACAATTTCACTACATAGCAATGGACGTAAACAAGTACGACAGGTTTACAGGGCTCCTATTTCTCTGAAAGAATGGTTGGTGGGATCAATTCTTCCAGACTCACAGACAGCAAAGTCCCTGATAAAAGTAATCCCAGCTTGGATGATGGAGAAAGGGGAAACTGAATCCCAGGATGAACAATCTAGGGTGAGGCTGGTCCTTAATCTCATGAATATGGACTGACAGCAAAACCTCCATATCAAATCCAAATCCCTTTGACTGCAAACCTGAAGAGGAATCCATGCTCAACTGCTCTTTCATGTAGAATGATGTAATACTGCTGTTTCATGCTAAACATAGCACTCACTGCATAGAAAGGTGTAATAAGTCATTCAAGCTGTAAGAACCACACAAGGTCTTGTGTGGCTATAGGGCAAGGTCATACTGTATGTTACAGGAAATGATCATACTTTGCCAGCAGCTGAAAGTGTTGTTCAGGGCTTTTGAAGATCGGTCCCCTTGACAACTGGTGACATCATAATAAATTATGTTTCAGTGCTTTAGAAAATGTGAAAAACTGTTTTCCCCCGCAATAACAACTTTTAATCATAATATTCTCTCCACAGCCCCGGTGCTACGGTGCAATTAACTCACTGATAAGAGGCCAAAGCTTTTGAATTCTTAACGGTCATCGAAGCGCTGTGCGGAGGGAAGGACAAAAAATCTCGAAAGTTCACCTCCTCGTATCTCCCTTATTTTACCACCAAATCCCTTGAAACTTCACACATATATCAAATATGAATATATCATCCTTCATATGATTTTTGGGCGAAAACGCTGATGTATCTTTCGAGATATGTGTATTTTTCTGCTTGAGTCGACTGTGGGAAAGGGTTACGATTTTTTCCCGACACAAGTCTGCGCCTGCATGAATATGCATTTGATCAACATATTACTAGTCTGTATACACCAGACTCACTACCTGCGAAGTCTCGTGTTTGTGCAATTAGTGGTTAGGTAAAAATAAGAGCAAAAAGACAACCAACTTTAAGAGAAGATACTGGACATGCACAACTAGATCATCCTCCTGCGCATGCGTTTTCTACTGGTGAGTGCACGCTTAGCCAATCAGCGGTGTCAGGCTCGGCGCAATGCGACAGAGGTCGATTTTCGGTCAGCAGGGTGGTGAGTGGGCAAGAGAGGAACCCTGCTTTGTGCTTCAACTGTTTCAAGCAGCACAAAAACCAATACATCGGACTGCGTATTCCTTACGCCATGGATTTTACGTGGGTCACAAGTGACAGTGATCTCGATTTTTTCCAGACATAGCTGTGCGCCAAATGATACAGAAAAGATATTTGGAGAGCAGCATGGATATACTACCATAAGTCATATACCGAAGTTTCATTTTTGTGCAATGAAGGGAAATGTGAGAAAATAACACTTGTTTTGAGACCAAATTTTCTGTTTTGGAAGCTAAGTTTTGACATTATTTTCACACGTTTATCCTCAATAAAACCCCAAATAACTAACATTACGAGTTAGAGAATAGTTTCTTCTTCAGTTTGCTGTATAGATTTAATCATTTGATGGCTTTGAGGTGAGATATTGCGATTGTCCTGCAACACTTCCCCAGCGGTTTTACGCACACAAGCTGTCTACTTTTTGTAACTGAGGCTTCGAGGTCATAAGCTTTTGGCGAGTTAATTGCACCCTAGCGCCGCGCCTGCATGTTCATTCAGGACAGACACTTTTTGAATGTACGTAACTGTTCATGCTCTTGTGCATAGATTATGAATAGCAATTTGCAATGCATGGATTATCACGTTATTGAAAACATTATATTTCCTTGTTCTATCAACATTCTATAGACCGATTCTTGTTCGTTGAGGGCAGCAGACAATTTGTGGCACTGGGCGCAGCCATAAGCTCATTTTGAGGTGTATTAGCAGACCCCCCCTCCTCTCCCCCACCCCACGGGAAACATGTTTATCGCGCACTTGTAACAAAGGTTCGCGCACTAAGCAAGCATTCGCGCACTCAGTACGAGACGCCCATTGGCTAAAACAACCATGCATTAGTTTTTCATTCCGTGCGCGTGAGAGGGGTGGGGAGAGAGGAGGGGGGGTCGGATGATACACCGCAGTAATGGCGCTGCCCATGCCAAAAATACACATTGCGCGTCACAGAATCGGTCTATAACATTGAATGTCTGATTTCTATCATTCTTAGCTCTTCTCTTGGGAGATGATTTATAATCAAACATATTCTAAACCATTTACAGGGGTCGCACTTAACTTTTTTTTAACTAGCCAGGCGGACTACTTAGAATCAATTTTAACACTGAAGCAATATTTTGGCTAGCCAGACGGACTAGTAACTTCAGAATTTTATGATTTTTAGCTAGTCCGACGTGACTTTGGGTGGCCAATGGCCAGCGGACCATCGCCAATTTCGAACCCTGATTTAGGGGCCTACTAAAAAAAAAAAAAAAAAAAAAAAAAAAAAAAAAACATGCAGGTACAAATGCATACTTGCAGTCATAAATTGGTCATCATTTAAGCTCTGTGAATAACTACAGAACTTAAATATTTTCCAAAGATGATAATTTCTGGCTTTAAGCAGAAGTTGACAAGAATTTAAATCAACTGATATTCTGCTGGGCATTTCCATCTGGCCATAGTTATCTCACATATAGAAAAACTGCCTCAAAGGAGAAAATTTTCAGAATTGAAATAACTACCGTTAGGTAAGTTAATGCATAAGAAATAGCAGATTACTAGAAATTCATGAAAGGCAAATATCATTACAAGAGCATCCTCCCTTGGTCAACAAGTTGCAATGTTTGTTGGATGCATTGATATCATATGCATCAGTATATTTATTTGCCGAGTACACATACATCAATTCCCAAAATATGATATTCTATTCAGTTTTCACAGCATTTTTTTTTAAACATAGGAATGCATGAACACTATGTGTTTGAAGTTATTTTTTTAAAAATGCAATGCAATCAAATGGGAACAATTCACACCCTATTCCGTGGGAGGAATTTTCTGCGAGTATTCAAACATGGTACTCTGAGAAGCCTGCAAAGCAATCATGTTGGATGGCACTCCTGCGGTCAAACAAATAAGTGTATCTGTGCATTAGGCCTATAGGCTATAATTGTCATCAATCTCTTGAGCACTTTCCTTTCACTTGCTACTTTCAGGACCTATGTGTATACATCTCTTTTGACAATTGTTTCTCTTTGTGACTATAATGCCTATACTTTATCATTAATTGGAGTCATAAATACGCTTGTGAGTTCATGGTGGATGCATACCCATTATACATGATTTAGTATCAAGTTTGTTTTTTTCTACTTCTCACTACAATTCTGCCAACACTGTATGAAACTGACACCATGACAAGTCTTGAACAGGAAACATCCCTACCAAGTGCTGTTATCCTAAAAAATGTTCACAGAAGCTTGCGCTTCATCCAGTCTTGACTGATAACCAAATCTTTCTCATGCTGTGGGCCCTAGGGTACTCAGCAAGTTACTATTCACAGCACCTAATGAGGTCATGCACCATGTCTTCGCCTTTCACAATTTGGTATTGCTGCACCATCTGTGATTTAGGTCAGAAGTAATTACATGTTACATATTTTGCCTCTCTCTCAGACTGCTGTTCAAAATATTACTTGCTAATATCCCAAGGCAATGGTGCTATTTTTCTCAATATTGCTTAACCTCTTGTATGTAAATTGCTCAACTTTACTATTACAAAACAATCACAACGTCCACTTACAGTGGTAAAGCTTTTTGAAGGATAAAATTTGTGATATCATGGTGCATCTATAGCATTCATGCACGGTATTGACAGACAAAACATTAATGCAACATGTTCATATTCTTAAGGAATGTTTCTGGTCACTCATCAGTGCTAAGGACCGTACATAGAGCTGTTTCATTCATGAATACAGTGTATGTTAATATATTCACCACTGGACGTCCCTCTCATGTGATTGTGCTAGCATCACTAAACTGAAATGTCACCTGCAGTTAGAAGTGAAAAACAGATTCTTCCTGCTTTCTTGAAAAGATCTTATACCGGTATAGGCTTCTGATATTCACAATAAAATAAATGACTCTTCATATGGCGTGAACTTCTGAAACTTACCATATTATATTCCTGTGCCATTAGAAGTTTGTCCCTTTAATATCCAACAATGGCAAAATCCCATCATGGCAATCGCAGCAGATAAAACAACTCACTCTGGTCTCTTGGATATCATTCTTAGATATTTAGACAGGTTTTATCCTTCCTAGCAGAAATACTACCAACATCAACTGAATTTGAATTGAGGCTAATACAGCCGAGTCCTGCTTGCCCAACCATGCACGCCTACTACACTTGTACTACTGCGTTTACGTCAGCAGGGAGCATGCATTAATTGTGCGCGCACGAATTAGATGTGTGTGAATATGATTTGCTGCAATCCATAAGCGTGCATTCAGCCTGCTTGTATTCCCATGCACTACTGTGCACAAGCCTATGCACAATACCTGTGTGCCTCTCCCGAGTGTGTGGGGACCTGCATTGAAGCGTATGCAAAGTATATTGTGCTGTGTGTGTATTAGCCCTGTGTGTGAGAGACTGTAGGAATTCTAGACAGACTCTGCACTCGCACCCTGCATATGTACCAAATCTCAGTGCCTCTCCACATACTGAATTTACAATGACCCTAGCCCCTCAGTGTGGGGATCCATGGAGTGGGTGGGTGTTAGGACACTAGGTGGACAGTGCCAACTCTGCATACATTTTCACCATGAACGTGAGCACTGGTGGAAAACGTAATCATCCTCCCATAATCACAACATCCTTGGACACAAGGGATGACACCACAGCAACAAAGTAAGCACTACCTCATTCCCTGCAGACAGAGCTAGAGGTCCCATCAACTTTGTGAATTCAAATGTACATACATGTACCATAAACAGAGAAGGCAACTCTCAGTGTGAAATATGACAAACAACCAGCAATACTCAGACTTGTCTCACTGAAAAAAAGCTACAGTTGGTCAAGTTCACCAACAAGATTTTGTAGTCAAAGGGTCATAAACCTGCTCATTTTATACAGGGTCCAGGGGCTGATCCAGGAATTCTGTAAAGGGGGGGGGGGGGGCACGCCCCCATTTTTTTTCTTTTGTTTTAACAAAAAACAAAAGGGGGTGGGGTGGGGTGCGTGCCCGGAGTGTTCACTTCAATGATGGTGATTCAGGAACAGAAGACACAATAAAAGTGCACAAGTATTATTTCTATTTTGAGACTACTGACATTTTCTACAAGAAGAAACATTTTACTCTGAGGTTACATTCTAAATGTGACAAAACATAATCTTTTCGGCAGATGGTCACAGCTGGTATCCTTGAGCTGACAATCTACAGTCACAAATATGTAACACAAAACTATAATAAGCAAACATTTTGTGTGTGTGCATTACATGTGTGTGTGTGTGTGTGTGTGTGTCCATGTTTTCCTGGATGCATGAAAATATTGAAATTCTGCAATCCCACTCAACTATATTCTCTAGTGGAAATTGTGTACATGTATCTTGCTCCATTCTCCAAAAATCTCCCTTTTACAACACAATCTTTTCCCGCTGCTTGTACTCCATCCACCCCTCTTTCCTCCATGTTTTTCTCTCTCAAGTCCAAATGGAATTGAATCCACTTCTTAGAGACCAGAGAGGCAGTGGTATTCTCATAACATGCAAGTCCATGCCTGCAGGCTGCCCCTACAAATTAAATTCAGAGCCTTTGGATTTTACTTAAATATCACTTTACTTTCCAAACATTGCATCTGAAAAGAGCATGTTCACGTAACTCGCATGCATCACACCATACTTTATACCCCCTTTCCATGCATGAGAATCATGCATGCTTCTATTTAGAGTATTCTGCGCATACCCATATAGTTACTGTTGTTTTTAACATTTGCACTGCTTGTTGTTGTTTTTTTTTATTCAAAAATATATCATCTCTCCCCGTCATTTTGATTGTCAAAATTAAGGTACAATGTATGATCATATCATTTGCTTTTATTTGTCGCTCCAATCTAACAGATGCCACAATTAATGGCTGAAGAGTTATTATTGATTTTTTAAAAAAAACACTGTCTGAATAATGACCAGGATGTCTGAAGAAGCATTCTTGGAAGGGGCTGGTCCATTAAAGGGTCCATATAAAAATTGTGCTATGTGGGGAAAAGGGGACTTCAACAGCTACAGCAAATGACAAATGGTGCATGTCTGGTATGACATTACATGTTATGACATTTGAGGATAATGCATACATGAAGGGAATTATTTTTTAAAAAAAAGCAAAAAAAAAAAAAAAAAACCAACACACACACTCATCCTGACTTTTCAACTACTTTACGTTTTTAATTTTTCCTCTCCCAAGGAAAGGTAACTGTATTATAAGTCTCTGGGAATCACAATATATTCAATTGATAGCAGATTAAGTCAAGTTTTTTTCTTCTTTTTCTTTGTTTTAATGAGCGAGAGAAAGATAGAGAGTCATTCCTGAGGTGTTGGTAAGGAAAGTTAAGAAATTTACTCTGCAAACAACGACACTATTTGTATGTCTTGCACACTTTTACATGAAACAATTTAGCCCTTTTTTAAAGTGACTTTGTTAGTCCTGTGCTATTTTACCCAGCTTTGATTTCAATATATACATGTATCAGTGAAGGATATCATATTTTCATTTGAAAGTAAAATTTAGTGAAGATGTATGTGCAGAAACGTAGATCAAACAAAAACTTACACGTATGAGAGCCTGGTATCATCAAGGAGGTACTACGTACTACGTAGTACCTCCTTGGTATCATCACAGCATTATTTGCATTCATTGTAATAAGAACTAATGATACTGTAAATGTGTAATGCAAAAATATATGAAACTTTCAAATTCCTTTACTTTCCTACCTTTCCAAGCAAGATTTATGTATAAAACTCTTGATACTGTTCTATTCATCTGAATATTAATTACTTAAACTCAATCATGGTACGGTATTGAGTTACATGCTTAATCCTGAGAAATTCCTGGAGCATGGGCAGGCATGTTGTCAATGATGAAAGGTTAAGTGTCATGGGAATACATGTATGCCTGTCCTAGCCAGCTACTGTTTTTGTTTTTTGTTTTTTGTTTTTGGTCAGTTTTCCAACTCAGCCAGCTGTCCCCGTAGACTCTAATAATAAGACTCATTCAAAACACGAAAATAGTCCTTGCAGCATCAGTATCAAAAACTTCCTCATTGTACAGGTGTGGGACTATAATGTAATGAAGACACAAACACCCTCACAGTTTACATGGTACCTCACATCAAATTCTTATCCTAAAGTGTAAATTGTATACTGTAAAAAATGCTTTCACAGAACATTTACGACTTATACCCCTTACAGTAACTCGTGCATTTTTGGCCAGCTCCTGGTCCGAGCTAATTTGGCCCACGCCAAGCAGTAAAAATTGCGTTCAGTAACTATATAGCAGAGCTGCGCTTCTTTTACAATGACCCATTCACGAACTCGGCCACGTAAGGGACAACTACAAATGTACCATGGTAACTGAATGCCCGCTCCGACGGAGGCACAGCCAAGTAATTGTGACCTTTGACCGTGCAAGGAATTTTGGCCCGAGCCTGGTGCTGCTACTTGTCATAAACTCTTAACAATCAGTGCCAGGCCCGAGCCTGACCTGGTCCTGGCATTAGGCTGCAGCAGCGGCAAAACAGTCCGTGCCTGTCGCGGGCCACTTTGGCCTAACCAATTCATAAACTTGAAATTTTATACCTTAGCTCGGGCCTGGCCCAAGCCAGGAGGGTTACTGAAAGGGGTATTAATCTGCATTATCAGCAGACTCTCACTATGTTTGTAGTATACTGTTGCTTTAGTAACTACCATAATAGTATTTTTTTTTTTCCAAATTCAATGTTTTGGGGATAAATTGGGTTGAATGGGAAATACATGATAGAAAACATCACAATATTCTAACACAATATTGAGATATGACTTTTACTTTTTTAATATCCATACAACTACTGTACAAGGAGAGATGCTATCACAAGAAATAATGAAGGATACATCAATTAGCAGCCTTTTTTTTTCCTTTGTAAATGTTCAGTTAGGCATTTTTATATTGGAAAATCTTCACTGGAAATGGTTCTACTTTTAGATAATTTATCTTTTAAAATATTCACAATAGCCTAATCTTTAAATCATACACGACTTATCCTGCAATATGCATCAAAGTATGAACTTACGCAGACTTCATTAAATCTTCAGGAAATTAGCATCCTGTAAATTAGCTTCTTCATGGACCCGACATACATGTAAATGGATGAATAGAAACACATACAATGTATATAATTCCTTGTTCTATGTAAACTGTTCCAAGTACATCTTTGGGTACTAAGATTCAATGCTTTTATGATACCAAGGAAATATTTAGTTGTTCATTGGCAAATGCACTATGGGATATGCACCTGATGTCAATTAATAACGGCAAAAGAAAAGCTGGTAAAATGTCATACATGTTTCAAGCAGCTTAAGGGGCTTTCATGATCACACCAGGCTTGCATAGCGTTGCATAACAACCATGCCTAGCTTACATTACCCTACGCTGTGCCTACCCTAGCCTGCACAACAATAGGCCAAATTACGCAAAGGATACGTGAAAGAATTGTTTCATTTTTGTTTTTTGTGTACTTTCGGCATAGAACACAATGCAAAAATACAGTATATGAAATTTATACCTAACTCTATGCAGCACTACACTACAGTACGCCATGTCTATGTTATATTATGCAACACAACGCTACACTACAGTATGTCAGTGCCTGTACAATACTACGCTACCATGTACACCAGCTTCTTTCATCATAGTGGGTGTATATATCAGTATCACACTACATTGTATGCAACCCTAAGCAGGCCCAGTGTACAGTGTAAAAAACCAATTAGTGTATCACAAAGATGTATTGATCATAAACAGCAAAACACTATATTAGGATACATGTACAGTGTACTATCCAAAATCAATGCAGGTAGATAATGCATGTATTTATGTGATTTGTATTCCTACACAACCTGTGGGGGAAAAAAAAAAAAACAAGCCTTTCATAGCAGGGGTATTGTGTGAGCTGTGAAGTTCAGCTGTCCTTGATTACCTGAATGAAAATACAAGGAAAAGTAGAAATTACGCGGTGCGTAATATATGTCCCCGCCGGAAGTAGCATTTAGTAGCAAAATGTACAATATAGGTAAAAAGATGAAGGTCAAAGGTCAAAGATCAAAATTCTATGTAGAAGTTTTGAAGCCCTCACCTAGTGCCATCACATAAAGCAAAAGGAATCGAAATCGGGTTAGAAATGGCGAAGGAGTAGCATTTTGTAGCCAATGTACAATATAGGTAAAAAAAATCAAGGTCAAAGGTCAAAGAAGTCAAAGGTCAAAATTCTGTGTAGAAGTTTTGAAGCCCTCACCTAGTGCCATCACATAAAGCAAACGGAATCGAAATCGGGTTAGAAATGGCGAAGGAGTAGCATTTGGTAGGAAAATGTACAATACAGGTCAAAAATCAAGGTCAAAGGTCAAAGAAGTCAAAGGTCAAAATTCTGTGTAGAAGTTTTGAAGCCCTCACCTAGTGCCATCACTTAAAGCAAACGGAATTGTAATCGGGTTACAAATGGCGAAGGAGTAGCATTTTGTAGGCAATGTACAATATAGGTCAAAAATCAAGGTCAAAGGTCAAAGAAGTCAAAGGTCAAAATTCTGTGTAGAAGTTTTGAAGCCCTCACCTAGTGCCATCACTTAAAGCAAACGGAATCAAAATCGGGTTAGAAATGGCGAAGGAGTAGCATTTTGTAGGCAATGTACAATATAGGTCAAAAATCAAGGTCAAAGGTCAAAGAAGTCAAAGGTCAAAATTCTGTGTAGAAGTTTCAAAGCTCCCATGTAGTGCTATCATATAAAGCAAACAGAATCAAAATCGGGTTAGAAATGGCGAAGGAGTAGCATTTTGAACATTTTGATCACACACGGACGCACACACGGACACACGGACACACGGACGGACGGACACACGGACGGACGGACACACGGACACACACACGTACGGAGCCCGTTTCATAGTCCCCTGCTCGAACTCGTTCGGCGGGGACAAATAACTCATTCCAACAATAGACTTTACTTGCCAAACACACACACGCACACACACACACAATACAAAACAGGAACACACTACAACGAAACCTACCACAGCAATACTGAAGGTGTCTTGCATACAACTTGTACATCTAGTTTGTGAAAACCTGTGAGGTATCCGTACTGTAGCTATCTACAAAAAACTAGTGTAACTTTCACAATATTCTTGTGGACATTGAATTCAAAAGGTACATCTCTGTATGTGATATACATGTATGTGTAGTAATAACAAACTAGTGAGTACTTGTTGTTTCCAAACAGGATCTTAAACAATACAAATAGTTTTCCAGTCTCAGCAAAAACACCTGGACCACAATGACAACCACCCACACATTCACTTAAAGTCAGATAAAAATTACAATTTGTGGAGCAGCATTTGAAGAATGTGACGAACCTAAACATGGTTCCTCAGTCACATGATAGAATATGAATTCACTTTGTATTAATGCCTTCAGAGATATAGTGTACAAATGTAAAGGTACAATGTCTGAGTACATGTAAATACAATTTCATACAGAGAACAATTTAAATGTGGATTTGAGTTTCTGTACCTGGAAAGTTTGATCACTACTTCGCCATGTTGTAAACTGAGTACCGTATAAATTGTGTTTGCAATCTCTAAAACTAACAACCTTCACCTCACATCAATGAAGGCAGCTGCCTTATTTGCAAAGCATCATAAGACCTGAGGTTGGTCTCGGACAGAAAATAGCTCAAGGAAGTTTAACACCTCATCTACATGCACTAGAAACAACACAACATGCCATGCATGGTGTATCAAGTAGTGTATTCATTTGCATAATGATACAGACCCATAACTAGTCAAGGCAACTGACAGGTCTAGGACAATTACCCTGGACCCTTCTCCTGGCCCTAATCCTAATCCTAATCCTGAACCTAATTCTAACCCTAACCCAAACTCCTAACCCTATTTTTAACCTAACCCTAACCCTAATCTTTACTCTAACCTTACAACTAACCAGTATTTAGCCGATCTGACTGACATCCAGAGTCCAAAGCTCCAAGTAAACCCCAAGTTTGTTTTTCTAACTGCTACCCATTCCTTTCTCTCTTTCTTTCTTTCATATGAATTTGCAACATGCTATCCACAATTTCACATAATATACCGCATGCTGATTTCAGACCCATGTCTTCTGATAACATATAGTTCTGGGAGGCATAAAAGTGAGTCTCACACTGACAGAACTTGAAGCTGACGCTTGGTTTTTACTGTGAATGACAACTTTTGATAGAGTGGCAGAGCATTTCTTCTAATGTTTATCAGATCCATTTTGTTGGTATGTGTATACTACACATAATACAATGCAGAACATGTTATATTGATAATCTTATTTGAAGCATATGGATATGTCATATCAAGGAGGTACTAGTCATATGACTGGGTCATTCACACAAAAATAAATGAATAAATAAATAAATAAACAAATACTAAATGAACATCAATAGCCTGAACTACATTGTACTCAAAGAAGAAAGAGACTGACAGTGAAGATAATCTGGGACAAAACCTAAAGTAAAATTCAAATTCATTTTACAAATTATAGAGGGAAGAGGTGGTTTGCACTGCTGGCTCATCATACCTCAGGTGTCATGTTCTTTTGATAGACAGGACAAAACTACTAGAGACAGGAGTTTAATCCCAATGGTGAAGGCAAGGGACAGACAACAGCTTACATCTTACATCCTGCATGTTCTGTTCAACTTTGGGTATTTAGATAACAGCATCTTTCTTATATCGCTATACATAGTTAAGATTCTAACAAACAGCATTATCCACATTACCAAGACAGAAGTAACACTGGTTAACACATTTTAGTCACCATGGTGAACTGCAATCATCATTTTGCAGAGCATGTAATTCATTGTTACAGGCTTGAAAGCAGGCCACAGTTTACTTTCATATATGTGAATGTGTATTCAGTATGAAAAATTGGCAGTCACTGTCTTATTGATGAACGACAGTCCTGGCAAATAATTACAGTATATCCATGGTCACAAATACACTTCACAAACAATGTAAGTACATAAATCCAATTATTTAAGGAAATGAAAGGTAATTACATTTTAAAATATTCTCTATCAGTTTAAATGTTACCATGGCTCCTCAAAGTGTACCACTGATGTCACCTACGATGTACTCGTCAGTTACTATCTTGCAATATAAAGCATTTAGTGTGGCTGGTTCACAAGCATACTGTACATGTACATAAATATCCTGCACACACATACTACAGTCTTCTCTACAATGTACAATGTTTTATGTTGCAATATGGCACTGTGTGGATGGTTTGCAATCATACATAATGTGCAATACTCAATATCCTACATTGTACACACATTCTTCATTCCCATCTACTGTGTACTGCAAGTAAGGTTAATAAGGTATACAATGTATTCGCATGATCATGTCAATGAAAAAAGACAATAATACTCTCAGATCTTCCTGGCAATGCAAAGTAAACTGATTTAGTTTGATAGTGATTGCTTTGTAAAATATTGCTTCTGCATGATAACAGATCAAAGTAGCCCTTCCTGCTCCTTCAATCAAACCTGAAACTGAGTGTGATTTATAAGAGTGTAATTGTGGCACTGTCAACATCAGTTACGGATCTTAAAAAAAATATATACTGTCACTGGGGTGACAAGATCTTGTACAATGTATCTGCATTTTTGGTGAAAATGACTTTTTTAGGATTAATGATCAAATAATGGATTAAATGATGTCCTGTCCAAATCCCAGTTGTCTTACTCCAAAAATGAAGCCACCACGGCATGTCAAAGGAAAGGCTATCCGATTCACTATAGTGCTTTGGCCGCCATGTTTTTTGGCTCTCCTGAACATTTGACATTTTGTAGGCTATACGAGGCCTTGTCACCCCAGCGATGATACTGCACATGCACAAAACATGTATACAGTCAGGATTGATAAATTTGTTCAGTTTTCAGCACTTTGACCATGATAATTTAATCCTGTTCAGAAGATGATTCCCTGTAAATATATCATGTACATGGTAAATCTACGAAAAGCACTTTCAAGCAATGAGTTAACTCATGCAGAGATCAGTTTGTACCACAGTCAGTCTGTAGTTCAATTCTTCTGATACCATAATATAAAGACTTATAATTAGATGCAAATCCATATCTATTAAGTAACGAACATCATGACCCAAATTTTTACATGACATGTAGTTCCATGGTAGTTGGAAAAGATTCCATTTCAATGCCTACTGACTGATGTGTGACTGCTTCTATACATCAAGACAACTCAAAGACTCTATTACAGAAGTTTCCTCTTTTTATTTTCTTTCTTTCTTTTTTTGTTGAATGCCAGGTTACCTATCCCAATTTAAATGGGAAAGAAACACAGTAAGCCCTATGGGTAAAGTAAGCAAAATACCTAGAAGAATACCCTTGATAGACAGTGAAAACAAATACAAATTATACACTGTTGTTTTCCTTTGTCCATTCATGATGCAAGCACAGACTTAATGGATGCATGCCCACATTAAAAGATAGGTTACACACATTCTGTATGGCCAGAGAGGAAGAACTGCTGTTAGGTAATACTTCAGCATTGTATGAAGCACAGAAGCAGAAACTTGCAGTCATAGGGAAACATGTCGTATTCACCTAGCAGGTCGCATAAATCATGTATCAAACATTATACTGTGCCAAAATATTCTTCAAAACACCTTACAACTTATCTCACACTGGTGATTGACAACCATCTACCATCATCATATCAGAATTCTTTAATAATTTCAAAATGTTGAAGTTTCATATATGGTCATATACATGATGAAAGAAAAGAGTTTTTTCTCACTGGTAAAACTGTGTCTCTGGACAACAAACGGAATGACTTCCTTATGCCCCCACCCCCCCCCCCCCCCCATAATTTTGCCATGTACCACTCTACACTGCCCTACTCTTGTTAGTGTACATTGTAGGTATGGATTCATGCACACCCCACATTAGGCAAGTGAGGGTGGGGGCACATAAGAAGTCTTGCCATCACATTACATGAAGCTCACTTGCATTTTTAAAGATGGGCTAGACCAAGGACTAGAAAAGCACTACATCACATGGTTGTGTTTGGATTCTCAGTTTTACAAGATTAACTTTCCTGGCAAAGCACCAAGAAAACAAGGCAACAATCTCAAAAATGCACTAATCTTTAGCTGCAAAAGGGAACATCACATTGTCATGAACAGCACCGACAATCTCCTGAGTTAAATTTCCCTAATCAGTGATCAGCATGCCTACACGTGTACCAATAAGTACAATAAAACAGGGCTGCACACTAACCCATTTTTTCCACTGGTCCGACCTGTGTGTCAGACGGTACCCAGTTTTTCAAATCTTTTTTGACTTGCTCATTGGTGAAAAAGTTACTGGTCCGACATCGACAGTGATTTTTACTGGTCCTGGACTCTCGGACCAGTGCCAGTATGCAGTGTTGCATAAAACCCACAACTCTTTGCCAATCAATATGAATCAAATATCAACATGCAGATTTCGCCAGTACGGAATACTTGTTGAAAATTTCATGTGCAGAAATTCAGCTTCTGCTGGCTTCATAGAGGAGGGTATGCCATATAAAGCAAGCTGCCCATGTCAACCACAACGCTGTCCAAAATTTGACTGCCAATTACATGTAAAACAGATGCTTTTGGCTTGCACATGGTCTAATTTTGGCACAGGAGGTCGAACCTTGGTGCAGGTTTTTTAATGCAATAAATGCAACACACAAATTGCAATTAGAGTATCTCAACAGACAAGCGTTATAATGCCACAGACAGAAACATCCATTTGTCCGATGTCCGGAGGAGTCTTTTTTTTTTTATCTTTTTTTTTTTTTTTTTTTTATGGCTCTCCAAAGGAGGGGATTCCATTAAGCCAGATAGAAGTAGTTTCCACTGAACATATCACGACGACAAGATACAGACCAATCTTTCAGTCAAATAATGCTTATAATGGTGCATAAAATAATGGTGGTAACAAACACAAAACAGTAATTAAGAGTCTAGTCTTGGTAATAAAATAAATTACATTTCATGTGTCAATGGCACTAGCATGTAACTGTTAGAATGACAGTGAATGAACTGCCAATAACAACAAATGTAATGACAAGCGAGGGAACAAGAATTTTACACTGAGCACTCACAGAGTCAAGGCAGACTTGTTTTACGTAAATTTTTAACATTATTTTACACCAAACGCCATCATCCACACACAAACTTTTCCTCAAAGCAAAGGTGTCTGTTCATGCTGTATACGTTGTGTTAGCCTGACCAGACACTGTGCTGCGCACAGGGTCTGACATGTGTTAGTGTTTCAACGTTGTAAACGACCGTCACTATTGACGGCAAAATCACATAAAATACCTTTTATTTTGTATGATTTTAAGAGTAATATAATTGCAACACTTACCTACAGCATATTTTCCTGATTGTTGAGTTGAATTCGGCGTTTTGTTGGTATCCAGACCTTATTGTTGAATTTTTCGGAGTATAGATCGTGCGGTGGCATCTTTTCCTTTGAGAGCTTCAAAAAATCAACTACCACGCATGCGCATTCAGAAGTGGTTGCTTTTTACCTACGCCCGTGCGCCCGTGCGTTTCATGTGTTACGTAAAACTTGTAGTAAATCCGCGCGTGCTGCACCGGCAATGATTTGACCTTTTTTAGTCGGGGTCACCCGACTATCTCATCACTTTCGCCCCGACTACCTACGTTGTAGTATACGAGAGTGAATGCCATTCATATAACACGCAGATGAGGAGTGAAGCAGTAAGGACGTTTACAGACCTGATTTCGGTAAGTTTTAGACGTAATTAAACAAAAAATCGCATACCGGTTATTGAATGATGGTCATAGATTACGATAATTCCTTATATTTTAGTTTTCCACGATTAATAAAGATATTCATGAAGGAAACAGTGAACGATAACAACGTCCGCGAAGGAATAGAGGTGCAGCGCTGTCGCGATTCGCGACAGCGGCTGCGTGTAGTTAACGTTGTGTATAACTACAACACAAGTAGCATAGAACGCAACTCAGACCAGTGGTAGAAAACTACCTAACGTTAGACTAGATGTGTGTTAGATCTGTAAGCAAGATAGAAACTTGAACTAAAAGTTAATTTTACTACGTTCTTGGTGCTAGGGGCATTGATAGAAGACTGGTGAATCTGTTTACAAATTTAATTTTAAAAGGGTTTGGTGCCTACTATCTTATCAGATCGACATTAAAATAATACTCACTCTTTGAGGTCCCTGTCAACTAGCGGTTTATCTGTCACTGTTTCACGCCATTTGGGAAATATGGGTGAATTTGTATTACGCTGAAACAGATTTTCGTTGACTTGCTCCGCATCAGCGATGGCAGTGCAGTAACGCCTCAAGACTACAATCGAATCTGTACCGTATGTATGCATGCAATGTGGAAGTTCTACTTGCTGCTTACGTAGTGCATTGGCTATTAATCGAGTGGCTACGCAGCAGCCGCATCTTGCAGGCTACAGTCGTCGTCTCCGGCACAAATGGCTACGATTGATTAGGGTGTGTGCCTCGCAGATGGCGCTATTTCACGAAGGTAAAGGGCTAGGTCTGACAGTCAACTGCCGAGTTCTCGACGCACAGTAGTAGATGAGAAACACCTCCTAGGTAGAAGCGTAGGTTTTCCATTTTCAAAACCAACTTTCATCTGTCAAAGATTAGTGAAAGAAAAAGAACTGAGTGCATGGCACAATGACCGATCGGAGAGAACATATTGCATTTCCTTTCCCTGAGGATTTGAAATGTTGTTTAGGGAATAAATGTCCACTTTTGTTTAAAGGTTCTAGAATATTACTAATCTGGCCAACCCACGTCATCATCTGTTATCATATCATGCAATTTTTGTTTGTTTGTTTGTTTGTTTTTATCATGCTGCTTCAAATCCCAATGTTGTTAATGCAGTGCAGCCATTAATTAATCTTTCTTTTTCTTGCCATCATATTGACCGATTCTGTGACGCGCTATGTGTATTTTTGGCATGGGCGCAGCCATAGTGGGTGTATCAGCCGACCCCCCCCCCCCCTCCGCACTCCCCCACCCCTCTCCCTACATTAGCACGCGCGCAGAATGAAAAACTGCTTTAGCCAATAGGCGTCTCGTACTGAGTGCGCGAATGCTTGCTTAGTGCGCGAACCTTTGTTACAAGTGCGTGTAAACATGTTGCCCCGGGGTGGGGGAGAGCAGGGGGGGTCGGCTGATACACCCACTATGGCTGCGCCCTGTGCCGTAAAATGTCTGCTGCCCTCAACGAACCCGAATCGGTCAATAGCATGGGCCCTGCCCCCTCCCCCCTTTTTTTTTGGTCTAAAACAAACAAACAAACAAACAACAACAAATAAAAACAAATTGGTGGGGAAAAATCGGACCAAAAAAAAAAAAAAAATCAGACACACACACACACACACTCACAAAAAAAAAAAAAAAAAATGGGACAAATCGTAACACCCATGACTTTTTTCAGGTTCCACCCTTACATTTTTTTTGAAGTGGGGAGGGGAATACAATTAACCCCTGATGACCTCTGACACCCCTTCTCTCATTTCATATATATATATATATATATATGTATATATATATATATATATACATATATATTTCTATATCAAGAATGCTTAAACAAAGATGAGCACCTTCAGCTTTTTTTCTTTCTCTCTCTCTCTTTCTCCCTCTATCTTTGTGAGAGCTGTCTAGAGTTAATTTGTATGTGTGTATGCTTGTTTCCTTTCTTAAGACAATTTGCTTTAATTTCATAAGTTCAGTTCAGTAATTCTCCACGAGAAGACTGCAAAATACAAGCTTTGCTTTTCAGCATGTCTCCACCATTTCCAACAACTTTAATTTAATTCAGTATAACCAGAAGGCCTCAGTATTTATTGTCAATTCACGATATTTTTCTTTGATACAACATTGTACTGAGTTTGTGTTACTATGCAGGCCTATATAAAATTTTTTTTGTTAATTGTTGGAAATTAAATGGAATGAAACTTTTTTCATGCATTTATTTTTTTTTTCTATTTCCAACACTAACATATACGGATATTTTACAGAAATTGAACTTGTGAATTAAATCACAACATACATAATAAAAAGATATGCATACAGAATATTGTAGGTATACGGTAATGCTGGAAATGGAGAGAAATGCTAAAAAGCAATGCTTGTGTAGAGTGCATCCCCCCCCCCCCCCCCCAAACACACACACACATAATACAATAAGTCTTGTATCATTTATATACTGCTAAATATATAAGAAGCAGAATTACAAGAGAAAATAAGATATGCATAATATATCAGGGCAATTACTCCCCCCCCCCCCCCTCCCCGGCTCTAAATACTGGTTAGTGGTAAGGTTAGAGCAAAGATTAGGGTTAGGATTAGGTTTAGGGTCAGGATTAGGATTAGGGTTAGGGTTAGGAGTTTGGGTTAGGGTTAGGATTAGGTTCAGGATTAGGATTAGGATAAGGGCCAGGGGAAGGGTCTGGGGTAATTGCCCAAGGGGTAATTGCCCTAGACCCAAGATATGGAAACCTAACTAACCTGGACAAATACCTACACTAAGTAGCTGACATGCTGGAAGAGAGAAGGAAGAGAGAGAGAGGGAGAGAGAGAGAGACTGATAACGTGGTGTAAAGATAAAAGATAGAAAACTAAAGCAAGACGAGAGTTAAATGGATGGTTGGAGCCACTCAGCAGTGATTGCTTTATTTTAGCAGAAAATAAAGTTGAATTCTCCGGTTCTTTTGCAACCATTAAAGGAGCAGCACAATTTTATGATTCCTTGATGTTATTATAATATAAGACATTAATTTTGGTATTGAGACTAAGATGAATTCTTATAAATAATCAAAAAGATGTTCTTCAAATTATTTTGAAAAGAACTAAAACTTGTTTGCTTTTAAACTTTCACAGAGATTATTCCAATATTTACATCCAGCAAATGTGTGTATATATACTGTATACATATATATATATATATATATATATATATATATATATATATATATATATATATATATATATATATATATATATATATATATATATATATATATATATATATATATATATATATATATATATATATATATATATATATATATATATATATATATAATATATAAGCATGTCTGTTAAATGAATACCCTTTAAGCATGGAGTAAGAGAATGAAAAGTTTTGGGTTCTTTTGGCGTCATAAGTTCACTTCAGGATGCAATAGGCAAAGGAGTTTATCATGACTACAATGAGTTTTCTTTGCACTGAGTTCTTTCTTTCCCTTGATGTTTGCCAAGAATCATCAGTCATTTCTAACAGCTGATACCTAAATTTTGTTAACCTGCAGTACATAACAACTTCATGCATGGATGTTTGGTACAAGTGTCCTTCAAAAGCAGTCTCTATTTTTATACCAGAAATAAAAAAAACAAACCAAAAACCAAAAAACAAAAACAACCAAAAACAACCACACACACACACACACACACACACACACACACGCACGCACGCACGTGTGTGTGTGTGTGTGTGTGTGTGTGTGTACCAGACTCGTGTGTACAGAATGTGCATGGCCAAAACCATACTACACACTGTACTTTGTACTTGGCATACATTCTGTTCACAAAAATACATGGTGTTTTATTTATGTACACAGAGTATGTTCTTGTCACAGCAAGGCCTATACAGTGAGATACCGACTCAATGCTGAAGTCCACTGGTGTCAGGAGATCTAAACTTAACATGTGCAGTGCAAAGAACTTTTAGTGAAGCATGTTTGGACACTAGAAAGTATTGTAAAGTTTGTATGTCAACTGATCTACACCTACAAAGACAGACACAAGTGCAGACAAAAATGCTGAATGCAAAATAATACAGAGGTGGTTGAGTTGTTTGTTGTTGTTGTTTTGTGTGTGTGTGTGTGTGCATGCACACACACAGACACACACAGACACACACACAAGCACACACACAACAAAACAATAACATGAGGACTTAATACAGTTACATACATGTACTTTGCTTGTATTCTTCTACTCTAGCTCCTGGATTTACTCTTTGAAACATGTACAGACTGATAATCTGAGAATAAATCAGATACTAGAGACAATTTGAATGTTAAGTCACCTGTCATAATGCTACAATGTCCATCTGCACATTAAAAATAAACATCTTGTTTATGATTCAATACTAGGTGTAATTTGCACACACAAGAGCCATTATAATACTTCAAATAGCCAATTTTCAATATCGTTTCAGTGTTGCCAAATTTGCACTGTCCTCCATACATCCTGCAAGTATATCCCAATTCACAACTCTCTCCATTTTTCTTCCTTCCCCACTTCCCTCTTGGTTTCTCATTTCAGCCCTTCCTTCCTTCTGAAATATATCACTTTCACTTATCTGCATGTATATGTAGTATTCTGTCCCACACAACGTTCTACAGCACATAAACCTGCTTTAATTTTGCAATTGACACGCATTTTATTATGTACATGTTTAGATGACATGTAGGGCCTATGTGTAAATGCTGATTATGTGAATGTTTGTGAAAATGAATTAAATCGATTAATTAAATTGATTACATAAACATAACCAATTTATGTTCTTGTTGAATACAACACAATTTTGATTACCATTATTATACTGGAATATTGTCCTTTAGTACAACAACTACATGTAGTGTATTTCTCAATAAATAACCGCTACATGAGTGTAAAAGGCATTTATTAAGACTACAAGTTCCACATTATTCTCCACTGTAATTTTTCCTCTCTCTCAATCCCTCAAACTTTCATGTCCTTTCACTAAGAAATAGGCTGTTGAACAGTTCATTACAAATGGAAACAACAGTCTTACTTGACACATATTTCTCAAGTTTAATTTCATATCAGGGCATGCACATAATACACACAAAACATATAACCATGCTTGTTCTGTAAACATAGAACAAGTGATATTTTTTTTTTTTTTTTTTGCACAACAAAGTCAATCACAAAATAATGTCCTTCTTTAATCCCACATGTCACTGTATCTTGTAAGCGTCATATTCACTTTTTCAAGTAGTCATGAAAACCGTGATATGTATCTAACAGCACAAGTCACAAGCGTCTGCTAAATTTGCAGTTATGTACTTGACATCTAGGGTGTGGAAAGTGACAACTGCCTTTCTTCACACAAGTTCCTAGAACCAACATATAGCACTACATCAGTGATCACAGTACATCATCTATAACATAGCTATGGCTATAATACTGTACCTACAGAATAAGGAGAAGTAACCAACATATGAGCTCAGGGTATGAATGTTGCCTTACAATACTGTAATTCACTCACTTAATTTGAGTTCCTTGACCTTACTTATCAATTCAGAAGTGTGATAAAAAGTAGTGTGTTCTTCTTCATTTTCTTTTCTTAAAGTGGAAAACCACTTTATAAAAGAATCATCTGTTTTAATTCTGTCTTCCGGACCATACGGACAGTCTCTTAAACAGACCGCATCACACAAACTGTAAACTAATACATGTCTCAAATATACTGCCGACCATTTTGACTTGGAGGTTTCTACATCAATTCAATATCTTGATACAGACATCACAACTTTATTTATATGGTTTTGCAATGACAAATTAAAGTCACACATTGTATGCTCTAAAGAGCAACACTCTGATTAGGTTTCAACCATATCATTCAAACCGTATTAAGATGTAGAATAGTATGTGATTACATTGGTGCTCTTTATTACAGATCCTTCATATCAACTCATCTATACAGACTGCTGTTTACATATTTATTACAATTTGTTGATGATTCAGATACAGAAAGATAGCAGTATTGTATCAAGTATACAGATGAATTCAAAACAGTATACCAGTACATCATAGTTCTCCAACATCATGCTTGATGGCAACAAAGCCATGAAGTCGATGAGACAATAAATGGTAATATTGATCAATTTTCAATTACAATTTCATCTTCATGCATTCAAACAAATATTCAACAAATGAGAAAGATAACTCAAAAGAGTGAACCACACATACCAATAATATGACAAGTCTTTTATCTTAAGGGCCACAATGTGTCCAATGTCTCGAACGAAACCCCTCTAGTGCAATATCAATCACACCCAATGTTTGTTTGTTTTTTCATCACAATCACAACTATAAAGATTTGTCCCTTTTTGTTTGCAACCAGACATTTCATTCAATGAAACACCAATCAAAAATATGACTAAATAGCAATTTTGACACAAAATTCAAATGCAATTTCCTGTTTTCATTCCAATATATAATCTTCCAAAAACTGTTTTCCCTTTTCATGCAGAGAAAACATTCTCTTTCAATGTACACAAAGTGATGAATTGTGTGGTGACACTAGTAATTATACGTATTGTGGCTGAAATACTGTAAATACGAGTAGGCAGCAGCAAGTGTTTTCATAATGCAATACACATGGCGTATGGACAGTTTCCTTCACTTCTTTTTTAAATGTGACTTCTGAGAATGACAGAGCATCAGTGAATATATATTGGTATAATCTGCAGATCCACCAAATTACATCATAAATTTCTAGTGGTCAGAATGGATGAAGTAAGCCACCTTATATACTGCAGACCTACGAGCGGACATGGGTAATGCTAGGATAGAGAAGGTGAAACAAGGGGGACAAATGTACAATGGTCTATAGATGTCACAGGAAAAAGGAACAATGTGTTACAGGTGTCCCTTTAGATGTCATCAATGTCAAAGTCTTCCTCCTCCTGCTTGGCTGGGGCCGGAGGTTGGCCTGGTTTGGTGTTGCTAGGTGATGTCACAGTCTCCACCTTCAGGCCAGCTCCTCCACGGTGACTGAAGGCCACCTAGAGGAATGAAAGAAAGAATTCATCGTGACTACCAAGTTGTCTCCATTGCAGTCGTCTTGAGCCACATTCACAAACAGGAGGCTTTTTCATTGTCGTTATAGTTGGTTTTTTTTTTAAATCTTGTTGTAAAAGAAAAAAGAAAAAAATAATAAACTACTTAGATGAAAATGAAGCGTTTTGATTTCCAGACTGTGCATGCCTAAACAATGACCAGAGCATGATCCTGGGCACCGTAGTTTTGCAGACTAAGTTTTGCAAGTAGCATTATAGGATTTTTTTTTTCTTATAACATTAACATAATGCTGTGTAGGGCAACTTGTCACCAGTTCTCCCTCCCCCCCCCCCCCCCAAAAAAAAAAAAAAAAAAAAAATCCGCCTGGACTGATTTTTTGTGTGTCTACATTTTTTTTTTTTTTTTTTTTTTTTGGTTTCACTTTGCAAAATTCAATTTTAAATAATGACCAATTCTGGGTGTGTGTGAAGGGGCCTTTTGTAACATCTGTGGGGCTCCCTCCATTCAATCAAATCTTGGATGTATGGCCAACTTGCTGGACAGGGAAATCTTAAAACAGTGAGTTTCTGTGCAACTCTGAACATCCAAAAAAAAAAAAAAAAATGAAAAGAAAAGTGTGAGTGGTTGATATTCTCCTGCAACAAGTTGCATGCTAGGGTTGCTGCATGATAGCATGTTTCACTGCTGAAATAACTGGTTCAGTCACAAAAGTTCTAAGTTTACATGTGCCAAGATGTCAGATGGGTTCTGCTTCTGACAAAGCAGCAAGAACATGTAAGCCAATCACCCATAGAAATACATCCACCAGCAAGCATTCATACATACATACAGTGTACCAACAACAAAACTAAACAATGATCAAAAGGGGTCTGTCGCATTGCTAAGGTTGGAGTAGTAGACAGGATACAGTAGAGACAGTCCGAGTGTCTCATCCTGCAGAAATAAATCATCAGCAGCTGTCTAATGCCTACCTCCACTTCCTCATCCTCGCTGGAATCCTCCTCCTCGGCCTCCTTCAGCCACTTGATGAAAGGAGCTGCCTTCTCATGGATCTGCTGAATCATCTCCTTGGATACATACTTCTTGCTGGGCTGCAGGCATTTGAATTAAAAGAGAAATTAAGTGTACCAGTTCACATTTCACTAAAATTATATTTTTCCCCTTTTGATAAATATTCACAGCATTCAAGAGACCATTTCCACATCATGTAGTCCAGTGATGTGAATGCAAGGCAACTTCTTTCATCACTTTTAGTTGTCTTTCTTTATCATTGTTTCATTTCCCTGACTTAAGTGGTATTTGAACAAGAATATTTTTTGTACAGAAAAATCTTGACAAACTGCAAAATTCACAATATTCTTTGTTGGGCAACAAACTTAAACTTCAAACAAATTTAACTTTCTCTTTCATATGGAAGGAGGAGTGAGATATCATCTATTAACAAGAGTCTCTGCTACATTAAAGACCCCATAGCATGGGGATACATGCAGTCGGAAGGCTGGCCCAGTTCGGATATGTTTGAGAATCTCCGTAATGAATTGTGTACATCTTTATCACTGATCTCTATTTAAGTACACACACAGCTGAACAATCTTGACTGGTGTCAAATGGTACCAACCAGCGTACACTTCTATGCACACATTTGCTGACACGTGGCTGACGGCGCTAATCGTAGATTTGAGTGTACCCCAGTGGGTAGCAAATGAAGACAGATTTAATCTGACCACACATGTTTCCCCAGGCTACTGGATCTTTAAGAAAAAGTACAGTGACATTTCACTTATTGATCATACTGATGAGACACTATTCTCATCATGGTAAATCTCTCACGATAATCATCCTCACCTTAGCTGCCCATGCAATAATGACCTCCTCCTCGACGAGGTCCAGGTCATAGATGGTCTTTAAGATGATGGGGACCTTTGGGATCAAGGTCTTGGAGTGGAGGGAGATGACCTGTTCCAGACCACCAAGAAGGTATTTCTGGGCCTTGGTGTTGTCGGTGACAAACTACCAGATAGAGGAAAAAGGCAGATAATATTTCATCTTGAATAAACACTGGTTAATAAGCCTGAAACTTTTGCTATGTTTTTGGGCTTAAACAGACGTGTACAGTTATACATGAGTATCTACACGATATATCAAATATCTTCTACTCAAGTTTGTTAAGTCTGTGATGCTGTGACATAAGTAATCGTGTCCCTCATAACCAATCAGAAATTTGCAAATGGACATCATGAAAATTATATCTTACAGTCAAGATATAATTCTCAGAAGGGCTCAAAATTCATCTTCCAACATTTGGAATTTGCTTGTAATACATCCAAAGGGTCTACTGAGGAAGTAATCTGGCTGACAATATTTACCAGAATAGGAGTGTTTTTTAGTATTTTGAGCTCAACTGTGTAACATAATTTCAGTCGTATGCAACCAGATTTTATTCCTGGAGCGACCTCCCCATTTTGCAGTGGGTAGATAGAATGTTACGTGATGATCGATCATGCCCTAGCCATCACATTTTCCAAGAAGCTGCATGTGATTCACTCTAGCATAGAGGATCGGAGGATACTGCTGTGACAAGACTTGTTGATTATCAATAATCAATTATTAATTTTGTCCGTTTTTGTCATTACCTGTGAGTGAAATTGTGTTACTCTAGCATTACTTTCACACTGCTTATGTACAAGTGTACATTTTAGAGCAAAAAATTGACAATTCTGCAGGCAAATGAGAACTATATTTTCCCTTTAAGAGAGTCTTGTTACATTGTTAGCATTCTTTAGGAATAAAACAACAAGCAAACCATGTGAGCTTTGATGTGAAGCACAATCTATAGACATGACTGGATGCTACCATACAAGCATCCATCAGTAGATATATGGACATGTGAAAAGCAACTCCTTGATCGACTCATGGGATCCAAGCTAACTCTCATCCCATTTCTGACGATGCATACTGATGATGAAACATACTAAGAGTGCAAAAATTTCTACCATTCCAGTGACTTGAAGGGGACAAATCTTATCTTGTTCACCACGATCTTCATCTTGGGTAAGTGCCATGCTTACAAGCATTTAGTTACTGCTGTAAAACCAGAAATTTTCTTGTGCATGCATTTTATGTGAATTGTATGAGAAGCCACAATACGCGAAAGTAAAATGCCCGCTAAAGCTTCTTTCTACAAAATGCATTGTATAAGTGTGGCAATTTGTGAAATTTTCATGCCGCAAATGTTTCTTCTTTTACATTACCTACATATGTAGACTCTCTCACTGCTTGGCCCTATACAGACAGCTTTGTGAGGTCAAAAGGCATCCATATCAGAGATGACTACTCCACTTACCCTAGCAAAATGCAGCTTGTACTGCTTGAGCTGCTTCAGCACGTTTTCATCCAGCAGCAGCTCGACGAGGACGAGGGCAGCCTTGTCCTTCACCTCCAGACGCTCTGCTTCCCCCAGGAAGTCTTTGTCCACACCCTTTGGGAGACCCTCTTCTTTCTTGGCCTTGGTAGAGTAAGAGAGAGGAGGCAAGTCCATCAATTCTTACATAAAGGTAACTCCCATTCTAAAAAAGTCCTTGGGACTGGCAGTTTTCTTTCACTACATTGAAATTTCTTTATAGCTTAACAATAAAGTATGTAACTGAAAAAAAGGTAGTAATTTTGGGACCTTAATTTTTACTTCATTGCAAGAAGAGTTTCGTTATAACTGTGTTTGTTGTTAACAGGAGTGTATTGTACTGGGATATCCAAATGTTTTACTTATAATGAGTATTGCACGAGTTTCCAACTTTTCTTCCATATCCTGGTGATATTCTGCACAAGTGATATTTTCCATGAGTGATGCTGCATGAAGTAATGATACTCCACATGAGTTCAGAGCTTCACACAAATATCAAATTTCCTGATGTTTGGTGAAATACAGCCATGTCATTGCCGAGAACACCCTTGTTGTGGGAATTACCACAAGGATGGCATTGTTAATTTGGCCACAAATGTGTAAATTCTCTGTAGCAGATAGGAAACAGGAAGGAATTTCAAGTATCTCTATCTTCTTTACTTCCCCTCTTGTACTTTGAACTTGATTTATCAATTGAATCTTACAGGCAGGATTAAAAAAAGTGATGTACTGTATCAACTAGTTAGGTGCATGCACAGCAAGGAATTTCATACAACTGCAATCTCTACTTGAGCAATGCTTGTGGCACCTTTCTGTCACATTTCAGGGAGTCATTGTACTTGGTGCAATGTGTTTGAGACTATCTATGGACTTTTGACACAAGCCCACTAACAAAAGACTATCAATAATGTCTGTAAAAGATGTTAGGCTAATCAAAATTTTAGTGGACTTCCATGAACATAATAATTTGTTTTTTTTGGTCTGGCTTTTCAAAGATAAGACTCTCAAGAATATCTCCTTACCTTGACAAACTTGTAAAAGATGTCCAGTCTCTCTTGTTGAGTTTTCTCAAGGTCATCGTTGAGGGTCAAGCCTTTGGCTCCTCCGGTCAATGACTGCATTCTTTGGTTCACAGCATCCTCACTGGTATCAACAGACCACTCATAATCCTGTGAGATGAGAGACAATGTGGCCAATGATGATGAAACAGTCAAAGAATCGTTGCACCTGGGCCTGTCTGGTATCACAGCTAGAACAGATCGTTTCACTGGAATATTCGCTTAGATCGACGTGGAACAGTCAAAGTGAAATCTAAAGTGATACCAAGACGGATGTTGACCCACTTACTAAGTCTTTACCAGATGCAATTTTATGCGGAAGCTGAGATATTTCCACACACCAGTATAATCCACTTGTCAATCACTAGACACACACACTCTAGTAAAACTTCTCCAATTTTCAAGTCACAATTCAAAATAACATTTTTGTGTCAGCAATAGCCTACCAGTCAATACATGATGTGGGTCAAACTTATGTGCACATGGTAGAAAGGTTGGATGAATACTACACACACTACAGCATTTGTGTCTTCCTTATTTGGGAGAGAGGAAGAACATAGGGTGGTGAAGTAAACATACCTGATCTTGTGGGGAAACATGAAATGCACATAAATCAAATGATATGGGGGTTGTAATATGTGACCCGCGACAACGGTTTCAGGCAAAAGTCGCAAAAGCAAATTCCCTCCTAGGCGGGGTACAAACATTTTGACCATTATTTTTGTCGATTTTGGGTTTCTGCAGAATTTGAATCTTTGATATGTTTTCTACATATACACTAAATTTCACAGCATAACACTCAGTTTTTCCTACCGAAAATGGAATTTTAAACACCCTATGTTGGAGCGCACTCGTCAGTTTCGATCTTCTTTCGAACGCCGCGCCACTATGCCCAGAGAGTGTTGCTACGGCGCGGCATCTCGCGTGCGATTGGATAGTGCGTCGCACACATTTACATAGTTCGGCTTTCAGAGATACGCCTCGCAGCGTGTCGGAAATGTTTTGTCCACGCTAATTACGCACGCATGCTCCATTGTTGGTGCTACAATAGATACCAGTACGCTCGGTCTTTAGTGTAAGCTCTTCGTTTGGCTTTCTATCCGAGCTTTTTTTACCGCAATGTTTGACAACGGAATTAGTGAAACAAAAGTGAACAGCAACACTATATAGGCAGCACTAACTTAATGTGAAAATAGATATGATAGGGAACATGATTTAAGAGTATCAGAGTGGCAAATTGCCACACAAATCGTGCAACGCACGATCGGAAACTGACTTGTTGATACTGTGCGTGTAGTAAATATGACAGCAGGTTGACTCATAAATGACCAGTATTCAAATAATACACTGTCGTAAACGTCAAAATTGCACCAAACTAAGTAAAGTCGTGTTTGTTTGTTTGCTTGCTTGCTTGTTTACTGCACAACGCAACACATGTACAGCTTTAAAAGAAAAGAAACTACAGAAAGCATGACCCTTTTCAACCTTCTGCCTTCGAAAGGATCCCCATGATAAAATTTACAAGACAAATCAAGCACTATAAAAACGTGATTTGTAAAGATGTGGAAACGAATGTGCTACCCGCTCCCGTAACGTATACACAAGGGCATAGCGTGTGGATGCCATTGAGTAATACGTGCACCATGCACACGTAACCAGCAGCTTGTAGTTATTGTATCCGCCATCTTGAAAGACGTACTGGTAAACAAACCCGAGCGAAACGCATTGTGCATTCGGCTCCATACGCTGAGTTCCGAGGAAGGTGCCCGGGAAATTTGACTCTCTCAGTGAGCCAATCAGAAGTCGCTGTGGTTGCTAGAGGCGGAGCTTAATCTCGATTGGCATCATTGTACAGATGGGTGATTCTCACCTCGCATCGCCGCCTGGCATTGTCTTCAAGCATGAGGGGAATCTTCAAAGCCCGTTTTCTCACAATTTTGTCTGGCTAACAAATCAAAAAGTGCATTATATTTCGCTTCATATGACCACTCACAGTACCGGAGAATACAAGTGTTTTATATCAATGTAAAGCTTAGGAAATGGGCAATTTGATTCAATGAAAAAAGGAATTTTCAAAATTTCTGACTTTTGCCTGAAACCGTTGTCGCCGGTCACATATATGAGTTGGAAAAAGAGCTGTGTAGTACACTCTCCTGGAATCTCAAGAGATGAGAGGGGGAGGGGGTAGAGGAAGGGGGTAGGAGGGAAGGTGTACCTCAGCGGTATCGTTGAATTCCTCCTCTTCCTGGCAAGCATCACCCTCGCCATTCTGGTGCTTGGACTTTGAACTTTTGGTCTTGCGCGTAGTCTTGGAGGAGCCAGCACTGCGGGGGTCATGCTCCGGTGGGTTTTTGATGATGAAAGTGCTCAGCTTGTGCCGTAGGTCCACCATGCCGACATGACCACACGCAATGCAGCGCTGCCCAATAGCACCCCTCTTGACCACCTGAATCGATCACATAAAACAAGACTCAACGTCACATCCTGTTTCACATTTCCCACTGGGTCTGCTGGTGGAGCACGAAAAAGTCTTGTTTAGCTCTTCAATTTTCAGGCTTATGACAAAGAATTTCTGCAATTTCTTCAGATATTACCACACTAGAGCTTAAGAACCTTCTCTTCCCTCTTGTCACACTAACAGTCGCCATATGTACACTTGGCGAGCCTAATTCAGAAAACTGCATATTGCAACTGGATACCTGACATTTCCTATACTCAACCCATGGTGGACATCACTGTGATCTTGACTTACTCTTTTTGTTTTGTAATTTCACTTTAGCAAATACTATTGACATTGGAAATGCAAGCAGGGCTTCCCAAGCTTCTCTTTTAACTTAATAAGGCACATCAATCTGATATCAAGATTCATACTACTTTCTGACACCTCCATGTTTATATTTAATGACTGAACAGCAACTAACTAAATAAGTTATGAAGCTAAAAAATATACATGCCTGTTCAAATGTCCCAAACCGCTTACACAGACAATTCAATGTTCTTCCTATTTACTCGTGCCTGGAGTATGCTCCAATACTTCCCCCACAATATTTTACGCATGACACTTCTACTTGATGAATACATGTTGGGCCGCTAAGTTTGGTTAAATCACAAGTAAATTACACACTGCATAAATACATCTCATACATCAGTACAACGAGTACTCACCAAAAAAGTTTCTGGGTTCTCACAGGCTGGGCAAAGGACATAAGCTTTGATGAAGTCATCCAACAGGTCTTGCAGCTTGCTAGCATCATGTGAGCCATTTACAATGAAGCGATTATTCTTGAAATCAAATTGAGTTTGGGCGCCAAGCTCACAGCCAAAGAATTTTGTTGGATCTGAAATGGGCAATGGAGGATCAGTTTTAATAAACACCGCTCACATATAATATACTTTTCCTTAAAAAAAAATAATAATGATAAATAAATGACAAATACAAACTCCAGCATATGGTGACTGTAGCTGAAGCAAAATTGGTGCCTTGAGGTAGGCTGCAATGACTGCTATTGTGAGAAAGCAACAGCTGATACTTGGCAAACTGTGGATCACATCATGGGCTGTCTGTGCACACAACAAACGTCCATGTGTGTCAAATCTCAATTGATCCCTGCACACTCCCTTGAATGTTAGATTAACCTCAGTAATGTGTCAATCAAATCTTACATTTTGTCTGACTGAATACTGTCTACTTGTAAGATTCATATCCATTGTAAGCCATGGTGGATTGAGTATTGAATGAACAAAGCTATGATCTATTGCTTCAATTGCTGACTTCTCTGAACAACACAAGACCCTATAGCAATGAATGTAGTATCTTTCGTATTTTGAAGGGGGGGGGGGGAGCAAAATGCTAATAAAATATTTTCATTCATGACATCTTAATCTGACATTTTCAGAAATTTTCATTTCCAATAAAAAACTAGAAATGTCGCTACAGCGACTGGTTATACCCCCGCCAAACAACATTTCATAAGCTTTGGTCAAAAAACTGAGGAAGTAGTTAAATCCGCAAAATCTTTCCTTGATCTTCTGCCATTAATATGCCGTTACCATGGCAACATACTTTCGGGTACTGTCGAAAAATGCGTCTTGCACATCTACAACCAAAGGCACACATCTGTAAGTTTCATGGAAATTGGGCAAAAACTGAGGAAGTAGTTTGCAACACAAAATTTTCCATCATTTTGGCTCATAATATGTGAGCTGTTACCATGGCAACATACTTTTTGTCACTGTCAAGAAATGTGTCATGCTGACCTATATCCTAAGACAAACATTCAATATGAATTCCATGAGAATTGGAAGAACACTGATGAAGCAGTTTTGCCATGAAGCATTTTGCCCTATATTTTACCAATAACATGCCGTTACCATGGCAACGCATTTTTTGCCACTGCGGAAATATGTGTCTTGCACATTAACATATTCAGATGAACATCTGTACCTAATTTCATAAAAATTGATCAAAAACTGTGGGAGGAGTTCGCGACGCAAGATTTGTACCCACTTTTGCCCATAATATGCTGTTACCATGGCAACGTACTTTTGGGTACTGTCAAAAAATACGTCTTGCACATCTACAACCCAAGGCACACATCTGTGCCAAGTTTTATGGGAATCGGTTGAAAACTGAGGAAGTAGTTCGCGACGCAAGATTTGCAACGGACCGACCGCCCGCCCGACCGTCCGCTGATTCCTATATACCCCCTTCAAACTTCGTTTGGCGGGGGTATAAAAACCAGACATAAAACCAGGATTTTGATTAATGCACAAATGCTTCGGTAGCTTGGCAATCATGACGTACAGGCCACAGTCCATAGCATGAGGACAGACAGTTTGTAAATTGGAGGTACAACAGATACATGTATACAGACCTCCCAACCCTACTGACTGAAAAATAGGAATGACTTGGCTCATAAATGGGAAAACAAGAATAGTTCCCATATGAGTGTGTAGTGAATTCATCAAGAAAAATAGGAAAATCCTATTGAAACAAGAGCTGAGAATGATCAAAATTTAGAATGGTTGAGAGGCCTGTGTATATCTTTACCTGACAATGGTTAAGTTGAGAGCATTAATACCTACGAGCTGAAGTCAACATAAAAAGATTTAAGATGGCCACTGTATCTCTGGAAAGTGTTAACATTTAGGGAAGTGCACAGTGATCCTTCTTCACATCCTGCTTCCCTTTCAGATTTTTATATGAACTCATGTGTAGAACATCTTGGGAGATGGTAATATAGCTTCATTAGCTATTAGACTAGAAAAACACCAGGTACTCACACGTGGGTGGCCTACTCAAGGATTTGCCAATCTCCACCATGTTTGTGATGACAGTTTTGATGCCATTACCACTTCCCTCGACCTGCAGCATCAACAACAAAAGAGATGTGACAATGGTGAATGGGACGCTCAATCTATGAAACTATTAATTTAAAAAAAAAAAAAAAAAAAACTAGAAAAGCACTCGGAGAGCACAGACCTCTGCTAAGTGCATTTCCACCCGTACACGAATGCTGAAAATCGTCCAAGGTTAAATAAGCCTTGTGTTTACCTCATCAGCTTCATGCTGCGCCATGCCTTGAGCAGAGCACGCCTTTCAGTGCTTGTATGTATGCAAACCTCAAATACATGCAGCTTGAACTCCCCAAGTTCATTGACCCCATTTGCCAAAAGATAAAAAAAAAAAATCCTTAAAAAATCTGTAAAAATTCCTGGATCACTACCAACATTTAATCATCAGTTCTTTGTGTCATTATCAACTTTCCTGGAAATTTCACCAAAATCCGTTCACAACTTTTTGAGTGATCTGCAGACAGACAGACAAACAAACAAATGCCAAACAAATACATTATCTTCCTCCTCGGGTGAGGTCATAATATGAGAAAGAAACAAGTACAGTACTGTCCTTCAACATCCAAACACCAATGCAAACAAAGAAATGAAAAGTGCATGAAAGACTACACGATTTCTGTCATGCATTTTTGCTAATGTGCCTGACCTTGGCTAAGAGACGTGGCATCTTGTAGCGGTAAAACTGGTCAGTGACCGCTCGGTTAACGTTGAGAGACATTTTGACCACGCTAGCTGTCTTCTAATGTTGTGATGATAATGGTGTTTACTAGGCCGCCTGGTACAGCGATGATTTGGACGTATGGAATATTGCGCCTGTGACGACATAAACCTGTCTGGGGGTTGCTTCTGGACTCTACAGGGATGCCTCTGGCACTGGGCACAGGTGAATCTCACCAACAGTGGTTCTGGCAGGGAAGAAACAGAGTAATTTATTTCATTTCATTCATTTATTTCCACATTAACAACAACAACCATTAGGGCCTACAATTTCAAGTCATAGTATTAACATATTCATTGTGGGGGACCAGGGATGGGAAAAGGCATCACAGTAAATGTAATGGGAAATAGTCAGTTTTAACCAGTTATCTTTAAATCGGTAATTCAATTTTTCAACCCATGCATGTATTCCTGACACATGATTTATACTGGTATAACAGTTTAATTAAAGCAATGAATTATGCAACAAATCACCGTGCATCAAATATGATGAATGGGAAGAGGCTACGGGACCTTTATGTGTTCAAGATTATAACGATAGAATTAGACCCATGACTCAGTGGGTCTAGCACTCAGTGGAGTACTAGGCCTATCGCAAGTTTACCATCCACGCATTTACACTGACAATAATATCAGCCAAGTATTTTGCATCATAGGCATGTAGTAGTACAACTTGTAGGCCCGATATCTTATCACCCATAGAGCAAAAGCATTGTAGAATTTGTAGCAACAGTGCATTCCAAGTTTGGCGACATATTTGACCATGCCTGTGATTTCAAGAAGAAAATGAAAATGTGAAAATTGTGTGCCATACTGATCCCTTCTTCTTTCAGAGCAAAATAGACTATTAGAGTATGTCTCAACTCTATAACGTTAGAATCTATCTTCTTTATTGATGATTAATCTGTAACTTCACATAAGTCACATACATTATACTGTACATGCATAGATCTACATTGCAAATGGGCATTTCCATAGTAACCAACTTAAAAGCCTTTTTAAACCATTACACCTACTGTACTTTTCACTTTCAGGGATATTGGGCTATTTTAGTTACGTTTCTAAATGTTTTTACTTTTACACTATAAATTGTGCCCTCCCCCACCCACCCAAATTACAATGATGATTTTCTGCGAATGCATTGAGAGATAGCTTTGCCCTAAAACTGATCCAAACAAGAAATTTATTTCATAATTAGAACTTATGGCTTATGCAAAAATGACAGACAATTGGGCCGTGGGGGCAAACGCACTGCATACTGGGCACACTGTCACTGGACTTGACTCGCCAAACATTTTGGTCAGTCCAAGGCAAAGACATGCAAAGCGGCACATCGCATGTTTACGAAAGGGGGGAGGATCGGTTCTAACGTTAGACATCTAGACAACAGATTTATACATTGTTATAGTTATACTCAAAACTCAACAGACTGAAGCTAGCTAGGAGTCAGGACTCTAACCATAGGACCACAGGAACACGTTGAAATGTGTTACGTTCACACAACGAGAGTATTGTCTATATTGAGACATCTGGACATTTTTAAAACATGTTCAGACAGACACAGACATTACTCTTCGAAATTGAAGTCATAGATTCATTAATTCTAACTTGTCTACATCATAACTTACTGTTAAAACTGCAAAAAGACATAAACACGACGAGGTGTAGAATGTTTACGAAGAAAAGCGGAATGACTTCGGCTGCCTTTTGTCACGGACGAACTTGGAATTCGCAGAAGGAACACGCGTGCCCACAAACGATATCGTATTTTCTGTCCACGCTACCACTCAGTTCAGGTTCAAAAATGTTGACAAATGCCTGTGATAAGGACAAAAAACGAAAGAGTACCGACATGTAATTTCATTGAAAATAACAAAACCACTAATTACAGTACAATCGGTGAAAGGAGCGAGGAATGAACACATTTTTAACGATTATCTTACTTGAGGGATACGAGCACCACGCAATACGCTCTGTCATGGAGAATGAAGCTTCGATGCTGATCCTACAGCAGCATGGGCACGGGTACACTTGCACGGGCCCATCCACTTGCACACAGTTACTACGCATCTGTACACGCATATATGCATAAAACATATGCCTCGCTCGTTCCCTTGTGTTCTAGTATCTTTTACTTTTTTACGTGCAGGGAGGAGGGAAGATTTTTCTACGCAGTACAACATACACGTCAAAACTAGATTACAAATCCAGCTGTTTGCAATGATAATTTGTCTGTGGTCATTCAATCCTTTGATTTTCTTTCTTAATTTTTTTTTTTCTTCAAAGCTAAGATCTGATCTATGGAGTTGGACCCCAGTTTTTGGAAAGATATTTGCTTTTATAAACTAACATGATATACTCTAAAAGAAAAATTCGGATGTGCATGGGTACTCAACATCCATCATTACATGGCTTATTGACATTTATTGATAACGTCATGAGGCCTCAACTATACAACAAGGCAGGGACAGGACTTTTTTTGAGAGAGGGGGTGCTGCGGGACACGTGTGGGACGGGGGGGGGGGGGGGTCAAGGTCAATATCACCCCTCCTTATCTATTATAGACGTTACATCGGCCCTATACATTTTGGACTTTCTGCCGGAGTGTCTAATGAAATAAAGTTATGTCCATCTCCTGCTTTTTTAAACCGTAGTTGATATATCAAACACTTCATGGTGATGAATGCTGATGAATGCTGGTTAGGTTCCGTTTCCCGCCATGGTTTCCCTGTTTGTTTGTTTGTTTGTTTGCTTGTTTGTTTATTAAATGTTTTGATTTGTTTGTTTCCTGGCCTCTCTTTCTCTTTTACGGGCATATTAAAATGTACGTCTGCCAGAGCATTGGCAACACTGAAGAGGCTACCCTGGATAACTAAGACTTTACTACTACTACTACTACTACTACTACTACTACTACTACTACTACTACTACTACTACTACTACTAAAATAACACAAACAGAACAAACCGGAACAAAAAACTATAGAATGAATTAGCTTAAATGATAATGAGTTTATTACAGGAAGGCACCATGATTTTGCAATACATTCTCATAGCTTCTCATAAGGTGTTTTGTCTTGAATAGAAGCACATTGCTTCATGATATTTGGAAGACCATTCCACATTTTAACGGGTCAAATTAACAACTTATTGTGCATTGCAAAAACTCACCCTTGATTTAAAATTGGGTTTTTGTACATAAATTTCCACTGTTTTCAGTGTACAGCATGTATACTTTTATACCTCATTTTCATTTTTTTTTACAAGAAGAGTATGGCAATATAATACTTTTAAACAAATACAAAACAGTTTGAGTTTTGTTAATATCAGACCCTTTCAAGACATTTGAATTTGATAATAAGATGGGCAATTTGTGGTTTTGAGTTTTTTATTATTCTTATTTCACGCTTCTCAAGATTTAAAATTCCATTTTAATGACATGAATTGATGCACTGTTCACCGCCCAAATAATATTGCAGTAAGGTAAGGTGTGGCAAGATCAAGGTTTGATAAAATCTAATGTGAATATTCAAGATTCAATCATGTAACATAATTATACATTGTATACTACCTAATTGTGTTACTTGTTAAGGAAATAAATTTATTTGAATTGAATTGATAAAAATATCAAAAGGGAAACATGTTTTAATTAGCCTATTCATAACACCTGTCTTCCTTATTTTCACACATCATACGGTATCAATAATTAAGTCCATTCCATGTTGATTTATCATAAAAAGATATTGAGATTTTTTTTTTTTTTTTTGGCAATTGACTTTGACCTTAAAAAGATTTGACCTCGTGGCCAAAGACAATGAGACGATCTTTACCTGGTAATGGATAATACATGTAAATACTTTCAAGTACTGCAGAGATATGGAGGAAAGAGTGAAATTTTATGAATTCAGCCTTGATATTTGACCTTTGACCTTGAGCGTGTGCACCCAAAATTGATAGGCACACTGTATCCACTCATATGATACATACATAATCTAATGACAAGTTTCATTTGGATACCTCAATCGGTTCTTAGTTATGTTGGTTATGTTGTCGGAAAACTATTGATTACGGACAGGACGGATGGACAGACAGAAGGATGGACAGAGGGATGGACGGACAACCAGAAAAGAGAATACCTCAAGTGACACTTCATGGTGGAGGCATGAAACAGTCAGGAACTCAGAACAAAAACAAACAGACCAACACCCACTACTGACTACAAAATTCATTTGCACTGTGGAAATTAAGAAAGGGACTGCTACAAAGTCTAACTTTTATTACGTTTCTGCTGTACTAGATGACCGACGCAACTGATTCCTCGGAGCGGAGACCATTGCACTGAAGCTAGGAGCATTACGTCATTCTCCCAATTTCAACATGCGCGCGCGCGTCTCGCTAAAGTACTAGTAATTACCGATGGGTAGAGGTGGATGTAACGTAAATTCCGCGAAAACTTGCTGATGCCAGACCTTGCAAAACCGTGACTTGTCCCAATTTTACATTGTATCTGGGTAAATGATAATAAAAACTGATGAAATAGTCACCATTCTCTCTCAAAAACAATTGAAAAGAGAAAATACAGACGTTGATTATGATAGGTATTTAGGCTCCTACCAGAATGAATTATTCTTTTTTTTCTTCTTCTTCTTCTCCTGCTTTTTACGGTGACAAGTTCAGAAGTGATTTGTAATCTTGATCAGTCAAAGGCCAGTGGATATGATAATTTATTGGTTCAGCTATTGATATATGGTCAGAATTATGTTTGCAAACCGCTCGCGCATATATTAAACCTATTATTCACAACGGGCATCTTTCCAGATAAAGTGAAAAGCAGCGAAAGTTGTAGGCATACCTGTATCTAAAAAGGGAGACAGAAGTCTACCGGGTAACTATAGACCCTTATCTATTTTACCAGTAATGGATAATTTGTTTGAAAAACTTGTAAATATTCCACTGGTGGTATTCTTACAGAAAAAAGAAATTTGATCATGAATGTATTTGTTTGTATTCTATGTCCGTTTGTATTGTATGTTGAATTGCCGAATAAATAATAATAATAATAATAATAATAACAATAATAATAATAATAATATTATTATTATTATTATTACATAATAATAATAATAATAATAATAATAATAATAATAATAATAATAATAATAATAATAATAATAAAAATAATAATGATAATAATAATAATGCCATTCTAGAGTCGGTTAACATCATTCCTTGGAATTTGCATAAACATTGATATTGAATGCAATCTATTAAGTAAAAAGATTAGAATATTGTATATATTAAGACACTTTGTGTCAAGAAGAATTATGGTCATGTTATATTTTACCCCATTTAATGTACGAGTTAGAGGTTTGGGGTGCTGCTTGTATAAAACAACTCTGAACCCTATTCTAATGCTACAGAAACAAATGGCACGAGAAATTACTTTGACAAAAATGTAAAGGTTCGAGATATCACTCTGCTCCTTTATTTCATAGTTTCAAAGAATACTGCTACGTAATTGGTATATTTGTGCATGACATAATTTATATAACCACCCGCTTCATTCCTTATCTGATTATTTTTCAGTACAAGAATACCCGTATCAAACAAGAAACAAAGTGAAATCTAATTTGAGTGTTTCCATGAGTAACACCATGCAATCTAGGGAAATCATCACTTTCATATTCGGGACCTTAAATATGGAATTATTTGCCAAAAGAATTGTAAAATATTACCTGATCAGGCTACCTAGAGAAATATTTGGTGGCCCGACATTAATCTTTAGAGGCCCTGGGCCACCCGGCCGCCAGTAACGTCAAGCCTTGCTTGAAGATTTTATTGAAAGAGTAACTTTTGGGCATATCTAACAATACTAATTTACTGACATTTAAATGACAATAATTTCTTCATTGATCCAAGTTTTTTTGTTTGTTTGTTTGTTTGTTTTTTTTACAAATATGGAGTTTCTTTTATCATGCAACTATTGTAGACAACATTCACCTCACGAAAACTTTCAATCAATGTTACTCAGGGTCCCATGGAAGATCACTGCTTATTGATGGATGGACTACTCTAACAAAAGATTATAAATTGAAAAAATAAGTAAGTACATAAATAAATAGATAAAGAAATAAAGAAATAAAGAAACAAACAAACAAACAAACAAACAAATAAATAAACAAATAAATAATTAAGTATATTACAATACAACACACATGACTACTTAGTACAATACCATATAGTTAGGCATATCATTGAAAAGCAATAAATATGTTTTATTTCATTACTTTCCACCAACAAAATGATAATGCACTTCACAGACAACATTTATATCTGAAAGGTCCATGATAGTAAAAACAGACCAGAAATATATAACACCATGCATGATATCAAACAAGATTGTTGGTCTAGCTTCCAGGCTCTGAACTCTTTCTTTGTTGCTTTTGTTTTAATCCTCCAAACAGAATTATGATCCATGCAACTCAATAAATACATGTACCTCTGACATCTATCAAGCCCTTGATCTATTTAGACCAACATTTTGATGAGGTATAGTTCTTCTGATGCTGACTAAGCTCGTATAAATCCATAAGAAAATGTTCAGAAGTCTGGAAATTAGGCTAATCTATCATCATGTCAAGATTTCCGTACACAGACATCATTAATCAAGATCAAACATTTACATTTGCGGAAAATCGTAAGAAATTGGCAAACAGCAAATTACGCAAGAGGAAGATTGCACTTATTCTTCACAAGACTTTTCCTCTATTCTGAATAAATAATTCCACTGTGAAATGGACCAATGAAACAACAGGGAAAGAATGAACATCAAATATTGTTTGGGGTGGATATGATATTGTTCTTCATTATACGATTTTTAAAGCTGATCTAAAGACAGAGACACAAATTTGATATGTATATGCAGTCAGCCAGATGTGGCAATTTCTCTGTATTTCACATGGCATTCCAAGACAATACATTTTTTTTCTCAAATTCCTAAAATTTGATATTTTTTAAAGATACAAAGTATTCACTACACTATTTCACACAAGTCCTTGAGAATGGTTATGTAATTGTAATATACCATTTGAAAGGGTCTTTTATTTTGCAAGTCATAATACTTTGTATATTCATTTCCTATGTGTGAATAGAGATTCATATTCATCAAATATACACCAGATATGATTTAGCATTCTCACTAACCCTTATAATATTTTGGACACATCTAAGCTGTCCTAAACATACATATCCATATCAAAGCTAGAGAAATGCAAGAAGAAAGAAAAATAATGTCTGATCTGGAATACATAACTGCATGCAGAGACAAACACCATTTGTACAGCACCGAAAATGAACATACCTTTGGCATTATATGAACTGATTCAAACACACACACACACACAAAGAAAGTAGAATCCTACCCTTTACTAACATACATAATGACATGGCATTCATTGCTTTCATCATTACATGCAGAAAGATCTTGTAAAGTATGGTCCATGGGCCCTACAATCGAAATAAAATTGCCACGACGTCCTCATAATATGACGATGTACATTTTCTTTTATGTTTGTTCGTTTCCTTTCTTTCTGCTTCCTAATAGTTTTTCTGGCAGGACCAAACAACAAAATGGCAGGTAATACATCCTCTCCTGCCATTTGACCACATTTCATGAAGTTTGGATTTCTGTGCTGCTCCATAGCATAGCAGCAGAAATGCTTTGTGCTTGACTCTTAATATTCTCACTGAAGTCTGAAGTGGCTTGTCACTGAGATGGAAGAATAATTTTGACAAACATGAGAACACAGGCAGTATTCATGAAAGATATTGATCTCTTTGTACGTCTCATCAACAACTGCATAAATAAAAATGATACATTTCTGTCATTTATAAAGTGCTAAGAAAACAAAGCCTCACAATGATGATAAGCAGGCTTAGTTGCACATTGCACTTAAATGCCACACAGCCCTCCATATCCACTTCCAGGAGAGGGGGTGGGGAGGAGGGGGTGGGGGGGGGGGAGACTTTTCTTCATTGGTGAAGGCAGCAAATAATTCTATTCGTTGCAAATTTGCCCTCTCTCAGTAAACTGTTTTATATGTCTTCACAATTATGGATGTTCTTCACCAATCTTTATGCAAAACTGAAAACATCATATGATAAGTCCTCAAGTGGTGGACCCATCAAAATGACATTGGTTACTCGAAGTACACATTAGTACTGTTACAGATTAGTCTGCTACTTGCCATCAAATTACAGAATCAACTTTGTACTGAAATAGCTTTATGCTTGTTAAACCTGAGAGAATATGATCAAAAAGTCATATCAGAAAAGAGAGAGTTATTTAAACAATTAAAATGCCCATTGTTGGTTGACTTAAGTACCCTGTGTGACCTTGATTTTGCTTTCAAGTGATCAATAGCTTATAAATTTCTTCTTTTTTCATCATCACATATTAAATAACATAATCCTGCTATTTGAATATATACTCTGAAAGCACAATGAAAATAAAATTAAGTTTTCACTCTGAAGTACCTATGCTTCACAGGTGTCCTGGCTCTCAAAACTTGTCAATACATTTCCAATGGCTACACCTCCACATCCTATTCTGCCGTCCACAATGAAAACACGTATCTATTGGTAGCACTATCAGTAATTACACATACTTGGTTTACACACACATTATGAGGGTAATCCCCTGGCTACGGGTGGCTTGAACTGACAGTGTCTCACATCAAGCTTATTTCCTCTGATTTGCTTCCATAAATGAGTTGCCATTTTGAATTGTCGTTTCAATAGCTAGCAGTCAGAAGAAGTGGGCTAATTATTGGTCTCAGCGAAGAGAGGGAGAGAAAGGAAAAAATAAAACTCCAAAAGCATAACAAGTGAATCTCCCTGTATGGCATGGGGTTAAGTATATAGGAATATGTACACACATACAACTTTGTACATCTACATGCACAGATATACATCTGTCTACCCATATTCAGTGGTATTGTCCAAACTTTAACATACAAGTTTATAAATAATAATAATAATTATGATAATAATAATAATAATAATAATAACAATAATAATAATAATAATAATAATAATAATAATAATAATAATAATAATAACAATAACAATAATAACAATCATAATAATAATAATAATAATAATAATAATAATAATAATAACAACAATAATAATAACAATAATAATAATAAGAAGAAGAAGAAAGGACATTTATATTGCGCAGCTACTATAATGATATACTCTACTGCGCATTACAAAATGACATGCATACAAGAAATTCAAACAGAAAATACATTACTTCAAGAGATGACTTTTTGACTAAATGTCCTACTTCTATGGTTTAAAATACAATGGCTTTTTCTTTTTGGCAATATATCTTTCATAAATAGTTGAACCTGTCCATGGTGACCACCCACAGGAGACAAAAAAAAAAACAAAAACAAATAAATAAAGTGGTTTGCTATAAACAGGTGGTCAGGGTTGTTAACAAGGCTTTCCTTCTGGGTGTGTGGGTGGGATTGTTTTTAGTGGCTGTATATGGCAGGCGGCTGCTATAGACATGTGACTGCTATGGTAGGATTGACTGTATAATATGGAAGGCACAGCATACATAAAATAGAGCCAAATCTTTGACAAGTTTCTTCACTGTGGTACCTTATACAGCTGTATGATAAAACAGGCCTATATTGGGACATCAAAAGTGTGATATTCACTTACAACATACAGAAAGAAGTCAGTATTTGCACTCATTTGAAATATAAACATATCATTTTCAGATTTGATTCCAAGCAGATACATATATGATGCAGTGAATAAAAAAAAAAAATCAACGTCAAAAATTTTAAGAGTGCCTCAAACAGCTAGATTCCTTTGAGCACTTTACTTTTGGTTCCAAGTCCATTCTCCAGCAATGAATATTACACCAAGGGTTTGGATTAAAGCCTTAAAATGAGATAGACACAACTGAAACTTCTTTGGTTTGAAGAACTCTATAAAGTATAACAAATTAAAAATCAGAAATGTTGCTACGGCGACTGGTATGCCTCCGCCATAATGCATGATTCTCGTAATAGGTCTATAGTACGTCTTGACAATGTGTGATGTCAGTTAACATAATCAGCAAAATATTGAAACGACATGATTGTCACGAATGTGTTGAATGTTCATTTTCCTTGAACTAGGTTTAATTGGATGAATGGCTATATTTTTTAAGAGAGCATGTATTTGGGGATTTGAGGATTTTTACTTGACTTTTGACTCTTTATAAGTTTTATATGCATTGAGTAATTTTCAAGGGATGGAGAAAAAGTATAATTTCAGTATTGAATAGTAAATTGTTAGCATTTTAACCTGGCCTTTGACCCTTGACCTTTGACCCTATGACCCTAATATTCCCAAGAGAATCACTGTCAGGCAGAACATGCATAAATATGTACTAAGTTTCATGATGATACCTTGAGACATTTTCGAGATATGGTGGAGGAAGTGAAATTTACCACTTTCACATGACCTTTGACATTTTGACCTTAGACCTTTTTGGCGAAAGACTTCCCAGAGAATCTCTATTGTGTAAGACATGTATACACTAAGTTTCAAGAAAAATCTTGCAGGCATTGCATAAATATGAGGGGAAAAAGTGAAGTTTTGAGGAGTTAACCTTGACCTTTGACCCCATGACCCCCAAAATTCCCTAGATAATCACTTCCAGTCAGTACATGCGTATGTACTACCAAGTTCCATGAAGATACCTTGAACCACTTCCGAGATGAGGGAAAAAAAAGAAGAAATTTTAACATTTTCACTTGACCTTTGAGCTTTGACCTCATGGCCCAAAACTCTGTGTACAGAATCTTTATTTGGTAGTTCATGAATAAACTAAGTTTCAAGAAAATACCTTCAGGCACTGCATAGATATGGGGGAAATAGTGAAATTTTGAGCATTTGACCTTGACATTTTGACCTTTGACCTTGAGCATGTGCACCCAACAGTTAATAAGCACAACTTCGCCCACTCGTACATACAAATGCAAAGTTTCATTAGGATACCTCAAACGTTTTTTTAGTTACGCTCTCCACAAAATCGATTACGGACAGACGGAAGGACAAACAACTCGAAAACATAATGCGTCCGGCAACACTTCCTGGCGGAGGCACAAAAAACAAAAACAAAAAAAAAAACCCTCACATACAATGTATAAGTAATTTGGTAATGCTGCTGGGTACTGACATTGGAATATATATCTTTGCTGTCCACAGTATTGGGTATAACAGCTGCATTGTTTATTTAATTTGTTTGTTTTTCTTATATCAATTTTACTTTTAACTACTTTGACTACATCCTGAAATCAACATACCAGTATGGAAATTAATCCTCAACATGTGACATGCACACATCAGTTTATATTCAGAGGTTACTACTGCAATTTTATTACAATTTGTTGATTACTACAGTGGACACCAAGGACAAATGACATATCTTATCTTTCCCTGCTACAAAGAACTCCCCAAAAGACTGAATAATTATTTTTAAAGTATTTTGGTCATTTCTAAAAGAAATTGACATTATAAAACTGTCACACTTCCAATCACCAATACCATAAAAGTACTCACATTCATTTATATATATTTAAACACATATCTCACTCATTTGCATGTTGAAAACACAGACCACCAACACAACCCAATATCAAATGCAAACAGTCAGTAATGAAAGTATTGTCGTTAATCAGTAGAATAATGGCACACTGAACCGATACACAATACCAACCTCCACAAAGCTTTGGGCAGAATGAAGTAGAAAGTAATAAAATGCTTTTTTGCAGTGCGATTAATACCTGGCTAAATAGTACCGATAAATTTCTATAGTGAAAACGGTGAAAGTAAACCACTGCCATGCCAACAGCACTGCAGAACACCATTGTATACAGGAACATTGCATATCGAAGTCCTTACATATCATATCAACTTCATAACAAGGAAAGAATCTGTAAGGCAAAGATGATTCCACAAAGACATGCATTTGTAATAAAGGGAATACTAATGAGTTTTCATTGCTAATGTTCATATCTAGCACATTCATTTCATATTCACTTCTTGGAGTAAAATGATACTTGCATCATGTGCTTGAACTCATTCTTAATCAACACTGCCATGGTCCTTTATGGTTCTGAAAGAACTCTGCTTTTGAATTTCCTTTTGATTGTTGTTGTTTTTTCTTCCTGCAAGTCACCTCATGACAGCAGGGCCCTTTACAGAAGTAAATCTTACCCGAGTGTTACTGAGAAAGTGAAGTGCTGTGATATTTGAGTTGTCACTGGAAACCGCAATACTCCATCAACGTTGTTTAACACACTGCATTCACTTTTATCTCTCTTTCACCCGACAGATAAAGTCATAGAAAAATTAACTACTCCAGGAAATGTTTCACCGAATGGAATACACAGCAACATTTCATCAAAGCATCATGACTAAACCTCCCTTCATTCAGTACAAACTAGGTTCATTTATGCTGGGTGACTGAGATACGATGTGAAGATGAACAACTCAAAGCAAGCGTTACGAAATGCATCGCGTTCTTGCCCGCCACTTACCTAGTTTATCCTGTATTTCACTTATCTCATGAGCCCATAGATGATGTTCCTCTGCCCTAATATTTCTTTATGCACCTCTCTCTGTTTATTGTACATTTATTGTTGGGTAAACAGATGTACTGTTGCAGTTAAACCCATAAAAAGAGGGTGGTGACTTGCATATTGAGGGTGAACTTTGGTTTAAGCATATTGTGTACAGTTCTGGTCGAGGTGAGGATTAAGCTTTTAACCTTTGCGAGATATTCAGAAACCACTCTATGAGATGTCCAAGAGCATGCAATTCTTACTGGTATCAAAAGTTTATTTGATGTAAATCAGTTTTGAAATGGCTGAGATATCAAAAAACAAGGTGAAACAAAGAGATCCTAATAAAAGGTGTCGCCTGTTGCCTTTTACTATTATCACCATTTTGGATATCTCGGCCATTTGAAAACCAATTTTCATCAAATGTTGAACCCTTCTTAAAATTACATGCTCTTTCATATTTCATAAGAGGTTTCTCATTATCTCACTTAGGAATGTTCAAAACATGAATCCCCTCCTCAACCAGTACTGTACAGTCCCTTTAAGCATATTTGAATGATATGAAGTCAGTATTTGACTTGCTTGCTTGGAGAAAACATGGTATTCAATGTTTCTCCTAATAAACCTGCAATCATTCAGCATAAGTTTACATTTCTTTTCTGTTGTCAAGTGTAACAACATGAATCAAATACTGCGGGTGGAACTGGGGCACAGGATTCATATCAAATATATTGTAATTTCCCCTCAACTACTGTTAGAGCGTAAGTGTAGCCCATCAAATCTATGATGTCAATGAAAATGATTGTAATAGTCTTCTACTGAAGTCATGATACCAGACACTGTCACTCTGCATACCAGTGGAATTGAGTTCCTTGTATGTATTGGTGATAATCAGCCACAGTTCTACTAACTACTAGAGTGAAGGCATTAAGTATGATAGGTGAGAATGAAGTGTATCTATATATTGCATATGACTGACTCCAATAACAAAGACACCAATTTTCATACTGAGAAAAAAAAACAGTCAATTACTCTCCTACTGACACTAACAGTCATTAAAAGAAACAAATTGTAGTGTGGTGTGAATCAAGACAGAGTGCAAACATTTGCTCTGGACTGGAAATCATCCTCTTCAATCCCCTATGAGCTCCCCAATGAGTTCTGCCTGGTGTGCCACCGGTATACATCCACCGTCAGCTGCTCCATGCCACCATAGAAGACATCCACTGCCAGGAAGAAGGAGCCTACAATGAGCATATGCCACCAAGCGATAGAGGTGTACACCATCAGACACACTAGAAAGACTAGGAAGAGTACCCAGTACACCATGGCACCATACAAGGCAAAGTACACCCCTGGCTCCTCAGCCACGCCTTTCCACTGGTCCCCATCTGCCCCATCCTTCTTCACGAACGAGCGGTCCTTGGTGTAGAAGTCCTGGAGCTGGGTTTCCTTCTCCGCCCATCGCTCTGTGCACCACTTCTCAAAGTCTGTATCCAGAGGAAAGGATCTAACTGGGTAGCGCTTGACATGGAAGTGTACCTCATCAGGTAAAGTACCACAAAAGACATCTATTTCTCCACGGACCGGTATCTGGTCTGGATAGCCAACTGTCACGTCATAGATGGCATCGACCATGTCTCCTAGAAAGAAAATTGAGTGGAAATAGAGGACTGTGAATTAAAGTGTATATATTTGCTAATCACTCTCAAACTTTCTTCGTATTTTTTTTTTTTTTTTTAAAAGAAGACAGGGTTCTTACACTTAGAAAGATAAGACAGAACCTTATAATAACTCACTTAACTTCAATACTAACCTACCTTAAACATGAAAAATATTTCTTATTAATGTGACTACAAATTTTCCACTGTGACAAAATATTGTCTGTATCCACAGCTCTTTGGATGGGTGAAATTAATTTGAGACAGTATTTCAACTTTTCTTCCTTTAACAGACACTTTATTATGCAAAAATCAGTTTGGATATTGTGTGATTATTTTACCACATCATCAAAACACATTATTCTCTCAAAGGATTTCTACTTTCTTCAGTTGTCTTACAGTGACCTGAGCATTCAGTATATCTTTTACTGTAATAATCACAGCTCCAAACTCACGTTTTCGCAGATGATCCATGATGAACTTGAATCCTGTCGTGCGAGGATGTAGGACATACTCGTATCTTGGCAGATTATTTTTGTCAGCATATGAGTCACTCTTCTTCTTGCTGTTGGGAGCCATGTCAGTCCCTGTAGGATAAGAAAAAATTCACAGGATCCATGTTTCAAATGAAACAAATTTAACCAGCTCGAAGCATGTGCATATCCCCCTTTGGTTATTACTCTACTATCTGGATAAATGACCCATCAGTATTTTCTTTTATTTGTATTTCACTCAGTAACATTTTCCCCTCATTGTTTTTGTTTGTATTGATTATTCTTATGTTTTAAGTTGTATACTATTCACTGTATGATTTGTATAATGATATTGTATCATTCTGTACTTTCACTTCACAACCTTGCTGGAAAAAAAAAAGAAGCTTATACCTGAAAGAATTTTTTATTTTTTTTTTTTAATTCTTGGTTAAACAAAGAAACTCAATTCAACTCAACCTCATCAAGCTCTAGCAGAAAACTATTGAGCTTCCCTTTACAATCTTTGCATAGTCAGTCTGATTTCTGCATTTATAGTTCTCTTTCAATCATTTGACTTACAATGCACAAGGTGCATCACAGATAGATGGCAATTCTCCATTCCAACCCTCATATAACCCTTGACCTGTTTTACTGCTTTCTTGCAGTCTGTTGGTGATTGTTATGAACTTACAACTTCTCTTTGAGAATTCTAGACTTTGCAACCATAAATTTCTCTCAGAGCTCTTCATAAAATTTGTTTGTTTTTTGATGTAAACTTGTAACCCCAATGATTATTTCAAGGGGAAATAAATGAAGAGAAATGAGATAAAATGAAATATTTAACATATCCATTAGAAACAAAGGCAGAGAGTTAAAATATATCAGGTTTTGATGAAATTAGGTTTAAATTGCATAGCACTGTACAGTAGAAGATGGAAATGCTTGAGATGGATCCAGCTCTTACCTTCTGGGAACATAAAGTACTGAGCAGTGTACTGGGTGTCACAGAAGTAGTCCAGTAGCATTGTAAGCCACGCCTTGTCCTGGTCCCACTTGCGCTTCAGGAAGATGTAGCAGGCAATCTGCATGGCCCATCCTTTACAAACACAACAGGAAACGGTCTCATTTGACATCTGTTCTGACAATTTATGAGCACCAGTTAACTCCATTACAAATTCCATGTCAGTATTTTCCTTGTGTGATAAGTCTTCGGGCTGACATGTTGAATTATTGATGTCAGTGATATTTTTTTCTTTAGTAGCCAATGAAATCTATTCACAAGAATTCCCATACCTCAAAACAACAAAACCAGAAAAGCTTGTACAGACAGATCACTAGCAGTAATTCACCTCTCTATACCCCACTATAAAATTGTTATGACATGCTTCTAGTGGACATTAACCCATTGGGGACAGGCTGATTTTGCTACAACACACATTTCTGATAGACACTTGCCAGAGTATACTCAGGACTTGTCCTCACGGGGTTAACCAAAGTGCTAGGACCACTTACCCACACCAGGTATGTGCCTGAGGTCATTTCTGAGGATGATCTTCTCGGAGCGGATGGAGCTGTGTGCAAAGAGAGGTTTCCAGAAGAACATCCAGTCCAGCCGGCACCGATGGTTCATAATGATCACACTCCGCTCTGATTTACTCAGCTTGTCGCCTGTCACCTTAGTCTTCACTCCAAAGAACACCTCTGAGGGTATGAACACAGTTACAAACATCAACAACGAATTATACAGTCCTGTTGAAAGATCACAAACAACTTCAAAACATATACTGTAAAGCACAAAATGTTCACAAATAGGAGCACCAACCTTTTTCCTGGCATGAAATTTTTGTGAATTGCCACTGGCATTCAATGCATAAATAGCGTAGACAAGAACTTTCACATGTATTTTTATTTCACAAATCTTGGCTCTCATGAAATTTGCAAAATTAAAGGGACTGTACAGTACTGGTTGAGGTGGGGATTCATGTTTTGAACATTCTTAAGTGAGATAATGAGAAACCTCCTATGAAATATGAAAGAGCATGTAATTTTAAGAAGGATTCAACGTTAATTTGATGAAAATTGGTTTTCAAATGGCTGAGATATCCAAAAAAGTGATAATAATAAAAGGCGACAGGCCACAACTTTATTAGGATCTCTTTGTTTCACCTTGTTTTTGGATATCTCAGCCATTTCAAAACCGATTTTCATCAAATAACTTTTGATACCCCTTAGAATTGCATGCTCTTTGACATCTCGTAGAGTGGTATCTGAATATCTCCCAAAACGCAAAAAAAGCTAAATCCTCACTTCGACCACAACTGTACACACCCTTTAAAATGCATACGAAAATTTGTTGTTGTTGTGACCTGTGAATACTTGAGCCATAACTGATTTGTACTGTACTCTCATTATTAATAAATGAAAATGTACATTTTTTCCCTTTGTATATTCATTTTCATATTTCATTTAAAATAAAAAATTTCATGTCATTTACAGTTATTTAATTTACTGAACTGACTTACCAAGTAGAAGCTGTGATCCCAGGAAAGTCCAGTGTAGGGGCACATACAGAACAAAGAAATGACAATATTGTAAGTAACACAACTTGGCAATGTATCACTTACAGTACCATTATGGAAGATTCTTTTCCTAAAAAAGCCTGATAGCAGCAATTTGGAGTTTTGTTAAACCAAAAGGAAAAATAAAGTAATGCCCAGCTAATAGACACTGCTTAACATTGCAGTGGCTCAGTTGGACAAATTGTTAAACTTTGCTGACTGAGATGTATGATCATGTTCAGATGCAGAGAAACACTCCAGCATACAAACGTATTGAAAACTATGCTGGTGCCATCAAGAGATGTCTGCACATATATCACCATGCTAAAACAGTATTGGACTACAAATATTGTGACTACATTTACCCACCTCGGGGAACTCTACTTACATGTAATCCAACAGAAATGACAGCATGATCAAACACTGAGAATAGATTCACATACATGTAGTTTCTTTCCAAAAAAAAAAGTTTCTTTTCTTTCACCCAACAGGCAACTCTATTCAACCTTATTGAACCTTTATCCAAAATAATCCAGGGCAAGAGAAAATGATTTTTGGAAATATTTCTGTCTGTTGCAATGCCAATGGCCAGTTACTATCCGTATGGCGGTAGCTATCAAATGACACATCACTGTTATGAAGTCTAATCATCTAATGCCACATGACCTAAATTGTTACAATATGTATGTTAGTAGTATTTCACATACTATGCAATGAAATTTACCTGTATGTATCACATAATATTTATCGTATGATTTTGTGACAGAAATAAATCAAATCACACAGATCAGAGAAGGAAACATCATTCCTAGCTGTACAATTGTATACTGTATTACCAGCATACCTATGCATACTTGAGAAGCATATGGTTGACAAAAAAGGGGGTTGTCTCTGTATGCATCCCACACAGGGTTAATTTTGTAGCAAGATAAATAGGCAGGGTTTGTGTATTTTGGTAGCCTGCAATTCCCAAAACGGAATTCAAACTCCTGGTTCTGAACATCTGAGAACTTTAGATCTGCAGTGTTTTGCATTCATCCATGAGCACCAATCCAGCACCATGTGCTTAATCATCATTTCAATAACAACAACATACAATGTACTGTAAAAGTGGAAATTTTCACAATATTGACATTTTTGTACATTTTGCGCAAGGAGAAACTAGCGTGAAAATAAAAGCATGCACATATTTTTGCTTCCCATATGTTCCAGTAGTTGATGTCTTGATTCCGTGGAATTATAAACATGTGAAACTCATCTTACCCAGCCGAGCAAGAAAATCACTTGTGCGAAAATATCCACTTTTGCAGTACTGCAAAGCAAGAAATATTTGCAGTATGAACCTTTAATGCACTGGAGCTCAGGGTGATTTTTCACGACGTGCAATTTTCACAAATTGCCACTGGCATCTTATGCACTATAGCGTGAACTTTCACTAGCATTTTAATTTTGTGAATCTTGGCTCTCGCGAAATTCATGAAATTAAAATGCATGCGAAAACTTATGGTTTTACAGTATCTGATGACATTACAGCAGTAGAATTAAGAAGAAATGATGTAGAAATCTAACTCACAATCGGCAAGGTTAGCCAGAGTGTCATGAGGTTGTCATTGATGTGTCGATAAAGGTGGGGCTTGATGAACATGAGGGGAACTATGGGTCCCATCATTAGCATGGAGCCAAGGAAGCCGGTAGACATCAGCATGAAGGTGAAGATCGCACCACCGACCTTGTTGCGTAGAATCCCACCCATGGCTATGGCAAGATGTCAACTCGGTCTAGCTGTGGGAGGTTGGGAGTGATATATCATGATTATAATAAGGAGCGTTGAATCAACAACTTCTGCTGCACACATTCTTAGAATTGACGATAGTATTAACTCAGTTTTAGGTTTTCGAAGTCATCAAATATATGGTAAACAATATCACAACAAAGAAAAAGTCAAGAAGATTAAATCATGACAAAAACACCTTCAAAGTAACAAAATTCACATAAAACAATGATAGTCTGACTCTCCAACATGGATACTAAGCCAGAATTGTACAGGTGAGCCAATCAAAAATAAACGTGGGATCATATTTTTGTTTTTGTTCTTCTCAGAAAATCTGCTGCATTTCAAAGCTGATAGTGGGTCATATTTCTTGGTCTTAAATGACATCTCTTTAAGAATGTTGTGTGAACTCAAAATGTGGTGATTTCGCATGAATCCCAATTCAGAATAGTAAGTGTCACAATATATTGCAGTGAAACTCAATTATAAAAACATCAGTGTTTGAGTCCATATAGAGTTGTGAACAAGATGGAAGTTCTAATGAATAATCTTTCACTCCAATAATTTAAAACAAAGAAAAGAGCAAAGATGTGATAACAAACTCATCATACATTGTTAATGACAGGCAATACAACATACCACAGAATTTATCCATGAACTGTCAACACCAGTATTGTAGCAACATTATCTCATACTAATAAGTCAAGCCTCAGTTTCATGAAAAATATCTAATTGGATCAGTGGATCACAAAAATCTCTCCTCCAATACATGGGAAATACAAACAGTTTATGTCACCCTTTCATGTGGTTAATGTAACCTCAAAAGCAGACAACTGCACTACGGCACAGACAGATCCTTTCTGAGCCAAAGCAAAATTCAGAAAGACTTTTTCATGTCCTCCCCCTTTATTTCGTTATACCACTCTACACAACCCTATACTTGCTTGTTAGCTTCAAACAGATGCATGCTGTCCCAAAAAAGATGCAAAATGTGCAAGCATGATGCATGCGTCCATGCATAAGCTTATAAGGATAAGGTACTGTAGAGTGGTATGGCTACATGTCACAAAATGCTGCATGGATATGCAGCTATGCAACAATATCTGACAAACACAATTTGGGGGTATGATTTTCCTTCAATTTGTCTCCCTCTGTACAAATGAAATTTGTGAGATGGCCAAGTCCTGCTGATCTACACTTTTAACAAACATGTCAGAAAAAAGGAATCAGCGGGAATCGAACCCGTCATCTACTGCTTTCCGGGCACTGACACTTAAACCAGGCTATCCCTGGTCACCGGCAGTAACACAATGAAAGCCGGAAGGATGACAGAATTAGATTCCTGTTGTTGGTTCCTTTTTTTTTCCATACCCAACACATTTGTTCTGAGAGTTTCAACACTACTGGTTTTGAAGAGAATAGTGTACTACACAATGCACTTGCTGATATCTGCTATATTTTATGGAGATAACGCCTGGGAGACATAACCTTATTGCCTGTGGAGAATTGATCTGCATACATAAATTTGTATAATTACATTATTGTTGGAAGACTCCATTTTCATTTATGTGTGTGGACATTGCTACATCAAAGCGGTGACTTGCTGGATAGATACTTGCTGGATTATCATTCACACACTGACTAAACGCAGTCATCCCAATGTCTAGATTCTATGTATCATATTGCTGTGGATTTATTGCATTTGGATCTAAAGCAAGGTGCTTCATAAGCATTTGCCCGATTGCCTCAGGCAAGTGAAAATCATAGTTGGGCAAGTGTTTTGGAATAATGAGTAAAAATGCTTGCCCCGAATTGGGCAAGCAAAAAGTTTTGAAGATACCTCAGGGTGCTACATACAATTTCATTTTACCACTTGCCGGGTCGGGCAAGCAGATTTTCGAAATGTTGTGCAGAACACTTGCCCGAACATGAATTCTAATTGCCTGAAAAAACAGTCAAATCATATAACTCAAGTTAAAACATCACTTCTATTAAACATAAGTCGAGCGCTTGAAGGTAATGTTTACCATTAAAGGACAAGTCCACCTTCATAAACATAAGGATCGAGATAATGCAGCAATATTAGTAGAACACATCAGTGAAAGTTTGAGGAAAATCGGACGATCTGTTCAAAAGTTATGAATTTTTGAAGTTTCTGCGCAGGCACTGCTGGATGAGAAGACTACTACAGTGTATGATGTCATATGCGTACAACAATATAAGGAAAATGAAAAGAAAATTTCACAAAACTTTACTTTTTGAATAAAGTGCACATTTCTTTGACTTGTTACTGATGTACATGTTAAGGGTAAGATTATTCCCCCTGCCTTCTGAAAGAGAGAAGTGGAATGTTCTTTTGTTATGCAAGAAAAATGGAAATATGTTGAACTTTCTTCATTCTTTCTTTATATCGTTGTACACATGTGACATCACAAGCTATAGCAGTCTTTTCATCCAGCCATTACTGAGCAGAAACTTAAAAAATTCATAACTTTTGAACAGATTGTCTGATTTTCCTCAAACTCTCACTGATGTGTTATACTAATATTGCTACATTCACTCAACCCACATGTCTATGGACGTGAACTTGTCCTTTAAGAGCAGTGATTTAAAAAATGTTTGAGATATCACATTTGATGCATACATTGTATGTGTAGGTCAGTTACATATCACAAAACATCCCACTTTTTTTTTTTTGCAACAAAGCCTAAATACAGGAAGATATCACTATTTTTCTCAATAAACCATAACTGTACAATGTTAGTCTAGAAACATTCCATTATAATTATTGTTCACATTTTGTACATTTAACATTCAAAAAATACATTAATTATACTGATTCAAATTTTTACATTGTTTGTTGCTATCCCTAACTCACATTTAAGAACTATTTTGAAGCACTACAGCTGGGTTTTTGTTTCATCTGTATGGTAAATTATGCCTTTAATATAAAAGCACAATCACTTGAATAAACAATATGCATTGATTGGCATGCTTAAAGGAAACAAAACCCAAAGAGAAATGTAGATTGAGTTATCAAAGCAGCAACATTAGCAGAAGTACACATTGGTGAATGTTTGAGGAAAATCAGACAATCGATGCAAAAGTTGAGAATTTTTAAAGTTTTGGTGTTGGAACCACTGGATGAGGAGACTACTAGAGGTTATGATGTCATGTGCACATGGTCAACAATATAAAGAAAATGTAAAGGGTATTCCACAAAAATTCAATTTTCTAGCAAAATGAAAGAGCACTTGAATAACTGCTTTCATAAAGCAGGGGGAATGATTGCTACCCTTAACATGTCAGTATCAAGTTGATGCAATGTGTAATTTTCATGAAAAATGAATTTTGTGGAATTCTCTTTATATTTTCTTTATATTGTTGTCCACACTAGTTGGGTGTCCAACACATCAACACCCTAATGTTTTTCTATCAATAGATACTTTAAATATCTCACAATTTGGCTGAAATTTTACTCTTACACACATGTGAAGAAAATACTCTGAATTCACAAGCGTGCACTGAAAATGTGATTTACGATACACGCTCCAAGGTAACTGCTTTGAACGCATGGGTTATTCTGACGCATTCAGTTGCGCCATATTTTAAAACCAAGACCCCTACCCTCTATTTAATAGACAATGCGTGTGAATATGAATGCTTTTCCTATGTGCCTTTATAATCATAATCTGAGACAGTATCATTGTTTTGCGGTTGATCTTGTTTATTATCGGATTTTTCAGTAATATTTGGACATCTTCAAATCCCCGGTGAAGAATGCAATACCACTGCGCATAGTTGCATGCGTGAAAGTTCGTTCTTTACGCGCAATACTACTGAGGGGTGTCGATTTCAATCTACAGTGTTGATGTGTTGGACACCTATACGCCATTGCATTGATAACCTTAATGACCTCTAGAGCAAAATCAGCCCATCCTCAATGGGATAATGGGGGTCATGATTATGAGTGTGACTGTGACTTATCACTGCGTGAGACTCACACTCACTCAACCCCGCTTCACGGACCAACGGCAACAAGGCACATGCATGTAATTGACATGGACGTTAATTATCTTCTTCTCCTTCTTCCTATACTGTGCAAAACCTCCTAAAACTCCTGAGAGTATACTCGCACACAATCATAAAAGTTCCCATTTATTCATTCATCTAAGAAAGTTTAAGATAACGAGAGGGCAAGAGTTCCTTTTGAGACAGCCACCCAAAAGTGAGTGCGTGCATCCGTGCCGTGCGTATTGCAAGCAAGGTTAGGTTAGGTAGAGTTGTATAGATCTGCACTTATTTAGTACTAACCGTTAGTGTGATTGGGGTGGCTGTCTCAAAAGGAAGTCTTTCCAAAGAGAGCTATGTATGGTAGCCCTACTACATATCGACCACCCTTATTGAAACCGACCGCGTATAATTCGCGCACTGAACACTTAGTACGCACTTCTCTGCGCGCAAAGCACATAAAAATGGATTGGCTTTGAATGTAGATTAGGATGGTGCGGGAAAACGCGATAATTCACTGTTCATTAATGGTTTTAATCAAGGACAAAATTTCGAATGAATATTTTCACCGAATCGTAATGACAGCACAATGTAATGTCTATGGAAGTTTCTAAAAGGCTTCTAAAAAGCTTCGTACAACACGGCGTTCAATACAACTCGGTTTACGTGCATTGTCAATGCAAAATCAGCGGTCGATCCTAAAAACGCGATTTACCGCGGGGAGCTGAAACGAGGCCACGCAAGTTCGTCGGCGATATTTTTGCACTGAAACTTCGAATCGAAAAGGGAACAACGGCATTTGATAGAGCTGGATTTTCTCAATCACGTAGGTCAAGTTTTTTACGTGAATTTCAGTGTTAAATATTCTCATCAAGCAAATAAACATTAGGCGGTCGATTAGTAGTAGGTCCAACCCTACCAATAGAGCAGAGTTACTTTTAACCCGTTGCTGGTGAAGTGACCCACGACCCACGTCCCCCCACCCACGCACTGACTCGATTAGACCGAAAGATCAGTCTGTATCTGTCCGTCGGGGAATGTTCCGCGGAGACTGTGTCTGGCTTCACGGATCCCCTCCGTATGAGGACAGCGTTAATGGCAAAATATAAAGAGTCCTCCGGACAGACGGATCTTTCTGTCTATGACTCGACTGGCTAGACCTCTTTTAATGACGTTGAATTATATAGAAATAAAATTCGTACTTATGACCCAGTAGAAACTATCTGTCTATGCCTTGGGCTTAATATGAAGTGATCAGGTGATAGCAAATTTACCTCAGCTCTGACGTGAGGCTCTGGTACTGGCTGCTGACCGAGGTCTGCTGGCTGGCTGGGCCAAGCTGGGTAGCTGGGCCTAGCTAGGTAGCTGCACAGAAGAAATGGTTGTGCCTTGTGGGATCCTAATCCGAGTGCCGTGGTGATATGGCTCTCTTGCTCACTCAGCACCCAGAGACACGACGACAGCTAGTCTAGTTGAACTTTTGGCATGCCGAACTTTTTGCGAGTAGGGCCTAGACTGGGAAAATTACACTCCCTCTGCCACGTACTGACAGCTAAAACCGCAGTATTACCATTACCAGGCCTATGGCATAAAGAACACAAAGACCTGTGCAACGCTAGCGAAGAACGATCCGAAGAGGTTGTCACAAATCACCCGATTGTAGCCCCACCGCACTAGCCACCAGACAGCCAAGTTGAATAGATTGGCAGTATGCACACGCAGAGTGTGTGTACGTGATACACATGGGATGCGATATGCAGGCAGGCTACACCGCATGGCAGCATGAGCAGCGGGTTCATTGATACATGGACCTCGAATGAGATGAGGGTGCAGGGAAGAGTATGGAACGCCATATGTTGCAAAAGTCGAAAAATTAAAAAGCACTGATCAGAGGTTCGTGCAAAGTAAGAACTACTGATCAGAGGTTTCTAACTCTACACGAGCAAAGACAAACCTCTGATCAGTATATCTATCAGCCTCATTTCAAAGTAAGTCCTTCGTTGTGCAAATCGTAGATTACAGCACATAAAGAGTGTCAAGTCCTCGTAACTATGAATAAAATAATCTATCTTAAATTCACATACAGTGTACAAGGATTATTGAATTCATATATGAAAGACAAGTTCACCTTCATAGACATGTGGGTTGAGTGAATGCAGCAATATTAGTAGAACACATCATTGAGAGTTTGAGGAAAATCGGACAATCCATTCAAAAGTTAAGAATTTTTGAAGTTTCTGCTCACTCAAGGCTGGATGAGAAGATTACTATAGCTTGCGATGTCACTTGAGTACAACGATATAAAGAAAGAATAAAGAAAATTCAACATATTTTCACTCTTCTCGCATAACAAAAGAACACTTGACTTCTCTCTTTCTGAAGGCAGGAGGAATAATATTACCCTTAACATATGTCAGTAACAAGTCGAAGAAATGTGCGCTTTATTCAACAAGTAAAGTTTTGTGAAATTCTCTTTTTATTTTCTTTATATGGTTGTACGCATATGACATCATACACTGTAGTAGTCTTCTCATCCAGCAGTGACTACGCAGATACTTTAAAAATTCATAACTTTTGAACGGATTGTCCAATTTTCCCCAAACTTTCACTGATGAGTTCTACTAATATTGCTGCATTCACTCATTCCACATGTATGTGAGGGTGGACTTGTCCTTTAAGCTATTCTTCTAAATTCTCTTTTTCTCTGATAGATCCCTTTCCTGCATTGAATTATTTCTAGTGCTGTATAAATATATCAGGCTTCTGTTTGCCCAGTCCCCTTTCCCTCTCAATGATCACTCTGTACATATGGGGGGGGGGGGGAAATGATATGTTTCTACAGCGGCTTGTAGGCCTATGCCTGCGCCATATATTGCATTATTCCACAAATAGATCTTCTGATGGTAATGCAGATGTTTGTAAACTGCAGCACCAAACCACAGATATGTGGTGGTGGAACTGGATGCATCCAGTTCCATCCAGTTCCAGCATCACGTATCTGTGGTTTGGTGCTGCATCTGACACATGTTTTGATTCTAACTAATATGGTTTATAACTGACAGTAATGAAGCACATAGGCACAAATTGTGTTCAATACTACAATATAGGTCAGCATTTAGCTTCCTATGTGGCTTTCTGTAGGTGTTGGCCGTGTGATCATGTTAGTGTTAAATCTACAATAAGACAGTACAAACTTGTTCTGAAATCTAACATTAAGTCTTGCATCTTGCTCTGAAGGGTTAAAAACGTTTACACTAACACATTAATAACATCTACACCAAGATGTGTACATACCCACATAAAGGAGTAGAAACATTAGCACAAAACTTTTCTACTTCTTGTTCCTTTCACTGAAGTGTACACAGAGGGGTCGACTGGTCCTAATGGTACTTTGGACTTCATTCACAACCTGAAGTTATGTAGTGGAAACTCTGTAGCAGAGGGTTTTTTTTTTTTACATATTTTGTTTGTTGTCAATAGCAAAACAGCATAATCATAGGGATTTATTTCTTAAACTCAGTGAATAGGCTTTGCCGTGTCAGACATTTTACTGTGCAATTGCATCTCATAACACCATCTCCTGTAGTCACACCATGGTCTCCTCATTCACACACAACCATTGATTTCAAATACATGTGACCCAGGAACACATCTTAGAACAAGTAGGATTTGTGTGTATCAATTATTACTCACTGCAGTATTTGTTTCAAGGATTGGTCCATGCTTGAAGGCATTTACATGTATATGCACACACAAACACAGTCATACATCCAATCATAACATATTAAGCAGACATGATTAAAAATGAATGGTCAACTGGTGAACTGTCTCTTTCAAGTACCATGTTCATGTACTGCCAGTAGTACTCAATGCACATACACACACACGCACACACACAGATAAACTACACTTTCTAATCTTGTTGCATGAATCATACGACTTGCGCTGTCTTGGAATGATACATTAACCCATGGTACACTGTGACATGACACTCACTACAACATACTGGACAAACCACTTCCACGGAATGACATGAAATTTTTGACAGAATACAATGGACTCAAAAGCATAGTAATAAACAGAAGTAAACAAACATTTGAGCATGTAAAGTCAATGTGACACCCACATTGTTTTACTTTCACACTCAGGATTTACTCAAGATATTACATATTTTTGATAACACAGTATCTGTACAATTTCATTTTCATAACTTATGTACGCAAAATTATTTGTTTCTTGTAAAAGCATTCAACAAGAAAGAATAACCGCTCCCTTCTTCTGTTGGCTTAGGTGAAACTGAATTCTGATGTCATGGGTCTCATAATCAACAGCACTTCTGCCATTTTGGACAAGTCAGAATGAGATTACATGTATGTTGGTCTTGAGCAAAGTTTGTTGTTGTTAGAACATCTGGTGATGTTTTTGCTCCACTTTAAAAATGGAAATGTGGAGAAACAGAGATGATGTACACAGTGACATTGTGTTGTATTGGAACAGTGTGAATGATGCCACCCAGCACACATGAAATCAGGTGGAGATGACACCCAAGTCACAAGGAGAGCACGAATTGCTGAGACCTAATGTCACAGAACTGGAGGCTATCTATTTCTTGGGAAATGACATCTTAATGAGGGAGCCACAGGACCAGAGTGTTCCAACCGCTGTGAGGCCCATTGCGAAGGTGTACATCATCCAGTCACCAAAGCCTCCTTTCAGGTGGACTGGTTTACCATCAGGTGACTGGAGTAGATTTTAAAATAAAGAGAGGATGGAGAAACAGAAAACAGAAATTCAGACTGAGAGTGCAGTTGGGGAAAAAACAACAACCCTAATACAGATTATGGTCCAACAAGGAACTCCTTGGGTCCACATACTTTGGACACTTTGACATATTTCAGGAGAAATATAAATGTTACACTGAATATGCAGATATCTTTGAAAACAGTCATGAAAATCAGGCTGATTTAACAGGTAAAAATATGTAAGACAAATAAAACACCCTTTAGTAATACTAATATTCTAATTGATGTATCCTTTCCATTTCATTTTCACATTTTTAAAAATATTGTATTTTCTTTTGAAAACCTACATCAACTATTTTTTTTTAATCCCAAAGTCAAGATTAGGAAACTATCTATTACAGTAAAGACCAGCGAACATCGTCATGACAAGGTCTTACACATGTACCAGCCATTATTAAAGACATCATCACAGCATGTTCTACCCACAAAATTTGCTGCTACACATGTTCAGCATGTAGTGTTTAGGCATGATATATGCCCTTATTAATTTGTATATGCACTTGAACATATACTTGAGTTGAAATCAATACTGTCAAAACTGAAAATTTCATATATCAAATAGTATCAGATAAGCCATCTATTTCCTTTGTTGCAAAGTAATTAAAATACGGCATAGTAAGAAGATCAGGAAGTTTAATACCATAAAGATGTTTTGTCAGAAATAAGATATTACACTCACAGCTTATCACTGTATACATAGTTAAATTTGCAAGCATGATGACTGATCCAGGTTTCTAGATTGTCATGGGGTATTGTGATGTGCCATTATGTTAAAAAAAAATGCAATAAATGTAGTACTGCATGAAGTTGAAAAAAATGCCAAGCACTTACCTGAAATTTGACTTGATTTTGCTTCACTTTGTTCTCCACTTGTAGTCTGGCAGAGGTAGATATTGTGTTCCTTGTCTGAGGAACAAGACTTCTGACAGCCTACAGATTTGAAATAAGAAGCATGATGTACGTACATTTACTACTGTGTGCATTACACAAGACATCTGAAAATACTGAAATATTATTTCAATTCAGTTCTTTGCAACATAAATTTCAATGGGAAACATTCAAGTAATGGGTGGATAGCATCACACCACTGATTACTTCATGTATGAGCACGCAATATGGATTACTGGAGCTCCTCAAGCTGCAGTACATCACTCAGTTGTCCTTGATAGTCAAATCTAATGATCATATCAGGTGATGCTTCATTCTTTCACAATTTAACAGTGATATCCTTTTTCATACTCAGCTGAGAAGTGATAGGACTCTAAAAATACTTCCAATACTATGCAATAGAATGTATTTATCATCACTCAAAAGTACTAACAAGTTAGTAGCTCTATAATATCCAAAACACATAAATTTCACAGCACTGCCAACGGCCAATGCAAGTGAAATCGCTAGTATTTTCATATTCAATTATATTAAATGCAACCATCAGTGCAGTGTGGTGGGGTTAACCCTCACCGCCTCCCAGCCCAACCGTTAACTCGCCGAAATACACGCCTGTCTTTGATTGTAAATAAAAGTTCTGTATGCATCGCCCAATTGGCTTCCATACTACTTTGTCCTAGTCCCTACCTAATCGCACCAGCGACCCCAACCCGTACCGAGTAGGGGTCGCATGGCAGCCCTATGGCTATCGCAGAACCGCCTGATATGGCTTAGCATTTTGGTGATCAGAGACCAAAATACAGGGTTTTACACTGAAATTTGTAGCCATGCTGTTAGATAAGATACTTATAATCAGAGCCGCCGAAGTCGATTTACAATATGATCTGTTTTAAGAGCCCAGTGAAAGATTTTATCCGAGATTTTAGTCCTTCCGCACTTCGTATCGTAGTACAACTTACACAATGCATGCGCTAACAGCCTTGCTGTCGATCGGGTATGGATAAAACGTAGCACATATTACAATACACAATGTATGCGTGCGGAAAAAAACAGAGCGGCTAGCTGAGAACTGAAATGAATATTCATAAGGCGTGACGTATAGAATGCATGCTGGGCGATTATTTACTACACTTATTTATTTCGTTTTGATGACGATTTATCTTGTTTTTGGAGGTAATGGTGAGAGGGATACATAGGCGCCTCTAATATTCAACAATATGGTAATCGTATTAGAATATGTGGCTTTTCGTTGCGAATCCCAGTGTTGTTTTGAACGGTGAGTTGTTAACAGAATTGCAAGCGTCGCAGTGCACTTGATTACTTCACTAAATTGCATACACGTCGTCAGGGCGCTGTTACTGGTTACAGTGCCCCGCGCCGAGGTTAGTCCCTTACCAGTGAAGTTGAAGTATTGACAACAGGGTTCGTGCAACGTTTGGTTCTGTCAATAGTCCCTTTCTGTTCGAATTTGTGACTTAATGTGACTTGGTCGAGAGGAACCTGGGAGAGCTACACTGAATTGACGGCCAGCGCATGCGCATAAATTTCAAAGGATAAGATGTCTGTAAGTAAGTCTTCAAATTGAAGAAATTTTTCGATTTTAAGTTGATATTTGTGCGCGATACTACCCTGTCATGATCCTGAATGCTTCAGTCCGCAGCCCCATTACGCTATGCGTATGGGGCTGGTCGCAGTAAGTCCCTACCCTACTCTTACTTTACTTTTTAAAGATTGGCAGTGTATACAACCACACGCGTGTGTCTTTACCATCCAGCCACACGCGTGTGTCTTTACCATCCAGCCACACGAGTGTGGTTGTAGCCATGGCCCGAGTCGCTGGATACAGCCACACTCGTGTGTAATGTACATATCTACACGTTAGTCGTTACACACACGGAGAAGATGATCGCCGTGCGTGTCAAGCGCATGAACACCACACAACCACCTTATTGGCAAAGTGATGAAAGTAACCTCATTTTCATACCTTCTGATATTGTTTTCTTACAAATATATATTTTTTTGCTCCATTCTCATCGTGTTTGCTTGATACGATGGGTTAAGCATTAATAGCAAAGTTACAACTGCCGCTAAATTGGGGGACTTCGGATTGACATAGCTAGACTGCTGGTGGTAGGTCCTACATCGTGACTTCGGGTGCTAGCGATCGCTCAGCGCAGCTGCAGCCTAGCCAGCGCAGTTGTGCCACCCGCCCCAGCAGGGACCCGCGTGCCGGCTGCCTGTGTACACTAGGTGCTCGATTTGCAAGTACCCGAACGAACGAAGGTGAAGTCTCAATAACGACGCGATGCATGATCAATCGTAAATCAAAGTCCAAAATCAATTGTAACTTTGCTATTAATTTTAAATTCATCTTATTAAATAAAGAAAATGAGAATAAAGTTAAAAATGAAAAAAGTAAATTTGTTTAGATGGCCAGATAATATTGAATAAGGTTAATCTAGGAGGTACTGTAGGTTCATCGCTTTGCGGTGGTACATCATATTGCGTGTTGATGTGGCCACACAGTCGCAGTGGATGACTATAATTAACTCCCCCGAAACCCACAAAACGTTTTGAATTTTCAACCGTCATCGAGGCAGTGCGAATCACGCGTTCTCATTTTCACCAAAATTTCACCTTCTCATATCTCCGCTATAGACCAAAATCGCTCAAACTTTCAGTATCAATGCAAAATGATGATTTCTATTCACATACAAAAAATCACAAGAAACGATTAAGTACTTTTTAAGTTATTCAACATTTCATGTTTCGCTGTCTCGGAAAACTACCCTCCGATTATTTCCAGACACATCTGGGTCCTGTTGCTATAGACCAAAATCGCTCAAACTTTCAGTATCAATGCAAAATGATGATTTCTATTCACATACAAAAAATCACAAGAAACGATTAAGTACTTTTTAAGTTATTCAACATTTCATGTTTCGCTGTCTCGGAAAACTACCCTCCGATTATTTCCAGACACTCCTCGTCACACCACTAAATATTCATGAAACTTAAATACATATTCATAAGACATGGGCGGACGTTAGCAGAGTGCTGTTCGCTTTGCCGAAGACCCATTTTTGAAGTTACAAGTGAAAATAAATGAGGTGTTTTGTCAGAAATCTCAAATTGTGCAGGAGCAGCAAACAAGAATAATGACGTCATATTCTAAGAAAAACTGATTTGCACTTGGGCAATGAATGGACTTTCCCATGCTGCTTTGATCCAGCGAGGCGACTACCGGTCGATGCGTACTGTGCGATGCGAGGTGGCTGCTGCGGATGCCTAGTACACTGTACATACATGCATGAGAGTGGGCCGCGGGGTGTCGATATGTAGCAGCATGTGCTGCAGGGGACTTCGCCACCTCATAAACAAGCACTTACTTTATCAAAACTGGCCTATTAAAAAGAAAGAAGCAAAAATGTGAATATCTACCAGCTATGATACCACTTCTAAATTCATGACATTGGATTATTTGGACTTTACGCAGATTTTACAGCACTAGTAAGTAACAATACAACTACGAATTCCCAGTACGAGTTACGATCAGAGTACAGTACTAAAGGTGATGTGAGCGCCACAAAGATGTGGGTACGTGGGACTGTACCCTGTCTTCCCGTGTGCGAATGACTATGATTATGAAATTTCGTGCTCAAACAAAGGTAGAAAGTGCACCTCTTTCGATTATTTCCAAACATATCCGGACGCATGACTTCTCGAATGTGATTAGAGTTCCGTAAAGAAATACATACTTAGTAACATACTTGAAAGTTTTTTGTTGTTCACAAAGTCAAAATGTGAAATTTTAGCAACGATTTCTGACAATTATTTTTGGTTTTGAGAGTGAAGTTCTGCTCAATTTTGGAATATTTTATCGTTTTTTAAACAAGGTACTATAGTAACATATTCAATGGCAGGTTAAAATTAGGTTTTTACTTTTCATAACCGTTTGGATTATCAAAAAATATGAATTAATAATAAAGTTACAGCAGTTTTGCTGCGACACTTTCCTAGCGGTTTTCGTGCGAAACGTGTTCATTCAAGAGGAAAGCAAGGTCACGTCAAAATGAAAACAGCGAGTTAATTGCACCCGTCCGCTGCGACTGCACACACTTGCACACAGCGGGTTCCGCGCTACGCAGCGCAATACAGTATAAAGGCGTAAAGCTCCGTGTGTGTGTGGATATGCACACGAGTGTGGCTGTATCCAGGGACTTGGGGGGGGGGGGGCATGGCAAAGACACACATGGTAAAGACACACGCGTGTGGTTGTATACACTGGGTCACTGGCTTTTAGATTCCTACCCGACCGACCAAATTCATCACTTTCACTTTCAGATCATCAACACATCATTCATGATCATCATGATCATGATCACTGCAATCCAACGTTATCTTTGTTATTCTTGTAATCTTGGTACCTAAATCGTAATCTAGATCAGGAAATCAAGTAGACATCTAAAATAAATGTTGGTATTTTAGGCCTAATTAGAATCAATTATCTCGTCCAAGCGCGCCGGAACACTTCTGGTTTTGGGGGGGCAAAATCTCAACGGGGGCACCTTGTGACGATGTGAGATCCTCGGCGCGTGAGCGAAGCGAGTGAGCGGGGGGGGGGGGGGGGGGGGGGGGGGTGGAAAGGGGGATTTCCCCCCCCCCCCCCACTGTAGGGAGCTTTTGTAAAACAGGGTACAAAAGTCGCGTTTATAGACCAAATTTCGAAGGAATTAAACATAGTGAAAATAATCAGTGCGAAGGACTGTGATCATTACATACGGGAGTACATAATAATGTGATGGTGTGAGATCCTCGACGAGGGAGCGAAGTGACCGAGCGGGGGGAGGGTGTGGGAGGGGGGATACCCCCTCCACGGTGGGGACTTTTTGTAAAAACAGAGTATAAAAGTCGCCTTTATAGAACATTTAAAAGCAAATTTCTAGGGAATTAACATATTGAAAAAAATCAGTTGGAAGGACCATGATCTTAACATACGGGGGTATATTATGTGATGGTGTGAGATCCTCGTCGAGGGAGCGAAGCGACCGAGGGGGGGGGGGGGGGAGGGTGTGGGAGGGGGATACCCCCTCCCACGGTAGGGACTTTTTGTAAAAACAGAGTATAAAAGTCGCCTTTATAGAACATTTAAAAGCAAATTTCTAGGGAATTAACATATTGAAAAAAATCAGTTGGAAGGACCATGATCTTAACATACGGGGGTATATTATGTGATGGTGTGAGATCCTCGTCGAGGGAGCGAAGCGACCGAGGGGGGGGGGGTGGGAGGGGGATACCCCCTCCCACGGTAGGGACTTTGGTAATCATGTAGAAATGCACACCATGCACACCTACCATTTCCTTCCTTAATTTGTCAATGAAAACTTCTTGTGGCTATCAGAAATGTCAAGATGGACCATATCTGACGGTTTCATGAAATTTCATAGTCAATTACAGAAGAAAAGTAGCTAATTTTGACCCGAAAGTACGCCGATCGACGACTGTCTCAGCGTAGCATGATGGATTGATCGATTATGTGGAAGAGTGATATAACGAGAATAATCGATCGTTGTAGTCTGTAATACAGCCGCTTGTTTGGTGTTTAACCACAATAATTACGTCGGCTCGACAGTATACTCAGTATGTGGAAAAAAGAAAGTGATCTTGATGCGTCTGTTTTTTTTTTATCGTTTTAGTTAATTTTCTCCTGCATGTGACTGTATATCTGTCAACATTTTTCGCTGACTAAATGATGGACGGATAATATGTGTACAAAACAGTAAAAGATATATGAAAAAATGGGAATTATCCATCATTAATATTGCACAATAAAATGGATTTTTACTACAAAACAAAAGCAAATACTGGGTTGCTGTTTTTATATACATAATAAAAAAAATGAAATGGAAAAATAAATACTATCATAAAAACAATTACTTTCTACTGTAAGTTGAACTTATCAATCGAAAACATATTACCATTTCAATTTCAATATTCTGTTTCTTTTTAGGTAAAATGAGCACTTTATGAGAAGTCCAGAATATTAATACATGATTGTATAACATACACTTTTTGTAATACTATTCTCATTAATTTATTAAATTAGGCCTATGAATGATGAAAATTACTAGAAACAAATCCCCTTTGAATTCAACTTCCTTCTCATCTTCTTTTCTCTCTCTTTCTCTCTCCCTAATAGCCCAACCTTTTTTCTTCCACTTTTCCTTCAACCACATTCTATTTCCTTCAATACTATTCAAATTAAATAATTTAATCTAAATTATTATCAACTTTTTTCATGATAAAATCAATACTTGCCACAATTTTTAAAGAAAGGATCGACGTCTTAATCCTGGTATGAATATAAATCGTATCAATAATTTGAATAGTGGTAATCATGATAGTGGCAATGAAAACAAAGAACTATCACAATAGCTCACTTGAGCCTTCGACCAGGGAGGTGGTCCCACGCCTCCCTGCTTCGACTCGGGTGAGCTAACAATAAGAAAAAAAAAATACGAAAAAGAAAGTAGGGCCTTGGGGCTACAGCTGTACACGTATTGCACGAGTCGAGTTCGATATTGTTAGTAAGCGGCTAATTAGAGACTACCAGAATCGATTATAATCGTTGACATCGTTCTCTGCGAAATCGGTGCACTAGTTACTGTACGTCGGAGACTATGTTCGCGACCGACGTACTTATCAACTCCGATTTCTCATTTTTCTTACCTTTTCGGCTTTCTAATTCCATGAAAACTGCACAAAATTTGATTGACAAACAGCGAAGCGAACGGTAGGTGTGCATTTCTACACGATCTTTTTGTAAAAACAGAGTATAAAAGTCGCCTTTATAGAACATTTAAAAGCAAATTTCTAGGGAATTAACATATTGAAAAAAAATCCGTTGGAAGGACCATGATCTTAACATACGGGGGTATATTATGTGATGGTGTGAGATCCTCGTCGAGGGAGCGAAGCGACCGAGGGGGGGGGGAGGGTGTGGAGGGGGATACCCCCTCCCACGGTAGGGACTTTTTGTAAAAACAGAGTCTAAACGTCGCTTTTATAGAGCGAGCCACTCTCACTTTTCAATTTATCTGAAATGTACTCATTAAAAGCTTAAACGTGATCGCATCGTTCGAACAATAACAAAATATTCTTATACTACTAGAAAGCAAAGAAGAAAATGAAAAATGTAAGGTTTACTAAAGGTATGTTTCAGCGGGCACACTCGAGGACACGAGGCTACCATCTACTAGTATACACTAAATTTACTCATAAGTTACTATTAGTGTATAGATACAATAATGTATGTTGTTAGTGTATTATTTTCGCCCCGTTAGGGGCGAAAATTTTTGCATTTTCAGTTATGAAATTACAACATTTAGACAAGAAATATGCCTTTATTGTTCATTTTGGTCTTTAAATCAGTGATTGATTATTTGTTACAGGGGGCACTTTGGGGGGGCAAAAACTCGTTTTGCCCCCCCAACATTTTCTTTGGGGGGGCAAGTGCCACCCCTGCCCCCCCGCTTCCGGCGCCCTTGATCTCGTCTGATCTAGAACTCCAGCGCTAGGCGATCATTTGATTTGGCATGTTTCTCACAACATAACTTGACAGGAAATTCCACACATCGGACTACGACTCTCACTACCTGCGGCACCACACGTAGCACGATGCACGACACACTCGCTTACAATTGTACATCTTGGGAGTTGGGACAAACAAATATACCCATTTACCAGACAGTCAAGATAGAACATAGACTCATATTTTAGCAACACAAACGCAGTAATAGTAATACTCACAAGAAGCCTATTCATGATGATTTACAATGGACTGGGGTACAGGGAAAGAAGATACCACTCGACGGAAAATGGCCGGCCGGCTTCTCTCTAAAAGGTGAAAGGTCAACTGGTTCAGCGATCGCGATCCAGTTTCTATCATCAAAGAGCTATGCAATGAATGCGAGCGTTTTTGGTAGCAGTGTTGTTGTTGTTGTGTTATGTCAACGTTACGTTTACGAGTATCATTAGCACGATACATGAACTATAGTAAATAGCTATGGTTTGAAAAAAAAAATAAAAGCGCTCTCCTATTTTGGAAACTGATCAAGAGCAAGTTCTTTTTTTTGTGAAAAAAAATGATGAAAGGAAAACAAATTTATAGAGCAGCGTTTGACGTAAATATTCTAAAGAGATTGGAAAACGCCACTAAAAACAAAACAACAACAAAAAGGTGAAAGGTCAACTGGTTCAGCGATCGCGATCCAGTTTATCATCAAAGAGCTAGGGTTTCTAGCTATATTCTCTTTGATCTCGATGCAATCAATGCGAGCGTTTTGGTAGCAGTGTTGTTGTTGTGTTATGTCAACGTTACGTTTACGAGTATCATTAGCACGATACATGAACTATAGTAAATAGCTATGGTTTGAAAAAAAAAAATAAAAGCGCTCTCCTTTTTTGGAAACTGATCAAGAGCAAGTTCTTTTAGTGTGAAAAAAATGATAAAAGGAAAAGAAATTTATAGAGCAGTGTTTGGCGTAAATATTCTAAAGAGAATGGAAAACGCCACTAAAAACAAAACAACAACAACAACAACAACTTGCTGCCCCACCCAGCAGTTAATATGAAAGAGTCTTGTTGTCAGCCCTGACAAGTAAATTCCGTCCGTGGCTGAGAACTAGAGGATGGTCGTGAAAACCACTGATAATCTTGATAGGCCCTAAATTTTGAAGCAAAATGATTACCAGATCTTTAGAATTTACATGGAATACTTCGATCCCTCTTATACCCCTTTCCCGCTGCCCGTCTCGGTGAACCACCGAGAGGTTCCCCGGTGAATTCACCGGGGAACCTCTCGGTGAAAGTTTCAGTGCCGTCGTTTCACACTGCTCTCGGTGAAACTTTCCCCTAGACGGGTTTTCTGCTCGCAACGTGGGTGATCTTATGTACTTGAGTTTGTTGTGCATCTGCGATTTGGTTTTTTCGATCCCATGTTCAGCAAGTTATCGGAGGAGGGACTCGTACGCGGTGCCAGCGTCAGCCGACGTCCCGCTCAGTTCTTCGTTCACTGCTGCCTCGCTACGTAATTGAAGTAACAATCTCTCTTCGTCTTTGGTCCACGCTCCAGCCATTTGCAAAATTCCCTCAAATTTCAACAGTACAAAACGTCAACGGATTTCTCCTGCACACTGTAAACCCAGCACTTGACGAGAAAAGCACAAAATACGAAAAAATCAAGCAAGAGGCGGACTGTATCACTATCAGACTAGAGTTAAGAGCTAGACACTAGAGGAAGACGAAGAAGGAGGAAGCATCAAAGCGATCAAGTACATTGTAAACCTATATCAGCTTTGTATACACGGCGTGCTAATTAAACAATACAATGCACAGCACGATGGAAAACAATGCTGTCGCACTGTGAACGCCACATTGCACACGAAACGACATACTATGTAGTGTCGTGTGTATGTTTACAAACACGAATTACTAGTACCCTGTATACGTGTGGATTTGGGAGGTCGAGTGCGCGCTAGCAAGCTGGGGCCGTATTCTGAAAGCTTATTAAGTATCTGATTAGCACTTAATTACCGAATTGGTATTCTGAGAGCATGATTAAGTAGGGGGTATATTAACTACCATAGCAACAAGCGTTTGGCGGGAAGGACCTACGCGTTTGCGCGTATCAATGCGCGTGCACCTCTGAGAGGACTTAATCACAGAGTTAATTACGAATCGGTATTCTGAGGGTGTAATTAAGTACGAAAGTTAATGGAAAACTTAATGATACCAAAGAGTGTCATTAACTACTCCGATATCACGCAATACATCGTGTTTTCTCTGCCACAACGATGCTTACCGTCTTCGGTAACAGAGTAGCGGTTGAATGTTGTTATCTTGGTATCCGTAGAATTCAGAGAAAAAAAGAAATATAGCCGATCTTCGAGGAATTTTGTCATTTTATGTGAACAAAGAGGTTGAGATCTTCGCGTGCGTAGGTGAGTGGTTGTAATCAAATAACGGAGTGTGCGCACGGAGGTCTTGGGTTGTAGTTACAGGGGGCGTGGAGGAGCGCGCATTGAGGGCATATTTGCGCGTGTAATCATCATTTTGGCTTCTAACAACGCGTCTGATTGGATGGAATAACAATTAGATGGGAGGGAACTAAGATAATTACAGGGGACTTAATCATACCTTAATTACGTCCTCAGAATACCGATTTTGCCCATGATTAAGGGCCTATTAACTTCACGACTTAATCACGAAGTTAATTACAGACTTAATTACGACCTCAGAATACCACCCCTGAAAACGTGTGCATGACCAGAAACAAGACATGACCTTTGACATAATCTGCATATTTTCCCCGGTGTTTCACCGAGACAACCTTTCACGCTGGGCGCTCTCGGTGAACCACCGGGTGATTTCCCGTTGAACTATCGGTGTTTACCCAGGACGCTTCTCGGGTAAAAATTGCCCAAAATTTCATCGGTGTTTCACCTAGGCTTCCCCTAGGTTTCAACCGAGTGACCTTTCACACTGCGGGGTTCCCCGGGTGCCCCCAGGTGCCCCCGGGGAAGATTTTCTTCAGCGGGAAAGGGGTATTAGGCATAACTTTGGCAAGACAGTGATAGAGAAATAGTTTCCGGCTCCCGACAAACATCATTGGTCATTTATAGGACCTTGACCGAAAGATCGATCTGTATCTGGTAGTCAGGGCTATGTTCCGCGGAGACTGCGTCTGGCTTCACGAAGGAGAAAATAAGACTTCTCCGGACAGACGGATTTTTCTGTCTAATTGGGACCTTTCATGTTTTCCGTTTTTAAACAGTATAGATTTAAACTTTTTCCACTTTCTTATATTCAATGAAAAACGCGTTCATCTAGCCTTAGATAATGATAATTAAAAAGATATATATATATATATATATATTGTCCGTAAGGTGTCAGTTGTATTTCATGAAAACATTTTCCATAACACCGTATACACACCAAAAGTCAATGTCGGCATACACATTGTATGCGCATCAGCTCTGCCATCAGCTCATGGCCTGCGTTCGAGGAAAGTTATAGGCCTATATAGTATATAGATTATACTTTTCGGGTGTGAGAGACTGGATTGTGGCTAGCAGATCGACTCTTTCGTTTCCTTGGAAACCACATAATGTGAAAAACATATAAATCAACTGCAAAAACTACAATACAGAGCAGGAAGAATAACATTTTCTGAAAATTAATCCTAAATCACACTTTCTGTTATGTGACAGTTAATGCATGGCATATTGTGATGGGAAACGTTAAAATCCCGTTAAAAATTTCACATCGGAGTGATGATTTTCAAGATTTTGAAAATTTAACACCTACTTTCCTACACGAAAATGATATTCCCCAAACCCAACCAATTTCGGCACCGTACGTGATAGCCTTAGCCTTCCAAAACCACTCGGACAAACTTTTGCAAACGTGCGGCATTTTTCTACACGGGAGCCGAACTATCAGGGGCGGAGGGGGCGCACGCACACCTCCTCCATCTTTTTCTTTTTATTTCTTTTGTTTGAACAAAAAAAATAAATAAATAAAGGTGGGGGGGGGGGGGGGTGCCCGGTGCGCTCCCCCTGGATCCGCCACGATAATACAATGTCATGTAATATAAATGCATCAATGCTGTCAGTGACTGCCCGTCACTGAATAATTTTAAACGGTCCCTTATAATATTGGTGGGTTAATCTCATGTAAATCTGCCTATTTGCTTGGATACAGAAGAAATGTATTTACACACCAAGAGAAAGTTTATATATTGCCTTGAGATCTTGTAAAACATTGCAATATAAAGCAGTATTTCACGAGAGTATTATGATTTTGTATTTTTATATGCAACCTTCTATACATTTTTTCCCCTTTTATATCTCTTTACTGGTCACCATGGAAGACCTTACGCAGCGACACCAGAAAAGTGCAGCTGATTCATGGGCTATCCAGCCGTTATCTTTGTCTAATCCTACATTCTATTCTTTTTCGTATATCGATTATGTGTCATATAGTATTCATTGTATGTAAGGTTTTATGTTTCATTTTATGCATGTATCATTTTCTTGTACCTTATGATGTCTTTTATATCCATACGGAAATAAAACAAACAAGCAAACAATACGCGGAAGGGACCCATTGTTGGTGAACATTCTTGTTCCTTCAAATACTGTATTATAAAAATGTTGTATTACCCATGATTTTGAAAATAATAATATAGTAGAATTAACGATATGCATTTTCTATTGCCCAACACATGAGGGAGATAATGAATAGGTTAAAATAACAGAAAATTAATTTCTAACCATAGTAATTGCAGGAAGGTCAGTAAAATAGCTTTGAGTTCAGAGACAGAGACAGAGACAAAAGAGGTATAAGAAAGCCTCAGCACATTTTGAATTTACAGGGAGATTCGTTATACCGAAGATCGGTTAATCCAAACAATGAACTTTCGGAATAACGAATCTTAGGAATAAAGAGCCTTCGGAATAACGAACCTTCGGAATAACGAGCTGTAACCATTATCGCCAAACTTCTCTTCACTCTCGTCTACTTTTATATCATAAGGTGCACGGTGAGCCTCTCTGTTACCGGGTTCTCTATAGATTTCCAGCGGCACAGCTAATCAGAGAGATGGAAGAACTCGATTGTTGTTGCTGTTGTTGTTGTTATTGTTTTAACTATACTTGTTCCAGTGAGGAAGTCTTTATGCATTTCTCATTCCGCTGCGAATGACAAACTCGTTTATTTTATCAAGCGATTTTGCGACAGAGGTAGATTTTATAGAAATTCCTGGGATAGCATCCCAATTCAATTCAATTATATTCAATAGTTTGTTTGTTTCAATCATCACAGAAGAAAAAGAGAACATGATTCAAAGCGGTACAATGCAGATGTTAGCTGCCAATGGACAGATATTGAGGTCTCGTACAATAATTTCCCTTGTCTTCACTGGGTTATACAAAAACATATGCACTTGAAAAGTAAACCAAAAGAAGCTTTGAAAAGTTCAAACCTCGTATGCATTTGTCGATTTGTTTTTCATTCGTCTGATAAGGGCAGCTTTTTTTTTTCAAATACAATATAAAGTATATGCACGAATGATGTCATAAAAAGAAACAATGTAATCATCCTGAAGTATAGTGTAAGGGTGGTCAGAAAGAAGATTCTGTGCTCTCCGAAGCTCCTATTAATAATGGGATGGTGGCTTCCGCATGCGGATTCAACGCATCAATTCACTTTGCAAAACTGCTTTGATATGTTTTTGTCTGACCTGATAAGCTGAAGAGATCAGTGTTTACATTGGTTTGAAGGAACTGCGACAACTCACAGTGCTCCAAAGTTTCATCTAGTACATGCGCGGCATGTTGAATATACACATCCGAATAGCATTGACTGGTAAAATCCAAGTGAAATATTTTGTGAGTTATCGTCAACTCGTCGCGCACATTTTTTATGGCAATTTATCATTCTAAAAAGCGTTTTTACTATTATCCTGACGTGTGGCTTTCTTTCTTTTCTTCTAGCAGTTCTCCATAAGTTAAATGTGCTGTGTGAACGGACCAAAAAGTATAGGAATAAAATAAGACCTGACCCCAAAAAGATACGAAAGAACTCACAACATGCGTTTTTTATTTTTTCGTTTTGTCTGTATTGTAAAGTATCCTCAAGCCTCTCGTCCTAGAGCACGCATTACAATACGGTCAAGGCGATGGGGGGGGGGGGGGGGGGCGCTGTGGCAAAGTGGACAACAGAGCCTTCTAATTAGAAGGCTCTGGTGGATAAGACTACCTTTATAACGACTCCCAATCGGAGGACCCGAATTCGATTCCCGCCTAGTGCTTACTTCTTTGAACTAGATGTTTTTACCCACATTTTATTTACGTCCCTCTCAACCCAGGTGTATTATGGGTACGTCTATCTAGCAACGTATAGGGTAATAATAATGGCAGGGCCTTCTGGTATGGAACAGTGGCAACACTGAAGAGGCTAATACCTTGGATAAAGAAGACCTATGTATATCATTATCGTATCGGGTTGCCTTCAAGAGTCCCGAAAACACACTAAAAAGCAGGTGCACCCTATAGAAACTATAATGAAGAACTAGAAGAATTAAAGAAAATGATATACCGAAGGAGACCTGCTCAGATTGTCCAAACTGTTAGAAGTAGAGGACCCTCATTGATTGTCTTCAGGAGCACAAAAGAACCCTCGGATTCAACAACCCAGCCCATTCAGCTTTCGCCTCACATCGTCCTCAATACAGGACACAACATTCTTTTGATTCTTTTGGATACCACAATAGGCCTACTAATAGATAGATATATATATACGTATATATATATATATATATATATATATATATATATATATATATATATGTATATATATATATATATATATATAAAATATATGTATGTATATATATATATATATATAATATATATACATATATGTGTGTGTGTGTGTGTGTATATATATATATATATATATATATATATATATATATATATATATATATATATATGTATATATATATATTTATTTTTATATTTTTTTTTTCCCAAGAAAGATGACAGAACTCAACTTAAGAAGTCAACCCACCAAGTAAACCGGGATTCAGGCTACAATAGCAGGGGTGGATCCAGGAATTCCGTAAAGGGGGGGGGGGGACGGGGACAAACGATATTTCTGGCGCTACTTCAGGGTCTCATCTCATTTTTTCTTTTTATTTCTTTTGTTTTTACAAAAATAAAGATGGGGCGCGCGCCAGGTGCGCCCCCCCCCCCCCCCTTTGGATTCGCCACTGAATAGCGTCATCGCGATCTTCGGTTCAACGATCGGAAGACAAGCAGACAGCAAAGAGAATCGGTTCGACTTACTCTCGGTTATATACTTGAACTTGAGAAAGTCCACAGAAGTGGGTGAAAGTTAGCTCTCCAACAAAATTGCTAAAGGTTGGCCGGTAGAAGCTGCATTTCCCCTAATGCACGGCCGCTATATACAATTACTCAGTAAATATCATGTTTGTAACTAATTTGACTATAGTCAGATCAAAGCAACAATTCATTATTATTTTTCACATTTTCCTGCTATCTTCTTACAACATGTCTTAACATGATTGAACATTCCACGAATATTGCACCAAAATTGTGCAGCAAATCGTTAATTTCTATTCTAAAAATGCAAAAGCTCCCTCGTAGGGGGGGGGGGGATCCCTCCCACAACCTAATCGGTCACTGCACTTGGATATTTCATATTCAAACAATAATTTGATTAGTAAATAGAAAACAAAACAAAACAAAACCACGCAACGTATCATACAGAATTTTTTGAGTTTGTTTCGGGATTTGAATAAATAATTCACCAATTGGCCCTACAACGTCTTACTTTTTTAACTGGAAATTGTCCAAAATATGTCACCTTTCCTAAATAATGTGTATCAGGGGGGCGTTTCATCAACGAGTTCGTCGGAGATTTCACCGACAAATTTGCTATCAGCCAATCAGACCAAGGATTTCATTAGCTTTTAACAGTTGTCAGTGTAAATCCTTGCGTCTGATTGGCTGATAGCAAATTCGTCGGTGAAAACCTCCGACGAACTTGTTGATGAAACGCCCCCCAGGGGGGTGTTTCATCAACGAGTTCGTCGGAAGTTTTCACCGACAAATCTGCTATCAGCCAATCAGACGCAAGGATTTCAGTAGCTTTTAACAGTTGTCGGTGTAAATCACTGACAAAAAGTTTCATGAAACACCCCCCTGATCGTCGAATGTCAGTTCTAAGAAGGCAAAAGCTCCCTATCACTCCGCAGTTCCCAAACCTCTTCTTTTTTTTTTTTTTTTTTTCTGTGTCAACTCGATATTCAGAGCGCCCGTACGCGACAGACAGTACCGACCAAAGATAGAACCTCTTTGGTACCGACCGAGAGATGGCGCAATGGCGATTGAAACATAGCGGTGGGGGAAAGAACACACACACACAGAGAAGAAAACTTTATTTCTTACGACCCCTTCCGGAGTATGAGAAATGTAACATATTTAAAATATTGTACAGCATAAAAGCAATCACAAAATTGCAGTTTTGAAAAAGAGCATGAGATGAGAATACTACCTGTATTAAAACAACAAGGCCTGATATAACGAACAATTGTGAACATTAAATATAAATATACATAGAGGTAAAAAAAGTTAGCAAACTTTTAAAAAGAATTATGAACTAAACTTCTCTAATACTACTTCAACAAACTTGGCAACTTCATATTTTCAGTATTGAATAACTCATTCATTTTCAAAGTATTTGGCCAAATTATGTACTGTATTTACTTTGGAATACATTGTATAAACTTCCCGTGTGTGTAGCACTGATCTCCCCTAGAGGGGAGATCAGTGGTGTGTAGAGTTCTGTGGGCCCAGCCGAATAACTTGCGGAGTGATATCGGCGGTCGTTTTGAATGGGTGTATGTGATCAACAGGACTCGTGTGTGTACGAGAGGATTGCCCTGCGACTCTACTCGTAACCGTTGGTTGTTTAGACAGCGACCGACGAAACTGTATGAATGGATAGGAGCGATTTAAATGCCAGTGTACGTGTAAATGCGTGTGTACATGGTTCTGGACGCCGGACGTTGTCCGTAGGTTTTTATGAAGGCCCTACGTTCAAAGATCGTACTTTCCTCACAAATCAGTCGTCTTGTCTCGTCGATTCTTTCCATCAATGAGCCTTCACTCTGTAAGTAGAAAATCTAATCTTATTCTGTAACTGTTGCCTACAGATCAAGTAGAGTAGGAGACCTACTAACGTTAACTGGTTAACTAAATTACTGACTGTTCTGAAGACAAATTGTGTCCTATAGAACCTATGTGATACTTTAAACATGGACCTCAGCCTTTGCTTTAAACTGATCACTGATAGTGATGGTCTCTGATCTCTGTAACAAATGTTAGAGCTCTAACAATTAATTAGATCTATCATTCTATGTCTCTGAAAACAGTCTGAGTGTGACTCTGGAGTCTGGTATTTTTATAGGCAAATCTAGTCTGTCTCGTACTATTCTGTCTTTGACTTTGGTTTGCTGCCTTGGCCCCTTGGGCTTTGCCTTTGACAATGTCTTTTGCCAGCTGTGCCTGTGTGTGGTCAATCGTATGATGCATTATGATAGATAAAATTAATGCATTATATTAATGCATTATATTAATGCGTTGTATGAAGAAAGTGTATAGAGCACCTAATGCTGATTATGAACTTCTTCACCTTCACTCAGTTCAATTAGACAAGCTTAGTATAAATAAGCTAAACATAGCTTTGTCTTGACCGAAAGATTGGTCTGTATCCGGTTGTTGGGGATATGTATGTTCCGCGGAGACTGTGTCTGGCTTCACATTCACGTAAACGGTTTGTGGTAAACATGATCATGATGATCTAGACTTTTCTAGAGTGTTCTAGGCCTATACAGAGGAGAGCAATAACATTAAAAAAAAAGACTCCTCCAGACAGACAGATCTTTCTAGAATTCTGTCTAACGTTATAAAGCTTTGTCTAGCTGTGTCTGACTGAATTTTTTCTTCATCAATATTCTATGTCTGGTGCATTAATGCCATCTGTGCTGTGATGATTAATTATGGCATAATGCACCAGACATAAAATATTGATGAAAAAAAAAAAAAAATACTGTACATCTGAATATATACCAGTCCGGGAAACCCGCTTTTCATTGACGTAACTAATGATAGACATAGACAGAAAAATCCGTCAGACATTTGATTTACAGCTCCCCTCCGTGAAGCCAGACGTAGCGTTGTCTCTTCGGAACATAGCCATGATGACAAGGTGAAGACTGATCGTTTGGTCAATGTCTAAACCTGCTCATGAAGGCGTATTCAAAGGATCCCTCCTCCTCGTGAGCACCCGGGCCATGCTCATGAGGCCCTTGTTGATCCTTGACCTGAGATACTCACGAGCATGAGGTCTGCTGTTCATGTAACTTCAGTTCTCATCCATCTCATGTGCACATCTGACATTAATTGTTGCAAATGGTGTGATTTTTGTACACACACATGTCCACTCTCCATGATGAAAAGAAGAAAAAATTCTGTCTGGGCCTTTTGACAAAAATTGAGTTTTAATCAACTGATGTGCAGCAACCCTCCGAAGCAAGAGTGCCAACGGGTTCGTTCAATGCAGGGCCGCCATGCCCGTCATCAGCCTGATGCAACTAAAAACTTTCCTTGCCTTTTTCCTGCGGCTCTCACCTCTCTTTGTGCACAAATCAGCCCCATGAAACTAAAGTCTGACATCATTTTACATTTACAAATAAAGTCAGAACTAACCTGATCTTGTGCATATATTCCAAATAAATTTCTAATATAGAATTGATAGAGTAGGTGGGTACTGAAATTTGTCAGCAAACTTATCACTTTGTAGGTATCAAGGGTTCACTTTCTTCATGAATTCCGCTGACCTCCAGCTTTTGGGCACTTTTTGTGCAAGCGTCCCGCGGCATCCAGCACAGACAGCGTGCAAGCCATGCAAGCTGTGGGATTTTCAGAGCAAGCTTGCGCATGCACGGGAGGATATAGTTCATGCCCACACTGCCCAAGTTCTGCCAAGCAGACTAATTACTAAGAAGAGGAGAAGAAGAAACACTTCAACATAGTGGACTAAAATAAATCCGTATCTATTTTTTACTACACTACAAGTTAGGCATTCTGTAGTTTTACATATTTCTGAAATTCATCGACAGCTGAGCTGTGTTTCAAGATTGAGAGATACACTTTTTTTGTCATTATACAATTTTGTGTACATACTTTGTCACTGTGATACACTTCATTGTAAAGACCTCAAATTTTAGAATCTCTTGCTTAGTTGTGCCCAAGGACTGAACCATTTTTTTCCAACTGTGCTTAGAGTGTTTATATGTTCCTTTATTTGTTAGTGAAATCTCCTGTTTAAGAAATAAACCCGAACTGGGCCAGTAAAACCTGTGACACATGGTTTGTACGCTTGTACATGGTGTACTTCTAGGACACTGGGAAGTGCACATGCATGTTTGATGTGTGTTACAATGTACATGTATGATCATGTGCACACAGAGCTTTAAATTTCTGTTTGGATTCATGATGATTTCATTGTCATTTACTTCATTTAGGAATTGACAGCAAGAACTTGTTTCATTGTCATCTGTGACTGTGTCTGTATTTTTCCACACAGAAATCTTCTTGTGGGAGATAGGCTTGAGCTTCTTCATTATGGACAACGTTCATGTTGCCATCCGTGCAAGGCCCTTCATAAAAAGGTAACAATTGTGTGGTTTAAGAAATTGTACATTTTTTTTTTTTTTTTAGTACATGCACTACACTCATGGAATGATGGTCATGAAATAATGTGGTTCATTTTACATTTGAAATCAATGTTCATATGTGATCTCTTCTAGACCTTTAGACAGATCAGAAAGGTAGGTTTTGATGACCCATGGCCTTGCCCTTTCAACAGTTTACACCAGAAGCGTTTGAAGGGAGCCCTGTTTTCAAGTTGTATTTGTTGGGCTCCATAATGACGTGGACATCATGGTACTCTGATTCTGTTTTAAAAATTGTTAATTTGTTATTCGAATCAGATGTTTGTAATCAAGAGTGCTTCAGTAGTAAGATAAGAAATATGCAGATTGTGCTGTATTTTTGCCACTCCTTCATGTGTGTACATACACTGTACAGTGTGTGTTGAGTCTAGCATCTATTGTATGTATTTACCACACAATGTTGTTCCACTGCGTATTTCTAACAAGTTTGTTATTAGTACATTAGAAGGCATTCAAAGAAGGCAATTGCACATGATATTAAATTGTAGATTAGTGTTGATGTATTTTGATATAATTCATGTAGTAATGCTGTGAACATTCCATGTCATTTTCACACATCCATATTTATTGGAAAGGAAAGAAAAATAATAATGGTTGTAGTTGTATGCATCTGTGATGTTTCTGTGCATGATGTGCAATTTATGCAGCCAGCAGTTCACAACAAGTACAACCATCAGTATAAATTATCCACAGTCTAATATGTCATTATTTTGTGTATGTGGGAATGCTTCTGTGTTTGCCTTTCAGGGAGAAGGATAATGATGCAAAATTCTACTGGAAGACAGACACCAACACAGTCCAACAGGTTGACAGCCGAGGGAAGCATGTTGGGAAACCTTATACTTTTGGTAATACCAAAGCCTAAGCTAGTATGTTTTTATTTTACATTCTATTCTTCAGGTAGCTTTTCTTGTATCAATACCTAATAAGCCACACTGGTGTTTTACCTGCCAGTACCATACACAACCCATGAATCAAAGTCTGTATCTTCCATACCTGAAGATGTCAAAATGTACAATTTGTCTCTGAAATAGTTTCACGAAAGGACAAAATGTTGGCCCTCATTTGAAAACGTACAATATCAATGAAAGTTTCCGTGAGCAGTAGTGCTTCCAATGAAATGTAATGACAACTGCTGGAAAACATGCTTTCTATAAAAATCAGCATTTTGCTAAAACATGGCCTTTGCGTTGATATTTGTTTATGTGTGTGTGTCTAACTTCAGTAGGGAATGGGGAATTACTTACTTAGTCGTATCAATGTTGTACCACAGAAGAATGCATGTCTTCCTTTGAAATGAATGAATGAATGAATGAATGATAAATCAAGTGGAACACATAAATGATTATTTATTATTATAGAACCTATACACATTAAAAAAAAACTTTTCCTGATGAAACCAAGGTTTTGATCATTATTTTGTATTCATAATATGACATCTGAAGGCACAATTACCAGCATTCCTTTTGAAAGTACATGCATGCGCTCCTGCTAATACTTTGTAACTCATGTGTGAAACTGCAAAGCGTTGCTTACAAAAAGTTATCTTGTTTTTATGATTTCCGAAGTGTTTTTATAACATGGGTGTAAGAAGTGACATTGCCATATATTGAGAGATGATATACGAGTTGAAGAGTTAACTTAAAACCTGATGGCAGTATTTGCACTCCCTACAGAAATATAAAAAGATTGAGCATATTATAAAGATGAAATTCGATATATCTGAACTTTTTTGTAATAGAACATGTAAACTGTACAATGCAACACCAGGTTTTAATTTTACTGCAAATTTCATCTGTTTCAACCCCTCCTTTTGTTACAGAGCAATTTCCAACAACTTTTTTTTTGCTTGTGTGAAATGAGTACATACAACTATTAAATTTTCTTTCAGATCGTGTTTTTGTTGAGGATGAGACTACGCAAGATGTGTATGAGGAAATTGCACAACCCATTGTGGAGTCAGCCATGGATGGCTATGATGGTAAGTTATCTAACTCATATAATGACCAAGACAAAGAGCATGCAGCATTAGTTACAAAGTGTGTGCAATTTTGGTATTCTTTTGTTAAATAATAATCTGTTATTAGTTTCATGATATCATCAAAAGAGAGCTCAATAAAATCATACCCTTCCTGTGTTGAGATAAGTAAAACATGCTATTTAAGTGCTCATGTCACTGGTGAAAGGATGATGTATTGATGCTACTATTTTCTTTGGTAATGTTGTACACAGGAGATCGTTTTGCACTTATCATAGTAATATGAAATAAAAAAAAAAAAAAATGCCTCAAATCTGTTAAAGAATCCTAGACAGAATTTGATGCTCAGCAACATTCTCTGGTTTTAACTAGATTTGCTGTATTTTGAAGACTTCTTGTAAAAACATTTTCTTGACAATTGTAGATATCTCTTTTTCACTCAAGCCTACAATGGTTGCATGCCAGTTTTTAGATGATTCATCAGTTGCAAATGTCTTGAACACATCAGGCAGGTTCATAGCAATTTTTTGGCTCTTCTGTCTTTTGTCTTTCATTTTGTTTTCTCTAACTTTGTTCTTTTTTTTTCTTCAGGCACAATCTTTGCATATGGCCAGACGGCTAGTGGAAAGACTTACACTATGCAGGGAAATAACATGTGTCCGGGCATCATACCAAGCACAGTGCAGGAAATATTTGACACCATTGAAAATGTAAGTTTTCAACAACAATGCTATAATTCAGTGGTATATGAATTAAGTTGTATTTCATTGGCCTATAAATGTTTGTGATATCATGTTTACCCATTTTTTTTTTTTGCCTCGGCAAGTTTTGCCTTTAAGAAGGATGCTTTGGGGGGAAAAGAAGCAAGGCCATTGACATTAGACATTCAGAAGCAATTTCAGCAACTGAATTCAGTGTATTTACATGGAACTTGTTTGGTTACTTGCTTTGAACATTAGTGAAGATTCCTTTTTTCTTTGAATGTTAAAACTGTATTCTTCCTTGTATTTTATTTTGTCCACTGGCTATCTATTTGACCATAAATATGTTAGACAAATATATGACTGGTAAACCCTTGCATTTTCTTTGGATAAATTCCATTCATCATTGCTTTGTTACAGTTATGAAGTAGCGCTATAATATCAGAATGTAGCATTTCTTTTTGCCCAATTAGTTCTGACATAGACTTCAGAGTTCTCCAAGTTGTACTTGTTTATTTATTTATTTTTTCTCAGACACCAGACAGAGAGTTTCTTCTCAGGGTTAGCTACCTCGAGCTGTACAATGAGTCACTGACTGATTTATTGTGCGATGAAAAGAAGCAGCTGAGTATTCGAGAAAACGGGGTATGTATAAGCTCCCTTGCTTTATATTTTTGCCATGCCACAAGTGATATTGCAGTTCACAGTCAATCTTTATCATTTACAGCAAAACAGAGATATGATGTATGACATGTGTATGAAATTTAGTAGACTTATTCATTCCTTTTCATTTGATATTAAGGTCCAATATTAAAAATGTGTAAAGTGAATCCAAATGATGTGTTGAGTGCTGCATTTCATTTGTTGTGCATAGAGATTGCAGAAATCTCCTTGGCATATAGCTATAAAGTTAATACGGTCTTTGTGAATGATTTCTATGATCTATTGTTTTATGAAATAAGTGTTGTCCTCTGTGTTGACCTAATCTTTACATGTTCTTGAATACTTCATGTAGTGTGATTATGTGTGCAATAAAATTGCAAAGTACTATCAGCTCTGTGTAACACCGAGGTGGCCACTATTTCATGACTTTGATAAGATGCTTGTCTACAAGCTTTCCATTCACCTTGGCCAACTATGATATTGTTCCTTCGCTAATGCCATGTAGGAGAGAGTATACGTGAGTAACCTGACGGAGGAGGTCACAACGAGTATTACCCAGATCCTGGGGTTGATGAAGAAAGGAGACGCCCGCCGCCATGTGGGGAGAACCAACATGAACGAACACAGCAGCAGGTCACACACAATCTTCTGCATGGTATGAATCTTTCAATTTGACAGTGATGTGCAATGTTGCACAGTTCTGCAGAAAAACCACTTGCAGTGTTCATTTTCTGTGCATATCATAACATCACATCTGGAGGCTATTATGATAATATATAATCTCAATGATTAATGTTGTGATCAGTTTTTGACATGAAAGGATTTTGACAAGTTTCAACCGTCAGTTTGCTATAAATACATGGTAACGCTGTCCTATGTTCTCCTGTGTAGATGATGTGCATGCACAGTAAAATCTGGATTGAACAGATTAAACAATGAAATATCTTTATTTTGACTACATTGATATGTGACTATCAACTCTAGAAGTATTGAAAACATAAACCACATCAGCAAAATATCCCTTTGCATGTCTGAATGTACTATAATTTCACTTCTTTCACTTAAAAAAAGAATGATTTGATACCATTTTTTCATTCATAAGGCTTTAGAAGCTGTAGAGTTATGAACCATACTTCTGACATCTGATCTCTGCCTTTCTTGCGTGATGTAATCATTTTTCTTGTCATTGCAGATCATTGAGTCAAGAGGACGAAGCCAAAAGGGACATTCAGTTGACGGTGCTGTCAAGGTTTCTCATTTGGTGTGTACAAGATGATGCCTTCCATTACAGTCCATTGTCCCATGTTGTATGCTGATACTTGCACCATCTGAGTCTACAAGTAACAATTATACCCAATAAGAATAGAAGCATTGAATCGTTTATTTGACATCGACATGGCATACTTACCTCAAAGTGGAAGCAGAGTTTGGCATTTCAGATTGTGAGGCTTTTGACTTCACTGCCAATTGATAAGGAAAAAGGATATTGTTAAACTGAGGGGAAAACTCAGTTATGATAAACATGGATTGGCATCAATAGCAAGACAGTAGAGTGGTGAGCATGTCTATTGGCATTGTTCGTTCATGGTCCTAATTTTAATGTATATCTCAAGCAGCAGATCACGTTTGCTGATACTGTTTCATATGCTATCATTTTGAAAATGTTACTTCATTTTGATAAAATGGAATGCTGTTATTCCACTGACTTCTTGCATACTTTGCAGGAAGTGTCAATACAGTGTTTGTATAGTGCTAAACTCTGGCATTGACCTGACTGTGACATTGATGTTTTAACCTGACCAGAATCTGGTTGACCTGGCTGGTTCCGAGCGAGCCAATGAAACCAAAGCTGAAGGCGCCCGATTAAAAGAGGCCTGCATCATCAACCAATCCCTCTTCACCCTTGGCTCTGTCATCAACCGGCTAGCATCTGGGTCTGACTTTATTCCGTTCCGTGACTCCAAGCTGACACGGATTCTTCAGTCCTCACTTGGGGGCAATGCTAAGACTGCCATCATCTGCACCATCACTGCAGCCTCCCTGGAACAGACTCAGTCCACCTTGCAGGTAACAAAACCATTCTTTCCCTGTGATGGGATGGTATAAATCTTGAGAGTTAATCACCTGATTAAAACCATGATCCATATTAAAAAAAAATTTTTCATTAAAACCCATATGTGGACTAAAGATTGATTTTTGTGTTCTGCTTTTTGTTCAAAATGATACCCCCAAAACAATTACAACAAATAAAGAACACACGATTACACAGAACATTCCCAGAAGATCAAGCTATGTGTATATTAAGAATTGCATTTTGTCAAATGTTAGTCCTTCTTACACATTTCATTATACTGACTCCAGACTCCAGTGGAATAGACTGAGTGTAATCACAGGAGATTGTCAACAACTCCAACTCTTAATACACCATATGAGAAAGGACAAAAAATTTCAGATGACCAAAGCGTCATACTCTAATACATTTCCTGAAATTTGATCAAGCCTTGTATGATGTTATCAGAGGTGCCAACTGTTCTTTTTTTCCATTAATTTGTACTGTTGTTTTCTGTTTTTACTAAAAAAATACAGCAGTTTCATGAAAAATATTGTTTTTTCTGATATTGTTTTACACCTGCCTATTGCAGGAAATGTAAAAATAATGATTTTCCACCAAAATTACACCTATTCGGACCTCAGAATACTGCAATGTTGTTCATGAGATACTGTACGAGCTGAAATTTTTTGCGGTGGTTTTATTTTCGCGAATTTCGCGAATCGCCTTTGAACCGCGAAAATAACAGCACGCGAAAATAACAACGTGCAAAAACAAAAACGCGCGAGACCCTCGCAACCGCGAAATTAACAACACGTGAAAATGTCCTCCAAGTAGCAATTCGCGAAAATTTCAGCTCGTACAGTAGGTATCCCTGTATTATGTTGTATCGAGAGTGGAAATTTCTTTGACGGTAAAGTAAGTTCTGGTAAAGGCCAGTGGTCACAGTGAAAGACGTATGAAATACTAGGTGGAGGTGGAATTGATCTCTCATTTCTTCCTACTCCAAATGTAAATATTGTGTCTTGTCTGTTCACCGATGCAGTTTGCTACGAGGGCGAAGACCATCAAGAACAAGCCAGTGATGAACGAGATCCTATCAGATGAAGCCTTGATGCAGCGCATGAGAAAAGAGATTCAGGAGCTGAAGAAGAAACTAGAAGGGGTGAGCAAGGTGAAACTAACTTCTTGATTCCTTCATCATATTTCTCTCCACAGGGGCAGATCCAGGAATTCCGTAAAGGGGAAGCACCTTTACAAAACTAAAGGGGGTGTACAAGCCCCCCCCCCCCCCATTTTTCTTTTTTCTTTCTTTTGTTTTAACAAAAAATAAAGAGGGGTTGCATGCCTGGTGCACCCCCCTCTGGATCCGCCACTGCTCCATATCATAATTCATACACACATAAAATTCCTTCATCTGTTCCCGCTGATATTAATAACTTCATTAAGCTTTAACCTTGATGTATAAGACTCGGGGTTCAAAAGTCGTGAAAGGCTGGGGCAAAACCTTTCATGGTTTTAAAATTATCTTTAAAAAAAAAATCACAAGGGGGTTGATTCATCCTCCCCCCCCCCCCCAGTCCTTTTAGGGTTAAGAGAATTTTTTTTCCACATTCACTTTGTTATGTCCCTTTGTCATCCATTTTCCTTCTTCTGCCTTCTTGCATTCTCACTTTATCTTCACTGATTGTCAGTCTTAATCTCTGACTCTCTCTGTCTGTTTTCTTGGGTATTCAGTACAAAGATCAGACAACAACAGCCCTGACAAATGGTGAGGTAGAGGCCCTTCTGTTGCAGGAGAAGGAAAAGGTGAAGGCAGAGGTCATGCAGGAGATGAACAAGAAACTGGATTACTTCAACAACCATCTTGTGGTGTCCAAAGGTGGAAGCCAACCAAAACTCAAGAGGAAGGTGGGTGGACATACTCAGGATGCCTGGAAATAGTTTCTTAAAATTGCTGTTTACTCAACAGGGTTCTTACTGGCTGTCAAGTGATCTTGATATTCTGGGCTGGAGTAATGAGCTATATGATATTCTACATATCCTAGGCTCGACATCAACAGTGGTCTGGGGCTACTGAAAATTTATGCCAGGCCACCAAACCTCCAAAAAGGTTATCTTATGCTGATCTGATTGGGCAACTGATATTCTAAATGGATTATTGTGTTTTCTATTTCAGTCCACCAACATTTTAATTTCAAAGATTGATGCCCTATGTAAATTTGTCTTTGTCATCTCTGGGTATGTATTGTAATATTTTCTTCACAGTTAAAAATGAAAGAGTAACTTGGCTTCTTGTTGAAATGTGTTGTGAGTTATTCCCCTTTTTGTTTGTTTATTTCTGAAACTAATGCTGATATTGTCGTACTGATACACAAGCAGTCAGTAAGTTGTTTTAGAGATCATATTCCGTACCAGATTTGACATGTCCTGTGGTATCTTGAAAGTAAATCAATACAAATATTGCATTGGACAATTGACATTTGACAAAAAAAAAAAAAATGTCTTCTTGCACCTTCAGAAGTAATTGCCTGGATGGTTCCATTGCAAATTTACTCTAGCCAAGATTTGGAAAATTGAGAAAGATGAACCCTCAGTTTAGCAAAGCCTACCCTGGTACCTTTAATTCACCATGATAGTAGGTATTGCAGTTTGCAAGAAATGAGAATGTAGCAGTAAATTGCCTATAAATACTTCATACTTTTGAACTTTACTTCACCACAGGCTCGTAGGGAGACATGGTGCCCTGGCATGCGCAAGGGCGTCTTCATGTCCCCAGGCCCCATGACACGGCGAGCCGTGGGTGGTCCATCATCAGTGGATGTGTCCATGCTTTCCCTCCCAGGGTCTGCCAACATGAGCCAGTCCTCTGTGGACAGTAATAGTCCCAGCTCTATCAGCAGCAGTGGTGAGATATGCATTCTCTTTCCACTCCCAGTAGGAGCAGAGCAATTTTTGTTCTTGTTTCAATAGTACATGTACATTTCATGGGAATATCTAGTAGCAGAATGAGTCACACTGAACAATACATAATGTGGAGTTCTAACAGACAGACATCAAATACAAACATGTGAGACGGCCCCTACTACAAAACCTTGCTATTTGACATGACGATGAACAAAGTTCAAGGTCAGCATTCAGAATTATGTTTTGAAAACTTTATATTTCTGTCACCTACTAATCGTGGACCTCATTACTTTCTTTCTAGATATTAGAAATGCAAAATCACAACTCATAGAAGGGCTATTTGAATGGGTACAATTACTCATAAGTTACATACCAGTACTTTTTAACGTCATGGAATTTTGAGCAGCGTGACATTAACAGATAATGCTTCAAAGCAAGCATCCATTGCAGCTCAGGCACAAATGCACAGTAGCTGTAACTTATTGTGATACCTTTGCATGATTGCATTGAGTTATGTTTCATTACAGAGCATCAACCTGGCAAAAAAACCCCAAAAACAATATTACACAAATGTCCTTTTGCAAAAGGACATGTATACATGTGCATTTTTTGCCAAGATGGGGGCAGAGTCATACAATGAAAAAACTGAATTGTGAAATATATTTTTGAGTGGTCTCCCTGTCATACAGCAAAAACAAAGTCATTGCCTGGCAGTACTTGTTGATCTTCAAGGTCCCCAGACTGAGTACAAGAAACTGTGATTTTTTAATTATGACTGTCAGAATATTACTTGAAAGGTACATGGAAGAATTTAACTTAAATTTAAGTTTATTGGTGTTAATCTTGAACAATTAGGCCAGCTGAATGTGGTTTTAAGGTGGTCATTGCATGGAGGTTCTTGTTTCACCGTAAATGTTAGGAGTGTTTTTGTTAGCGTACGTACTGTACTGCTTGCGCAAAACACAGGGAAAACAGGGTAATAGTTCTTAGAGGTAGGGAATCCCATTTGCATGCCTTAAATGAAGAGTTGTATAAATACAGTGGTATGCTGAAGAGAGTATCATTTTAGAAACTCCCATAAAGTATTGAAAGTGGAAGGTAACATTTAGTACATTTTTATTGACCGTTAGATTTTGAATTGAATTTTTTTTGGGGCTCACCGTAAATTCCTAGGCTACCTTTGCAGACCCATGCACTGCAAGTGTGTCCATCATGTATATTTTGTGAAGAAAGTTCATCAAAACTTACAAACATTTCTATATACATTCTTGCCACACACTCTATATGTTATTACATCAGCTCTTATACTTTTAGATTTGTGTTTATAGATAAAAAATACAGAAGACTGCAACAAAAAGGCTTAAGTGTGGCTGACACACAGAACTACTGAGTAGTTGAGTTTTGTGCATTATTCAAATTGTAGATAACTGTTGATTTCCAAATTTCTCAGCAGTGGCCTAAACAAGTCCCCTGAGGTTCATATTTAATGTTTTGCTGCATTTTGGGAGGTCTGTAAAAGGTATCCCCTACCTTTAATGATGTACCAGTTGGTCATTCTTTTGTCTTCAACTGCACACAGTATGTTTCAGTTGATACTTTGATCCTCACAACTGTAGCCTTATATATAGTTCATTTGATTCTTATCAAACATGAATTATATTTCTCTTTGCTGTCATTTCATGTCGTGCTGGTCAATTGCATTATTGGTGAGCATAATTATCCGTATGTCACTTGTTTTTACCAACTTCCTTTGCTGTGCTAATGTGAATGCCATGTGTTCTGGAGAATATGTCTTGTGTGATGTGCTGTAGTGTAGTATATAATGTCTACTGTTTGTGTGCTTTGCAGTCCTACCTTGATTTGATATTCATTTGCTTTAGTAGAGCTCATGTTAGCATTAGATGCATGCAGTAGTAGGTTGAAGGAAACAAAGTTGTCCTCAAGTCACCATCATGTCTGATTTCAAAATTTAGGGTTTCATTACCTGTTATATTTTGGTGAACGAAACTCACAATCAAAATCATATGCTTTCATCACACCAGAATGATTTCCCATCCATCCCCCCAAGTAGAAGCTACTCTTATGGCCTGCATCTAAATACAAAATACTTTAGGGGACTGTCAGTTTCTCATGAGCAGCAGCTCTTTGATGGTTACCAAGTTAAGGGCTGGCATGACTAAAGATAATATGCAACTTATCCATGAACACTGAAGCTTGAAATTGCCTTTGTTCTGTATGTTTTTTTATAACTTATCTCCCGTGTCTGTTAAATGTAGTGCTTGTTGCAGTTATTATATTCCTCACTCTTTTATTTTGCCTGTAATGTTGCAGCCCTCCTTAACTGCTTCAGCTTGAACCTGTTCTTACTAACTTATAAATGAGTGTTTGTTTATCGCAACTTTTGTAATTTCTTTATTCTCACCTTTTTGAATGGAAAAAATGAATACGTCATAATGTTTTGATAGACTATTGTGACTTTTGTATTACTTTATCCTGAACACAGCAATGATCAGAATATTCCCCTGAGAAGTCTAATACCAATTTGCAAGAATACCTTACCTGTACAACCATGATATTTAGTAAACGACATTGGTTGTTTTTCAGTAGCAGCAGTCGATAAAGTGACTAATGAATTGGCTAAACATTCTTTCTTAATGCAGAATTCAACGAAGAAGCCTCCCACAATTTTCGGCATGAAATACTGTCGTCCACTGAAGGTGTCGACTTTGAACCATTTGACCTTGACCTTGGGCAACCGTCCAAGCCAAAGCGGAGGAGGGCTAATGTTCGCTTTGCTGAAGATGTGGAGAGATTTATGTCTGAGGAGTATTCTAAGGATGCAGCCAGCCAAACAGATGTAAGTCAAAGAGGACTCTACACATGTGACCCAGAAGGGTTCATTACTGTAGCCTTTACAGGATTGTAAGTTCCTTTTTATGTGCGTGTGTGTTTTTGTTATGTTTTGTAATTGTATAAAGGTATGCTTCATTTTACTTAATTGCATCTCCAATGAAGTACTTGGAAATTGTGTGTAATATCAGTACACCTGAGCTAAGAAAACTTCTTTTTGAAGTTGGGTCAGATGCTCTACTCTGTTCTTGCTTTCTTATTCTTTTTTCCTGAAAAGACGGATGAGAGGAAGTCAGATGCTGTATCATATCACTCAGAAATCCTGATTACATCACATTTTATATCTCATATTATTGCATTCTTGAAAAAGTGTTGTTGTTAGTATGTCTCATTGTGTCTGTGTTTGTGTTTGTTTAGCCTGTTGAAGCTGCAACTCCTGAAACCAAGTCAGAAGAAGATGAGGATCTCCGGCAAGCCTTTGAAGATGCACTGAGCGAACTCATCAGTAAAGATTCAGAAATCAATGAAATGAAGGTACTATCTTTAATGTAAAATTTCAATTTGGACTTTCAGGAAAAAAGAGCTGTTAGAGACATCAAAGAATGGACATTTGTTCCATTTTGACTACCCAAAACAGTAAAAAGTGTAATGGGTAAGTTGGTTGTACAATGATTGCAGCATGAAAGAAAAAAGAAAACAAAATAAAACCACGCAAAGTATCAGTTTCGCCTTACCTTAATGACCTCTGTTCAATGTCTGCTTTGAGCCTTGAATGTAGTCTAACACACTCAATTAGAAAAGAAGTTCACATTTACGGTACTTTGTCATGTGTTCTACCGACAAACAGTTTTATCACTAGTACAATATCTACTAAGTGAAGTCATTTTGACCAATTACAGACAAAGGTGTCAAGAGTGTCTCAGGTCATATTACCCATAGAGACATGGCAAGGGTTGGGAGGGGGATGGGAGTAGTACAATTGTTCTTTTCTGTTAACTGTATTTTACTAACAAAGTGTAGGAACATTGATTCTTACAGACTAGTTGAAGTACAGTCAACCTTGCTTAAGTCGACCTCGCATAAGTTGAATAATTGCCTAAGTCGAAGGTCTTTTCAAGTCCTCTTCCCTTTATATTGTATTGATTTTAACCCCTCATAAGTCAAGTTTTCATTAAGTCAAAACTATTTCTTCAGTCCAAAAATATTTGACTTAGGCAAAGTTGACTATCATTGCTGCTGATGAAAGATAAAAAAAAAAAGAGAGAGTTTATGAGAACTCCAGCAGGCAGCAACTTAAGCCGAAGAATGTATCACTGTGATTGTGAAATGTGTCATCTTAGGGAATAAATTTTAATACATGCTTTCTCACATGGCTTTTGGCAGGCTGCAGTATGCCAATCTGAGCAGCAGCTGTTGGAGGCACTGACCGCCCTGGAGACAACCCAGAAGGAGAAGGAGCAGCTACAAGAGAGGCTGGAGTCTCGAGAAACCATTGAGTTTGAAGACAATGACGTACTGTCGGCCGATATCAACAAACTGTGAGTGAAATGATGGAGGCACTTGACCTTAAAGTGACACTGCCATATTGTCCATTCTATCACATTTCCCTCTGATGTATTGCATGTTTATGATATGTGATGCATCATCATGAAAGTGATACAATGTTGAGAACATATAAAAAAATTTTTTTTGGGTTTTTGGCAGATATGAATTTGTCATATGCTAAGATCTAAATTGATATATTATTTGCCCTTCTTTGTCACAAGGAATGCATTTAAAAAAAAAAATTAAAGTTAGAAAACTGTGAAGGTCATAGTGCCAAAGTAAACTTTATGCATATTTTTCTTCGTTTGTGATCTTCAACTTTATATGGGTAACATGATGATGCACCAGATATGGTAATACTTTGATGTAATTTCTTGAAAGGCATCAATTAATGCATTTTTTTTTTATGTTCCTATCCAAATTCTGTCTTTTTATGAGCAGGAAGGAGGAGCTGGGACAAGCCAAGTCTGAGCTCAAACAAAAGACGGAAGAGTTCATTGAGCTTCAGGAGTTCACTCGTCTGGAAGGAACCACCCAGAAGGATCAAGAGGTAACTCTTGAGATTCCATTAAATGACTGTAGTATCAGTTAAGTAAACATGTAATTGGAACAAGGTATACATACCCAACATATTTGTGCAGAACATTGAATTGTATCACCAGCTAGAAATATTATGTCACAAAAAACATTGTGATACAATGACCTAGACAAAGTTTTAATCACTGATTATTGGAAAGTGAGAATCAGTGAATGGAGTAGAATGGAATAGAGTGGAATAGAATGGAACTGAATGGAATGAAATAGAATGGAATCATGGAAAGACACCATCACCAGACAGTTCTCTGTTTATACGCTCTAAGACCAACATTACAGTTACTGCTGTGTTTAGAAGTGGTGGACATTATGTAAACTCTGTATAATGTCAACACCTTTCTCATACTGAGCTGAGCAAAATGTCTCTCTAGTGATCTAAGGTTGTTACTTCTCATGTATCAGAGAGGTTTGCTGCTTGTAACACTGCACATGGATCTTCATACTGCAAATAAGGCATATTGATTTTAAAAAACAACATTTGTGTAATATCAGGGCAGCTTGCAGAATAGTGAAATTCCAATTCTTTGTCACCACCCTGAATGCCAAGGGAAAATAATGTGATGAATAGTGCATCCATTATCACTTGCTGACACATATTATTCTAATTATCTCAATATGTGATGAAAGCCAATGCCTGGTATATCATTTTTGTTGTTTGATCTTCTCCCTCTTAGATTCAGTACCAGCATGAAATTGAGAGGTTGCACCAGCTGATTAGCCTGGGCGAACAAGCTAGCAAGGAGATAGAGGCAAGTGTGTCATCATTGAGCTGATATCGTGTAAATGAAAGATCAGATTAATGACTAGCTTGTCACTTTAACAGGTGGTTGCTATTTATGGATTATATCTTATTATTCTAGATTTGAATTTGATGATAGCCCAAGTGCAACTGACTCTTAAATTTTCCTGTAAAATACAATTTGATTATACCTTTTAACTGGAATTATCATCACTTTCTTGTTGTTGTTTTTTTGTTTTTGTTTTGTTTTGTTTTTTTGAAGAGCAAGAATCAGAATGTGCAATATCTGACATACTAGCTAGAATGAAGGAACCATGCCATGTTTGATGTAGTTCTTAAGTAATGATTCGAAGAGAAAATGACATAGGTTGGTTGTATCTTTATTGATGTCAGGACAAGATGAAAGCCCAACTCACTCAAGCACAGAATGAGAAGACCGATGTGGAGTATCAGCTGAGCATGGACAGGGAACGCAACAAGTCCATGATCTCCGAACTTCGTCAGCAGCTGCAAGAAGCCTACGACAAGCTGTCAGGCATGGAGGGACGGACAGTCGTGGAGGACCTTCAGAAAGGGATGGAGGCAGAAAAGGAAAAGGTGGCAGAGTCTGAGAGAAAACTAGCTGCTATGAAGGAAGAAATGGACAAACTGCAAGAACTGGCTGTGGCAAGGCAAGAACCTTGACATATTTTAGTGTTTAAATGTGATATATAATTGGTGAATTTCTCACCCGTACATAAGACATTAATTTCCAGTCCTTGTCAGTATTATTTAGATGAAGTGTTGGTGTTCTACACGAGTAAACAACGAAAAATCTTCACCTTTGATTTGCGATAGTCTTTTGTGCATGTGGAGGGTAAATGGCACATAGATTTGATAATGATGTTGAAACCAATACAGTGCACATGGTTACAATTTCTCTAATTTCACTAAAACTTAATGTGAACTCATCAGTATGTATAACTCATTTGTCTTTATAATGCCCATGGTTGTGTTTTAGGTCAGCTGAATTTGATGCAGTGAAGTGTGAACTCTCCCAGAAGTCAGAGGAAGTCAGAAAGGTGCAGGAACTTATGGCACTGGAGAGCTCTAAGCTGAAGGAACAAGAGGTAAACTGGCAATTACAGTTTGATATTGGCCTTTAGTTGATGGCTGACACATAAAAAGCCAATCTCTCTCACTTTAATAGCAGGTATATGATAACAGCCCATCAGTAATCAGGGATTATGCCTGGGGGATGTCACGTATTCAGTAAAACAAATCTATTTGACAGGTTATAATTTTTGAGTGAAATATGGTGAGTGATGGTCAGGTGGAGAAAAACAAACCGACATGTCAATGAAAGGAATATTAGAAGCAGTCCCACAAAAATGGAATGGAATGGATGTACATGTATTTCTCTGAAAGCTGCAGCTTACTTTTTAGGAAGTAATAGCTGATGACATATAATAAATATTATCAGGCTAGACGTAGATATAAGTACAGCACACACTTTACATTGGTATTCCATGTCAATGTTAACTTATTTATGGGGTTATGAATAAATAAATGAATAAATTGATAAATGAATAAATAAATGAATATGAATATGAATATTAATGCAACAAATCTTGTGCTAATATACCTGCGGTTCAGCAGTGCACATAAGTATAAAGCAGCATGAGAGTATGCAAATTAATATGTATTTTTATGATAGTTTTTATGTATTTTGTCATACAGCCCATGACTGCAGTAAAGAAGCTTTCATTTCAGTCAAGGTTGGTATCCAGCATTTTAGTTTCATTAAGGAAGCTTCACGAGGAAGAGAAATAATCAGTGTTGCTCCAGACTTTATTCAGATAAAAAACGGTAGACAATGGACTTGCATCTGAATGTTTTTAGTCCCATATGAACCATTAAAGTTACTTTCGAGAGGCCAGCATGTTAATCAGTGTCATGTTGCCATGGTTTCATTGATGTCAGGAAAAGATGAGAGCTGAGGTCACTCAAGCCCTGAGTGATAAGGGAGACTTGGAGCACCAGCTGACAATTGAAAAGGAGCGCAGCGAGTCTCTGATCTCTGAACTCCGACTCCAACTCCAGGAAGCCTACACCAGACTTGAACAGAGAGAGGGTGAGGGTGCCACCGATGACTCGCAGGCACAGGATAAAGTGAGGGAGTCTGAAGTGAGACTAGCTGCTCTACAGGAAGAGATGGACACACTGCTCAAATCCTCTACAGAAAAGTAAGAATATAGACACAGGTATATTTTTGGAAAAGATTGTCAAATGGAGAAGGAATATCTTTAGGAAAGTCACTGAGAGCCATGAAGACATACATCATCCTCACATTATCTGCACCATGTAGGTGTTCTTTCTGATTGCTTGTAAAGCAGCAATTGTGCTTTTTATGAGAGAAAAGGTTGCTGTTTATGTCAGAAAATGATACATTGAACTCTGCAAGAGAGTTTGGACTGAAATGAAAGTAAATTCTCAGACCAAACCAGGAAAATTTTGTGTAAATAGTATCACCAAAGTTGAGTATTGCCTTAGTTTGAAGAACTTATTTTCCAGTCGCATTAGATTTGAGTTATGCAGAGTTGAGTGTAGTTGGATGAAAAAATGCATGATTTTACCAAAGAATGATTTCTTTCAAACATAGTGTTTTATATATATTAGGGATGAGGTTGCAGAAGATTTATGATCTAACAGCGTATCAAGTATAATTTTGTTAGTGTTCTTATGTGGGTTTTTGTGTTTGTTTGTTTGTTTGTGTATCTATTCTAATTGTTTTAAAGCTTAAGAATGAGAAACTTTACTCTGCGGTCATTTCATATGTGTAACAGGGCAGGAGAACTTGAAGCAGTAAGGATGGAACTTGATCAGAAGTCAGAGGAAGTTGCTGGGCTGCAGAACTTTGTCACTCAACAAACTCAAAACTTTGAGGAACAGGAGGTATGGTTCCATGCATACTTCACAAGTCATGATCCCATGCAGAGCTGTTAGTTGTCATTGTCGAGTTTCTCCTTGTCAGAAAATCTCCTCCATTCATGCAGTTTCAAGATGAGTTTCGCATTTTTTGTTTTTTGGATATGCTCATTCAGATATTGTTACAGGTTTAGTCTGGTTGTTGGCCACAGAAAGGTAGATTAGAGCTGATAAATGTGGTATATACTGTGTTCAGAGTGCATGAGAAATGATTAGATAGATACAGATGTAACAAGAACAAACATGAACCAAGCACATGGATCATGTACCATCATCCATTTCTTCAGCATAATTAGCTGCTGAAAATGCTCAAATGATTTGCATTATGAATTGTCTAACTATTCCTTACTACGTCTCACAGGTTGACGGACATAAACCTGTTTGTTTTGTTTGTTTTTTTCATCCAAAAGTTTCAGAAGGTCTTTACATTTTGTATACAGTAAGCAAATCACTTGATTTTTTGTTAAAGCACATATTAAGATCAGAATAAAAATTAATTATCTACCTGAATGTAATGACGTATTCTATAATCATGCCTTTAATTTGTCAGGCACAGTCCAGACATGAGATTAAGAGACTCCATGAACTGTTAACTCTGAGTGAAGCAGAGATGAAAGAGATTGAGGTGAGTTTCACATCCCAAGCAGTACTTAAGTCTGTTATTATCAATAATGTCTCTTTTGGCTAATTTGAGAGAACATTTTGGGAATATGGAGTAACTGTCTGTGTTCTTGCTCTTGAGCGAGCATGGTAATTAGGGATGTATTCTACATGGTACATGGGCAGAGAAAATGTTTATGAAGATGTACCAAGTTGTTCTGGTGCTTCATGAAGATGCATTTTTGTCTTCACTACATTCAAATTCACATACCTGTCCCAGAAGAATTTGTGATGCTATCCGCAATATGCTCTGTGTTACAGTAATTAATGCATGTGGTTGGTCATTGTTGTATTTGGAAGGGGGGGGGGGGAGGGTTGCTTTGCCAATGTGTGACAGTTCTGCTGTTGACATGGACTAAGATGAAATTAAGGCATAATGGTACAAGAAAATACATATTACAATATTTTGTTAAAGATGAAAAAAAGTAAATCCTGAGCATGATATGAATCTTACAATCAAACAGCAGTTTTCCAGAATAATTTGGCTTTTCGAAAGTCATTCTTAACTTTATGTTAAAGACATATTAATATTTCACATTTCTCCACTACAAGGATGGCATAAGAGCCCAGCTGGACCAAGTTCAGAAGGAGAAGGAAGAAGTTGAGAGCCAGCTGAGCCAGGAGAGGAGTCTGACCTTTGACCTTCGCCAGCAACTCCAGGAGAGCAGCGACGGGGAACCATTGACAGAGGGAGGGGCAGTCAGTGAGGATTTACGATCACAACTGGAAGCAGAGCAGGAAAAAGTGAGAGAGTCTGCGATAAGACTAGCAGCCACACAAGAGGAGATGGAGTCACTGCAAGCCTCTCTGAAAGCAGAGATGAAAGACTTGGAGGTGAGTGGTATGAGAATATTTGAGCACCTCATAGCTTGTATGTTCTCTCTGCCGGAAGTTTCAACTTCACAGTTCACTTGCATGTGTTTTGTTAAATGGTGCAACACAAGACTTCCTTGAGGTTACAGTGCTTTATTTTAATGAAAATTACTTTGTTCTAATTTGTGTAGTCCCTCCATCCATCCATGTCTATTTTTCTTAGGGGGGGGGGTGGAATATGTATCATGCATTAAAAACAAAGAGGCATCATGAGGAAATTTGGTCTGTTTATCAAACATGACCACACTAAAGATGATTAGGGCCATATGATCAAAGGTTATTAATGAAAGTCGCTGGCCAAAATATTCCCCCCCCCCCCCCCCAAAAAAAAAAAAAAAAAAAAAAAAAGTGTATAAGAGTGTTTGAGCGACTGCAAATCTTATCAGAGTGAAGTCTGGATCATAATTTCATTCAATCTTTGCACTCTTGGATCACTTCAAAGCCTCACTCAAAACTCACATTTTTCACCAGACATTCCATTGCTAACTCTCTTGGAGGTGTCTGCGCCTTAGAATGTTTCTGTAACACGATAGATAGTGCTATACAAATACTGTGGATCATCATCATCATCTTGCCCCTTACAGGATAAGATGCAAGGCCATCTGTCACAAGCTCAATGTGAGAGAGAAGACCTTGAAGGCCAGTTGTGCAAAGAGAGAGACCTGACCTCTGAACTTCGCCAAAGGATCCAGGAGCTCATGGAGAAGGAGGTGGCAGGTGGTGTGGTGGAGATGGAGCAAGAAGAGAAAACAACAGAGTCTGCAGAGAGACTAGCTGCTGTTCAGATTGAAATGGATGCTCTGCAGGAATCATCAGCGGCAGCAATGAAAGACCTTGAGGTGAGTATTGTGATAAGGCATGGTTAACTTATCTTTTTTTGGTAATTCATTTTGTTTCTGTTCTGTTTGTTTACCACACAGTGATGGGTATGCTTTATTCAGTGTGGATTCAGATGTATTATAAGTCAAGATGATTTATTGTCATCTAACAGCATGAAATTTTGATAAAATACTTTCTGGATCAAACATTTATATATTAGTGTTATATTTGCAAGAAACCATTTTCAAAAAGAAACTCTGATTAAGACCCACTTATTTGAAGAACAATACCAATGATTATGCAATTTTTTTTTTTAATTATTTGTACTCACAGTTGATTTGAATGTTCATTGGTGTTATCTGTAAAATACTTAGAAACTTTTTGCCTTAGGCACTATATATTTTCTTCATATTAGTATCATCATTATCAGTAGTTGCACTTTTAGTATTTTATGTAAAGTTTTGTTGTGAATACGTTTTGCAGGTAAACAATGACAGAATTTCTATTTGATGTTTCCTGTGATGTTTCAGGAGGTATGAATAGATGATGTATAAATGTGATCAATTGATGATGTAATATCTTTACTCATCACTCATACCAGGACAAGATGCAAGCTCAGCTAGCCCAGTTACAGGTTGAAAAGACCGAGGTTGAGGCTCAGCTGAGTATGGAAAGACAACAGCACGAGTCCCTCACCTCAGAACTCCGTGCTCAACTCCAGGAGGCTTGCAACAAATCAGTTAATCAGGAAGAAGGGAATGTGACAGAAGAGTTACGTAGACAGGTGGAGCTGGAGCAGGAAAAAGTGACGACAGCTGAAGCAAGACTAGCTGCTGTAGAGAAGGAGATGGAAGCTTTGCAAGAATCCATGCAAGCACAGATAGCAAATATTGAGGTGAGCACCATAAAGGTACATTCATTGACTGCCACAAGTCCATACATGCCAATCTCCCAGAAAGAATAAATCTTTAGTTGTCAAAATCTATATCATTTTGAGCCACATTCTTTTCAATTGACCATTCCTGTATAAATATAGATGAAGTTATTATGTAAGTAATATTCCAGCAAGAATGCCTGCTAGAATTTGAATAGTGCTGAAAGAAGTTTGGTCAAGAAATTTATCATTTGAGAGTACTGGTACCACATTTTATATGTGTGATAGTTTAATAACAAAATTAACTTACCTCTGACCTCTGACGAAGATTTTGCTAGGATCAAAAGCTCAGGCCCCTTTTGACTTCAAAATCAATTTACATTAGAATGCATCTTTATACTTGTTAAATGTTAAATTTTCAAAATCAGAGATATTTTAGGCATTGCTTAATCCCATGCTTCCCAAACATTTTTAACCCAAGGCCCACTTTGGCCCCTAGGAAGTTTTTTGAGGTCCAATTGCATGTATAGATCGAATACAAATCTATTTTATTTTCATTTTGGGAAGACATTGTGACCCACCTACAAGAGCTTCTGGGCTGTGGCCCACTGGTTGAGAAGTACTTGCTAAAACTATGTGACCTGCCTTTGACAATATATAGCCTGTGCTATGAATGATGAAATGTTGAGTATCCGAGTAACATCTGTCTTTGGTCAAACAGGACGAGATGCAAGTCAAACTTCAGCAAGCCGAGGGTGAGGTGGCCAACCTCAAACTCCAACTGACCACAGACAGGGAGAGCAATGAGTTGGTGACCGCTGACCTTCGCCGGCAGCTCCAGGAATCCTACAGCAAGCTGGAGAATGAAGAGGAAGGGGCAGTTGTAGAGGAGCTGAGAAGAGAGGTGGAGTTATCCAAGGAGAAACTGGCTGAGTCTGAAGCCAGACAGGCTACCATGAAGTCTGAGATGGAGACTGTGCAAGACTTATTATCTGCAGCAATGGAAGGCAGTTTGGTAAATATATTGCGAGGAATATATGTACATGTATATTTATAACCCAACTTCTGCATGACAGACAGCATTTTTAGTTTGCTCTTCAAGATTTTGGCATTTTGTATTCCTCATGTTTATTGTTTGCAATTATATTCATTACACAGATGACTATGTGAAACCAGATTTTGGGAGTTTTTATACAGATAATCAATAAAGTACTTCTGTCATTTCTTGATGCAAACTTCCTTGGAGTATCTCATTCTGTGTCATTAGATTAATGTTAACATGATATTGATTGATATAACTCCACCATTTGCATATATTGATTTATATGACTGTTTTAAGTGCCATGTTGTCGCCGGTCACACGAACCGACGAATCACTCGATTTTGGGTCAAATTTTCGATTTTGAGATTTCCAATCATTTCGATAGTAGATATTCCATACTACATATTCTGAAATTCTCAGTGTGTAATTCGGTGTAATTTTTACATAGTTATCACTTTTGTAGAAGTATGTAATTCCATTTGTGAAAATTGTTTTCCCCATAGACGCGTGTGTTAAACAATCAGGCAATTCGACGGTTCAGTGACCGCACGTACTAGTACGCGCATACGTGCGGTCACCAAACCGACGAATCAGTGCACATTGACTTGCGTGTAATTTTTGAGATTTAACAGTTCATTGACCGCGCGCACAGTGCGCGTATTATGTAATACATGTGTTGACAATGACAACGCTCAATGTACATGTACATATGGACACACATGGAAAATGACAACGTTCTTTGCAGACCGAAAGTACATGCATGCAGCTCTTTGACGATTTCCCGCTTATTTGTTAACAATACAATTCGATAAAAACTTCACAAGTTAGAGCAAGAATTGAAGTCTGATGTACTACAAAAATAATTGGAAATTATAGACATGAAAGTGTAGCAACCATAAGTAAAAAATGGGTTAACTTCAAACGCGATTTTCTCGAATTGTCATTCTTACGCAAACCTGAGGGATTCGTCGGTTCATGTGACCGGCGACGATGTGTATGTGGGTGTGTGTGTTGAGGAGGGAGTTAAGACATTATGCAGATTCATGCATAAATTGATGTTATCAATCTTTCATATCAGTACATAATAACAAGATGCTGTTCTTGTTACTTTACACACAGAACCTGGAAAAGCTGCAGGAGCAACTCACACAAGCCCAGGCAGAGAAGGCCAAACTCCAGCACCAGCTTGGTGTAGACAAAGAGCAGTATGAGTCCCTGGCCTCTGAACTCAGGCATCAGCTCCAGGAAGCCTACAGCAAGCTGGGGGAGAGAGATGACCTACAGAAACAACTGGAGTTGGAGCAGGAAAAACTGAAGGAGGCTGAGACAAGACTAACTGATTTACAACAAGAGATGGAGACATCACAACAATCATTGGAAGGAGAGATGAAAGACAAAGAGGTAAAAAATTGTGAAAGTCTAGAGCAATGATGAATTGATGTCCTAATGCTTCCCAATGCTGTGTATTAATCCCAAAGGTAGTTGTGATATACTTGCAGATCTGTTGATTATTGCTCCAAAATGTATACATATGCATAAGAAATGTGTGACACAATGCTGTAATAACACCATTTCAGATTGGTAACAGTGAAAAAGTGAAATATTAGCTGAAAAGGATCGCCGGAAGTCCACAATCTCAGAGCTTACCCGATTGTGGTTTCTAAATGATTTTTCATAATCAAGTATTGATAATTGACAAGTCAGACCACATCTCCATGGATCTTCCAAGCTAAATTCCATGTAGCTCGTTGGAAAATATGATTGCAAGAGTACAATCGATCATCACGTAACATTCTACCTTCCCTCAATGCGGAATGGGGAGGTTCTTCTAGAATAAAAGTTGTGTACTACAATTGAAATTGTTCCACGCTTTCGATCTCAAAATACAAAAAAATGAGTCTTCTTCCTGGCAAATCGCGTCAGCCAGGTAAGTTTCTTGGTAGACCCTTGAGATGTATTACCAGCAAATTCCAAATGGCGGAAGATGGATTTTGAGCCATACTGAAAACGATGCTTTCATATGACTGTTTCAAGTAACAACGTGTATGTGTGTGTGTGTTTGTTGGGGGGGGGGGGGTTATGACATTATGCAGATTTGTGTATAAATGCATGTTATCAAATTTTCATGTCACTGCATAATAATAATGTGCTATATTTGTAATTTTACACACAGAGCCTAGAAAAGCTACAGGAGGAACTCACACAAGCCCAGGCAGAGAAGGCCGAACTCCAGCACCAGCTTGGTGTAGACAAAGATCAGTATGAGTCCCTAGCCTCTGAACTCAGGCAGCAGCTCCAGGAAGCCTACAGCAAGCTGGGGGAGAGAGATGACCTACAGAAACAACTGGAGTTGGAGCAGGAAAAACTGAAGGAGGCTGAGACAAGACTAGCTGACTTACAACAAGAGATGGAGACATCACAACAATCATTGGAAGGAGAGATGAAAGACAAAGAGGTAGAAAATTGTGGAAGTCTAGAGCAATTATGAATTGATGTCTTAATGCTTCCCGATACTGTGTATTAATCCGAAAGGTAGTTGTCATATGCTTGCAGAACTGTCGATTATTGCTCCAAAATAATTATATACATATATGCATAAGAAATGTGTGAAATGATGCTGTAATAACACCATTTCAGTTTGGTAACAATGAAAAAGTGAAATATTAGCTGAAATGGTTCTTTGGAAGTCCACAATCTCAGAGCTTACACAGTTGTGGTTTCTTCGTAATATTTTATAGTCCTTTCGTATTGGTAATCAGCAAATTGGGCCACAGCAGCCTTCATCGATCTTCCATGCTTGACTGAACACAGCTGTTGGAAAATATGACTGAAAGAGTACAATTGATCATCATGAAACGCTCTTCCTTCTAACAATACTGAACGGGAAGAGTTCTTTTAGAATAAAAGTTGTGTAATACAATTTAAATTGTTCCATACTTTGGGTCTCAAAGTACTAAAAATCGATTCATCATCCTGGCAAATCGCGTCAGCCATGTCAGTTTCTTGGTAGACCCTTTTGATGCATTGGCAGCAAAATTTCAAATGATGGAAGATGAATTTTGAGCCCTTCTGAGAACGATGTATTCATATGACTATTTCAAGTACCCACATGTATATTTATTTGTTTGTTAGGGAGGAGGTTAAGACATCAGATTTTTGCATAAATGCATGTTATCAAATTTTTATGTCGCTGCGTATTACAATCTGCCGTATTTGTTACTTTACATACAGAGCCTGGAAAAGCTGCAGGAGCAACTCACACAAGCCCAGGCAGAGAAGGCTGAACTGCAGCACCAGCTTGGTGTAGACAAAGAGCAGTATGAGTCCCTAGCCTCTGAACTCGGGCATCAGCTCCAGGAAGCCTACAGCAAGCTGGGGGAGAGAGAAGACCTACAGAAACAACTGGAGTTGGAGCAGGAAAAACTGAAGGAGGCTGAGACAAGACTAGCTGATTTACAACAAGAGATGGAGACATCACAGCAATCATTGGAAGGAGAGATGAAAGACAAAGAGGTAGAAAATTGTGGCAGTCTAGGACAATGATAAATTGATGTAGATTGATTATATGTTAATTTTAACCTATTGCCACTTACATATGTGGCAAGTCTGTTTAAAGTTGTTATATATATATATATATATATATATATATATATATATATATATATATATATATATATATATATATATATATATATATATATATATATATATATATATATATATATATATATATATATATATATATATATATATATATATATATATATATATACATACACACAGTATGCTTCAAAGTGCTTCCTAATTACTAGTGCTGTGGTTTGGGCTGTAAGTCATATTTACTTGTTTATTATGAACTGAAATTTTACTGAGGCTGAAGTTTTGATAAGTCTATTATAACATTTTGTGTCATTAAATGTTAGCATGATATCGGTTCGTATGACTCTAGCATTTACATATAAATGGTGATTCAAGTGCCCATATATATGTGTGTGTGCTGGGGAGGAGGTTAAAGGTCCTGTTTACCTTTGGGAACAGTGATTTAAAAATGTTTAAGATATCACATTTGATACATATGTGTAGGTCTGTTGTATCACAAAACATCGTACCATATAAAATTTTTGCAATAAAGCTTAAAATATAAGGCGATATCAGTATTTTTCTTATAAAACCATAACTGTATACGGTTTAGTCTTGCAACATTTTTATTATACCTATTGTTCATATTTTGTCTATTTAACAGTACTTAACATTGATTATATGGATTCAAATTTTTACAGTGGTTGTTTCTACTCCAAACTCACATTTTGGAATGTATTTAAAGCACTAATGCTGAGTTTTTGTTTCATCTGCAAAAGGTAAATTATGCCTTTAAGACATAATGCGGATTCACGCATAAATGTATGTAATCAAACTTCCATTTCAGTACATAGTAAAAAGATGCTGTACTTGTTACTTTACACACAGAACCTGGAAAAGCTGCAGGAGGAACTCACACAAGCCCAGGCAGAGAAGGCCGAACTCCAGCACCAGCTTGGTGTAGACAAAGAGCAGTATGAGTCCCTAGCCTCTGAACTCAGGCAGCAGCTCCAGGAAGCCTACAGCAAGCTGGGGGAGAGAGAAGACCTACAGAAACAACTGGAGTTGGAGCAGGAAAAACTGAAGGAGGCTGAGACAAGACTAACTGATTTACAGCAAGAGATGGAGACATCACAGCAATCATTGGAAACAGAGATGAAAGACAAAGAGGTAGAAAATTGTGGCAGTATATTGCAATGATGAATTGATGTAGTGATGCTGTGTGTTGATGTAGCCATGTTTATTTGCTAATACAAAGAGCTTTCAAGTTGCTAGTGTTGCTGTCTTTGTTGCAATTTCTTTTTAATGAACTGAACTTTTCATATACTGGTAGATTGAGGCAGTGTAGAAGAGAAGAAAACGTATTGAGTATAACATACCTTTAACAGCAGCTGTGAGTAATGTTGTATTGGCTCTGCCTTCATATTATTTGATTGGATTGAGAAAAGTAATGAATTTCCACTATCATCACAGTATCATGTGATGTCGCTTAAACATGTGTAAACAAGTGTTGAGATTGTGACTGAGTGTCGAGTATCCGTGTGACTTCAATCTTCAATGTTTCCCATCCCACCAGAATGAGATGTCTGCTCAGCTCACACTCGCCCAGAAGGAGATGTCAGTGCTGGCAGAGGAGCTGAAAGTGGAGCAAGAGTTGACCTCTGACCTCCGTCAAGAGCTGCACGAGACCTGCAGCAAACTTGGAAAGGCTTTGGCAGGGGAGGAATTAGAACAGGAAAAAGTGAAGAAGTCTGAGATGAGGCTAGCTGACCTTCAGGACGAGTTGGTGGCTGCACAGGATGAAGCTATTGAGAGGCAAGAAAAACTTAGATGTAATACTTGCTCAAAAGTAGATCTTCTATTGACATCAACTGTACAAGAATCCAGCAGTATTTACTGCTACTCACAAATATATGATAAAAATACTTTATCATTTTAACATTTTTTTTTTTCATTTTCATAATTAGGCCTCTCCAGGTAAGACCCCACTGCGCATGTTGAATTCGTCAATTTCCTCTTGTTTTTATTTTTGTTGCTCTGAAGATTAGATTATAAAGTTTGTGTTAATGTTGTTCACTTCATTGCAAAGTAAGTAATTATTTAATTGGTGTATGATAAATTTAAAATTGTATATGTTTTCGGTAGAAGACTTATGTGGAAATAGTGCCGTGTCAGTGATCTTATTACCATACAGAACATTATTTTATAGCTTTATGCTCAAATGAACAATTGATGTAGTTTGATTTTCCACATCATTTGATTTCATGTGTAAATGATTCATGTCACATGATCTCATCAGTCTCTTGCTAAATGTCATGTCACATTCACTTCCATTAATTCTTTTAGTCTTTTCAGTGACATATGTCTATCTACAGTGTCTCTGGGATGTAAAAATGTTTCACTGAGTCAAGGTTTGATCAAATCTGCTATTTGTAATTAAATGTGTATGCAACAGGGTGGCTGAGTTTGATGCTGTCAAGACCCAACTTGCTGAGAAAACTGAAGAAGTTCTCAGACTGCAAGAGTTCATGGAACATGAAAATTCCAAGGCAGAAGAGCAGGAGGTATTACAGCTTACCCTTCTTGAAGGCAACAACCCCCTCATTAATTTATAAATTAGAGCAGAAATGTATTCATTTAGACCTATTTAGAGGTAATCCATATCTCTATTTTAACACTGAGAAATTCCCTTTGTATAAAAAGATCATGAAAAAATTGATTGATTGATTGATTTAAATTTATCAACAAAAAAAGAAGATGATTTTACTTCAGATTGTGTTACATACTGAAAAATACTCTCCTCCCTTTTGTTATGCATGTTTTTTGATCATAGGTACTTCTTCCATTGGTCTGCAATTTCCCCTGTTTTGATCTGCAATTTCCCCATTGTTTTTTCCAATAAAGTAAAACTGTACATGTCTATTTGCATTGTGAGTTTTTTAAAGACTCGGGATATGTACAAATCAAGCACCCGTTGTAGGTTTCTCTCTGTATTGCACTATATTCTGTCCTTTCAAACCATTTTCCAGGCTCAGTCCAGGCATGAAATCCAGCGTCTTCATGATTTACTCCAGACAAGTGAAACAGAAGCAAAGGAAATTGAGGTGAGATCTTGTTACACAGTGGGACCTTGCTATGGTGCCATGACACTCCATGTTGTGCATTCATAGAAAATTATAAGCCTTTACTAAGGTCATTTAATAAGGTCATTTCATTTGCTTTATCAAATCAAATGTCTGGTACTCATAAAAACAAACAAGCAGAATCGATGCTTCATTTTGTAACGAGTGTAAAAGTTTTGAAACTCAGCTGTTTCAACCTAACACATACAGTCAGAAGTTATGAAAGCGATATACAGTGAGCATGTCTATGATTAAGTAGCATGTTTCTGCTATGAATCGGAAATTACAAAAATCCATGATTAACCCAGAAGTAGACATACACTTGGAATTGTGGAATGTCTACAAATGTTATCATATAATGATAGCAAACATCATTGATATGCTTTGAGTTATAGAGTGTACTCATTGTTTCACTGTTTCTAAGAAATTCTGTCCTCATAGATACGAAAATATGTCTCTGTATATATTATATATTTATAATCATGTTACTGTCCATGTCAGGATCAAGTCAGAGCCCAGTTGGCTGAGGCCCAGAAAGAGAAGTCTGTTCTAGAACACCAGCTGAGTGAGGAGAAGGTACGTACAGATTCCCTGACCTCTGAACTCCGTCAGCAGCTCCAGGAGGCCCGAAGCAAATCAGATGGGATGGCAGAGTCTGAGGTGAAACTAGCCAATGTGCAGTCAGAGCTGGAGGCCCTGCAGAAAACAGCAATTGACAGGCAAGTGAAATGTCTCTATCTATGAAACCAATGATTACTATGGTGAATGTCACCAGATCTATTGTTTTTATGCTTGTATATTAGATATTGTTCTCTTCTTGTTGAAATCAAGGTTTTATTTCGTATGATTAGTAAATCTGCTGTTCAAAATATTTTGATGTGGCACAGTTCAAAGTGTTCACATTTTAGCTCTGATTTTCTTGACGACTCTTCTGTTTTGTTTTGTTTTGTTTTTTTTTTCTGTGTGTGCTTTTTAAAATCATCTAACAAGCTTTTATATTACCAAACCATTCAGTGTCATGGTTACCCATAAATAATGACTATTTCTTACAGAAGCACAGATTGAAACAACTTCTCATTTTAGTGTAATTTTTCACTCTTCCTCGAATGGACACCTGTTTCACTTATCCTTGGGATGGACTCCTGTCTCCTGTCTCACTTTTCCTCACAGGTGATGTAAAGATGGGCTTAAGATGGACCCAAAATACATGTAGACAGTGTGCAGGAGTCTGTCTCAACGTTTTGTTCATATGTGGGAGTAGTAGTAGTTTATGGCTGATATAAAGCCAGGCAATCTTATTATATGACCCTAGACTGATGGCATCTTTTTATATGCATCATCAAATTTACTCCTGTAAAAGAACAAAAGAACTGAAAAGTCAGTGAAGATTGCATGGATTACAAATTTTTATAACTTGCTTTGTTTTCAAAACAGGACAGCAGAACTTGATGCTGCACAGACTGCCCTGAAGGAGAAATCAGAGGAATTGCTGAGACTACAGCAGTCGAAGGCTCTTGAAAGTGAAAAGCTGAATGAGAAGGAGGTAAAACCTGTTCAGACTCTGTTCATTCTCATCCACCACTGTATGTGTTCTTGTGAAAGTGATACTGAGGGGATGCTCTGAAACAGTTCCTGTGTGTTTTATTTGATACCATGGCAGTTTTTGTTTTTGTTTTTGTTTTTGTTTTTTCATTTTAATTTTTGATATGTGTGTCACTGTCATGAAATGTTGCAGTTTTTTAGGGTTTACCAAAACAACAATTTTCTCACTCTGAAAGGTTGACCCACAGAACTTCTTTTAAAAAGAAATGAAATGAAAGTTACTGTTGACATTCCAGAGAATTTGACAAATTTTGGTGATGCGGAATAAAATGAAATATAATGAGATACTGGTAGAATGGATATTGTGATTGAAGCTCTTGAAAATGCAATGAAGCTCGCATAGTTGTTATGTAGATTGTCACTGGGGTATTCTATTTAATAGAAGTTCCCTATGAGATTGGTCTGTTAAGATATCAGCAATGACCCTTGCCATTACATACTATTCTACACCCAGTCAAGGTGTGAAATCAAGAGACCCCAAGAACTTTGAGATGATTATACAAGTAGGGAATTGCAGAATTCATTTTACATTTACATGGTGTTAATGTTATTCCCACTATAAGATGGAGTTTGCCATAATTACCTCCGCCAAGGGAGGAGGTTAATATGTTTTCGTTACCGGTGGTTTGTGTGTTCGTTTGTTAGTTAGTTAGTATGTCCGTGTGCAAAATAATTAGTAGTTAACGGATTTGGATGAAACTTGCAGGAAAGGTTTAGAATGATACAAGTAACAGGTTATTAAATTTTGGTAGTGATCCGAGAATTTTTGGGGAATTTATGAAGGATTTTTGACATTTTGGCAGGTAGGGTCAATGAACTTGGAAGTTCAGGCTGCGCATATTGAGGTTTGCATGCGCGCACTAAAGTGCGTGCTCTAGTTTCTGCTAGGGCGCAGGATATGTACAATTCAAGCACCGGTTGTAGGTTTCTTTCTGTATTGCACTATATTCTGTGCTTTCAAACCATTTTTCAGGCACAGTCCAGGCATGAAATCCAGCGGCTTCATGATTTGCTCCAGACGAGTGAAACAGAAGCAAAGGAAATTGAGGTGAGATCTTGTTACACAGCTGGGCATTGCTATGGTGCCATGACACTCCATGTTGTGCATCCATGTCATTGATTTAAAAAAAAAAATCATAGGCCTTTATTCTAACATCATTCCTAGGATATTTGTTTTATCAAATCAGATGTCTGGTACTCATGAAACCAAGCAAGCAGAATTAATGCTTCATTTTGTAACAAGTGTAGAGGTATTGAATCTTGACTGTTTCAGTCTAACACATATAGTCAGAAATTATGAAAGCGATATACAGTCAGCATGTCTATGATGAAGTAGCATGTTTCTACTATGAATCAGAAATTACAAAAATCCATGACTTCACGCAGAAGTAGACATAGAGTCGGAATTGTAGAAAGATATATGATATATGGTAGCTACCATTACTGATATGCTTTGAGCTATGAAGTGTACCCATTGTATCACTGCTTCTATAACTTTCTGCGCTCATTAAAAAAAAAAAAAAAAAAAATTATTACTTTGTATATGTTACATATTTATAATCATGTTACTGTCCATATCAGGATCAAGTCAGAGCCCAGTTGGCTGAGGCCCAGAAAGAGAAGTCTGACCTAGAACACCAGCTGAGTGAGGAGAAGGAACGCACAGATTCCCTGACCTCTGAACTCCGCCAGCAGCTCCAGGAGGCCCGAAGCAAATCAGATGGGATGGCAGAGTCTGAGGTTAAACTAGCCAATGTGCAGTCAGAGCTAGAGGCATTGCAGAAAACAGCAGTTGAAAGGCAAGTGAAATGTCTCTATCTATGAAATCAATGATTACTATGGTGAATGTCACCAGATCTATTGTTTTTATACTTGTATATTAGATATTGTTCTCTTCTTGTTGAAATCAAGGTTTCATTTCGTACGATTAGTAAATCTGCCGTTGAAAATATTCTGATGTGGCACAGTTCAAAATGTTCACATTTTAGCTCTGATTTTCTAGACTCTTCTTCTGGTTTTTTTTTTTCTGTGTGTGCTTTTTAAAATCATCTAACAAGCTTTTCTATTACCAAACCATTCAGTGTCATGGTTACCTATAAATAATGACTATTTCTTACCCAAGCATAGATTTATACTTCTCATTTTAGTGTCATTTTTCACTTTTCCTCGAATGGACACCTGTTTCACTTTTCCTTGGGATGGATTCCTGTCTCCTGTCTCACTTTTTCTCACAGGTGATGTGAAGATGGGCTTAAGATGGACCCAAATTACATGTAGACAGTGTGCAGGAGTTTGTCTCAACGTTTTGTTCATGTATGGGAGTAGAAGTAGTTTATGGCTGATATAAAGCCAGGCAATCTTATTATATGACCCTAGACTGATGGCATCGTCAAATTTTCTCCTGTAAATGAACCTTCTTTTTTATGTATTGCTCATGATTGCTCTTTTAGTCATTGAAGATTACATGGATTACAAATTTTTATTACTTGCATTGTTTTCAAAACAGGACAGCAGAACTTGATGCTGCACAGGCTGCCCTGAAGGAGAAATCAGAGGAATTGCTCAGACTACAGCAGTTGAAGGCTCTTGAAAGTGAAAAGCTGAAGGAGCAGGAGGTAAAACTGCCTGTTCAGAGTCTGTTTATTCTCGTGTACCACTGTATATGTGATAATGTGGGCATGCTTGAGCCAATTCCTGTGTGTTTTATTTGATACCATGGCAGTTTTTGGGTTGTTTTTTTTTTTTCATTTTAATTTGTGATATCTGTGTCACTGTTTATGAAATGTTGTAGTTTTTTAGGGTTTACCAGAACAACAATTTTCACACTCTGAAAGGTTGACCCACATAAATTTTTTAAAAAAGAAATGAAATGAAAGTTACTGTTGACATTCCAGAGAATTTGACAAATTTTGGTGATGCAGAAATAAAATGAAATATAATGATGTAGAATGGACGTTGTGATTGAAACTCTTGAAAACCCAATGAAGCTCATGTACGTAGTTGTTATGCATATTGTCACTTGGGTGTTTTATTTAATAGAAGCTCCCTATGAGATTGGTCTGTTAAGATGTCAGCGGTGACCCTTGCCATGACATACTGGTGTTGCATGAAATATGAGATTTTTCTATGACCTCTTCATTTGTATGTCTCTGCTATGTATTCTTCATTCTCCTCTCTCGATATATATTTTGTGTTTCTGTATATCTCATCTTCCTCTCACTTCTCTCATTCTTAATGCTCAGACTGAGGGACTTCAAGCTGTCTTGAAGGCAAAGGAGGAGGAAAATGGTCAACTAACAGATGAGATCAGAGACCTTAAGAATGATAAGGCAAGTTAACATTCATCAAAATTTTGCCTTTCTTGAAAATTGTACTGTATCATACTTCATATTATTAATTGAAAGATGCTGATACCAGCATTCTTGGAGTTATTTTTTTTTTTAACCCTTTTGCCCATTGTTTCACTGTGGTAAAATGATTATTTGTGAGAGTTTCACCTTGTTGAACTTTGATTTTATTCATGGGCACATAGCGATGATTGTTCCTGACAATGATTGCAGCCGTGAGTGATAATCGTGGCAGCTTTTTGAAAGCCACTTAGGTTTGTACATTTCGGTTGTTAGCTGTGATAGCTGCAAAGTTGTAAGTCAAAGTGACGACAGAAATGTTTTACAACTGGCTGCTGGACTCTTTGATGCTGACTTTGACTACATGCAGGAAAACATTTTTCACTAGATTTCTAACCATGTCTTTCCTGGTTCAGGAAGCCCTAGAGAAGTGGAAGGCAAAGGCAAAGGAAGAGCTGCGGCGCGTTCGCCGGGATGCCATTATAGAGACAACAAGGACTGAGGGGCAGTATCGATCAGCTGTCCTAGAAATGGAAGCAGAGCTGGATGTGGAGAAGGCAAAGGCCAAGGAAGCCCAGCAGAAACTGGTATGTAAGCTGGGTCAGATGTCGTCAAAATATAATCAATTTGAGCTCATATGCACCTAATGTGAGCAGTCAGGGTCACTATTATATACAAGATGTTACAATCAGTTGCATGTAATGCATATTTCAATGGAACTTAATTGATGAGTTTGGGAAAGTGATCATCTTTCCAACTTCCACTTGCAAAATAAAACATGTGATAGCATTAGTTTTAACCCTAAAAAGACTGGGCAATTTTGGTAGCTTGAAAGACTGGGGGGGGGGGGGGGGGGGCCTAAAGGGCCCCCCCTTAAGCTCTCGGCCGTGGATTGCGCGATCGCCGCGGTAATTTGCACAATGGTAGTATGCGATGTAATCTACAAGATCGTATATTTAAATTTTCCAAAATAGTCTTATTTTATTTTATTTTGATTAATTATGCTAATTTATGCGAGAAATCAGACTCTTTGATCTAAATCAGTAAATAAAGCTCCAAAAGTGCTCATTTTTGGTCTAATTATTCTTTGTGGCATTCTTCGCAAATGCACTTGAAAAAAAATTCGGTATCAAAATTAATTTCTTATTAATTTTATTGTTTTATGAATTTCTTATGTATTTCTTTGTTTTTTCGACCTTTTGTTTTTGCTGTTTTTTTCAACAAAATTTGTGGCAGACACTTTTTGAAGCCTAATACTACTAAAACAAATTAATTTTAGCCATTGAGAGTAAAAATAAGCATATTTATATGAACCATGTGAAAAAACTCAATTTGCATTGACTTTGTACACAAAATCACATTTTTGAGCCATTTTCGGTCTCACGTGCATGTACAAAAAGTTATGTAACTTCAGAACCGTACCCCCGGGCGTCACAAATTTGGCGTCAAAATGTGCGGGAAACTCGAAAGAAAAAAGTCATAGAGCATCGCGGCGAGAGCATTGCGTGTTGCAGAGTAATCGCGCAAAATGTCGAGGGGGGGGGGCCTTTTAGGCCCCCCCCCCCCCCCAGTCTTTTTAGGGTTAAACCTCATGGCAGTTACAGTTAACAGACAAGTTCATAAGATTTTAATGTATTCATTATGCTGCTATGTAGTGAAGTCTTCCTTCTAGCAATCTGTATGTGCTTCATTCTGAACTTGCCCTTATGTGTATTATTAACCCTGTAGAGAGTGCCAGCTTCTCTGTTAATTCTTATTTCACTGTTTGAAATTTATAGATACTATCCCCCTCCCCCAAACAACAACAACAACAACAACAGCAATAAACAAACAGTGGGGGTTATTGATAGGTTGAGAAGATAGAAAGTGTAAATGCCCATTCATTCTGACAAATGATAAATGAGCAAGTTAGGTACATGTTACTCAATGGAATACGTATCACTGTATTCAAGTGCAATAATTTCCCTTCTGTAGGAAACTCAAACAAAGCGTGTGTGTGAGCTTGAAGCACAACTGAAACAAGGCCAGCCCAGTGGAGATGAGGTTGCCAGCCTGAAGAGTGAGGTTGCTTCCAAGAACTGGAAGCTAAAGAAGATGGAGATGGATAGTGTCAGGCAGACTGTTCAGCTGGAGGAGAGGTAGGCACCCATGAGATGCTTTCTCCAGCTTTCATCTATTCCTACTATCTTAGTTTCTTTTCTGACCTGTGAATAACTATACTTGGCTCGTAAACATGGACTGGTTTTAAAAGCTGTGGACAGAGAATAGTTGTTAGTAATGCCTGACTTATGATATTTGCTGTGAGCAGTGTTTTTTCCTTGCAGGTTTTGTAAGCTTTCATTGCATGCCCTGAATGCCAGTCGCTTTTGTTGGATGAGTAGTAGTTTGCACTGTTCTTATTGTGCAAAGTGGCTAAAGATGATTTTGTATATTTCATTTCAATGCCATTTCTTTCATACATGCTAATATACTACTATTCAAATGATTTTTGACTGCTTATCAGCAGAAATGATGTCATGGGTCTCGTTGCCATTTTTCATTTGAGAAGTTTTTGAATGCATGTTCATATGTACGTAGAATGCTATATCATCATGCTTCTCTTTTATCTTTCTTCCTTGGTACACACCTGACCGATTGCAGGTTTTCTGGCTGCATAGAATTCTTTCTTGTGATGAATGTCTTCTTGTAATTAAGACTGTGTATCTGTCTTCCACTCTGTTCTCTGTACTAGGGTAAAAGAACTGGAGAATGAAAAGCAATACCTGGAGAAGACAAACAGGCAACTTAAAACTGAGATGAGGCGCATGCATGAAAAGGCTGCTGATAGCTCAGGTAGATATCTATAGTACTATATGTACAGGATGGTGATTATTGATGCTTAGTATCAAGGTTTAACATGTTCATTATAAACTCTTTCTATGGGATTGATTGTTTGAACCTATGTACAATGTATGTTATCAGAAGTGAGTTTGAATACTTGATTGCAATGTCTTCACAAGTTTATACAGCCAGATGAGTAATATGTACCCAATAACAGAGACCAAAGTTTAGGGGAGGGAACCTCAGATTTGCAAAGAGATAATTTTGAATTCATGTTATGATAAATGGAATGAGGCTAAGATATTACATAGGCATAAATTGCAATGGAAATGTCATACATGATTCTTATAGTCATACATGTTGGCAGGAACACAAACATGCACTTGTATAAACCAACTCCTCTGTAGTTGAGAGGCACAATTTAAGAATGAGTTGATCTTTCTTCTCCACCCTGAACAGTGTTGTCATCTGCAAACTACCCAGAGGCAGGTGTATGTGGTTCCAGCAGTGCCTATGATATCGCCTTCTACTCGCTGCGGGCAGAGAACGAGTCACTGAAGAGGAAAGCTCAGCAGGCTGACAAAAAGACGGAGAAAATGGACAAAGAGATGGAGACGTTGAAGCTCCAGAGAGATGAACAAGTGTGAGTGGATAGGATCAATGGTACACCTGTCTGAAAGAAAAAGGAACAATTTGAAGACATATAAGGATAAGAAACATATTTTGAATCATAGCAATAAACAGCCATTTTTGTTATAATTTGCTGTTTCATGTGAAATGACTTCTTGAGTGAGCATTACATTATATGGTATTCATTAATTTGTCACTGTATGAGCAGCTGAGCAAACAAATATCTTGTGTTTTTACAATAAATTTGTTGCACAGTCCTGTGCACAAAAAAGATTATGCATATTCAATTTGTGCTGAAAAGGAAAAAAAGACAAACACAAACCTAGAGACATCACTGTATTGGAGAGTGTAATACTGATTAAAATACCACTGCTTAGTTTTCAACATGGTTCTGTTGTGCAGCAGCTGTGATGCCCACAATGCATTGGTCTTGTCAAGATATCTATTTGTCCTTTTGTGGGGTCTGTACACATTTTTCAGATGCTTTTTCGTCATGTCAGTATGAAATCATCAGAGAATCTAGTCTCAACCCTTGATCCCTGGTCTTGGCCACCTGATATTCTAGATGTTCATAGTTTACTCTGCCATGGCAGAGTAAACTATGAAAAAAAAAAAAAAAAAAAAAACTATAAAAAAGAATTATTTGACATATACAGTACATATAATAGCTTGTCATGTGCCCAGATTAAGAGAATAAAATCTTACCTTCTTAGAATGTTTCTTGAAATACAAACCTTACCTTTGACGTTAATTTTTGTTACTTGAAACCTTTTAGCCCTCCGTTCCCAAATTAACTCAGTTCATCTCAATTTGGTTGTACATTAAAAATTTGTCCCATTTCAAAAGCTGAGCTTGTCCTTCAGCAGTAACAGTATCAAGACATATTTGCCACCACTTCTGGATAGATGGACAGACCATCAGTAGTAATAATACAACTGGCACCACTACGTGATGGGGACATGAAATTACTACTCATCAACATTTCCTTTGAAATAGTTAGAAAAAAGAAAGGCTGTTTGTTAGTGGTACAGTCTCCTTTTATGATCAGATGTATCAACTCCATTTAATTGTCTTGGACTGCAGCAGGTAGTATGCATGTATGATGTTACATAAGTAACATACTTTTATATCAAATGCTATGAAAAGGACACATATGTGAATAAATGTCACACTTCAAGCTCATACAGTATTTTGGAAATGTTCTGTGGTCTCCACCTTCCAGGACAAGGAATACTCGCTTGAAGGAGGAAGTATTGTATCTGAGAGAAAGAATGGAGAAAGTCAAAACTTACTTTGCCTCCAAACATGTGGAGTCTCGCGAAACTCAGCCCTTGCAAGGTTTGTATCAGTTTTTGGCATCCTATGTCTTACTTTACAAACTTATCACATCAACCATTGAGGGTTACTGTCAGAGAACTTAATTACCCCATCCCATGTCACATTTTGCTTGGGAATTTTGCTTGATAAACTGTGAATACCAAGCATTAAAACGTGAGCACAAATGAATAGATGATGATGATGTTGATGATGATGATTATGATGATGATGATAATGATCAACAGCATTTGTATAGCACCATATTCTGTCAGCTGAAGCTGAATCACAATTAATGTTGTCTTCCAATCCTTTTTATTCAGACTCCAATTCTGAGACACCAGGACTGAGGCGAGAGCACCATGACCACAGCCAGACAAAACTGCTGCCATCATCAGTGTCTTCTGGGAGGGAGACGAATCTAGACAGGGCATCCAGGATGTTTGATGCATTGAAAGGAGACAATCCTGAAGAAGACAAGCCTGAATGCACCACTCAATGAGACACAGCTATGATTGTATCTTGTCATTTCTCAAATAGTTAGATAGTAGGCTTGAATGCAGCACTCCATGAGACACAGCTATGATTGTATCTTGTCATTTCTCAAATAGTTAGATAGTAGGCCTGAATGCAGCACTCCATGAGACACAGCTGTGATTGTATCTTGTCAGTTCTTAAACAGTTAGGGAGTGAGCCTGAATGCAATGTTCAATGACAAGCCTGAATGCACCACTCAATGAGACACAGCTATGATTGTATCTTGTCATTTCTCAAATAGTTAGGTGGTATGCCTGAATGTAGCGCTCAATGAGACACAGCTGTGATTGTATCTTGTCATTTCTCAAATAGGTAGATAGTAGGCCTGAATGCAGCACTCCATGAGACACAGCTATGATTGTATCTTGTCAGTTCTTAAACAGTCAGGTAGTGAGCCTGAATGCAACAGTCAATGATATACAGTTGTGGTTGTATGTTGTGATTTCTAGAACAGTGAGCTAGTAGGCCGGCATTTACAGTTGGCAAGAATGTTCAATTGTGTTGCATGGATGCATACATCACTGCAGGAAGTGTGATCCAGTGAATCAGTTGTCTGTGTACTGGCTGAGAAATCATTTTCCAACATCAAACTTCTTTCGGCCAAAAATAGATTGTTTCATTTCTTTCTGTCTGATTTATGTGGCTAATAATTGTAAATTACTGTAAATTATAATTATGATAATACATGCATTAAAAATGACATGAATCATTTGATATGCTAGTGTGTATGCAGGAGTCAATGTAAATTACAAGCAACTTTCTTGCTTAGCCTGTAAAGGACAGAAATGGGAAAAATTAAGAAGCGAAAAGGAAATTTGTCTAAAATTTTGGATGATTTACCTCCAAAAGCTTGTGTATATTTCTAAGTGTGTCTTACTGGAAGAGATTATGAATTGCTTATGGACCCACAAGTTAACTTTGAATACACGATTTCTTTAATGTTAAAAAAGTTTTGAGGTGACATTGCAGGAGTCCTTCAGACAATATTATAGCCATTTAATTTGAAAGTATAACACATTGAAAATGTGTTGCAATCTTCAAAAACGAGGTAGGGAAGTATTTTTGATTATTTATGAAATTCCTGTTAGATTGACTATAGTTTAAGCCAGATCACCACAATGCCATTCCAGCGTGACATAAAAGGATTACAATTGCTCCTCTTGAGGCTGCCAAGTAATGTTCTGAACGCATCATCTCAGCTCATGCTCACATACATGAGTTTGTCAGTCTAAGTAATAAATTTTTATAACAAAAGTATCTCAATCATTTTTAAGTGTAAAATGATATATTTATACGAGGATTGAATCAGCCTAGAATTCAAAACATAATTTTCTGTTAATATTGATATGTAATTGTGGCATCAACAACAACAACAACAACAACAACAACAACACGTCCATTACCATTTTTGATTGGTAATCCAATGTGCTCAGTCTTTCAGGTATGCTTAGATACTTGATACTAATTAAAGCTCTGTACTCATGTATCTGCTGTAGTGAGCTGATATCAAATGCTTGTACTGTTTATCCCATACAAATTGTATATTTTGTTGTTTGCCATATGTTTCAAAGCTTCTGAGATGGTAAAAATAAATAAAAGGGTTCAATTTGTGAAGGTTTATGGGTTTTAAAGATAATAATGATTACCATGGTAATGTAGGGTATATGTAGGGTATCTGAAATTGCTCTTTAAGAGGGATTGTCCTGTGTGACATTTATTAACTTGTACAATATTGTGGACAGGTACATTGTACCAATATTTGTTGGCCTTTAGGATGTGCAGATGGAACTTAGTTTCTATAATACCAAATTATATATAACAAAGTTTTAGGCCACCAAGAGGAACCTCATATAATGGCAGTTATGGCTTTGCCCCATTTTTCTAGTGGTCAGAAAACCATGAAAAACAAGATACCAACTTTGGTATGAAAATGTGTGTACAACTGGTATCTCCCACCATAGATGTTATTTCCATGTTGTTGTTGCTATTGTTTTTTTGTGTGAATCAAACAAACAAGGTAGTCATAATGATGTAAATGTGAATGATGAACACGTCTTTACTTCCCAAGGGTTGGGAGGGGATATGTATTAAAAAGCTAATAGTCTGGAGTGTTTGTTTATTTGTTATCATGTATTACAACAGAGGACCCTCCTGTCTTGTAGAAGGTAAGAATGTTGTCTACATTGCTGTTAAATTATTTTTTTTTAACTATGTGATTCTGCAGTGTATAAACTATATAGCTGCTTAAGTTAAGTATTTTGATGAGAATCCTGTATTAGCTCACGAGAACATGTTACTTGTGTATTCATATCATATATGACTACATTTCAATACATTTTATGCTTGATTTCAAAATCAAAGATTGATAATGACTATTGAGATAGAAATGAAAGATAACACTGGGTACAAAACATGGTTAAAAAACTTTGCCCTGCAGAGAAAGTTGCTGTTAATGAAAGCAGTGTATCATGTTTTCAGTCACCGAATACTGTAAAACCATAATAGTTTGTGTGCATATCAATTTCACAAGAGCCAAGATTCGTGAAATTAAAATGATGCATATGAAAGTTCTTGTCTACACTAAATATACTGAATGCCAGTAGCAATTTGCGAAAATCTTGCTCTACAGTATTCACAAAATGTAAATGTAAACAGTTGAAATAGATGCTAATATTGGTTACCCAAAATGACATAAATGGTAGACACATCTTATTTCTTGGAAAGGATAGATAGCTATATTTTTAATGTCTACTAGACAATTGTGAGTTTGAGCTAGTGTCCATGAAAAAGTATGACTTGTAGGTTGCTTCACTGGAAACATCTGTTCTTTTGCTATTGACTGGTATTGTACATAATGGAAAGCATATACTTAGACATGGAATTTCCTATACTGTCAGAGTGTATATATGTTTGATATGTTTCTTTCTGAATATAATTATTGTCTATGATATGAGCAATATAATCTTATCAAATCAAAACGAATCACTATCATATCTCTCTTTTATTCCAGAAAGTAGTAAACACATATCTATCATGCATGTTCTGTTCATATGACAATATTTAGAATGCATCTCTTCTGTATGATAAACAAATATACTGTGCACTGAGAGCCTCTAGATGAAATTATAGATTCTGAGATGGCAGAAAATGGTGCAATTTCTGTCGAGGAGGAATGTATGATTTCACTAGTGGTTTGAAAGAGTGCATCATTTATTTGTTTTATATCTATCCAAAGTTATCTTAGAAACAAAATTGTAAAGTTTTGCAAATAAAAATGCTTACATATTGCAGTGCAAATGATCAAAGTACAGCATTGGACATGATTGGATATGAGGCTGATATCAAAAGCACTTTACGCATGCTAAGCATTGAAAAGAATTGATTGATCACATATATATACATCATATGTATATAACATATTTGGTACATGTATATCAAATTCAACAGGATTTTATTAATAAAGGATGTTCTTCTTATAAGTAAAATCCTGTTCAGTGATTGGTCCAAATAGCATCCTGTGACCAAACATGACATTGTTGTGATGTTGATGATGTTGAAAACAAAATACCTCTGGAGAGAAATGTGCTATACCGTAACAACAATCATTGTGGTGCACTTTTTGTAAAAGTTGTTATTTTCACAAGGAATTAATTTTCATGAATTTTGCAACTCACTATTTCGTTGCTAAATTAACAATTACATGCAAAGATATCACCACACGCTAGGGTATTTAATGGCCTTGGCATCAAATTGTGAAAACAACATCACGCAACAATTTCTTTGACCTCATTTACGAAAGTTCTGTATGCAAAAAGAACTGCTTTTACAGAATACCATGAATGCTTTCATACGTCATGTGCATACATATGATAGATCAATTTTTTTTCATTGATAGTGTGTGGAAAGTGCTGTCTATATCAACCTCATAGACCATTGTGTAAATCTTGTCCATGGTGCTACACTGACTGCCTGCACTGCTTTATGTTAACATTTGATATTTTAAGAAGATTCATTAAGGATATGTAAAACAAATATATCACACACTGTTTCTAGCTGCTTGTGACTTTTTTGGTTCCCAAATGACAGAAAATAGTGCTATTCCTGGCACCTCAGAATCTGTAATATCAATTTGAGCCTCTTTGTGTAGTGCATGGCATATTTGTGTAGTATCAATGTAATTATAAACCTATTAACTGTGTGCGTGTGTGTGTATTTGTGTGTGTGTGTGTGTGTGTGTTTGTGTGCGATCGAGTCCCATTTTTACCATACTCGACCTATCTTCAATAAAAATATGGCAAGTATTATCATTCCAACTACCAGCCCTCCACTAGACATACGGCTCTGGTGCACTCAAGCAAGCAAACAAAAGATACAAAAGATACATGCACGTGGCTACTTAACATCACAATAAAGTTGATAATGACACTGGTACTGGGCGTAATGTAAGGCAGGGGTACGATGGCTTAAATTGTTACATGTGGGCGGGGGGTGTTTAACCAAGCTCTGCAAGGAAAAACTTTTTCTTATGTTTACGTGTTGAAATGAGTTCTGTTCTTGTATGTATCTTTTGTATCTTTTGTTTGCTTGCTTGAGTGCACCAGAGCCGTATGTCTTACACTGTAACAAGAAACTGATTTAGTTGCTGACTAGGCTTTGGCCGAAACAGACTGTCCAGCTTAAGTCACTAATAAAGCAACGCCTCCATCCTAATATATTGTACTACACTGGCTCCTATATAGTTGAGCACTGTCAGCCATATAGCAGTACGTTCACACTCATCTTACGTATATATATATATATATAATGTCAAAAAAAATTTTTTTAAGCTTAATGGTCAAATAATGGGTCAAGTGATGTCTTGGCCAAATCCTAACTGTCGTACTCCAAAAATGAAGCCACCATGACATGTCAAAGAGAAGGCTTTCCCATTCACTATAGTGCTTTGGCCGCCATGTTTTTTCGCTCTCCTGAACATCGTTTGACAATTTTGAGATACAAGGTTTTGTCACCCCAGCGACGATACATATATATATATATATATATATATATATATATATATATATGTATGTATATATATATATGATATATATAAATGTATGCCACAGAGGTTGGGACAATGTTCATTTTACAATCCACTAGTGAACAAAACATACTTTACAACATAGAAATACTGGTAAAGTGAAGTTCAAACCATATCAAAAATTGCAAACAAAACTTTTCGTTTCTTGGATATGGTCAGAGGGAAAACAATTATTCCGTGGGACTAGCAGGTCAGGCTGACATGTCGACAATCAACAGTGGTGATCATAGAGCTTCCTCTGGGCCCTGGCCAACAACTTTTGGTGCCCCCTGCACTCCGCCCCCGCCCTTCACCCCCCCCCCCCCCCCACATCCGACACGCTCGATCGGCCCCCACCCCCCATTGCCCACACGATCACTAGCTACGTGGCCGCTGCCCAAATACCGGCAGAAGAGATTCCGTCTCACCGTATCCAGCCAGTGAGAATCTACTTTGAAATGGCTGTCAACTTTAACCTGCTACCTGTAGGAACAGACCAGGCTTCTCTCTGCTTCGAACAAGAAGTGTTTATGAGGGTGAGTAGGGAATATTTTATACTTTTGAAGACAAAACACCGTGCATACGTCAGTGCATACAGAATCACGAACAGAATATTTTTTTAGTCCCACCCGTGTAAATCCACGTAAGCGTAATTTGGACATTTGTTGTAAAGTTTATATGCCTTCAATTCCGCGGGACGCTGTCTAGTCTATAATTTACTACTAAAAATACTATATTACTAGCACCTGGTAGACGTTCTAGGTGTCCAACACATCGACACTGTACAATGAAACCGACACCTCTCTATTTGAAATTAGCATTGCGCGTAAAGAACAAACTTTCCACGCATGAGACTATGCACAGTCTCCACTAACTATACACAGCCCAGTCGCCGCTGTACATACGTAGCGCGACAGGGCTGTACCAACGAAGCTCCAAACACGAAGAGGGTCCAACGATCGCATGCGATCGGATTGAATTTTGATACTTTAGATCATTTTTTTGTCACTTCAAACTCATCTGACGAACAAAATGATAATGAGACTTCATATCTATGCTATGAATATTGAAATTTAGATTTAATAACTTACCTAAAATGATGGTTATATGCAGCATGTGTGAACGGTTCACGAACGGTACATCGTCTTTCACGCCAGGCCATTTCCAATATCCGGGAGGTCACATGATCTGAATGCCCTTTCAAAAGGTCGCGCTGTCGACCGTGCTGCTACACCAACACTCAAGCAGCGCATCGCACGCACGCAAAAGATTTCCGCAGAGATCAAGGCGCCATTTTGAATTCTGCAATGATGAACCCTGACGGTGTTAGGGAATCCGCCAAAAAGTATCATTTTTTTGGTTCCACGGACTTATCACGAGGGCTCTCAATGGACTTACGAACCTTCTGTAATACAAGCATGCACTTAAGGTGAGTAACGTTTGGTAACGTGTACATTGTTTATAACGAACGTACGAATTTTCATAAGTTTTGTAGTTGTGTTGTGGTTCCCCACTTTGTAGGTGCCCGCTCGTTGGTCAGACGCTGTATTCGCGTAGCGTATTAACAGCGTCTGGTCGGGCTAAGTCTCCACAGTCTACAGACAGTGCAGTGTGGTTTTCCATTCTTCACTGCACTGGGGATGTGAAGATGTCAAAATATTACTGAAAAACCCAATAATAAACGAGATCAACAGCAAAACAATGATACCGTAGTCAGTAGATTATAAATGCACATTAGAAAAGCATTATGTGCTTTTCACACATATCTGCGTATTGTCAGTAGGCCTAGAGAGGGTAGGGGGTGGACTATTGGGTTTCAAATTACAGCTCGACTGAGCTGAGTGCATCAAAACCCACGTGTTTGAAGCAGTTATCTTGGAGTGTGTACCGCAAATCACATTTTTAATGGGCGCTTCCGCCACTTGTGAATTCAGAGTATTTTCTTTACATGTAAGTAGAATTTCAGGCAAATTGTGAGATATTTTAAGTATCTTGTATTGATAGAAAAACATTAGGGTGTCGATGTGTTGGACACCCAACTATACGTGTTGGGGTCGCTGTTGCATTTATAAAATACTAGCCCTCAGTTCAGGAACCAGATCCACTTTCGGACAGGAAAAATATCCGTTATCCACCTATGGATAAGGCCAAGTAAAAAAAGAAACCAGTTTCTCGTCCTCGCGCGCATCGATTTTGGCCGCCGCATCGATTTGTTTACTATTTTCAAAATGGCGCTGAAAATACCAAGAAATTCATAATTCTCGTCCCAGCCCGCTCCCTGCCCGCATCGATTTTCAGTTGCCGAATCGCCTTTTTTGATATTTACTATTTTTTCGGCCGCCGAAAAAAGAAATTGACAATAATATTCACCTACCAATGGTGATGTCTCATTTCTAGTTACACCTTGCATCCTCTACTTAGCTGTAGTACAGCTGTAGCTTCTGTAGTGCGTATGTAATAACGCATGCATTTCACACTGCTCCACAAAGCAGTCGAACTGTAGTTGGATGGGCGGGCCGCGGGCGGGCCTGGGCTGTGATGTACAGCGCACTCGGTACGTCGTGAACGCGATAGCGGCAACATTTTTGCGAACAATTGCTGATATTCCACGCGTATTTCGCGCATTGTTCGTATTTTTCCCCGTTTCTCATATTTTAAGCGGATGAATTGTACTGTACAAATGCTTGTGAGGATTGTATGGAGTTTGTATACATTTTCCTGTCATTGTGCCTATGTGCATGTGCGTGCAGTGTCGGAAGGTACGGTAATGCAGTGGCCGTGCCGCACCGTTTATTGGCAAAGTGTGCGTGTCTGTAGCTGTGTAGAGGCCCGTACACTCTGCTCTGTAACGTTGCATCTGACGGCGATGTATTGTTATATTTTGAAGATAAAATGAATGCGCTTTTCCAGCAAATGTAGAATTATTAAATGGGTGTATCTACAAAATAAATAACTTTTCCACGGATTCTGGTTTGTCTCGTATTTCTGCGGGATACTTTTCTTTACGATGTAAATTCACGGACACGGCCGTGAGTCGTATCATCTGTAGTGTGGTATACAATCATTCATCATCCAAATGATGAGTGATTATCAAATGTCTTTTTAGAACATGAAGAAACATCTTTAAATGTTTAATGCTATAATGCCATATCAGTATCATTTTGACATCCATCTGCAATTGTACAAGCCAGTTTCCAGTTGAATGTGCTACAATTGTACTGTGAAGAAATGCAGATACATACCAGCTGTGTGGACACAAAAAGTCACAAACACCAATGATAAATAAAGCAGTGTTTTGAATATCATGGAATTTATTTCAGTCGTACATTTGTTGAAAGACATGTTTTATACCTGTTTCAATTAATAGCACAATACATCAGAATTGCAAGTACACTGGTATCAGAAATGCCATTACAACACTAGATACCAGTTTTAAGATGGTCATTTTCCCTTGACACCTGTAGTGGAAAGAAAAAGCAAATGTATTTCTGCATGCATGAAGTTTCATTTCAAGTATGGTACATATATATATTTGTTTGAAAATGCACAGAGTGCAGGCAAGACATACACTTGGGACCTGGTCTCTCATAACACAGCTACCAGAGTGATATTTCATTTCATAAATTGGATATAGAAAATAGTAAAGCCCTCTCTCGTTACCTTTCTCAGAATTACCGGATGAGAAACACATATTACTTTCATTTTGACAATCCTCGAAAAAATAGTAAGATATCAAATAGTAAGGACCTCCCTCATCGCCTTGCTCAAAAAACCCGGACGAGAAACTACTTTCTTTTTTTACTTGGCCTAATTATCTAGGGTAAGATAAGTCACTGCACGAAAAATGTATATTATTTCTGTAGCTTTTCATATTTTTCTAAGTCTATATTTTTCTAAGAGGGTTTTTCTTTTAACTATGGCATTTAAATATAAATTAGATGTAGTTCTACATGACGGAAGTCGGTATCGGCTATGTAACTTTGGTTCTTATTTGAAATTTTGATATGAATAGTTTACAATACTCAATGGATGAGATTCTCACATATTCACTCATACCAACCTGGCCCTCCCTCCCCGGGCCGTGCTCATAGCGCACATTACAAGGAGGGCTGAGCAAGCTTCATTCAAGATTTTGCATAATTTGCTGAACTCCATTTCTTTTGTGAGTTCCAGCAGGTCAGGATCTATCTATACATCAAAATGCATCGGATTATTGGCACCCGTAACAAGATTTGACTGTGCGCAAAAGGATATGTTTCTACATGTAGCAGGCGGTTGAATCTTGGACAGCGTTGTGGTCAAATTATGGACGGCTTGCATTATCTGTATCTGTATCTGTATGGTTTAGTCAGTAAAATGTCCAAGAAGACACATCCACGCTAACTTGTCGAGGAGCACTACGTGTGGACAGAGCGCGACCAAAAAAAAATACTGTTGAAATTGCTTCAGATTTTGCTTGAACAGAGACAATGGGTGCGTTCGAGCGCTCTAAAGCGAACCAAAGCGAACTGAACTAAAGCGTACCGTACCGTACCATGCCAATTTTGGAACTTTCGAGCGCTCTGTGGAGAAAGCGTATTCACGAGTTATTTTTAGAAAGGTCACGCTTGTTTGTAGCAAGAATGTCATTCACCCCTGGCGCTTGAACTACTTACAGCTGTCCAGAACAAAGAGAATGATGTTTTTGCATTGTGACGTATGCGCATGATACGCGCATGCTTTACAACAAACTTTTGGTACGCTTTGGTACGCTTTTGGAGCACATCGGGAAGTGGTCCACTTTTGGCTCGGTACAGTACGGTACGGTACACTTTAGGAGCGTTCAAATGCTCCTCTGGCGCGGGTACTGTACGGTACAGTTCGCTTTAGGAGAGCGCTCGAACGCACCCAATGACGAACATTGAACTACTGCATTAGGGAATTGGTTCCAGTCTTTAACAGTCGTTATGAAGAAGGAATCCCGGAAAACTGTAGCTCTTAGCCGTTGTTGGATGAATTTTTGATTGTTACCTCTGGTGTCACGTGTGTTGGGTTGAATGTAGTCATGCAGGGGGACATTGACTAGTCCGTTTTTACATTGTATGAGCATGATGAGGCTTATCACTTTTACTAAGTTTTAAAACCTGCTGTCAGCTGATAACTGTGCAGATATGAGGTTCTGCAATATTTTAAGTACAAACACCATTTGTCTTTGCTCATGTTAGTCTTTGTGTGAAAGAAGATACTGCCAAATAGAAGACAAATGACTGGGTTTTTGATTAACAGCTGGAGTGCCAGTAGATCTCTGTATCATTAACTACATAATTTCACTTAGCCATATCTGGTTTTGTTTTGAATAACTTGGATGTGACTTATTCCATGATTGTATTGTTAAAAGGACATGCCTAAGACCCAAACTGTGCTGTATGTAGACTGCATTTTAAGATGCAGTGCAAAGTTTACATCAGTTGTATCCTAACATTTTGGATTTATTATTGAATTGTAACATGTTGATAATTTGTGTTCCATGTAACTCTCAAAAGTACAATTTCTGTTAAAGACGAGTGAAATTGAGGAGTGATATTATATCAGGGTGTACAGCAACACAGTGTATGCATAATCTCACCATTACGTGGATAATGATACTTTTACACAGGATGACTTTGATGTGGATAGCTTTGTAGCAGAATGCAGACATCATGTGCAGCTTGAGACTCTCCGTGAAGATCTTCACATCTACTTTCGTACCTTGAAGAATGCCATGGTGGAACTCATTAATAAGGACTACGCTGACTTTGTGAACCTCTCATCAAATTTGGTATGTGAATTTTAAACTGTGCAAAATAAATCATTTGTACCAATGCAGTCATGATGCTATAAAATCTAATATCAGAAACCACCATGCTTATGCCAGACTAAATACATGCAGAGACACATCACTTTGATTGGATGTCTTGTCAAACTGGTTAAGAAGTTTAGTATGCAAAGTTGTACTTTTTGGAAAAGAATGTGCATGAAATAGAATGTTGTCAGATGTGTTTGAGCACTTGCTTACCACTGACATGGGAAACAACAGCTTCATATATCTTTTCCTTGTCAACTCAAAACTATTAACATGTACAGCATGCACAGTATGATGGAGAACTGTATGTACTCTCTTCATCTTATCTTTCGTACTTTTGAGGATTTTTTCATGCCGAATAGTGAAAGCAAAGATTTAAAGACATAATGAATGTCAGCATTAAGACTTTGAGAAATTCTTACCATTTTTGTTGTTGTTGTTTTTTGAGTTGAAGTTCCTTCAGTTTGTACTTTTGTATCCCATATCTTAAGGTTGGAATGGACAAAGCCATTAGCAGTCTTTCAGTTCCTCTTGGTCAGCTTCGAGAAGAGGTTATGGTAAGTGGTCATGGGTCAGTGGTCAGCATACCATTACTCCAAATTGCTTCATATTTCATATTTGTAGTGCAGGTACTGAATGCTTCTACCTAACTACCACCTATGTTCTATGAAATTGTCACATATCTTATACTGCATTACCTTTTGCTAAAGATTTCTCAAAGACTCTTGACACTTCTTATTACATGTGATCATGTCAAGATTGAATTTGATATCCTCGATAGTTGATATCACATTGAGAACTTGCCCGCATGGTTCTCAATGAACATTGATATTCAAAAAGAAAAACATAGGAAGTAAAATATAGGAAACAAAACAACAACAATTCCTTGATATGAATTGCAAAAAAAGAAAGCATTCCTTTAAAGTACCTGATTTTTTATTTTATCTATTTTATTTATTTTTTTGTCAGAGCGTACGTTGTGCAATGGATGATGCTATTCAGAGCGTGGAAGAAAAAATGACGCAAAGGAACAGAATACGACAGAAGAAGGTAAGATGGCATTAATTTCTCAAAGATGTTTGTAGGATAGAAATGATTAATATCACCAGTTTGTATATACCTAGAACCGTTTACCAGGTTTTGAAGAAATCGCGTCTTGACAAAGCTTTGACATTTTCAGGAATACAAAACGTGCTTGATTGCAAATAATATGCACACACTGAGTAAAGTGATGTACCTTATTTCCCAAACTTTCATCACGAGTTTAATAATCAAGTGACTGATCCCCCCCCCCCCACACACACACACACACAAACTTATTTTGCATACATATCATACCATGTATAATAAGCATGTTCCCTGTTTTAATTCAAGGATGTTTGGAGTTGCATTGTCAAAAACTTTGATTGGCTCTGAGAAGACAATATATCTGCACTCAACATTCATGGTTTCAGTACAAGTAAATGATAGGTGCTCTTGATTCAGTACTATTGCGTGTATAGACTGCTTGTACAATTAAATGAGAGCATTTATGTTGTCAAGAATCTTTCATTGATAACTTAATGTATGTTGTTCAACACGATCAAGTGACTGATCCCCCCCCCCCCACACACACACACTCACACACACACTGTGCAGTATGGGGTAAGTATGGGGTAACTTGGCAAGTAATTGTGGATTATGGGGAGGTGAAGTTCCATTTATTCTGGCCTGCTATGCCTCTCATTTATCTCAGGCTTGTCTGCAGAGGCTGACGAACATTGTGAAATCTGTGGAGAAAATGGAGAGCATCCTTAGAATACAGGAGGACAGTGAGCAGCAAGAAGGGCAGAGCATGTAAGCCTCCACTGTGTACCCATCACTACCGTATGTCCCCCCCCCTCCCCCAAAAAAAAAAAAAAAAAAAAAAAAATGACAACGGGACCCTCCGCAACGATAATTTTGAAAATGGTGAATCAATCCAAATACAATTTTAGGGGGTGAAACTATAATTTATTGCCCACATCTTACAGAAAACCCCATCCTATTCACTTCAGTGGTCAAAGAGAAATGACAAGTTTTGTAGAGCATGTCAGGAATCCCTTCCTTCTTCCAAGTTCTGTCCATTGTGTTCAGACATTAATATGCAGTTCCAAGAGCATCCAAGTGCTAAACTTGAAAGAATCAGACCCATGACATGCTTTACAACGATCCACATTTCTCTGTGACCACTTCACCATATTGAATGGGGTTTTCTGCAAAATAGAGCTAAGATGTTATATTTTCGAACCCTAAAGAAGCATTTAGACAGTTTAATCATATTGCAATTTATCAGTGCGAAAATCTGATTGTAATTTTTTTTGGGCATACTGTATGTCTTTTATTCATGTACACATTATATTGTTTAAGTAATCTGAGTTTGATCATTTCTGGTTAAAATGTTGTGTTGTCATGTCTTTGTCTGCAGTGAACTCAGTGGCCAGCAGATTGAGAGGGTAGCATCAGAATTCAACCAGCTCCAGTACTATGTCACGCAGAGTAAAGGATTACCTTTGGTGGAAAAAATCAGACCGGTAAATTTTGTGTTTCCAATGCCTACTAGTTACTAATCAGTCTGTGTAAGCTTCCTGTAGCTGTTAGAATTGTCCACCTTGCATCCTTTTTGTATGTTGCTCAGGTTTTCATTTGTTTCAAAAGTGTTTTTTTTTTCTTCTAATTTGGATGATGGTTTGTGAGGGTTAGGAGGTAGTAATTTGTACCTTTTGAACAGAGTTTGGAAAGGCATGTTGCTATAATTTTTTTTTTTTTTTTTTTAAGAATAGACTGTAGTTATTGTGTTTTAACACATGTGAGAGTTCTACTTTCATAGACTTTTCTATCACAATCGATAAGTCTTTACACTTGTTCACTTTCTAACAAAAGTCGTAATTTAGTAAATTAGCATTCATCTGTCAACTGTTCTGCCATCTTCTTTTTGCAGAGATTATATGCATGGGTGTTATTTATGACCTTTGATACTGTAACATCACCTTAACTTTGTCAGTTATCACCTTGTCCTCATTAAAACTTGTTGCTTAAGTCACATTAACCCCCATACATTCTTCCTTTGCTAGAGGATAGCTGCCATCACAGTCACTCTGCAGCACAGTTTGGAGAAGTCCTTCCGGGAGGGACTGGAGGCAGGAGATTGCGATGTGCTTCGTCAGTGCCTTCGGACGTATGCTACCATTGACAAGATGAGGGATGCTGAGGCTCTCTATAGAATGATTGCTGTGAAACCATACATGGATGAAGTGAGTTATGCTTAGTCTGTCCACTCATCATTCTTATTATTGTTGTTGTCATCATAAACACTGTCATTGTCATGTATCCTCCAGCCCTAATGTGTTTTGGAAAGCTGTAGTCACAGAATGCAACTTCTCTTACCACAGAAGCATCGTGAACATATCACTTTAACGTAAAATTGTGTGACGAAATAGTTTTAAAATGAAACAAATGACAGAAATAAAGAGCAAAGAACAGAAAGAGTTAGGCAAGTAAATAAAACATTATTTAAAATGCGAGACGAACTAGATTGTACTCTAGTGAAAGTAGTATTTTCATGCATCCAGTGTTAACAGTGTTTCTGATTGTGCATACATGTAGGATTAGGAGGAAGGAATAAGTTGTGAGGGAACAGACTCTGTGTGACTCCTTTTGAAATAACAACAACAACATTTGTTTTGTTTGGTTTCTTGTGGGATGACTTTGTCTTCCCTCTCTCAGGTGATCAGTGAAAGTTTTCTACAGAACCACCCTCAAGGTCTAAAGGGGATGTATTCAAGGATTCTAGACTTTATACCGAAGCATTGCGAACTCATCCGAAGGGTGACCTCACCCAGTCAAAGGTCAGTTGAGACTATTTTGTTTTTGTAATTTTCTTCTTTCTGTCTCCTCATCACCTTCCCTTTCCTTCCTTCATATATCTGGACATTTGATTTTTAGAATCTGTGTGGGCATGAGGATGTCATGTCAAAGCTAAAGTATGGTTGCAGGAAAAAGACATTTTTGTTGTTTGTTGTTGTGTATGTAAAAGGTGTAGAAAATGTTTTGACAACTTTTAAATCCGTAATGATTTTATAAATGTTGGTTGCTGAAAATTCTTGAGTCTGAAAGCTGAACACTAGCTTTTCTTATCCAATTTGAATCAAAGACCATGAATCATTGTTAACCTTCTCTCTGTATAGCACATCTGGCCAGGAGATAGTAAGAGGGTATGACTTCCCTGTCAATGCAGTGTGGCCTGAGATTGCCAGCAGCCTGGAGACAAGAACACCCCTAATATTTGCTCCCGGGAATCCTGATCTCTTCCACCAGGTGAGGCCAATTGGCACTTATGTAAATGGCTGTTTGTTTTGTTTTGTTTTTTCTCCAGGATCAAGGATGTTGATATGTTTACTTTGTGAATCAATGTAAGATGGATGTCACTGAGTTAGACATGTATGCAAGAATATTTGCCATATAATTGCAGCTCATGGGAATTTACTTCCAGGAACATTAAGGTCATCTTTTAGCATGCTGCATGTAGAAGGAAATGTAATATTGAAAGGATGCCCTCCAAAATAAAGGCCATTTGTATGCATCATTGTGTACAAACTTCAATCACTCATATTCTATGATATCATTCTTTTAAATGATCATTCAAACGTACGGTGGCAGTTTGTGGGTTAGCTGTCAAAATTGTAAAAGAAAATATGTCAGTGACAGTGTTGAGGAAGTGACACTGATTGTGAAAATTGAATGTGATTGGTTTTATTTCTCCCATCAGAGATTCTTGCTGACACAAGACTTCATTGAGGGGTTTGAGCGCCAGTGTGGCACCCAAGCAAGTGTACAATGCCTGCGCAGTCATCCCAGCTACAGTGCCTTCATGACCAAGTGGAGCCTACCTGTTTACTTCCAACTCAGGTGTGAATCTTTGTCAAACCCGGGTGTCATGGCTCTCCCTTGAAGGAGCCCTATTATAGTGCATGGCATGGTCCATCATGAATACTCTTTTACAGTGCATAGTTTCCACCCCATACAAAAAAAAGTTCAAGTCCAATTATAAGAAGCGATCCAACAAATGCATGCTCTATCATGCACTATACTGGATTATAGAATGACAAATACTAGATTATCCCAAGAGCTGTTTTATTTTTCACTGAGGCCGCAGTTGTGAAAAGCAAGATGTATTTGAGAACTCACAGTGTATTGATGTTCACTGGAGATGAGGTTGGCTGACTTGCATCCAGCTGAGGTGATTGTGGTGGGGATGGAGGCGCAGTTGTCGTTGTGCTACAAATAGGACTAGGTCTTCCTGTGCTGTTTCAGCGGCTGTGGTTTTGCAGATTCAGAACTAGTACTAGGTGTTGATGACTGTACATTCACCTTTTCAGATCTGCTTGTGATTGTTAAGCTCATTATCCTTTCCATTCCTTTACTCTCTATTAATGCTTGATGCTAGACACCGACTTATGTCCCAAAATAGACATAATATGCTGAGCTTCAAACCCAGCAGTATCAAGTTTGTTGATAGCTGTTGCACTGAGACAGTGATTGGTGTATACCCTGAAACACTGGGCTTCCTTGAGATAATTGCCATTTTATTTCCGAGTGTGGTCAGGCCCACAGCTGCATTGTCGTATCAAGGGTTACATTCAGGCCTAGTTGCCTTTGGTCTTTGCCAAAACGCTTCACATTTTCCATTCAGATGAGATATGTAATCACAAAACGATATGACAGGGCAGTCAGACTCGCCCTCTAGTACATGTGGCCACACTGACTTTTTCATCATTATCATCGCTGTGATGGTTCTTCTTGGTCATGTCTTGAATAATGTGTATGAATCACTGATTGACTGAATCTCTGTGCACAGCAGTATCATCCTTTTTCATCTGATGGATATTTTCATGACCCCTTTTGCACAGATATAGCATGAGATGAAGAAACACCTTGTTTTGCAAACCTTTTGGTGTTGTGTGGTCAGCTGCAGAACTTTGTCTTATTTTGTTTGCGCCCTCTCTTTATGTCGAACAGCAACTATCCTCCTTGCCTTTAACATGTGGAGGGCTGTGTGGAGGTTTTTCTAGAATACTTCTCATCACCAATATATTCCAATTCCGCATCTAAGAGAAAGAAATCACTGATTATCCATGTTACATGTATCTCGCCCTCTCTTGCGAAGAGGTAAACTTGCCATTTTGACTGATGACAGCATTGCAACAGTGTCCGATAATATTATTGCAATCATGTATTATCAATCATTAATGCTAATTGTCCGCAAGAAAATTTCTATTCATAAAACCACACAACTTTGTTCTCTATGTGATCGATAGTCTCAAAATATGTTTTCTTCTTGGAATAATATTGATCCCCAAATGACAGCAATTGTAAACAAATGGCTCATCTCCTATTTATCAACACAGCATTCCCCATGCAAAATTCAGTGATATGGGGCATGAAATTTTCACATGATCATATGATGTAATCTAACCAATCACAACACTTATTATACTTGACCTAATTATCATTTGAAATTATGTAGCAATCTTGTGTACATGGTGAATAATATGAATTTTTGATTTATAAAAATGTACTTGTCAGATCTAAATGGATTGACTCCATTGGTTTTACTTAATTTTCTTCTTTATATCATTCAGATTCCAGGAGATAGCTGGCCAGTTTGAGGTTGCACTGATGACAGCATTTAACTCTGCCCCAGGTACGTTGTATGAAAAACAAAACTTAAAAAGTGAGGACACTGTAATATGAGGTAGCCTATTGTATCACTGCATGAGCTGACAACTTCTGTGTCTTGTGTAGTTGAATATGAAAGCTGTCTTTATCGATTCTTTCAAATAATTTATGGCTTAATTAGATTTGTAATCTAAGTATTTAGTGTTTTTCATTCACCTCATATGAAAATGGATAATTCTATTATCTTGATGTGATATAGTGTCAAACTATAATGATTGTCACAACTTTTTAGAACACCTACAGGAAAAGTTCATGCATGTGAGGCAAAATCTGTTAATAGTTCCTTGATGTGTTGTGAGAGAAAATGATGTTAGATGCTTTCATGTCAGTTTTTAGATGCATGAATGGAGTATGATAAAACAGTATCATAAACTGAAGAAGCAGTTATCGCCACTTGTAGCTGTTTATTTCAATGTATTTCCACATTGAGAAACTGAAAAAAAAAGCAACAATAATAAATGAGTGGATGTCTTCTACTGATTACCAGAGTTGACATCCTAATAATGATATGTGTCCAATTACATTCTATGCTCCCCTCTAATGTCTAAGATGGCTCCAATCACCAGCTGATGGCTTCAGAGGTTCTATGGGAGTGCCTGCAACGATGTTGGCATAGCAACGTGTTCCTGACTCCACTCTGTCACAGATTCTGGAAGCTGACCCTCCAACTTCTCTCCAGATACGCAGTGTGGGTTGATGACGTCTACAACACAGAGGTGCATATCCAATATTCTGAAGTAAAACCAATTCAGAATCGTAGAGACATTTAGAGTGAAATTTGGAGTACCTAGGTAGTTTAAATTACGTCATATTACTGTCATTTGTGATAATTTGTGCAACAAGGTTCACACTTCTGCTGATTTATACATGTGTTAGATAAAAATCAGCCACACTTATGTTATTCTGTGTTTGTTTGATGTAGACATCAGTTACATAGTTCTATTCAATGCATAATTTTGATTGAATAACAACATGTTCAAGTGTCTTCTCTGTTGAATTTAGTTGCCGTTTCCTCCTGTGGAAGTGTATTTAAAGAAAAAGGTAAAACAACACCTTAATGACAAGCCATGAGAGTTTTGTCGTGCTAAGTGTGATATGATTCTCTCTCTAGGTCACAGAGGAAGGGAGAAAAGCAGCTGAAGAGAGGAGGCAGGCGGCTGCAAGACCGGAGCCCAAGGCTGAGGGAGATATTGGACAGTCAGCTCCCTCTCCAGTACCTGCGGGCCCACCACCAGTGACCCTGGCCCAGCTCGTCAGACTTGTGGCTGATGTTGATGGTGTCACCTCAAAGGTAAAAACGATTGTATAGAAATCACCTTGTGTTCCAGGGATATCACAGACTGCATATTACCTAGTAGCTTTACAGACCATCAGGACTTACAGTGATAACAGAATTGAGCAGTACTAAAAATTTAATGCAACATAATGGGCAGTAGATTCTTACAGCAGCAGTTAAAACAATGTTGTACATTTGATACAAATTTTTCATTCAAACCTTAGATACCATAGTTATGATAATTGCCCTGTTTCCACGTAGCCTCAGAAATTGCAGGGTCATGTGAATAAGGGTAGATTGTTATGGACAAAAAGGCTGCTTTGAACTTCAGTCATACTGTGTATCTGGCATACATGATACAGTGAAACCCCGTTATAACGAGGTCCGTGGGACCGGCGATATTACCTCGTTATAACCGGTACCTCGTTATAACCGTACGCATCAAAAACAAAGGAAAACATAAGCACGACATCGGAATATACCCATCAATGGAAGAAACTTAAGAACATCCTTTGCGTTGTTATTACACAATTATGGATCATTATTATTGAGATAATAAAGGGAAATTATTTGTGAATTAGACGAAAAAGTAGGGGCTGAAATGAGATAATTCTTTATTGTAATCCTTGTTTGTTAATTTTTCCTAACACCAGCGGAAAAAGAGTAAAATACAGGCATTGTTTACCATAACTTGCGAGGTATTTTTACGATGTTGGTGCCCAGCGGGAATGCTATGATTTCATGAATCATTTCGGCTGTAATCTTGTACAATATATGATCGTTGCGCTCGAAGGGATTAAAAATGCGTTCTTTATTTTCTTCTGAAAATCTCTTCGCGTTTTGTACATCCGTTTTTGAAAAATATGCGACAGGGAATTGGAAGGTTGTGATCCTTTTTCCGCAAATCTGTACCTCGTAGACCATTCTGACAGAAAGGAAAATCTTCATCGTGAAATGCAGTGTTGAATGATAATGAACAATCGCAGATCTATTCAAACTGTTGAATGCGTTTGTTTCTTTTTCTGATTTAGGTTAACATGCGTTATTCAACTATTTTTTACGCTACTGTCACCTGGCGAGATCGCGATAATTTCAGAGTAACATACATGCGTTGTTTACCGTAACTTGATAGGTATTTTACGCTGTTGGAGCCCAGCGGGAATTCGATAATTTCATGAATCATTTCGGCTGTAATTTTATACCATATATGATCGTTGTGTCCGACGGGATTAAAAATTAGTTCTTTATTTTCTTTCGAAAATCTCGTCGCGTTTTGCACATTCTTGAACTGTTAAATGCGTTTGTTTCTTTTTCCGAACACCGATTAAGTAGGTTAACATGTGTTATTCAACTATCGATACACTACTGTCACCCGGCGAGATCGCGATGATTTCATTAATTATTTCGGCTTTAATCATACACACTCATATTTAAATTATCATTTGTTAAATGATAATGAACAAATCCAGATCTATTCAAATTAATAAATGCGTTTGTTTCTTTTTCTGAACACAGATTAAGTAGGTTAACATGCGTTATTCAACTATTTTTACGCTACTGTCACCTGACGAGATCGCGATGATTGTATTAATTATTTCGGCTTTAATCATACACACTCATATTTAAATTATCATTTGTTAAATGATAATGAACAAATCCAGATCTATTCAAATTAATAAATGCGTTCGTTTCTTTTTCTGAACACCGATTAAAGAGGTTATAACATGCGTTATTCAACTATTTTTACGTTACTGTCACCCGACGGGATCGCGATGATTTCATTAATTATTTCGGCTTTAATCATCCACACTTATATTTGCTAAGCAGCAAAAAGAACTGGAAGTCGGAACTAAAAATGGAAAGGATATAATAATGAGTTGCACACGCATTAAAATTGTCCATTTTTTGGCCACAAGTGCCGCTACATGAAAAGTTTTTGAATGCGTTATCTTTTTTATTTCTCGTTGCGGTGTGGTCTGCCCTAATATCACGCACGCGTATCTCGCGGAAAAAAAAATCGAATGATTATGTTTAATGATTTAGTAGGAACATCGGAAGGCATTCCTGTGTCTTATCGCGTGATTTAGAAGAAAACATGGAAGGAACGGTTCTCTGCAAAACGGAAAAAGACGTGGATAGCGTGAATTCGGTTTTCAGGGTTTCGTTTGTCGCGTGTTTGAAAGCGGCAATTTAGTCAAGAAATGGAACCTCGTTATATCCGATCAAATTGCTTATGTTTTTCTTTATTATGATGCACTGAAATTGTCCTCGTTATAACCGGAATCTCGTTATAACCGAACTCGTTATAACCGATTCGTTCTGCCATAGGTTTACACGCAAAGGAAAACGGGACCGACGCGATCACCTCGTTATAAGCGGTTCCTCATTATAACCGAACTCGTTATAACGGGGTTTCACTGTATATTCATATGATATTAAGTCAAGAATAAAACTATTTCTGTATTATTATTTTGCAGTCAAGAATAAAAGAATCCTTGACAAAAATAAGACATGCTAGATCAGGAAAACAATCAGTGATATACCAGTTATGAAATAAAGCAGTTCATTTTCCTACTTTTTGTTTAATCTATTTTCTTTTTTCAGCTTTCAACTTTCTTTGAGGAGCATGTCAAACCCAAGTTGGCCCTTGTAAATTGTTCTGAGTTCACAGTTCTCAAAGGTAAGTCTACTTCTGATTGTACTACTAACACTGTAGAATTGATACCAAGCACTTCCGTGACATCGTGCAAATGGATAGGACACACAACTGTATTTTAACATACATGTATCTAGAACAGAGCAATTGGAAGTTCATTTATTTCTTTTTTGAAGAGGAAAATTGATGTTTGATGTTTTGTATGAAAATTGATTGATATTTTTGTTTTATGTGTGCCCTAGTGCAGCATGACATGATGTGAAACTGGCATATGTGATCAAATTTAAGGCATGAAACTGTTTTCTGTTGAAAAGTAGATTCAGGTTGTCCCTGTTAGTGAACTCATATACTGACTACTGCATTCAGAACTCCCTTGTTTGCTGAATGTCAAGTATAAGATGTACTTTGGTAAGCTCAGTGAAGCTAGATGTACTTTCAGTGGGTAGCATTGTCAAAGTCTGTCATCGCAGTTGTTCCACCATGGACCCTATCCTTTTCCCATACACGTCCAGATGCAGTGAGTGACAGTGCAGCAGCCATGACAAGCCGCCTTGGAGCCATTAGTGAGCACATCACCCAAGAGATCTGTCTCCTCTGTGTGGTACACCTCAAGGGTGCCAATGACATTCCACGCCTCTACCGCAGGACAAATAGGGAGGTATGAAAGGAGAGACCTGCATGGCTGCAGTTTTGCTAGTAGTAGTATGAAGGTGCTTGCTTGATACTATAAATACTAGGTGGTAGATATCTGCTTTCTTCTGATAGTGTAAATACAAGTCTGTCACTTTCATATGCGATATCGATCTATGAAGAGTGTCTTTATGCGACCCTAATTTTCTGCATGTAGGTTGTAATATTTACTTCAGTGCTTGCCTTTGTACATTAGATAAAGGTGAATTCTATAACTTGAGAACCGTGTCAAAATGACCATCACACCTGTGCAATACAGTGCACTTCCATTTTAACGAACACGATTATAATGAAATTCCGGTTATAAAGAAGTAAACATTTGCACTGCAATGTTTTCCACTCTATGTATTTTTATTGTTTATTTGTTTGGTTATAATGGAATTTTAATATAACGAAAGAAAACTGCCAGTCCCAAGGACTTCGTCATAGTGGGAGTCCACTGTACCTTGAAAATATGTTGTGCAGTATCACCCAGCACTTTTTAATAAGTCTTTCTACAATTTTCAGTCTGGGGAAATATTTAAACTCCTTGTAATTTTTCATGAGATAAATATTGGAGTAGGAATGTAGAATGTAGAAGAACAGTCTCATAGTCTATAGGAGTGTGTACTCTGTCTTCCATGTTTTCTTGACTGTGCGATTCTCTTCTACGATTGTATTGTCATTCACTGACTGTTTGCATTTTTTTATGACTACCATTAGGTGCCAAGTAAGCCATCTGCATATGTATCCAGTGCTGTGAAACCACTGCAGACCTTCCTTGAGGAACACCAGACTATCTTATCAGATAGAAGGAGGAATGAATTAATAATGGCTGTCATCACCAACATCAGCAAACAGTAAGTACTTCTTCTGAGTATCAGGAGTGGGCTGAAACAAGTGGTGTAGATATCTGTGTGTTCATCTTGTATTTTTTACCTCTCTTTTCTTTATATCTGAGTATATTCATCATTGTCTTTCTGAATTAGTTTCTGTAATCGTATTTCATTTCTGTAGCTTCACCACTTCTTTTATTCCTTTCTTCTACCCTCCATCTTGCATTCATATTGCTCCATAAATGGACAAAATGTCATATCATGAGATATTGACTGCTTTCATCATACATGAATTTTGATGATCTAGCATGTGCTGCAACTCCTGTCTCCCCAAGGACAAGTAAGAATGATTTGTGACTACATGTGTGTGTGCTCCACCATCACTAGATACCTTGGCATCGGCTCAGAGCTTCTGACGTCTGTCAAGAAAATGGAGGACAGCCTCAAGAGGCTCAAGGCCTTGAAGAAGTCTGGTGCGACGTCAGCGACCTCCTCTCAGGGCATGACTGACGATGACAAGATTCGCCTCCAGCTGGCCCTGGATGTCAGGTTCTATGGTCAGCAGGTGAGGGTATCATTTCATTTGTTCTTGGACATCCTGGTCATGTGACCATGATGCGTTTTCCAAAATGTCATTTTTTTTTCTCATAAAACAATCGAGGAGTAATGTACTTCGCAAGTGGCACTGCAATTGCTTAACTTGAGATAACTTGATTTAGCCCAAAAGGATGACGTATTTGATGACATCTTGATATTTGTTGAAGCAAAACTTATCATATTCATCACTTGTCTTATTGATCCTTTTCTCTTGTTCACTCCTGCTTTTCCAACCAACTTTGGTTTGTAGACATAGTTTTTGTTACCAGGTATGTGTGCAATTCCCTCAAACGAAAGAAAGGAAAGAGTGTTTAAAGACAGTCGTGATGAATTATTTTTTTGTGTATTATACTGTTTGTTTCCTGAATGTGGTTTGTAACTATGTAAAATGTTCAGATATATTCATTGTGTTGGAAACTTGTCTCTAATCACAAGTGTGTATGTGTCCTTGATTCGATTGTTTGATTATTACTAAGATTTTCTCTTTTTCTTGACAATTCTTTCCTGCAGATTGATCTTTTGGGACTTTCATCTGACGAGGTAGCTGCTTACCAGGAGTTGAGTCAACTTGTTGAGGCAGCCGTCAGTCAGACATCAGCAAATTAGTTTTGTGCTCCAGCAGGTTGAAATGGCACAAAACTCTCTGTTCTTTGTAAACTAATGGGATAGGAGGAATGTGAACTGAAGATTGATATGCCCCTTTGTTCTTAATTTGACAAGAGACTGAAATGTGTGAAACACATAAGTATAATCTTCATACTTGCCTGTTTGCAACTATTTGTGAAATGATAATGCGCATACAATGTGGAACAATCTTGCAGGGGTCTCTTACTGCAGCATCGAGAAATTTTGCAAAATACAAATGTACTTTGTAAGCATTAAATGTCACTTTTATACTCACCTGAATAATTTCCAGTGGATGTTGATGTTCAGTAAAAGAATGACAATATCATGTTAACAAGTGTTAAAATTCATCAAATCATCTAACATGAATTTGTGTTGTTGTCCCAAGTCTGCTCTGAATGTCCTCCATAACATATCTAAACATCAAACTGAAATTCATGGAACAATTTTAAATATCGGAAGTGTACACATATTTCATAACCCCAGGTGTGCCTCCAATATGGAGCTACATGTAGCTGTACATGTATGTCAAGGAGACAATTGTGTATATATGAAATAAATACATGTACAGTAAATTGTTCCTTATGGTAGAATTTTCTAGAGCATTCTTGTGTAGCAATATTTCTTTATCTTGCAAGCCTCAGATTTTCAATTCTCCCTCAACTTCTGACATTGTCATTCCTATTGGGTTAAACCTGCAAAAGTAGTTGCCAAAGTTGCGGATTTTTTCCCATCATTGACGGGGAACTTTAAATACAATGTACATATCAACTGTCAGACAACAACACTGCATGGCTGTATCTGAAAGTAAAACGTAAAGATATTTAAGAAAGTGTAGTGAAATGCATTTTTCCATGACTTCAAGTCAGCATTTTATATCATTATTGTGAATGTGAGGGTGATGCTACATTTGTTTAGTTATAAAAGGTGCTAATATGTTTTCACACTGATCCATTCCACCACAGAGTAAATCATTTGGATTGAAAACAGATAATACCAGTACAATTGGAAAACACTTTGTGAACTCACAGAAAGTTTCTAGTCAGAGTCACATCAATTGTCACAACCCTGGATAGAGGTCATAATGTAAGGTCATATTGTCTTCAATTTGTGACATTTTGTGCTTTGTGCATGAGCTACCAATACACAATATACGTATCTAACAGACATAGGTTTCTGCTGTATTCATAAACTTTCTTTTCATTGAAAATTAACCAACTGATATTATTAGTGCAGAAGTTATGAAGCCTTCAGGATTTTGGATTGATCCAGATTAAGCATACAACCATGATAATGATGTTAATTTCTGTGAGCATAGTCATTTTGAGTCTTCTTTTTTCTCCTCTCAGAGTGCAAATGGAGTGTCGTACAAGTTTCATATGAAATGTTAAAAATGATTTGATTTTGATGCAATGAAAGATGAAAATCATATGTCATTTGGACCAATAATGTTCAGCATTGAGGAAAAAAAATGTGATGTAGAGAAACTTTAGCAGTAATCACCAGAAGAGTATAGTACATGTACAACATGTTTGTTTAGCATTTCACGTAGTACAAGTTATGAGAAATTTTCTTTCAAGGTGCAGGTATACTGTGTTGTCAAGTAATATCCTCTTGAAACAAATAAACCGTCTTGGAAAAAAAAAAAATATTCAGCTGTGCAACAATGCATTCCTGCATTATAATTCACATTACCATTGATCTTGTTATTCATATTTCTGTAAGATATGTAAATGCATGCATGCCTGAAATTGAAATAAATATACACTCTACTTATATTTAAGAAAAACACTTGTGTAAACTGAATTTCATTGTAATTGGGGACGGTATATTTCATATGCCTTGTAGATAACAATTCAAACATCCTGAAATAATTCTTTGCATTTTTGCAAAATATGTACAATTTGAATGTCAAATGGAAAATGAACAAGTCTCATGACACAGCAAGTGGAAGAGCTAAGATAAAGTACTTTGGGTCCATCTACAATTTTTGTTTCAAATAGTCTTTATGTGTTTTATTATTTAATCTGGAGTGGGGGTGAGGGTTGGACTTCTGACACATGGAAGAGGGAACTGGCATGCTGGCATAAGCAATGTTTATCAAACATTTTTTTTGCTATATCAAAGAACATCTGAGCTTGTTAATGTTTTCTTATGAAGACAGTCTTTGAAATTAGTTGAGAGTTGCTTCTCATACTCTTTACAGATACAGTGCACTTACAACGAACACGGTTATAACGAAATTTCGTTATAACGAAGTAAATCTTCTGGTCCCAAAATTATCACCATTAAAGTCTATGGTACAAAATTCGCTTATAACGAACACGGTTATAGCGAAATTTCCGTTATAATGAAGTCTTTTCCGAGCGCCACAGACAAAGAAAAACAAAAGAGATGTGCTCCGTTATAACGAAATGCGGATTGCTTTCGAAAATACGTAGCGGAACAAGCATTTATAGCGTCTCTGCATGGGTGAACGCTTCACAACACTGTGTGTTCGCTCCTTGTGTCACGCACAGTTTCTGAGGGGAACTTGCGTTTATTATTGTAATACAGTTATCCCATCACATTTCACATAGCTTTGCAGTGTATGATGAGTATTCAGCAAACATAATAAGATATATATATGTGGTTCCTTGTTTTCGTTATATATTGTATTTGTTCGGTTATAACGAAATTTCGTTATAACGAAAGAAAACTGCCGGTCCCGAGCATTTCGTTATAACGGGAGTGCACTGTACAGTGTACATGTACAGCTTGATGTGTGCATTGACAAAACACGCTTATTGAAATGTGTACTGCATGTAGATTCCAGTGCATGGTAGGCCTATGCCACACATTCACATGAAACAACCAATCAACCAAATAAGCAAACATCCTACATTATTTCTGAGGCAAAAGTAAAACAAAACAAAACAAAAGATGGAGTAATCAGAACACAGACACACATATCATATATATTTCTTTTATGATAAAACTGACCAGTTGATACAGACAAAACACTATCAACATTCCCATTCTCTTACAGAGTACTAGAGATACATCAATTGTACATTGTGTACATTTCAGATATGCAATCTACTGTACTGTGATAGCACAGTATACACTCTAAGATAAACATATGGCAACTTGTGTCAGTATTTACATTGTTTTCTTTACTGTAACAAAACCAAGATTGCTCACTCAAGTAGAATATCTAGCAAGCAGGTTAAGACTTTATCATTTGCTTTTCATATTTGTGTTTGGTTTTATACTCGACACAATCAACTTTAACACCTTACAAGACAAACTGTCCTGTATATACAGATGTACCAATGTCCACCCAATCCATATCAAATTAATTACTGTATTATGAGGTTTATATCTACTTCTACATTGACAATTTCATACATGAAATGTATGAATATTTGCATTTTATCAACATGGGGAAATAAAGAAAAAATCGTGACTTAAAATAGTATTTATTGTATATAGGAAATGCTTTTGTTCCATGTGAATTTAATGCAGATAGGTTATGTGGGTAGTTGTGGCTGCACTGCAGTCAAGAGGTTTTCCGGTGTGTATAGCACAATCATACAGACTGACATTTCCAGACACATGGAATTAAAAGCTGGTAGCACCTCACTTGTAAGACCTTCTGGATCTGAAGTAATACAAAATACACGTACATATCTATATGGAAAACTCATGTTTTGTCCCAGTATGTGAATTTGGCTTAAAAATAGCCAGTATTGGCTACAGTCCCACATCTATAAGGAAGGCCCTAACTACTCCCATTCTAACTGCACATCTTGTAGACAATGTTATTAACATACATATAGCCAGACATTACTTATAAAAGAGGACATTGCTGAAATTTCTCATGCACACAGTGTTTATTCCAATTGTCTCAACCTTTCTCATTCGGTCAGCATCTCTTCCAAGGACAACATGTAGGCCTATGCAGTTGAGAGCACGTTTTCTCAAGTGTTCACATGTTATATAAATTAGTTATAGGTTATTGATTTGAAGGAAATCATGCAAAATACAATCTCAAAGGTCTCCTTGAAACAAAGTACAGGTACATAGTTTGCAGAGTAGAAATGTTATTTCAACAGCACATGCCACTAAGAGATGTCTTGGTCCTGGATAACATCACTTGCAGAGAGCATCTCTTGTGGTACTACAATGTGTTATATGATGTTGACTTAATTGTGCTCTGTCCATTTGTGGAATACAATCACAACATACAGCTATATTTGCAAGGTTTAAGTAAATAGTATCTGCTATCAAAACACCCCTTAATTAAATATGAAAACATGAATATGATGAATTGAACTAATACAAAGTTATATGGCCTGAAGCATGGCCAATTCTTCATATGTTTACTGATTAAAAATTCATTTTTTTAATTTTTTTATATTGTGGGTGGGGTTGGGTAGAGTATGTATTATGTTTTCAGAACTTCCGAAATGCACATTAGGGTTTATCTTATTGCAACAACTTTATTTCACATTAAGTCTGCGATGAGGGTGAGGGAAAATCATCACCTCACTGCTCCTCCAATTCCATATAACATTTCCTTCTCAAACTGCTCAGCTGTGTACGTCCCATGTATGCGCTCACAGTTTGGGTTGAAGACCGAGTAGGCACTTTTCTCTCCTTGCCTTTTCTCCCCCTCTCCCCGCATGTTGGCATAGATGATGTAAAATAGAGTGAGGATGACAAAGATGGTTCCGAACCCAAACAAGATGAAGAGGCCAAAGAGGGCACACCACAAGGTAAGTTTAAGGGCCAGCTCAAATCCACTCTGCTCCGCCAGTCTCCCTAGAAAGCTGTTCGTTGAGGGGCTCACATCAGATCTCGCTGGTGTTTCAATCTGGTTCAATGAATCACAAAGAATTGGGCACAACAGGGAATTGTAATTTGTTTTTTCGAACACTTGAGCAGCCGAACACTTTTAAAAGCAAAGGTTGATTATACTTAGGCCCCTATAAATCACCACAAGATACCAAAATCCATCTTTTCACCTGGAAATCTGTCATCATCATCATAATAATGATAAATAATTATCATCATTACTATTATAAATACTAATATTTTTTTCCATTACCGGCATCATTATCACCCACATCATGATTTCATTCTTCTGATAAATGATAAGATTTGGGCATCTCTCTTGCATACTTTTGAGTGTCTTGTGAATTGAATCCACAGAATAGGATGCTATCAATGTGGTGATTTACCAAATTCTTACCAGCGGATCACCACTGCCTTTTGTAAAAGGGGGATTTGTGCAAATACTACATAGCTATGTTATACTATTGCAAAAATGTCGATATAATACCAGGCCATCATGCATGTCCACAGATTTTTAATTTCATTCATGGGGCTTGAAATACAGTATCTGGCGGTAATATACTTTTTTTCTTTCACTTTTCCATATAGCTGTCATCTATGTGGAATATCATTCTCACAATGATCTAATAGTGTCCAAAGAATAGACCATACCCACAGCTGAAACAGAAATACATCAACAAATGATCTTCATCATTCACTCTTTTTTTTTATTTTTTATTTACATCTTCAAACCAACCACAACATATCTTCTGTAGATGTAATTTATATGATTTGTCAAAATATATAATCATGAGTAACAAGTGATAAACAAACAATGTAGTATCATTGACATGATCCAGTCCATGGTTTCTTCGAAAGTCTTTCTTTTATTCAAATTCAACATTTTGTGTCCCAAAGTTTATATTCCTGATTTAGTCCCAATAAAATCCCGATTGCTGTCCAGGGAAGCCGCGAAGGGAAAATTAATGAAGAAATGTTAGTTGTTACCTCATTCGACTCTGCGTTCCTGATATCGGTGCCGCTGTCACCTACCCGACGAGGGGAAGAATTGCATTGTTTGTCTTCGGATGATGGTGATCTGTTTCGAAAGAACGGAAACAGGCTTTTTCCAAAGGAAGACTTTTCTTTCGCTTTTCTGGCCCGGTAAGTAGCCAAGCGATCCTCCATATCGACGTGTTGTTGTTACACAAAAGAAGGATGTGTATCCAGCGAAAAAGTCAACACTACTTCCTACTTAACGTTATGCCAGATTAGATAGCGATTTGTAGGTGCAGACTGCAGCTAAGATTAAAGGCAATGTCAACGCTGACCTTTGTACCTGCAAATGTCTCAACATAAACGAGGGACTGTGTTGGACAACTCTTTGCGGGCAACTGTGGTGGGAGACAGTACGGAAGGGGGAGCGTCTTCTGCTGTTCACTGGTTCAGCCACTAGCTCAGCTGTGTTTACGTATGGTACATCAATTTTGATTAATAGATTCCAATATAAATTTTATGCCTTATTAGAATTGAATAAAAGGTTTTATTCATTAGATTTAATATTTTATTGAGTAAAATATATATTTTTATGACCCAAAAACCTTTATTAATATTTTTATTCAACACAATTGATTTAATTTTTGCAATATTTCCGTAGAAGTCTAACATGTCAGCTTACATGCAAAAATGTCATGTGGGATAATCGGAGTGCATCTCGGTAAGAACATGATTTCCCGGTCTTCACATCTCTAATATCATGATAATTTATCATACGTAACAATATCCTACAATTGTTTGATCATGATGTGCAGCGACAGGGTTGTGTATGTATATAGTTAACCAGCAGCTGAGTATAAAACTGCAGTGTATAAACGCTACTCTAGCCGGATTCACACACACCGACACGAACGCGTCGCGTGCAGGATCCAGGAACGCGTGTTGCGGTCGCTCCCCTGGCCGCGCCCGCCCGGCCCAGTGGGTGAGGGTCGCCGATGCAGTTAACAAGCAGCATGCATGCAGCAACATGCAGCATAGCCGGTCGTTAATAGCCATGGGTTGGTGCGAATTTCAGAGACTTCAACCCCAAGCACCTTCTGATCTGGAGATTCTCCCGCCCGAAACCCCTAGCAAACGGGAGACTCCAAGTTGATGTGTGCGAAGTTCCTAGGTCCGGATTCTAGATGTTCTCTGGTGCTATCTAAGGCTTATTTTTTCAACATACGATAGAAATAAGTAAGAAATCCTTTCCACCGGGAGACACAGAGCCAGGGCGGCAGAAATCAAATCTCAAACGGGAGAATGGGAGATTGCGCAAAAATGGGCTTTCGGCGGGAGATCTCCCGTCGAAAACGGGAGAGTTGGAGTCTCTGGAATTTGCATAAGTTTTACAGTTAGATCGATCAGATGCCGTGTGCCCGCCGATTCTGTTGAGCGACAGGACGACAGAAAAGCCAAGCATGTATACCATAGGGGCCATCATCCATGTAGACCCTCTAGTTGGTAGGCCTAGAGGTCTATGTAATTTAAATGTTTTTGCTTGCCTTGTATATACATACCGATACCACTACACTCACTCACTAGAAATAGAATCTCTGGGTAACCGCAACAGAGACCCCAACACTATTCTGTGAAACACAGCTTGAATGCCGAACGCGAACTGTGTACAAGGAGTGCCCCGGGGTTACCCCCAACGCGTAAATTTACGTGTCGTTACTGGTTACACTATATGTGATGTCCTAAATTGATTCTACTGAATTGAAAACATGCGGAAACGGCAAAATCCATCTTCAGATCTTAATCTTACTCAGCAGAGTGCAAAGTAAAGATTACTCACACAGTCACACAAAAATATTCACTTTTTGTTTTGTTTTTGTTTTTTCTGAGTGAGAAAATGTTTACCTATTAATATTCCAGTGGGCAGTACATGTCTGTCTATCTTAAATTTAGGCCCTTGGTGTCAGTGTAGAAGTTGCTTCTGAAGGCTGCTTGTGGCATCCGTCTATCTGTGTGGTATTTGTAATGGCGTATTTTCAAAGCTAGACACATGTGGGACTAACCATAATATCTGTTTCCTTTAATTTAACAATGATTGCAGGTGCTGGATACCATTCTCCAGACCGACAAGAAGAGTATCGAGGGGCCATCAACAAAGCATGTCAGGAGGTGATCGCATCAGCGATAATTCTTAGACATACCGGTATCCTCTCATTAAGAAAAACTTACATGTGTTGAGTGTTCATAACTATGATGGCATCAGTAGACAGTGATGATATCCATCTGGATGTTAGCATTCAACCATTTGGCAATGGTTTCTGATGCCAAAAATAAACATTCTTTACGTTCTTTTATTGAAACCATCAGAGTATTCTAAAAAAAAAAAGAAGACTAGAAAAATGGAAATATTTTCTATCTACATTAATTTTGGATTATGATATTTTCCTTTCATATATAAGTGTGACAGAAGAGTGAAATTTTATGCTAATTTTGTTTTTATTTTCTTAAAAACTCAGGGAGCCAATTATGGAAAGGAAGGTGGACTGAATTGATGGTTACAAAGAAGTCTATCATAAGAGTACTTTTTTTTTTTTTTTAATCTTAAGAAGTGGAACAATGTAAAGTTTTCTGAAAATGTCATGTTTTACCATCGTACACAAAATGAGACCAATTAATTATTGTTATCTTTTATTCATGAAGTGGTAAAATATTTTACCATTTCTCAAACTGTATTAGATCATGTTGGCCATTTGACCCTGATGTACAGCTGTAACATAACTAGTGCTGCTGACTTACTTTGTTTAAATTAGACAGTGGCTGCTGACTTACTTTGTTTGAATTAGACAGTGATTATTAGACTTGTGCTTGAATTTTCAGGCTATATCTTTGCTCAAATCTGGTGGGAGTGCAGTTGATGCCGTCAGTGTAGGAGTTGCAGCTCTTGAGGTAATGAAAATTTTATGCTGTTGTAAATGCCAAAAACTCTAACAAAGCCTAAAACATTAAATTGCATATGGGAGGAAATGGGCAATTGATGCATAGATTTATGTACCGCTTTGAATGCAGGAAACATTATTATGGCAATCATATCAGCCATGATGCTAACACACTGATCATGATGGCATATTATGCATGTAAAATAGACTCGGTCACTGGTATTGAAACATGTTTTGAAACTTCATGAGATTTGATCAAATTCAAGTTCAATGTCATTGTGTTGTTCCAAATCACATATAAAACAACTACAGCAAAACTGGACATTATCAGTAAATTGTTGGATGTCTCCATATGAGATAACATGCCACATTTTTTATTTTTATTTTTTTGTTTCTCTCCGTAAAATCATATGAAGGACTGTCATTGCACCAATGCCGGCATTGGCTCAAACCTAACACTTGATGGCAGCATTGAATGTGATGCTGGTCTGATGGATGGAAATTCCATGCATTTTGGAGCTGTTGGTGCTCTGTCAGGTAAGTCTTGGATTTGTTGGCTCGTCATTCAAGTAATTATTGTGCATAATAAGAGACCAAACGTTTTTAGTTTGTGTATGGTATGTATAATGCAATTTTCTGCTACATTAATGACTGTCCCATCGTTAATTCTAAATGGATTGTAAAGAGATTAGATTTGGAGACTAGGAATCCTGATATTCCATCTACAAAGTACAAAAATTAAAGCTCTCTGGCCACAGCCATCTTTAACTTAAAACCCTTCCTTGCTACAATGCCATATTATCCAAAACAGAAGTGCTAAGACAACTGATTACTTTCTCTACTTTTATGTAAGTCTTGTGTATATTGTGTACTTCTTTAACATATTATAACAAACATGGAATGGATTGTGCTATTTCGTGTGCATAATAAAGAAGATGAATGAACGTTCCGCTACTGATTAATTGTGACCTTAACTCCTGTAAAGGTATAAAGAATCCTGTCAAGGTGGCTCATACCATGGTGCGTGAACAACAGAAAGGACTCCTCTCCTGTGGTCGCATTCCTCCCTGGTGAGTGACTTGGAGTGCCTTCATTTGTCCGTGATGTGTGTAGTCAGGGCTTGTTTTATCATTTGCTCAGCTGCATATACATTGTATGTTACCATTATCTGTGAATATTTGTCAATTCTAGAAGGTGTCAACAGTTAGTAGTTAGAAGCTGTCTTAGATTTTCTGTTCCACAGGTGTTTTTATAGATATCCATGTGTTAGCAAATTATTAATTTTTTATCATATTGTTGTTGTTGGGTTTTTTTTTTTTTTTTGGCGAGGGAATTTTATTTACTTGTTCAGTTGTAGCTTACCTGAGCCAAATGGCTCAAGTTAGAGATTGCCATCATTCACTCTTCAGTGGGCCTAAACTTTTTCACATATTCATATTCTTAAAAACTTGGCGGCTAGATGTTGACCAAACTTTGCTAGAATCATTATTTAGGAAGTGGATTCATAGTTTATACAAGTGATGGTGGAGCCCCCATAGGACCCTGTGGGTGGGGCCAATACTTTAAAAAAAATCTTCTTGAAAACTGTGGGCTGGATCATTACCAAACTTGCTAGGAATCATCAATTTGGGGAAAGACATTATAGTTTTTACAAAAGGTGGTGGTGCTCCAATGTGAACAATATTCTTCTCCATGCAGTGTGCTTGTTGGGAATGGTGCTCTACAGTGGGCCAATAATCATGGGTTCAGGGAGGTCAGCATGTCTTCACTTATCACACAGAGGGCGCTGTCTTCATACCGCAAACACAAGAGGCGTTTGGCTGAGGTCGCCTGTGAGGCTCAGAGTAATGGAGAAAATGTTGCAAAACAAGCAAGAGTAAGTATTCAGGAACTTGGAGAACAAAAAAGAAAAAAGAAAAGAAGAGACCTAGATTGGATCTACCTTGGATATAAGCAGTGATGTCCACCTATTTACTTTTCATTCTTCAGAATATAAGATGTAAAGCTTTTTTTTTTTGCCTATACAGGTATTTTGTCTGAAATGACCTAAAATGGTCAAGCATACAGTCAGACTGCCAGATAATGTGTAAAGACTAAAACATTCTTGACTTCCCAGTGTCCACTTGACATATGTTAATCAAATTCTGTGAAATTTTCTGTGGACAGTTATCAGTGAGATGTATAATGATTTAAAGTAAATTGTTCAGAACATGAACTGATAAAATGCATATTCATCATTGAGTGTTTCTTTTTCTATGTCAGTAAGTATTGTGGTCTTCTTTGTTTTTTAATCAAGGAAATGACCAATCTATTTCTTTCATCATGTACTTGACTACTTTCCTGTTTTTGTTTTGTTTTGTTTTGTTTTTGTTTTTAGATGATGAGTATGAGTGAGGAGGCAATGCAAGACACTGTTGGAGCTGTATGCATGGACAGTTATGGTCATACAGCCAGTGCAGTGTCTAGTGGTGGAATAGTGCTCAAACATCCAGGAAGAATTGGCCATGTAAGATTTATTGAACTACCATGCATTTGTTTTGATTTTAGATATGTCTTCCTTACACAGGAGAAACCTCTCATACAAAGTTATACTTTTAGTTTAATGTTCTTGCTTGGATCATATTTTAGTTATGACTTCATAGCTGATATGTGCTCCTTTGATAAGATAATTTTTTTTGCATGTTTCTTTTTTTTTCCCAGATAATTGCGGTCATAAATAGTACCCTTTCAGAAACCAGTCAGTACATAAAACTACCCCTGTCATTAAAAATTTGTCAAATTCAGATATGTTGAGGAAAGTCAATGTGGGTTGTAGAATAAATGTGTTAAGCTGTGTAGCTTTCAATGACCTTGTTATATGAAAATCGATTTGTCACAAATGGCATGATGTGCGTGTGCCGTACTCAAATAACTATGTCAGACTGTCACTTCATAAACTGTACTGCCTGTATTACATTAATTTACCCTGACCAAATTCCAAAGTGAAATCTGGATGAAAATAATCTCTCTGATTTAAACAGATGGACAACGTTCTATCATATTGATTTTACATTACAAATACTACTTACCTTGGGAAAGTTTTATGTGTGTATGTGTGTGATAAGTATGTATGTTGGAATATATATCTGTCTGTCTGTATATACATATCCATATTCTTGCCCAGTGAGTCTTGTGAGTACACATGCATACTGAAATGCTTTTACTTCTTTGTCTTATGCTTGGCTTTCAGGCAGTGATGTTTGGTTGTGGATGCTGGGCACAGTCCCACAGGCAGTCTTCTGTGGGTGTTAATGCAGCATGCAGTACATCAGGTTGTGGGGAGCAGTTGATGAGATGCTGCTTGGCTAAAGCATGTTGTCAGGCTGTGATTGATGGGGATGATCCAAGTGCTGCAGTGAGCTCTGTCTTCCAGAAACAATTTTTGAGTAAGCATTTCTAATATATAACACCGATTTAGTGATTTCATCCAAGACAGTGACATGACATTTGCTCCTGCAACAATTACTCCGGTCTTATTCTCTCCAAGGACTTAGGTTTAAGGTTAGGGTTGTGATAGGGTTTTAGATTTAGTTTGATGTGAGGATTAAGATTGAATTAGTGTTAGAGGTATGTTTGTGTGTAGGTTTTATGTTTGGCTTATCATGCAGATATTTCATGGGAGCAATTGTCGCAGTAGCAAATGTCATGGAACCATCCAAGACTGGCACTTAAACTGCATTCATTTATATAAATTATTCAGTAAACATGCTGGCTTTAACACATTTCAATCCCATATTATGTTTTGGCTGATGGTAAGTTCAAGGACTGAATTTCATTGCAGAATGTTGCTGATGGCTGGAAGCAATCTTGTAATTGATATTTTTAGTACACTTGCATAATTCAGGACATTCTTATAACATCTTGTTGTAAGGATTTTCTGTTTCAGCATTCAGTCATTGAAATAATATATATTTGTATCAATGCTCATTCAGTGGCACTTCATATCTAATAACTTTCATGTAGAATCCCCACTACTTGGTGACGACTCCCCTAGACTTGGGGGTGCTTTAACTCTTCAGTGTGGTGATGACACCAGAAAGTCTGAACTACTGTGGATTCACTCTACAGAGAGCATGTGTGTTGGTTACATGGACACAGGACTGACAAGGCCAAAGGTAAATTGTGGATCATTTCTTATCAATATCAGCAAATTTTTAAAGGGCTAGATCCTTCCAACTAGCACCTGCAGCATTGAAGAATAAAGTACCTAATCATCTCAAAGAGATTGATAACGTAGATAATTCTAAAGAAATCTTTTGAAACATATTTATTCAACCTGTCGATGGTTACGATATATGACAAAGTTTTGTCACTTTTCGTCTTGCCTTGTCTCTTCTTCTCTCCCTTATGTCTATTTTTCATTGCTTCCATTTGATCTCTCCTCCAGTGTACAAAGAGACTTAAATTCATTTTTTGTGATTTTGCTCTTTGAAAAGTTGTAGCATTATTATGATTTTTATGGTAATAATGTAATGATGATAATGATAATAATAATAATAATAATAATAATAATAATAATAATAATGATGAATATTATTATTATTATTAGTAGTAGTAGTAGTAATAGTAGTAGTAGTAGTATTAGTATCATTATTATTATTATTATTATTATTATTATTATTATTATTATTGTTATTATTATCATCATCATCATCATCATCATCATCATCATCATCAGGTAAGCACCAGGAGGATTAAACCTGCAATGACTGCCATAGATTTGAAATGTAGGTTACCCACCTCATAGTGCATGTTGCGTGTCAGATCAAATCTTTACAAAGTAAAAAGAAAGCAAAAAATAGGCATATACAAATATTGTTCATTGTTACTGTAAAGTGGAAATCTTTGCTGTGTGGAAATTTTCCCGCAACCGGAAACGGGCATAAAAATAAAAGCATGCAATCATTTTTGCTGTCACATGTACCACTTTTGTAGAGTCTTAATTCTGTGGAATTGAAAAACAAAACAAAACAAAACAAAACAAACATGAAATTATCTTACTTTCCGAGCATAAAAAGCAAAAGTATCTACTTTTACAGTACTTGTTTGAACAGGTGACCAAACTGCTCATAATGGTGACCTTTCTATGAATACTTTCCCTAGATGGTCATATCCAGATTGCCTAAAGGAGCCCAGGCAGGCAAAAGCTTCACTCTCGGAGGGACAGTTTTGTGCCCTGGTCCACCAGACCCTGAGCCAAAGCCAACTTGATCAGTTTGAATCACGAAGGTCAGTGCCCGGCATGTCAAAATAGTGTTTGCTGTATGTCTAAGCAATGAGTAATACTTGTTTGACTGTGAATTGATCACTTTTGCTTGTACCATTTCTTGCCTCTGCCAATCCAAGTCTTCCTCTTTGGCGTAACATCAGAATTATTACAAATTTCAGGCATCTTATTTTCGGTATTGCAGAAATACAGTACAGTTTCTGAGTCAACTTGAATGCCAGTAGTGAAAATCTCCCCTTTGCTCGTACATGATTAAACTGAGAATTGCTCTATTGGCACACTATTTTTCTTTTCTTTTCTTTGTGTATGTATGTGTGTGTGTGTATGTGTGTGTGTGTGTTCACTTCTTGCAAGCTGGTATTTGCATATGGAAATATTTTATCAGAAGGATAATAGCTGTATACTGCATGGAATCCTTTTAAATACAAAGCTCCACTTCGATGTCCTGTTTAAGTGAATTTAGGCTCCCTAGCAGGTGGAAATTCTAGTCGATTTGCCACTCTCATTAGTAATAGGTCCTTCTGGGATTTGAAGCAGGAACTTTCCATAACCTTAAGTACAGCAATTGTTTCAGTTACAGTGGCCATAGCATTTGAGACCAAAATATTGACAGCTATTTGGATATGATACAATACAAGGATGATTGAAAAGCATGATGTAAGAGTAGGAGAGACTGGTAAGCCTACATGGATCACTATTCACTGTAACCTTGCATTCATCTGTCACAGCTCTTTGTCAATAGATGACAACTTGTCTGTGCTTGTGTTTTCAGAATCCTTCTAGCTCACAATTTGGGCAGAGTCCAGGTTGGCACCGAACTCTAGGGAGTGGTCATCTGTTTTGCCACTGTTAGAATGTCCTTTAGTCATCACTTAGAGGGGAAATGAGCACTGACATGTACTTGAAATACACTTTGTTGGTTTAGACTACATTAGCTTATACCCCTCCTTTCATTTATTATGTGAAATAATTACACAGAAAATGCACTAATTTGTTTTCCTGTGTACTTGTTGTCGCATTAAAAAATTTGTTTTGTGTTGTGTAAAGCCAATTGTTCATGCAACCAGGGGTTCTTTAACAAATGTGTCACATGTGAACGTGACTGTCAGCATCTAATTGATTGGCCAGTGATTGCAGTTTTCATGCCAAGTTGTTGATGTGACAACCACCAGCCTAATCTCCATTAGTCCCAGATGGCTGTGTCATTTCGATGCTTGGCTCATCAGCTTGACAGGGAGGCAAGATGAAGAGACAAGGAGTTTTGTACAGTTATGGTTAGGAGTCTGTCACACTGATTGAAGTGTTTGTGTGTGGCAATCTCTATCATACAGTAAACATCACTGCTCAGGGAAATGTATGCATCTACATCTGTTGACCCGTAGTGTTTATTTTCCTGGAGTGGAAATATTATGAAGTCATTGCCCTTCATTCCACACTGGAGAGTATATTTTCATGAACTGTTGTATTTCTTTTCAACATACAGCTTAATCATATTGCCAGTCAAGGGCAAACTCAATGCCAAACACTGTATTTCAATGCATATGATTGCCGGGGCACATTCAGAGATTGTTTTGATACCGTGTGAATGATGAATTCAAAGTTTATTTGTTACTGTTCTACCTTCTTTTTGATAATTTATATATCCAGTATGTATTTTAGCTCACATGAGCCAAAGGCTCAGGTTTGCTGTGATGGTCATTCATTGTTTAGTGTCCACTGTCTGTTGTGTGTAGACTTAATGCATTTTCAACTTCTTCTAAAACACCATGATGGATTTTCATTAAAATTGGCAGTTAACATCCCTAGGGTGATAGGATCTCAATGTGTTTGAATGGCCACTATTTTGCTCAAACTAGGATGTAATATTGTGAGAGTGCTAGAGTATTTGTACAAATGGGAACCAAGTCACAACTTAAGGCCTCATAGGGGACCTCAAAAGTCAATAGAACTAGGCCATTTCTGTAAAAGTGGATATTTTTGCATGAGTGATTTTTTTTTTTTCTCTCTCGGCTAGGTAAGTTGAGTTTTTAATTCCACGGAATCAAGATGTGAACAACTGGAACATTTAGCAAGCAAAAATATTTGCGTACTTTTATTTTCATGCTGATTCTGATGAAAATTTCAACACTGCAAAAATTTCCACTTTTACAGTATGTATTGTTTCATGTAGAAGTTAGCAGATATTATCCTTTTGTAATATAAAATATGTATTTGTTATACCCCGCATACACAAAGTCTATAGGGGGTATATAGGAATCACTGAAATGGACACCATCATTCCTCTGTTGACTCAAGCCTTTTTTTTCAACAAGAGTTTGTACATCTCATAATTTTCTGAGACAAAAAAAAAAAAAAGCTTCATCTAGACAAAATGATCCCAGTTATGGTTTAGTGTTCCTTTGTGGTGAAAGTCTGCAAGAATGCATGGAAGTTAAACTTGTGATACTTTGGTGAGCGCTAGACCACTAGGTCTCTCATTTTATATACAGAAGACTATGATACATTGACAGTCAGGTATTTTGCAATGTTTATTCTTCCAACAGTGGAGTCAACTATAGTTTGATGCTGCTAATTCATATTCAACATTCATGTACATTGTATATGCTTTTATTGCACTGGTTAATGATTTCTAGTACTTATCTGCAATTTCATTTTCTCCAGTTTCAGGCCCAAAGTTATGTCATCATGTTGTTATCATCCTAATTTGATGTTTGAACAAAAATCATAAAAGAGGTAGTTTGAAAGGCAAGGAAGCAGTCTTACTTTCATCCAGGATAATTCTAATAAAATCAAACTTGTAGATGATAAAGTAAATGATAGTCCAGCTGATCATCAAATACTTACAAATCATCAAGTTGCCATGAACTCTGAATATCAGATAAAAGTACTCCTATAATTTTATTCCCTCATAAATTTGCACATATCACAGAAAATGATTTTAAGATCAGTGCATCAAGTCATTATGTATGCTTGGTACAGTGTACAGATACTTAACATGTTTTGTGTGACTTGAAATGTCTTTTAATAGAACTGGAAGACTGATGAAATACTCATTGGTGTGCCACTCGTATCATCATGGATCTGATGCCAGGACAGATTCATTAACGAGCGTCTCTCCCACCACTTTCATGGCAGCGAAGATTTCCTCGGCGGTCGGTTCGATCTGTGTTTCTGGGAGGAGGAAGCCATACTTGTTTTCATCCCTGAGCTCGATGATGTAGCTGTACTTGGCCCCCAAGATGCCATAACCCCAGTCCTCGCTACCTCCACCAGCTGGGTCTGTGGAAATGACAGTCGATTGATTATCACAGTTGGGACTGCATCCCAAACATTGCTTTGCTTTGAGAGTGGCCTACCACTCCCAGAGCCATTGAAATGTATCCTTGATTCTATACTGTTTGGCCGTCCAAAGTATGTGAAGTAAAATTTGTTGAATAGGTCAAATTCAAATTTTGGGTTTGGAGTAAAGTAATTAGACTTGAATGATACTTGATATGTCCTCCTCTGGAGCATTCAGTACATTTCAAACCCTGGTATAGACCCCAGTTAAAAATAAAATAAACTTCCTTTTAAGTTGAAAGATATGGGAAGTGTGTTTAAAGATGATGAATAATGTAATGAGATTATGTAGTTATGCAGCATTACATATATTGACATTGACAGTGACATTGATAACCTTGCCAAAAAACAACAAAAAAAACAAAACAAAACAAAACTTTAATTTCATTGTACAGCAGGGGTCCCGGAACATTTTTCATGGTGGGGGTATTGAGGTTAATCCCCCCCCCCCCCCCCTTGCCGGTATGAAAATTGCAATAATGATTTTGGTATATACAGCTGTCATGGGTCTTTCAAGAAAATGCTGATCTTTTTGCTTTTTTTTTCGTTTCAAATTTCAATGCCATTTTCATTTTTTCAGAAAATATTGCGAGTATTGTTTGTTCATGATTCTGCTCAAAACATTGTACAGGAAATTCTTCTCCCACGTAATCCCAAACATGTAACATCTAGACAATAGTCGAAGGTAAGATCAATATCTCCACAAGTTGACGACTGAAAGGGAATCCAGTGATCAAACTGTTTTGTTTGGTAAACTGACACTAGTCAACTCACACAGGTCTGGTCCAGACTGTCCCACAAAGTAGTCCTTATTATGGGTAGCTTTGATAGCATCTCCTGCTGCCATTGCTAGGTTGTGCTATTGGTTAGAAAACAGAAAAGAAAGACCAAGGCAGGTTTATGATTATACAGTAGTATACATTATCAAGAGTATTGATTCTAGGCAGATGTTGCATAGATTTTCACATTCAATCATGATTCATGTATCTCAAATCTTCTCCCGAGGCTAACAACTTTTCCAGTGGAACCATTTTTCATGTTTCATAGGAAGGAATTCTCGCTTTGAGGCTGTGACATAATGCGTGCTATAGAGAAATCATGCGTACTCTTTGAATTTGAAAATCAGAAGGATGAGCTTGTAAAACCTATGTGAGTGAGTGGAGGTTTCAACTTGCCAGTTACTTATACCAAAGACAAAGAATAAAGGATCAATAAGCATGCTAATGGTTGCAATTCCACAGGATGGCTTCTCTGTCATATATAGGTTCTTATCTCTCAGCTCAGAGGGCCTGTCATTACTTAGTACCTCAGCATTTGAAGGCAGGCATTTATGCAGCTGCATCAAGAGGGGAAAAGTGGTTAAATATTTGTCCACAAATGTGAACACAGCAGGATTAACCCTAATCAGGCCGGGCTTTTTGGCTATGCTAAAACCGGGGGGGGGGGGGGATTCCACACCCCCCCCCCCCACCCCCGGAGATCTCGGCAACTAGTGGTGCGATCACAACAAAATTTGGCATGCGTGACACCCACGTCATAATCTACAAGATTGTGTCATATGATTTTTTGAAACAATCAATTTCTAATTTGAATTAATTAATTGATTATGCAAATTAAGCCCAAGATCATATATTAGCCTAATCAAAAGCATTGAGAGTCGACTTTTTGGTATGTGTATCTGTTTTAACATATTCAACAATTGTACATCACAAAAAGTTCTAAAAGTCATTTGATTTCTTATGTATTTCATTGTTTTAGGAATTATGTATTTCCTTGTTTTTCGACTTTTGATTTTTCTTTTGTTTTTTATTGGAAATTGTTACTGACCACTTTTCTACAAGAATTAGCCTAAAATTAATCAATGAAAGTGATTAATTGCAAGAATAATCAGGTTTTTATGACTTTCATGACAGAGCACTGTTTTCCATAGGAAATGTACACAAAATCACAAAATTGTGCCCGTTTTTGTGTGATATGCCATTACAAAAATGGGCGTAGCTTCAAAAAAATATGCACGGACGTCTCAAAAGTTGCGCGAGACTTCAACAAAGAAAGTCAAGAAGCCTCGCGACAAGGCCTTCTTGCGTTACAGAATTATAGCGCGAAACGTCGAGGGGGGGGCGGATTCTGCCCCCCCCCCCCCCCCCCGGCCCTTTTTGTTTGAGAGGTTGCCATGGTTGCTTTACCATAGTGTTCATACAATACATGTTCCTACATACAGAATTGAGAAAATTAGGTCAGACATACAAGGTCATCCCTATCCTCGAGTTTAACCAGTTTGGAGCCAGTGTAGCCCCAGGGGTAGAGCCAGTACTGTCCGTAGCTGTGGAAGTCCATGAAAAGCTTAACACCATTTGTTTCCTGCTGCTCAAGTAGGAAGTCAGTCACGCCAATGTGCTCGGGTTCAGACAGCGCGGCAGGCCCGTGGTAAAGCTCACTGCAGCTGTTAGGGCTAGCTCCAGTTCCTGTGGTTACATAGAAAAATGGCAAGAGAAACGGGTGTGGTTTCTTAGATGTGATTGTTACCGAGAAGGGTGATAAATGATTAGAGCTTGCCTCTGTTTCCTATCATTTTACAATGTTTGTCTGCTTGATGTTCTGAAACATCACGGCCCGGGTTTGAAACTGTAGATTTGCGTCCTGGAGAATAAAATGAGTAATTTGGACTTAAAAGTTACCTTCGTCACATATTTTTGTGCATGTTTATTTTGAATGCAACAAGTGCATGTTGCTGGAGTGTGTATGTGCGTATGTGATTCGACCATAATTTCATTGTTACACCAAAGGCAATGCAAGTGTTACAGACAGTATATACAGTACACTCCCATTATAACGAACACGCTAACGAAATTCTCGTTTCATCGAAGTGAAAATTCATATCCCCAAATGATTATCCATATGCATGTAGCTTTTTCTATTTTGAATAAAGAATTCATCCTCTAGTGATTGGTTGAAATAGCTTTACATGATTACAGGTATTTTCAGCTATGCCAGAATGCTGGCATGTTTGACACTCCATGAGGTGTATTTGAAAAATGACGTCACTTTATGACGACATTTTGCAAATATGTAGTATACTACGTGTACTTGCAAAATGGTGTCACAAAGCATTTGTGACATCACAAAGCAATTCCGTCACTCTGTGAAATGTAACAATTTCTAACAAAACAGTTGTGATTTGATTTGATTTGATTTGAATTTATTTTCCGTTAAAAGTCACATTACATAATTATAATCATTGCATAAACAAAATAGTACATAAAATGAACGGAAGGATAGCCCTACTCAGCTATGTTTGTCATAACACAGCTGTTTTCCAGAGGGGTCCTAGAAATAACAATGATGTGATACACACAATGATAAAGACATGAATAAATAATACATAATAATGAAGAATATCAATAAGTCTTAAATCAAACCAAAAATGAGATTAAGATAAGAACAAAATGGAAACATATACCCCTCACACCTATCAGTTGAATCAAATACATTGCAACCCCAATTATCCCATCATTATGACTCACCCTCCTCCCCCCCCCCCCGCCCAAAATATCCATGATATCATTATACATATATATATATATATATATATATATATATATATATATATATACATTAAAGCCATTTTGGTATGTGTTGATCAATTTCTTTAAGAAACAAATTATATGAAATTAAACATTTAACATCACATGGTAAATCATTAAAGTAAGAAGCTCCACGATATGAAAACATTCTTTTACAATAATCAGTGTGAGGCTTTGGTAAGGAGAGATTTCCATGGGAGCGTAAATTGTATGGATGTGAAACAAATTGAAATAAATTTTGCAATATGATGCGCTGAGATCATTTAAACTTTTATACACCAAAGATATAGAATGTTTAATACGGCGAGATTTCAGGGATTCCCAATTCAAAATTTGATGTAATTCATGATTGGATATATGTTTATAGGGACTTATTCCAAGTATTATTCTACCAGCCCTATTTTGTAATTTCTGCAGTCGATCGGTATATTTCAGGTGGGAGGAATCATACACTATATCTGCGTAATCAAACAAAGGGAGAATTATTGTGCGGTAAATCAATTTCAAATTACATTCATTAATATAAACTCGAAGACGACCTAAAAAATTAACCAATTTACCAATTTTTTTACAAAGATATTCAATATGATCATTCCATTTCAATTCTTGGTCTATTATCACCCCTAAGTATTTCACGGCTTCTTTGCATTGAATATGTTTTCCGTTAATATAAACATTTAAATCTTTGCGTTTTGTCAACATTGCACGGGTACCAATCAGTATACTCTCCGTTTTATCAACATTCAAACTAAGTTTGTTCAAACACATCCAATCATATATGCGTTCCAAGTCTGTATTCAGAAAATAATCTATACAATTAACATCTTTGTGAGAGTAATACAAAATAGTATCATCTGCATAAAGTTGTAGGTCGCAGTGTTGTACCTGCTGAACTATATCGTCTATATAAAGGGTGAACAGTAGTGGTCCAAGGATTGAGCCTTGAGGTACGCCGTAATTGACATCAACAAACTCAGACATTTCAGAACAAAAATAAGTACATATTTGACGATTGGTCAAATAACTTTCAAACCAGGCAAAACTATTTCCTTGCGCGCCAGCACCCACAAGTTTCTTTAATAGAATATTAATGTCAACCGTATCAAATGCTTTTTTCATGTCGATAAGAACTGCTCCTGTGTATTGACCATTGTCAGATGCGTTTAACCAATCGTCGGAAACACGTGCAAGAGCTGTCACAGTTGAGTGCTTTTGCCTAAACCCTGACTGTTTCTCCGAAAGTATATTACTAGATTTTAAAAACTCTGAGAATTGCTTGCCTACAATCTTCTCGAGGATTTTTGAGACAGAAGATAAAATTGCAATTGGACGATAATTACAAGGAAATGTTTTATCACCTGCTTTATGCAAAGGAATAATTTTTGCCTGTTTCCAGCGTAATGGAAAATCGCCTTCTGATAGTGACTTATTAAAAAGGTAAGTAAGACAAGGGACGATGACGGGAGCAGAAATTTTTAACAAGTGCACAGAAATTCCATCTACACCAACAGACTTCTTGTTTTCCATGCCCCTGATAAGATCACTAACTTCATTCTCAGAAACAGTTTGAAAAGAGAACTTGGGAGAAGTTTGCCTGGAAGAGTTAGAGGAGTCAACGTGATACGAGGCATGAGACGGAGGGGAAACAGATGGAATATTCGATGCTAGTTATTGTACACATTATGCCATGGTTGCGATCGTAATTGATCAAGAAATGAGTTTTCATCAAAATTTTTCATTTTTCTGTAAGATACTATCTCAGGGGCTTTAATACAGACATTATAATTCCAAATCAAATAACAGATTGAGTGATCACTTATCCCTGAATGTATAACACCATGGGACTTGACCATATCGCGAGAGTTTGTCATCATATGATCGATTAAACTAACTGAAACATCGGAACATCTTGTATACTCTCTTGTATTAATCTGAGTTAATGAATAAATAATGTTTATTTGATTAAGATGCTTAGTTTCATTGCTTATTGGATCTTTCATAATATCGCAATTGACATCACCCATAACAATAACATTTCGGCCAAAAGAGTCAATAAATGAAATCAGTTGTTCATAATAATCAAACACACAAATTGGGCTGTTAGGCGGTCGATACCATGTTACAAAGATGAACGCTCTTGAGTGATCAGGAGTAATTATAAGAGGAATAGCTTCTAAATGTTCTAAGCTGCTGTGTTTCAGTACATGATAGTGTATGTTATTACGTATGTATACAAGAACACCACCCCCGTGTCTATTTCTATCCTTTCGAACCATGCGGTAACCGTCTATTTGAATCTCATGATCCAATACTGTATCATCTAACCAGGTTTCATTTAATGATAAAATATCAATACCATTTTGAATTAACAACAAATGAATTTCAGAGAGATTTCTAGTCAAACTGCGTACATTCAGATGTAAAATCCGAAGTCCTTTTTGTGATAATTCTTTAAACTTCAAACTATCATTTTGACATTTAACAGAACGCGGTTTATTGATAAAATTGCTATTATTGGGAGGCAATTCATCTTGATCTACATAGTTTGGTAAATAATGTAACGTACATTTAGAGCATTCCCAATTTAGAAATTCATGACATGGATCATCATACGCACTTTCAGAGATCCCAACACACTTGATATGAACCCAATTGTGACACTTAACACATTGTATTCCTTTGTGATTATTTCTTACTGGCTTTGAACAACTAACACATGGATAACCCTTTACCATTGAAATATTAAAATCAATATATGTTGATAGAAATCAAATGTCCAGTGTCATTTGTTTTTCAATTTTCTAAGTTAGCCTTTAGGAAGGTCGTTTTCTCCACGGATCCCTCGAGTTACAAACTTTCCTCCCGTCGCCCGAATCAACGCAACAATCTTCCCGTCCGATGACCATGCGTCTTTTACTGCCGAATGCGCTCTGGTTTTGGCGAGAAGGTTTTGGTTTTTCTTTGTCAGGTGTTCCTGGATTGACATGCGCGAGCCCTTTAGGAGTTTGCGATTTTTGATAACCTGCATCCTGGTCTGGTATGACACAAACTTGACTAGTAGTGGTCGTGGTGCCGTGTGAATATTTGGATGGCTTTGGTCCTCACGCCGCCCTTTTCTAGTTTGCATGCGACCGCTAGCTGGCGCTCCCCCAGATCCTTCGTTTCCTTCGTTGCCATGGTTTCGACGCTGAAGGCGATGTGATCTGTCTATTTCAGATTGCCGGACGTCAACATGCAGTTTTTCCCGCGCTAATTTGCACACTAATTGGGTAGTGTCTTCTTCTTTTGACTCCGGCACCCCGAAAAAGAGTAAACAATTCCGCTTGGAGTATTGTTCGAGGTCGTTACTTTCTTTTTCCAGGCAGGCGATGCGCGATTGGTATCCTTCAATCACCCTATTCAACTTCTCTATCTCTTTTTCGTGCGATTGCTGAGTTGTCTCTAAATCCATTATTCTGCCTTCTTGTCTCTCAATGCGGTCCACCAGCTTAGCAAATTCTTCACTCGCAGCTTCTTTCACAGCTTGACGAACAGCTTCAGCCAAGCGTTCACTGCTCAGGATTTTATCAACGGCATCGTCAATTGATTTCGGATTGGGCGCCATTTTGAATTTCCGGTGCGTGTAGAAAAAAACAAAACACTCACACACACAAGTGAAATCTCTGACAAAAGTCACAAATATGATTAAAAAAAATCAGACGATGTTACTAAAGACCAGCTTTTACCGAAAAAGAGTTAGAACAAACATATATCCGTGTATAGTTGCGAGATGTTATCCGGGACAGGAAGGTGGCAATAGCAGTTCCATCATATATAGATCGGGATCCGCGAGAATAATATGTAAGCAAAAATCACACTCACATCATAGTTTTATACTCTCTTCTGTCTAACTATGATTGACAGTGAGTTCCGAGACCAGTATGAAAGGATTAACGGGCCATGTATCTTGACGAATGTTCAAGCGACATACCTGATATAGCAGCAGTCAATCAGTCGTTGAAAGTGTGCATGTGGGACCATGCGCGTCGCTGACCAATATATCAAGTCAAATCATTGAAGGTACAGAGACCAACAACATTCACAGATTCTCTCGGACCAAAAGCAAATTTCAGTTGTCCCCCAAATCATACACTCCGTTAGGAAAATGCACAGTTCGGAATGGAAAATGTAAGATCAAGCAGAAATGACAGAAAAATGTCAAATCCAGGCAGATTGACATCACAAAGCAGTTCTGACATTGCGCACTGCTTCGTATTGTCACTTTGAAATTTAACAATTTCTAAAGCAATTCTGATATCGTGCGCTGCTTCGGATGAGTCAGTGTAGGATCCCTCCACAACATCGCATCCACCACACGACTTCGCCTTACATGTCCCTTTCTTTTGTTTAGATTTTTTATCCAAAATATTAATCATAAAATACTCTGCCTAATTTCGAGTGTCTGGTTAAAACCGAGGAGGTTAAAACTAACTAAAGACCTCGTTGCCTCCAAAAAGTACTGTATTCTGGAGTCACTCTGTCCATTGTTTAACCAACAAATCTTCAAGGCAAATTATATTTGTATACTTTACTGTTCGGCTATAACGAGATTTTGATATCACGGAAGAAAATTGCCGGTCCCGAGGACTTCGTTACAACGGTAGTCGCCGGCATACAGAACCTACTTTTTTTTAGTGTAAACTGTATAACACGTTGCAATTGGATACCGCTGTGTACGTCTGTGACCAGCTATGTGTGTGTGTGTGTGTGTGTTTGTGTGTGTGTGTGTTCCCTGATGCTAGAAGCTTTACTTCTTTCCGTAGTTTCTCAAAGGTACCAATTATTACGTGTTATCTCCCGTTCATATTTGTGTCCCATCTACAAACGACCTGCCAACATTCGCAAACAACGATAGTCCTATATTAGGTCCTTCTATGAGGACAAAGGAACGTTTGTATGCGACATTCAGAATCACACTTTTCGCAAGCAGTGCGAGTCATTATTATGCACTTAGAACAAAAATCAATATTGTTCTGTTCAACTATTTTCAAACTCTTGTGCCTCTCTCTTTTAAGTATACATGTACAATCTGTTCATTGTGACGTGTATCTAAGGTACTTGCTTACCTCCCCACGCATACGCATAATTCCTGTTAAGATCAATTCCTGTGCATATATTGCCTTCCGGTTTGCGTCGGTTTTTACGCCACATTCGGTCCTGTGCAGAGGATAGAAATATAAAAAAACAAACAAACATAAAAACAAAAACCAAGCATGAAAATTAGAAGTCTTTGGAACTTCCTGTGTCGTGCATGGGAAAGAACAGAACATGAAGGGACGCAGTAGGTCTCTTTAAATTGCGCCCCTGTACACAGTCGAAAAATCAATGATACACACGGAACTTTAAAAGGTCCGTGGTACCTCCCGTCCCCTTCGTGTTGATTTGACCCCTTTGACTTTTATTTGATACGATTATTATTGTTTTTGCATGGTAAAACCAAATGTACATTATTAATTTTGATATATTTCATACATTGATTATTGTGGGTTGCTCATCAAAAAATGGTAACCAAATATTTCTACATCGATAAAAATATCTGAATTAGTAGAAAAGACACGCAAGATGATTCTTTAGCAACCGTCAGCTTAAAACGGAGTATTTCCAATTGAGTAGTGGTGTTCACAGAAGAAACGTCATTTATTTACCTGTGAATTTATGTATCATTTATATATAAATTTCACATATATCTATAAACATACATACATGATATATATATACTAGTATATAAGTATATACATATGATATATATATATATATATATATATATATATATATATATATATATATATCAGGGTCATGCGGCAGCGAATGGGAGAAAATAGAAGATGGAAGAGATGAGGAGAGCTTGAGAAAAGATGAATACAGGATGAAGAGGAGATGCCAGTGGGCATCGTTAAGTGTGATGGGAGTGAGACTGGACAAGGAGCATAGTTATGGTTCTTATATCGCTCTTGAAGGTTGAAGTCTTTTACAAACCCTCTCCATATTGATGAAGTGTTAGTGGAGATTCTCTTTACGACAATGACCAAATTACAGCTCCAGCTACTATAGTTCTGTCAAGAGATGTATGCGGTTATTAAAATTCTCTCGCCGCCTTTCTTCGTACCTGAAATATGTGTGCAGGTACAGCACTGAATAACATCTATGAATTATGTGTTATTCTGCATGATGACCAAATTACATGTTTTACTTAGTTTAGATATAATAGTCGTTTTTCAGTTTTGATTAATAAGCTGTGATTAGTAAAACTCTAACACGTGAAAAATGTTATGAAGACTTCAAAATGTTAGTGCAGATATCAACAGCGTGCGAATGTGCACAAAGTGACATGCCAAAATGTGATAGGACGTATAGGGTACAGTGATTTGCTCACATTATTCCACGTATAAGAATATCCATCTGGGTTGAGAACGGGAACGATATACCAGTCGAATGTATCCAACATGGCACGCACAAGAGGGTCGCCGTCGTTGTAATTCTCTGCTAGCTGCAGTAGATGTGAATATCGTCATCAAAACGTCACCATTAGACTATTTTAATTCAGTTGTAACTCAGTAAATTAATACATACAGTTCAATATTCATAAGACATCACCATTAGACTATTTTGATTCAGTTTTAATTCAGTATCAAAAGAAACCAAAACCCAAAGAGAAATGACATTTGAGTGAAAGCAGCAACATTAGTAAAACTCATCAGTGAAAGTTTAAGGAAAATCGGACGATCAGTGCAAAAGTTATGAATTTGTAAAGTTTTGGTGTTGGAACCGCTGGATGAGGAGACTTACTAGAGGTTATGATGTCATGTGTGGACAACAATATAAAGAAAATATAAAGGGAATTCCACAAAACTTCTCTTTTCTAGCATAATGAAAGAGCATTTGACTAACCTCTTTCAGAAAGCAGGGGGAACAATTGCTACATACCCTTAACAATATGTCAGTATCAAGTTGATGGAATGTGTAATTTTCATGAAAAATGAACTTTTGTGGATCTGATCCACATTTCTCTTTGGGTTTTTGTTTCCTTTAATACGTAGAGCTCAATATTCATAAGACATGGTCATCACCTCCAAATTCTCCCCCCCCCCCCATGTCCATGACTGTGAAGCAGTAGGTTCTACTAAAACTGCAAGAATACCTCCCTCCAAATCAGTAGAGGTGTGACCACTCTTTGCCGATTTATGAAAGGTGTCGATAGAATCGTAGCTAGAAATGTCAAGCGTTTCCTTGAAGACCCGCTGCTATATAGCTTGAATAGATTCACTTTGATTTGTATTTATCACGTCTTTCCTATAACGGTGCAGGCATCATGTGTTATTTGATATCACTGCAGAGCTGCCAAGTCTCCCTGATTCTGCAGGAGTCTCCCTGAAAATGTCAAAATCTGTTCATGTCTAGATAAGAGAATATTCAAATATCCCTGATTTGGGAATTATTTTCACTCATTGAAATGCATGTAACACACAGATATCTCCCTGATTGCTATGTGGAATCTCTCTGATTTGGATGTGGGAATGTTGGCAGACCTGTATTGGCGTTCACTCGCGTTCAACCATACTGCTTATACACGGTACACAGTATGATACAATAAATAATTGATCAGATTGCTTGATGAATCTCTGAACATAATCTTATTTCAAGAGCTGAGCGCCTGGCAAGCCATTAGGACTGATTTTTGGTATAGTAAGGCCTATATAAGCAACTGACCTATTATACACTGTAGATAAAGTGTAACGTTTCGGGGTCCAATGAGTCATGAAAAGTTAAGTGAATATCACTAGCTGGACTCGAGATACTTGAATTGTACAAAATTCACCAAACTTGATACTTGGACGAGTTTAAGGGCGCATATAATATTTCTATTACGTATTTGAGATATTCCTATATTCATCTATTTTTTTTTGGGGGGGGGTGGGGGGAGGGGGGTAGATTGATTCACTTATTTGTAAATGCATTGTGTTTATTTATCCATTCGTCCATTTCAGTTTGCTATAGTCAGTCGTATAATCATTGTGAGATGAACAAAATGAGCTGGTGCATGGTAAATCAGCACTCGGTAATAATTATGTCACGAACTTCGATAATTAGTTCATGTTGGGAATCAATCACCATCTCGTATCGTAAATGCTTAATGACAGGGTATTATATTGGGAAGTGTTATTCAAATAATTTCATAGACACTGTATCTAATTATAAAGATCGATTTACCTTTTTGACGAGAAACATCATGGTGGCGGGACTGATCCATTCGCGAGCGTGAATCCCGCCTTGGATGTAAGCCACTGGTTTACTCGTTGAGTCGGGCGTTCCGAGCTGCGAGGCGCAATTCAGAGAAAATGCGAGCGCATTATATTCAGTCGTAATTAAAACACGTGAAACCGGCTTCGTATAACAATCAAGGATATCTGCAATAGCAATACGGTATCATTCATTAGTCAAGGTAGCTTCTTGCTTTCATCGCTCTTCTAGCACGCCTTACCATTATTATTACCGAGCCTTGCCTGCCGTGCCAGGTACATTGATAATACACTGTACACCTGGGTCAAGTCAGACATATTGGATAGACTGTAACATAAGGTTTTCTATATGTAGGCCTAATTCATTTACTCTGCAAAATTCAGGTTTCGAACTCATGATTTTGCAGGTCCAAATCCCCATCGACGAGACAACAGGGCTTCCAAACGCCTGGTTTACAAGCATTTACAGACTGAGCATGCAGGAATAGAAATATAATATCCGTTGAAAAATGACTTTCACTCAATTTTACAGGTAATTAATTAAGCTTTATATGGACGCAATTGGTAAAACTCGTATAGGAACTACTACAGTATATATATATAGTGACTGCTGGACACTTTGATTTAGGCAAACCGAACCAAATGCAAATTAATACATCATGTGCATTAATGATAATCCTGGTGTTCTTTTGACCAGAGATTATTACCCGGGAGTTAAACCAAGGAAAATACCCAGAAGAGATAGGACTAAATGTGTTAACTGTGATTGATGTAAGACATGAAATTAATGACAGTATTAGATTTGATTACTGTTATTATCTGGATGAAAGACATTTCGTTATGCTATCATTATTTCCTCTGCATATCTACAAGTTTGGTTATTATAATTTTTCTGTCCTGTAATCAGATGGTAATACTGGAATACAAATCCGTACATTCTGGATTCCATGATCGGGAACACTCTAAAAACACAAATGTTGAATTAGCATTTAAAAGGGCCGAGGAGTGACAACATTTTCAAAGTGTTGGTTTTCCTGCTAGATTCAACATTTAAGATGTTATCTTAAAAGTTGGATGCAACACTTCAAAAAATGCTGTCACTCCTCGGCCCTTTTAAATGTTGATTCAACATTTACGTTTTTAGAGTGAAGAAGACTTAGCTTGAATTTGTTGTACCTTAATGGCTTGAACACGTCGACCTTCGTACGAAGTCGATAGTGTGTGTTCAGTCGCAATGTGTCCATTCTCCGCCACGAAATCAGTTATCCACTGGTAAATCTGCAAGATCATCGGGAGGCAAAATGGAGGAGAAAGAATTGAAAGAGATTGGGGACGGCGGGAGGGATGGGCTGGCATCGCTGGTATCAAGAACGTAGAAAAAACCCATCAGAACAACATCCACAGATATCACAATTACTTTTAATATGTTTGTAGTGAATCACCTTGAGAATACTATACACCGAATAGAGAGAGAGGGGGGAAAAGTTAAAACTTCAGATGTGAGATAAACCTTACCACCAAAAGGGGGACATTATTTGTTGAAAATGATCGTTTTAGTTGCAATAATGATTAAAAAAAGATGAAAAATATCCCTCAGAGTCTTTCGTTGATGAGATATTTGATATCAAATCAAGTCGAAGCATATATCATGACAAATATGTGTGCATTATTTAGATTCCATATACTTACAGGTTCAATGCACAATATCATTCATATCTCAAAATGTATACATGCATAGTGAAACAATAAAAGTGATGCCTAAAGCGTCAACATCCTTCATCATAATCCAAAGTCGTTCAATGTACAGACGCTAATTGTGGCATGTACGTAGTTGCTCCTCTCAGCTTAACTTAAAAGGCACATGACAAAGAATGATGAAAGGAAAAACATAAATCACATCCATTGTTATTAGCGAGACGATGGATCAGGCATACATTATAAGGCTCATCCGTTGGCGCTTTAGCCGTCTCGGCCTAATTTTAGCATGGCTTAAATCTCATCGATTATTATTAATTTGTCACTGTTCGTTATTTTCCGTAAACAAAGCGCAAATACATATTTTCAACCATATCACATTATAAGAATAAAACAACAACACATCATGATATACTTTTGTCATAAACATTATTTTCCGTGCGAATACTAACTCTGATACAATATACTTCATTCAGAGAGGAAAAGTTAAGGAAATTCATATTCTCTCTCAGATCTATGAAGTTTATGAGATGACTACTTCACTCCAAAAGTATGCATAACCACATCCTCAGATAAATACAACTATTCTGGACAGATGAATGTATGGATTTGTCTTTTATTCAAGATTTCACAGAATATAATACTTCAAAATCATTCATCTAAAAATTACTAACAGTAACATCTATTATGAAACAGTTGGTGGACAAAATTTTCCAAAGGGGAAGGGGTGACAAAAACCAGCTCAACATTCTATTATTATAACGGGTTAAGCAATTCTCGTTATACCATAATCAATTATAGATGACTTAACATTTTTGTTGACTATGAAGGTTTTAAAAACTTGATCACATGGGTGTTTTATGTTTACATCACTCAAGGAGCAGGTTGTGTTTGAATGGGGGTGTAATCGGGTGGATCAGTTGATCGGAGTGCAAACCTCGTCAAGGGTGTGGTAGACGGTATATTCAAAATCATCCACGCTGGTAGCCTCCCGTCTGCGCCGTGAGATGGTTTCGGTAGACTGGTCTAATACGTCTTGTAGGTTCGAAATCTGAAGAAAGTGGGGAAAGAACCATGAATTTTTTTCTGTCTTTCAATATTTATATAGAACTTCTGAAATACTATCTTAATTTTTTAACGAATATAAACTGATTTCCTCTTTATATCTTTATAAATTGAGACGTTAACAGTATCACATTTTATCGAAATAACGACTAAGATGACCTCGCCTCCTCTGTGTGGCATCATAATTATCATACACACAGACATTTAGACATTATTGCAGACATGAGTTTAACCCAAGTCAGGTGAACAGGCAGAGGTACTTATCATTTCCACCAAGATATAAACCAACTTCTTAATCTTGTACAAGTTGGTTGAATATTATTTGTATTGTATCACAGACAGAATTTTATTTTAAGAGTTTAAAACCCCACTTTAAGAGCTTGAACCGCTTTTTTTCTCTCATTGCACCTTGATGAGATCTGACAGTATTGTCTCTGTCCTTCCTAGTCACGAACGCGTAAAGTGTTGGCGATTAGATGTGTGATGAATACTTAAAATGGATAAGAAAGCAACTGGCAAACGGAACAATGACTCACCCGTACACAATGCCGTTAAAAATAACGTGAGAAGTACATGCACACGATTTTGGCAGTTTTCCAAGCCGTGATACCTTTTCTCAAGAGATAATTAGAATTGTTTCCTCTAAAAAGTAATCAGTAAGTACAAAAAATAAAATGTATGGTCCCTTCGCGCCACACCCTTGGTTAACGAGGCCACTACACTCTAAAAAAAAAAAATCCGGGTCAGAACTGACCCGAAACTGGGTCCGTTGGGGTCACAGACCGTTCCGGGTCAGAAATGACAAGGAATGGGGTCAGATAATGACCCCATCCAGAGTCATGAATTGGGTCAGGGTGACCCCATTCCGGGTCTTCATGACCACATTCCGAGTCATTTTTGACCCGGAATGGTGTGTGACCCCAACGGACCCAGATACAGATCCGGGTCAGTTCTGACCCGGACTTTTTTTAGAGTGTAGTTCTCTGTTCTAATGGTGGTTCAACATTTTTTGATGAGGAGGTTATAGATCGTGCGTTCTTTACAGCATGACGCCTTCCCTCTTCTTTGCCAAGGTATCCCTACCATATTGTGAGGTAAAGGCAAAGAATTTTGGAGAGGAGAAAAATCTCTTTGGGTAAAGGGAGTTTATGACCCAGAATATATAACATGACACAAAATGAAATACATTCAACATTTTCAAAGAAATTTGAAATGAAAAGGAGCAGAAGATAAAACGATGATCGTTTAACTGGCGTCGGCGAGTTGACGACAGTAAGGGTGTGAAAGTATCGATATGACAGTCATTGACCATGACTGCAACCCATATTCCCCTCATCATGTTGATAGAGCGTGAAATATTACAAATCAGTTCACACACACAAATTTTCATGATAGACACATTGTTTCTTTGGCTCTGATTAGCATGATGTAATTTTATATTCACTGAGACCATGAAAGAGAAATTTAATCGGGATATTTCGGTCTGTTCATGTACAAAACAATGATGTCTTTGAAGAGTTCGGTCAGCATGATCATACTGCTGTTTAAGATGAATTGCTGACATTCAAAATGTACAGATCGATATTCTCACATCAATTATTGCGTCTGCTTTTTCTGTTCCGTAACTTAAGACATTAACACTCTCATTAAAGCAACTTTTTGTCACTAAATATAAGGATGAAAATCTCACCTGATTACACCTATCTCTTTTCCTCTCCTTGTAAGAACGAAACAGCAAATTACACTTTTATGTCACCTTCTCTCAGGGGACAGAGTTTGGTATATGTTAAACTGATTATGTAAGCTGTACCTGTGTTAGGATTGGAATACTACAATGTAAACTTTTCTTAAGATCAGTTTTTCTTTGTGTTAGAAAAGACCATAGTGAGTTCACTATATCACACAGTGATAGTGCATGCATGTCATGCTAGAAGTTGTCAGTCAAGTTTCACTCATGGTTCATGAGTTATCGTGATTCATGTTTCGAGGTTTTTATTGCGTCAGTCATTCACAATTAGATTTTCTTGATTCCCAAAGACGAGAGGATGAACCCATGTATAGACAATCTCGGGTCACGAACTATGAAGTTGTCAAGATACAGACAGCTAAGTTGTTGAGTCCTTACTGGGCGCGGTGATGCAGGGTATCAGTTATTTGTGGTAAGCATAACAACCTGTCTGTGCTTACCAGCTCAAAGTGATCGATGTGATTGGCTGAGAGCAGGTCGAGGAACTCGCTCTGCCAGTGCGGCGGGACCATGACGTCAGAGGAAGACCCAACGTGCCTGGCATGCTTCCAGTAGTCGACCTGTAGGGGAAGTGCGACATTGACCGAGTTCATAAGGAATATCATAGTCAAAGAGTATACGGTATATCAATTTCATATAAAGCGCATTTTGTGCATTATGAAATGATGGTGAATCTGAAAAACAAAAGTTTACAAAAATGTCCAAAAATGTCATAACCAGGTGTTAAGTGAATGATTGAACTTTTTCTTATAGAATTTAAGGATAGGGATTTAGCATGCATTCTCATAATGCAATATGCTTTTGTAAATTGTGTATATCTCATAGAGTATACGTCAAGAGAACGAAATGCAATATGTGTAGGCCTATTTACAGAGAGCACCTCATGTTGGTCATCAGTGAAGATCATTTTATATAAACCTGCATTTGTCTTTGACTTACCTGGAGTGAATGACGAGCCTATATCACACTTATAGTTTGAAGCATTACAGTGGACTCTCGTTATAACGAAGTCCTCGGGACCGGCAGTTTTCTTTCGTTATATCGAAATTTCGTTAATACCGAACAAATAAACAATAAAAATCATAAACTGGATGACGTTATGATACGGCCTGAATTTTTACTTCGTCATAACCGGAATTTTGTTATAACCATGTTCGTTATAACGGGAGTGCACTATAAAGCCTTTGTATGGCGCTTGCACTGCCATATTAAACTCGACTTGCTTGTTTTTCGATTGTTGCATGTTTTGGTACAGGGTATGCAAAATTCAGAATCGCATTGGCGTGGATAGTTTACAAAGAAGAACGTAGTTTTAGATATGTTTACGTAATGTATCTATTTTATGTGGAATCACAGATCGGATTTTCCGAAGCGTTATCAAATCAAAAAAAAAAAAAAAAAAAAATAGGTGCAAACTTTTTAAGGACATTTTGTTCAAAACAGGGGAGAAAAAATGTTCTGCAAAGTCATTTAAGCAGAAATTATCAGCTATTAGCCATGACAGGAGGCGACGATAAAACGGAAGCAACAACATAATTATCAATGCATATAATGAAATAACAATCGCCAAGCTGACTGGAGAATCAGTGATTTATACGTAACCTCCCGTCGTCGCGACATTCATATAGAGGTGTGCAACTCGGTATCTTTTCAACTAAAGAATAAGCCGTATCTAACAATTTCATTTTCTTCAGTGCTTTCCCAATAATCGCCACGTTTTACTTGCTCTTCACTAGGTTTACTTGGCAGGGGTCGGCCTATATGAGCCTTCCCCTGCCCCAACTCTTTTGGCTCTTAAAAACAACGAAAACTGAAAAAAAGGAGAAAAATACAAGAAAGATCATGCCTTCAGGAGAGCTCCGATTCCGCTCATCTGGGGAGAAGACATTGCCCCCTTACTCAACCACACGAGGACCACCCCCCCCCCATACTCAAAACATGTTCAACTGCCTCTGCTGAGAAGTAATTTGGAACTTACTTAATTGTTCATGCGTATACTCCTTCACGAATATTTGTTAATTTGTTAAATCCCCAGAATTCCTTGTCTGCATATACTTTACAAAGTGGGAGCAATTCATCAATAATAGTTAATGATTAGTTTCGGTAAATGCAACAATTACATCAATCAGGATTACACTGACCAACCGCAACTCGACATGTCTGATAAGAACTGGAAATTAAGCATGTGCTTGGCCGTACTTAGTACAGTTCTAATCTGTGATAATCATAATAGATGTAAACAACGTCTTTGAGCAAGAGATAATAGCTGAGAATCGAACATGTGTGTATGGCGATTCATACCTGAAGAAGTGCGGGCCTTTTCGCGTTCACCTCACCCATGCACAATCAACATGAGAAGCAGATCATTACTGTGCAGTGTGTTTCAAATTTATTTTAAAACTATTATTACACTCGGAAACAGCCTTACCCAATTTATACCCCACTAATAATGAGTGGATACGTCCATTGTTCCTTCTTATATCCCTTATCTAACTTTATCTTTCTTACCCGAGAACAAGTGAATTTCCGAAGCGATCATTCTATCACGATATGACGCACACTGACGCACATTGTTTTAAAGACCTCCACACGGGATAGAATGAACCACTGTCGGGATAGAATTAACAAGAGGCAATAATACTTGCAAGCCTTATGTAGGAAAGCTTTACCAGTGCACGATTATGCAAAGGACGTCAGGTGCATACTTCAACTTAATTCCTCAATGTGCTACCATGCAAGTGGTCCTTCACACACACATACACACACACACACACATCACGTAAACACACACACGCTGTGACGGCGTTCGTACATTTTCTCAAGTTATCAACATTGTTTGCATTTGGAAATAATGGTACAATTAAGATAAGATACTTAAGCTCCCCCCCCCCCCTCCACAGTGTAGTGACACTTCGTTCCCATGACTATCACATAGGCGGAAATGTTAATGGAAAGGCAGTTGATATACAATGTATTGATGTTGCTCAAGATGAAGAAATAGTTTCTTTCTCTCTTTACAGCACAAGATAAATTAAGTATTTCGTATACATTCAGCGAATCTTTCTAAAGACAACATACAGGGACTCCAGAATCACACACAGAGGGTTATCAGGGTCTATATACCGTAAGTTTATTGCGGTTTTTCCAATGTGTCGATGCATAGATTCATAAATCAAAAAAGATTCAATATTTTCCGAACTATACTTATGTGTAAAACGGCATGATAGAACACCTTATTGACTGTTTGAAATGAGGGCTTACTCGACGATGTTATATGTGATATTGTTGCCATATAATGCATACAAGTGGCCCCATTTGGACACCTTGCAGTAGCTGTCACGCTGATGCGTCATCCTATATAGCAGACAGGAATACATCGGGGTTCTACATTTCTGTCGAGTTTATTAATTTCACAAAACCACCGTCATAAGTTCAATCTCTTCAGCCAGTATTACATTATGTCATTCATAACACTTGTGGAGTTGCTTTGTGAAATATTTTTGATAAACACACACGGCATATTGATAAGTTTTTCAAAACAGAGCCTTCAATTATTGCAGTACTCTAATCCACTTAAATTGACAGAAACCCCCATAAATCTAAAGGACAACTTCCGCGCCATTACAGTGTTTTTTCCAGACGTAATTCATAGTGAATTTTTCATCTACAGTATTATATTCGTATTGGGCAAATGCGATTCCGGCCTGTCTACTTCAGGTGCAGACGGTAAATTTGCAATATATCCGCCGATGGCGTATACCGGAACTACTTCATTGTCCTCATGTGGCGAGGAACCACTCTCTAGTTAATGGAAAACGGCACCGACCCGTTGTTTTCCTGTGGAATAGGGGACGGTTGTCTTTCTGGAGGAAACTTCTTGTTCTTTACTTTTGTTATGACATGTGTAAATCCTATTCGTTGAAAACTTGTCAACGAGAGCTTTTGTGATAGAAAAGGGTCGTAAGTCTGTGCCTGCCCTGAGTCAGCAGTCGATGTGGATATCACCCTCTCTTCCTCCAATTTTTGTTGTAATTATCCCAATTGGACGTCTAAACTAAAATTAACCCTGATGTTTCCATTCTGTCATAGGGAATCAATCTCGTGCAGTCTCTTCACAGAGGCCACGGTTTGTTGTTAGTCATATAGAATCCAGGTGGAAAGTCATGATTCAGACTGCCCAGGTCAGTTAAAACCCGAGTATTTGTCATGAGCACTTCTGGTGGCCTCTGTACGTGTGAATTATTGATACTCGTTGCTTCTTTCCGATCGAAAGTGATACAGGTATCCCCGCTGACGATTGCCCAAAGATACTGAGCAAAGGATGGGGGAAGTGTGGAAAGCTTCTCAACAATACAGATTGTATGAAACGTGATTAGACGGTGTACCTATCATCTCGATAACAACGAATCAATGCGGGAAGACTGAAATATTTCCGATTTTGTTGTCATCTTAATCTTACAACACTTTTCATGAAAGCTTATTTTCTGCCAGTACCTCCTAAACATCACTTCGACGAATTTACTCCTTCTCCAATTTTCCTTCGTGTGTGTGTGTGTGTGTGTTTGACACAATATGATTGGAGTGGACGTATCTTACCTTGCCCTCCCACACTTCATGTAGTGTTTTCAGCCACTTCTGGTCATCTTGCGAACGTGGCGTTATACGAATCACTTTGTAGCTGGAAGATACAAAATGAAACTCAGTGGTAGAGATATAGGATATCTACCTTTACAAACATACACACATTTACATACACACACATATACATATAATAGCTATTTTTCTATTCTTATATGTGGCACAAACTATTAATCAAAACCAGACTGAAATGGAAAGTTTTCCTATACACCAAAAAATGCTCAACAGTCTTGATACATCCTGCAGCATCTTTTTTTTTTTTTTAAAAATACTTTATTCAGAATCAAGTTGTGCCCAATTAATGTTATAGTGGTCAAACCAGTAAGATGAGTCAGACGTAGCAAGCCTATTGTATAATATTCATAGGAATGAAATTAAGGAAGACGTCACCTGATTGGTGATTACCATAAATTTTATAGATAATCTTATGAATTATGGCCACAAAATCTGTCCCATTTTGAAATGTAGGCTAGGGAGATCATCAATCAGATCAAATCATATCAAACCAAATCAGGCCATGCCATATCATATCAAAGCAGCAGTACTTTGCTACACGTTAGACAAGACTCTACACTGCTCGTTCTCTGGGGAGATAAAAATAGCAGTCAACTCGTCTTCATCGATTGAGGTCAATACTTCAGATTCAGAGTCATCTGTTCAGGGATCATTGCCAATTTCTGCTAAGAGAGGCTGTGTCTTTGTTTTTACCGTCTGATATGTCGGTACAAAGAGGTGTGGCGGGAGATATACTGTTAGCGCGAACTATGTTTCCGCCCTGACTCGTTGTCATGGGAACAACTTCTTCCCCAGGCGCTGAGAGGAACGCATAAGGGATTTAGTGAGCAGTGTTACGTCTGACCTTGAAAAGGTTCCCAAAATAAGAAATCATAGCGTCTCTGAGAAGCCCAAAGATATTCATATAATATAATAAAATCAGTCATTCTCATATCGGTGAGGTAATTTTAGCTATAAGAAAAAAAAATAAAGAATTTTTTTTTAATATTTTGCATATACTCTAATAAATATTGATAAATGTAAGGATTAATGACGCTGTTCAATTCTTTACACATACCAGTTTAATGAATATATTTGACTATTCCCTCAACATAACGTGTATAAGAGGATGATATAATGGCTGTTGTCATTATTTCCTAGGTAGTGCTAAAGAGCCCAATTTCCATGCTTACTGCATAAATAGACACTTCTATAGGTAGTATTTTAAGATAAGATATCATGCGGGATCTCAATCTCAAAATTAAAAGAAAAAAGATCATTGGACAGGAAACAACAAAACTCTCTGCGCAAACATCGTATCTATCAATTATGCCTGTAACTCTTCCATTTGTCTGATTTATGAATTGTGACGAGTGCTATTTCGAGAGCAAGCGCATCCTGGCTACTTTGAATGTCGCAGAAATAATGTTTTTGGAGTCAGAAATGCTTGTCTTTAATTGAAAGCCTCTTATATGGCACGATATGCCTACATTTTGTGGAAGCTGCAGTGGCAGACACTAAACTGGTCTGTCATTCGGTCACAGGACATAGCGATGGATATCTTGACAAATTCTACTCATCTTTCCGAATTGCACTGCAGTCTCGGATCTTGTGACGCACGATGAAGATGGATTAATAAATTGATGGACTTCGGCGTTTCGCAGTCAGGCTTTCACCCCCCCCCTCCCCCCCTCCCCCCCTCCCCCCCCTCCCCCCCCCTCCCCCCCCCCCCCCAACTCACTGGTTTCCATCGGCAGTGAATCATGATCGGGAGTTCGGACATGATAACATGGAGCATCTTTTACTGAAATGTACACTGCAGGAACTGTCTATTCAAAGACTGAATAATGTTATGGCAATCACCACAAATTTTAGTTACATTGCGTGAAAGGAAAATTGGAGCATGGGCCCTACTTAAAATCTGTTACAGGTCTGTAAAACCTAGCATAGACCATGTAGACAGACGATTAATACCTACCAAATTCTAGTGACAAATCAATGACCATATTACAACCTTAAAAATCATTGTAAAATGTATACACAAAAATGGAACATGATATTTCTTTATTTTCTATGTCTAATTGATTGCAAAGATAACATATAATGTATCATTCTACCTGGTATTCTTATTCTACTATAGCTTTGCAATGAAGGTCTGTACATTTGCTGTCCAATTTGTACAACATTTAATACACAAGGAACGTCTATCTATCGAGTCTGGATTGGTTAGGGACAGAAGATCAATTTGACCAATTAACAAGTACCGGTAGGTGATTTTGACGAAAATTATAGATTAAAAAAAAAAATCTAAAACTCCCCTTTGTTGTCATAATTTAGTACGCATACAAACACTTTAGTCCAGATACCATTCAAAAAGTAAAGAACTTAATTCTTACTAACAAATACGGTACTGATGGAGACTATTCCAGTGGCCTAATTTGCATTTAAGGCGTAGAATTTGACCCATCTTTGATCACTTATGACCCTTCTCCGGCCAGAGTTCATTCAACAGCACATATTTATATAACTGCACCCGTATTGGGTCCCGTCATAGACAGTGTCGATATTCTTCGCTCTTGTATAGGTGTAAAGTCTAGTATATGCTAACTGTTACCATGATGGAATAAGGATATTGTGGGAGATTAGAAGTTCATAAAAGCCTGCTCTGAACTGATAAAATGTTCCATTTGCAGTCAGTCAGTAATATCGATTTTAATATTGACAGTCATAATCTCCGAAAAGGGTTATTCTTATAAGTAAGTCTGCCTGATGAAATTATGAAGATATTGATGTAAGGTAGTGTGGAAACCAGTGGCCAGTTTCATGAAAACAATATGAAATACAACTGTCATTCAAGATTTGCAATAGAATTATTAAAGTTGCATCTTGTAATGAGTGAAGGTTATCACCCAATCAGCCTCGAGCATCTATTACTTTCGCTTTTATTATGCAATCATTTTGAGGTACAATTACATGTCTTGCAAAGAGTTTTTTTATAAAAATGAGAAGCATATTCAGATTCGAAGTGTTTATCAATAATGGCTCTTAGCTTATAATGCATGGTTTGATAAGGAAAAAGTATACTGTGTACAAACTTAGCAGCCTGTTCTGTGCGCTTCTTCGTAACCAGAGTATGTGAGGGTGGGTACATATAGCATTTATATCTTTTCGGCGTTTTATTTTTTCATCACATTTCAAGCGATGAGACACTTATTACTATTCAGCCAATACATCAATAATGAAATAAGATACGAGACAATATTTATGATGCTGTAGTGAAGTTATTTTATCAAATTCGTGAGTTGGTAGAATGAACTCAATCTCGCGTTATATTTTCATACACGAAAAAAGAAACACAAAGTTTCTGGATGTGGGTTAAAAATGTATACATCATAAGACAGTGAGTGACAGTTTCGATACGTTTTACATTCGGTAAATTACGTTTGCTGTCAGTCCTGAAATCTTTGAAGGACAATATTGTTTCCTGACTTCCCAAGAAACGCACTGTCAAAATGCACATGGATTTGTTTTTTCTTTTCACGAGATGGGATTTCACATGATGATGTCTATTGTCATGATAGTTATCAAATTAACGTTTTTTAACTTCAACATTTCTTTTCTGATTTTAATGGCAAAGTGGCTGTTTTTAGGGTCAGCAAACCCCCATTGTATGTAGTTAAAGTGAATAGTGCAAAAGGGAAAAATGTCGACGAGGATGATAGGACCACACTATTGGCATGTATGTATACAGGAAACGTTCGTACATTCCTCAAAATGCGTGTTCATAATCAAGTGACAACCAGGAAAAGAAACCTTAGTTATACAAATAATAAACCTTTCACTTGATATTGTTAAAATCGTTTTCTTATGGTGAGCTCTAAACGACGTCAATAAGCAGCGTTGAGATGGTATCATTAAATTTATGCTTTATTTTTCGTATGAGGTCATAATAAAGGAAAGAATGAATGGTATGTTGATTCCTTGTCACATCACATGTTCTAAAAACAAATAGTGACATAATATCAAAGTTATGAAACCAACAATCAACTCGACATTGCATGCCTGGCAAACTCACTTCACATAAGTTATCATCTGTTTTGCCTCACTTACTTATAGAAAGGATAATAATAGGTACTCACTTGTCGTAGCGGACAGCTGCGTGGGACAGCACGGAAAATAAGGCGACGGCTAGAAGACAAGAACACTTCATCGCTGGTCTCTTTCTCTCTGTAGTACTGACTCTGTGAATGAAATCCTGAACGCACAAAGTCCCCTGCTTTTATTCGGATACTGCATGTCACGCCAATCGCGTCCACAAGACCGTCGTATCACTTGCGTAATTTAGCGCAGGTGATTGGTAGATGCATTTTTGATAAAGCGATAATGTCAAGCGGGTATTTTAAGGGAAATGAGCAAACATCAGGACGCTGTTTGTACAACGTGTTTTCATAGCACAATATTCGCAGACTGACTTGATAATGGATTTTACTCTCATGAGGCGGTGCCGGCTTCAAAGAAAAGGAAACTACAGGTTTTCAGTCACATTTTTCTATTTGGAGGCTTTTGGTTTTTTTCGCGGAACGCAAAAGTTGGCATGCCCAGAATGGATGGAATCATGGGAAGATTTGGCAAGGTTTGCGATATTGTCTCTTGTCTCTCGACAGCCTCAGTGAGAGAGCCAAGCAAAATACTCTGTGCTCAAAGGAAGGCCTACTTTAAATAAGAACAGTCGCTCTCATTGCCTCATAACAGCAAGACGATGGGGGGGGGGGTGGGAGGAGGAGGAGGGCTGGTGAGGGAGGGGCACACCCAGGGGAATAAGACATTTTGGTCAGCTGTGGCCAAAGTTCTATATTTGATACAGTCATCGTTATATCTGTAACTTATTGAAACTTAAAAACCACACTAATGTGCTTTATGCGTTTAACATTGTCTTTGTATTTCGAAACACACTGTACATGAATACAGAATTGTTATTAAAATACTGTAAGTCATCACACTAAAATGATGACCCAACATATAATTCACGTCAACAGTTTTTCCAGACCCATTCCTTTAATGATTATAACTCCAAAAGGTGGTTCTTTTGAATTTAAGTCCGCGTATTTGAGATAAACACAAGCTTGATTTTGAACGAATCAACGTTTTATATGAAAAGTATAATATAAAATTATTTATTTCATTTATTGATTAAATCTTCTTTAAGAGCAGGGTAGTTTTATTCAAAGAAAACAAAGGCCTGGTTTACAAGGGAGCCCAGCGTCCATGTACATTACATTTCATGTGCACACAATAAAAAAAAACCAAAAACAAAACAAAACAGAACAAAATGAACATAAATACGGTACATTACATTAACGAACAGTCAGTTTGTAAGAGCATAAAACACATGGGAGAGAGAACATAAAAAAGAACAGAAAAATAGAAATAAGTAATGTTAGGTATCCAACTGCAACGCTTAATATAGTGCAAAGGTTTCATATAAAGAGACTGATGTTGCAAACAATTCTTAAATGTTTGCAATGAAGGCTGTTTGAATGAAAATTGATCATGCATGAAATGATTTGCAACAGAATTCATAATACGAAAATCTCACCATCCTGGTTATCTAGGGAAAGCTAAATCAACCATAAATCACATTACGTATGTTTAAATGACCTAAAGGGGCTGTCGATTGCAAGTTCAGGGTGTGCTTATTAAAAGTTTCAACATTGATTCGAAAATCATTGCAAATTCAACAAGACGTGGTACGAGAACATAACTAACAAATTATAGACATATTATTAGGGGAAAGTCAACAGCCGAAGGTCATTGAAAAAAACATTGAATTAATAAGGATATTCCAGGTTTCCGAGCTGATTTCTAGGCAGAAAATCGGTGTAGTGAAACATCAATACATTTAGAGGGATGGTATAGATTTCTTGAATTAAAAGTTTATTTGATGACTTTTTTCTATGGCTGAGATATATAAAAAAAAAAACCAACAACTAAGTAAAACGAAGTGGTCCTAGTAAAAGGTGGGTCCCACATTTTATTAGGACCTCTTTGGTTTTGGATATCTCAGCCATTTCATAACCAATTTTCACTAAGTAAACTTTGAATATCTCTTAGAATCGTATGCTTTATTCATTTATTCATAAGAGGCTTCTCATTATCTCAACAAAAAAGTTGGAATCCTGAAGCCCAATTTTAACCAAAACTACACCATCCCTTTAACTTTGTTGTCAAACCTTATGTGTCAAAATAATGTCAGACTCGCATTTCTGAATGTGCACTGTTCTATTAGTTGACGAAAATCCGCAAACGAGAAGTTTTATTTCTATATAATATAGCACATGCACCTTTTACAGGTCAGGGGGAATTAATGGTCTGGAAGGTAGGCCTATAGAGGCAATGTTTGGTTTAATCATTTTAAGCAGAAGGGGACTTTAAAGAATTCAGTCAAACTTAGTGCGTTACATCTTGAATCACTGGACAAAGATTCGAGTTCATGCATTATCAAACTTGGATGGTCAAAACTTCTTGCCTCTATCAGTTAATGCAATGTGCTATTGAATTCCGGACTATAAACCGCTGAGAATTGCATGGACTGTATGAAATGACTGATGGGTGGCCGCAATTGGAATGGTGAGGGGCCCATGATAATATTCATCGGTCAAATCGGTCGATTTGTCTTCGGGCCTCGCATGACTTACCAATGAATGGTCAAAGTGTTTGAATTTACGGGCCTACTCTATAGGTTACTCATCGACATTGCAAGTAACACTATAATTAAAGGGCCCTTAATCTATGGAGACCGTCATGTCAAGGGGCCTACTGTATACAAGTAAAGTATACATCCGTGCTGAATGAGGCATTTCTGGTGTCGTATAAGGTCAAACCATGAGGCGTGAAAGTAGGTAATTATTACACTTTTGTATAGGGCAAATAGCCTTAAATGATTTTCTATTTATAAAATCAAGAGAAAAGATTCACTCGCTTGTTCCTTTTGTAATAAATCGCCTAAAACTCTTTTTTTACGCCTGTTCATTTTATGCCTTCTTTACTCCCAATATGGAAAAAGATATTATATATCATTAATCACAAGGAAAAGAAAGATTACAATTTAGAAAATGTATGGTTTACATGAAGATTCTTTTATTTCATTTATTTTTTTATCCTTAAAGTATTTCATATTTCAATATTTTCATAATTTCAGAATAAAACCCTTATGTTGGACTTTTTTATGGCTTGCTTAAAAATAATAAAGAAATATAATAAATAGTTTCCAAAAAGAAAGGTAAACTTGAAACTCATTTTTCACAAATGGAGGTTTGAAATTTAAATTGAAACTGCATACTTAACCTACAGGGTATGTTGTCACATTATTTTGACATAATGATGTAATATTTTGTGAACTCATTTTCCAATGCTGCATCTTTTTTTTTTATGCCTCCGCCACGAAGTATCGCCGGAGGCATTATGTCTTCGGGTTGTCCGTCCGTCCGTCCGTCCGTCCGTCCGTAATCAATTTTGTGGACAGCGTATATCTAAAAAAATGTTAGAGGTATCTCAATGAAACTTGGCATGTATATGTATGAGTGGGCGAAATTGTGCCTATCAACTTTTGGACGCACATGCTCAAGGTCAAAGGTCAAAAGGTCAAGGTCAAATGCTCAAAATTTCACTATTTCCCCTATATCTATAATGCAATGCCTAGAGGTATTTTCTTGAAACTTGGTGTATACATGAACTACCAAATAAAGATTCCCCAGAGAGAGCTTTGGGTCATAAGGTCAAAGGTCAAGTTAAAATGTTAAAATTTCACTTTTTTTCTCCATATCTCACAAATATTTCAAGGTATCTTCATGGAACTTAGTATCATATGCATGTACTGACTGACAGTGATCATGTAGGGAATTTAGGGGTCATGGGTCAAAGGTCATGGGTTAAATGTCAAGGTCAACTCATCAAAATGTCATTATTTCTCTCTTATCTATGTAATGCCTGCAGGATTTTTTGTTGAAACTTATATGCATGTATTACCCAATACAGATTCTCTTGGAAGTTTCTTGCCAAAATGTCAATGGTCAAAAGGTCAAGTGAAAGTGCTAAATTTCACTTCTTCTTTGAACTTATAAAAGGGTCAAAAGTTGGGTAAAAATCCTCAAATCCCCAAATACCTGCACTCTTAGACAGTATAGCCATTCATCCAAATAGACCTAGTTCAAGGAAAGTGAACACTCAATGCATTTGTGACAAACCTGTCATTTTAATGTTTTGCCAGTTACGTGAAACTGTCATCACATATTGTCAAGACATTGTACTATAGACCTATTCGGAGAAACATGCATTATGGCGGAGGCATACCAGTCGCCATAGCGACATTTCTAGTTTCTTTTATGTTGTGATTCTGTAATTCACGTGATTTCTATTCTTTGCTGTAAATGCCATTTATTTTGTTTTTAACCAATAAACACTATTGGTAAAAATACATATGGCAACCGATCCTTCACATCGTGAGCTCCCACTCTTTGGAATTCATTACCTCTTTTAATCAGAAGCATATCTTCCTTTGACTTTTTCAAGAAGGCACTGAAAACTTATCTGTTCAAGAATATTGATGATTGTACATGTTATTTTATGATCACCAGTACATTTTGTATAATTACATGTTATGTCAAGCGCATAGAGAATTTTGTTAATTATTATGCGCTTTATAGATGTGAATTACTATTGTCATTATTATTACTAACTTATATAAAAAGGTTATTTTTACCTTTATTGTCACTCGGTAAGCCAAAATTAATTTCATCACATCAATTTATGAGCAAATGTCAATTTCAAATTAGTGAAATTCTTCCGTCGAGATGTTTTCATTGCAACTGATCGACAAATTGCCCAACATCGACGTAAATCGAATCCTGCTCGAGTATGTACGCCCATGATTTTTTATCATGGCTACTACAAACACTGATCAATTCAGTGCTTATTTACGTCAAATGTCAATTTATCTTCATGTTACCTGGTCAGCTAAGTTGTATTGACCGCACTATCGCAATGTTTTGCAAAGATTTGTCATACAATATTATATATTATCAAAGCTGGTGCTCAAAGTAATTCTATCAAACATTTTGTACGAACTTGGGAACCAATCTTTCAAAGCCAATTAACATTGGCGAAAAGGTTTTGCTTAACATTCATTTTAGTGCACAATATATAAAATTATTTCGTTACTTTAGTTACGTCATTATGCGGAGTAGGCCCTACGACAAAATATATTTGGTTTTCATTTTTGTGTTAATTATTTACTATTTTTACGCCATGTTATGTAATGTCAGTTGCTTTTGCAGTCTTAGTTGCTACGATGTGTATTATTAGGATTTATATTATAAACCAGGACCCCGTTTCATAAAAGATGTTAGGATGTCAACTCTTGCTGGAATGACAACTTCCCATAGCAACAGCCAATCAGGAAGCTGCATTCTTGTCGTTACCATGACAATTGACATTCCAGCAAGAGTTGTTGTCATATCAACTTTTTATGAAACGGGGCCCAGGTTTTGCTTTTCGCATACTCTATTCTAAGGTGCATTATGAAAACGATGGCGAATGTCTAAATCACAGGTCAATTAATTCGATTTCATAAATTTTATTTAATTTCATGTATGCATGACGGCTGAGGAAACATTCGTTACTTATAAGCTTATAGTCCTATACGGAAGGATTAGGCAATGAGAATAAAGTTTTTGTCTTTGTGGCACAATCGCTATAGCCAGGGGACTAGAATCACGAACCTTGTGATTGATAATCCACGGTCTAATCCAGCTAAGTCACCCCTTCCTCTTAACTTGTTGTAGAGTAGTCCTACACTTTGGGTGCCACTGGCAAACGGACAAGTGGATTTGTGGCATTCTGCCCGGGGTGAAAACTACAGTGGAGGGCGTATAGGATGGGATTCTGTGTCATGGAGGACGTCACCTCACGATCCACAAACGTGTCTATAGGAGAAGACTAGATATATAGGTGAATTTAGGCTTCTATTTAGACGACACATCCTGTGGCCATCACTCAACGCACATGGGCGCTGTATCACGGAAGGAAGGAGTTATAAGTTATAAGAGGAGAACTTTCCGTATAGACCGTTCTATCTCTTCTCACCTCCCTTTAACTCTCCTCACCCCTCTTCTCTCACCAGTAAAGTCTATATTCTACCTTCCTTTTTTCCGTCCTATCTCCTGTTCGTATAGTCTCGCATCCAGCCGTCTCTCTTACATACAACTATACCGATGGCCTATTCATACATATCTTTGCAATTCATCCCAGTAATATATTTGCTAAAGAGAGAAATTTATACGGTTGTGCCTCAAATTTCTGCATTACACACGATGATAAATCCTCTGTAATCCCGTTTCCTTCTATACTCCTTCTATACCTTCCCATAAAAGCGCAGCTGCGGTGAACAGGCTCTGAATTTCGCATGGCAAGGTGGTACTCACGCCATCTTACGGCAAGAAAATGCAAAGATGTATTATTTACCATCATTCTTCAATTTCTTACGCACTTTATCTCTGAATGGCGTCGTTTCTCAATTATGATCTTTCTTTTCTTGGACAGTAAGCCCCCTTCGAAGAATAAAAGTAAAACGCGCAGTGGTCGCCATACAAAGTTTTATTAATTAATTTTTTTTTCACGAACGCACCACACATCGCATATTCTTGAACAGATAACTGAATTTAAAAAAAAAAGACGAACAATTTACAAGCACAATGACGATATTATCAAAATCGGAAAGAAAATGATATTATGGAAGTTGATATAGAATATGCAAATGAGTAACCGGATTATGATTAGCTCACAATATTCGATTGATCGTGCGTAAACAATATATTGACGAAAATTCAATTCTTCTGCTATGAAGGTGTAAACATCAAATATTATTCATAGCTGAATAATTTCAAAAATAACGAATCAGTCAGACATACTATTATTTTCGACTGATTTCGACCAATTTTGTGACAGAAAAATAAAGAACGAAATTTCAAGATTTTCTGTATAAACTTTTTTGGCAATATTGTGAGACGATGATAATTATCATCTCACTTATTTGCATATTCACATTGACTCCTGATCAAGAACTGTTTTGTATAAACTAGAGACACTTTGCAATACAAGTTCCTGAGACCAACTTTTAAATGGTCTGGATTAGCCCTTTAACTTCTGCGCCTTTTGTTGTTTTGCACGTGTCAGCCTACGATGATCATTCGTTGACACCTTTATATCCCTTATTCTCTTTCCCTCTCTTTCTTTCTCTCCCCCCCCCCTCTCTCTCTCTCTCTGCTACAGAGAAGTGACAGTAAATATATTTTATACACTCTGCTTCAAACTGACGGACAAAACAGTGCTGCGCATGCACTTTATAATTATCATTTTCTGAATTGAAGTTATATATAGATAATCAATATATTAGCTACTCGTATCAAACTGCCGATGGTATCAATAGCTTATAGGTCTTATGGTGGCAGAGTTGTCCTAGTCTGTGTTTTCTGTGTGTATGTGTTTTCGTTCTACAGTGTATCAATCTATTGTTTTGTCTGTTGCTGCTGTCATACCAAGACTTGTTTCATCTAGGTATTGATATTGATGCCTCGTTTGCACCCGACGTTGCAATCAGCCAGTCATCTGCGTGGTCACTTAAGCGATAATCAAAACGGAAAACAAACAAGAGCAAACAAACGAACAAACGCACACATACACGACCAGACACACATACACGACAACAAGATTAATTGCTTCTACTCTTACTAATTGCAGATGCTGTTGATATAGCACACGTAAATTAGTGTTTGATTTCATCTCGAATTCCATCCTCTTAAACTAAATATGATAAACGATGATAATAATTATAAACGTAACAAAGCATTCAAATGACCTGATATGAATTATTCTTTTCATTTATTTGAATTTCACATTGTTTTTTCTCATAAAATTATTATCAACTTATCAAGCATTGCAGCTCAACGCTATATCATATGAAGATGAATAATGATTTCAATATAGAAAGCACTACTATTTGTTACTTCAATTTTCCAATGGAGAATGAAGTAGTTGTCAGGTATGAGGAAGTTTTCTCCCGTTATTTTTCATACCGTTTCGATTGTTACCATGGTTACTCTGCTGCTGTTGGTACTCTGGTCTGTTCAAGTCATCGTCACTTTTCTGTGTTCTCCTCGACCCTCCCCTATTGTCTCTTCTCTCTTTCGCTTTCTTCCTTTTCTTCTTCAACCGTTGCTTCTTTTCTCTCATTTTAAGCTTCATCTCCTTCATCATTCGCTTCTTTTCTCTCCGCCGAATGCTCTGGAAAATGGCCTTGGCTGTTGGTCTCTCGTCCTCGTATTCGTCCGAGTTGTCGCTGGATGCACTCCCCGAGGCTCCGCTCATATCGTTCCGTCCGCTGTCCATCGAACTACTCTGATTTCTGAGACCAGGTATCTTTGGTTCGAGGGCTGGTAGCAGGAGACCATCCCTTCCTCTCGAAGTGGACTGGGATCTCAGCTCCCGTTCATCCTCCTTGGGGTGCTTCCTGGTCTCTCTGTTGCCCCAAGCAACCAACGATGTCATCTGACTCTGTCCTGTGGTTGCAGCAGCAGCAGCAGTTCTCCTCCGATGTTGGGCAGCCGCAGCGTCAGCCCCAAGCCCGTGGTGAGGTGGCTTGGATTTCCTGGATGATGTTGAGGGATAAGGTTCTGAGGAATAACAGTAGCCAGAGGTGGCGTTGCTTGACACCTCTGGTGGCAAACCCGTGGTTCCGGGCAAAGTGGGCAAGTGTGCACTCTGACAACCCGATGGTGAAGATTGATGTAACACAAGTCTGTCTGCATGCAGTCAATAAAAATGATGAGGTTCATTTGTTATCGATGTTCTCTTTTGAAAATAAGCACTCCTTAATGAAATATCCTAACAGGACAAGACAAGGGATCACTGTAAACAGTGACAAGGATTGTCGGAAGATAATATCAAAAGATGACAAAAGATTGGTACTTCGAAAGATTGACTTAAGTGTGTCTATATCTAGTTGTGTGACAGGCATACATGTATATAAAAACAATTCTGACGCATAATCAATCGAGCATGAAGAATTTATGATAAATCTATTGAAATGAAATTTAATAGAGTAAATGATTTACCAAGTCGTATGGTATTCGTGACTTGACTACTGGGGAATTCTAGACGATTATCTAAATCAATCTATAATTTATAACAAACTGCATGTCATGTCATTAATATTTAGCACTATAATCTAGTAAGAGGGTCTATATAGAACGCATCGATTTCAGAGAGCTCACCAGCATTTCTCCTGCCGATGCCCCGTACCCAGTTCCCATCGACTCCTCTCCACGGGTTGGGCCGTGCATCATTGATACAGAGCATGGGTGGATAAGGTGTGTCGGGGTGGCGCGGGGGCGGGTCGCAAGAAACTTGTGGCGGTCCTCTGGCCTTATCTCTCGTTCCTCTTCTTTCAAGACCATGAAGGGCACCAAATTTGTCGTTCCTGTTGGCCATGTTAGATAAAATAAACCTCGTGTCTATGAATTCATTCTTCAGATAAAGCTATTTCTCGAAGGACGATTAAAAAAGAGATTAAGTTGGCGTTTCTGTGATACATTTTGCCTATACTGTTGCCTGTACAAATTGGATAGCGCTCGTTACTAAGATGAGGATCCTTTGAAGTGTAACTGCTGAGTAGTAGCGCTGACTGTCGTGAAGCGTATACTCGTACTGTATTGTTGATGTCATCAATGGCACGCGCGCTCATTGAAGTTGGGCGCCTGGGGTGACTGAATGACCACGAGTCTCTCCCCCCCCCCCCTTTTTTTTTTTTTTTTTTTTTTACAGGTGTACTAATAGATTGTACCAGTATGTTAATGTACTACCTGTATAGAAAGAACGGCTGGTTTATTTGTATGAAAATGCAGTCTATGCACGATCTTTTTTAATCATTGTAAATTTAACAGTAACAACAACAACAATACATGTAACAACAACAACCGGCCTTGTTTCTTACTCTGACCGAAATGTAAGTTGTCATTGTACATCTGTGTGTTGATGGATATATTTCTTGTGTATGTTATGTCTTGTGACAGAGTGTTCCCATAACAATTAATGAAAAAGTATGACAATTTTATACTCTATAAAGAGGACTATGAATTGACGGAAAAAGAAGGAAAAAATAAACAAACTTGAGAGCAGTCGTCAATCTAAGGAGATTCCCCATCGTAATAATGATAATTAATGACTGTCTATCATCAGAGCTAGGGTCGTCACTTTTTGCCAGATCTCCCAAGACCAATTTGTCTACCGTAATCTGACGGCGTAGACGCATTAATTTTTCTTCTCCCCCGTTTGCTTCATTCTCTTCTATGCCGGCCTCATGCTCGTATAATGAGAAGAGTTCAGAAAAAGAGGAGGGAGAAGAAGAAGAAGAAGAAGGTGAAGAACAAGGAGAAGAAGAAGAAGAGTGTTGATAACAATACATAATAAAAAGAGCACCACCCATAAAAAAAAGACATATTCCTCCCGAAACCGGAGAGGGGTTAATGATCGTACGTGTCCCCCCCCCCCCAACCTTGTGAGCTTTAGAGATGCATATACCCGCATTATTCAATACCTTCGCTGCCTACGCCACTGGATGCATGATTGTATCTTCTTTCATGCCAACCAAGGAGTCTTGATTAGAGTCGTAAGCTGATAGAGGACTAAGACAGGAATTCAGAGGAGAGGGATTAATCATTGTCAGGTTGAGAGTAAAAAAAGACTTCACCCGTTATCACATGTGACGCACAGTGTGATTACAATGATGATGTGGGCCTCGGTCAGCCTTGATCGTCAATCGCTGTGTTGCTGATGTTCCCTTGATATTTCAAGTTCACATGAATGTCAGGTATGTCAGCCTATTCCATTATAAGCAGCGTTGGATGTACTTTATTCTCTTTGTAATCATAAAAAGATGTGTTGCAGCGGATAACAGGTTGGTATATTCTACAGTCCATATCAATCGGCTTCTTAAACCATGATGTGATAAGGATTTGCCCCATACACTACAATATACTCATTCACCTAACGATCTAACGATATTATGTGTTTTTTTTTTTTTTTTTACAGTTTTGTTGTAACGGAATGAATAGTTTATGATAATAAAGATGATTTATTCACAAGTAACTACCATACGACGTTTTGTAAACGACGTTTTGTAAACAACCATGATATGGAGGAACATGATGGTGTCGTGATTGTATGGGTTGCAGCCTTCATGAATCAAATTCTGTGTGCCAGCAAATAATTTATGCCAATTAAAGTTTAACACAATGTCAGAAGGAATCAAATTAAAATCGGTCAGATTCACATTTGCTATACTTTCCATGATAAAAACTGCTGTCGTTTCCATCAAGTAGATAATTATACATGTATTATAATTATTTTCTAACCAAAGCAGCTGTTATCATTTGTTTGCAGCATAAACGTTGTAAAACTGTCTAATAGAGTATTTGTCTGATTATATCACATGAATAGGCAACATCACTCCACTAAAAGGTACATTATGTATAAGTATCCATGCTCACCATTTTGATTTCAGTGGAAGATCAATTGACAGGGGGCAGGAAGAGTGTTCGTCCGCACGGAAGTGTCAATAATCCTGACCGGAAAGTTCAGTTTTCACGTCGCGGCAAGCTTATTTCTATATTTAATTTTATCCTTTTTCATTTGCTGAATTCCACGCAAGGGGCCAGTGTCCTGCTCTTTTTACCGGGGATGTCCCCCATCATCCCACTCCCCCCCCCCCTCTCTCTCTCTCTCTCTGTCGTGTGCATCAGTGTGGTCATATCAAATCTGAATATGTTATGCCCCAAAAATGCATTACCAGTTTGTTTGTTTTTTTCTTCGTGGAGTCAATACGTGAAATCTCAACATATACACACACGCACACACACACACACACACACACATACATATAAGAAGCCTTGGGTCAATGGCCTTTTCCCTATTCTTCTTCCTCAACAATTTGTTTAGCATACGAGTTTGTGTGTGTGTATGTATGTGTATAACTTTCTTTTTCCTGGGCCCTCATGTATAGAAAATGTATACTATATGATAGTATACTGTATGTAAATGAGGCCCTACCAGTGACATGGAGATACAGTATACCGTCTTTCTTCATTACCTCCCGTCTTTCTCTCTCCTCTCCTCTCCCTCTCTTTCTATATTTCTTCTCTCATGTCTCCTTCAAATCATTGTCATCAAACAGTCACATTTTTTTAAAAGTAAAACCGTGAATACAAAGATTTATTTCATATCATTTTTTTTTTATTCCTCGCACACACTTCTTGCAATATGCTGTCTTAGTTTCTCTACGCCTTGCTTCCTTCGTGTAATAATGCATCATCTCCAATAATGTTCACTAAATCGTATATTCAAACTTTTTGTTTTTTCTTAGTGGATGAAACATTTCGGTCGTGGGGTAAATTTTCTCAGTTGCCGTCTGGAATAGAATGAATTGTGTCAAACTTTAAGAAATATCATGAAGAAAACAGACGCTAGCGTGCATTTTACGCAAGTTGAAGCCGAAAGTGTTCCGTTTCCATCGTACAGTGTGGCGTCATGAGGAATAACCGCTTTACGCGTACTCATTAACGAGTTGTTGTCCCAGAGTCTTCATACCAGCAAAGATTTCTTCAGCTGTAGGTTGGATCTGATTGGCTGGAAGTTCGAAGCCATATCTTCCTTGATCTCGAAGCTCCACCACATAGCTGTACTTCACGCCGAGCGAACCGTAGCCGAAATCCTCACTACCGCCCGTAGCTGGGTCTAACATAATGTAAATATGATTCAGGGGGGAGTTTCATTTTAGGGAGCATAGCTTCGTCTGTAACAAGTCTGCAAAATCCTTCATACATGTCATTACTTTAAATGAATATATACATTACAGCAAGGCATATCAATTATAACAATTAACACACGAACATATTAACTTAAAAAAAAAATAATACGTTCGTTGTCACAAAAGGAGATTAAAATGTTCTGAAAAATTTACCTGCTCTAGCCCATCACATGCTTGAGGAAGTTAATACATTGTCAAATCTGAATTTCATTGCATGTACACTGTAATATTAGAGAAAGATAACCTTAAACTGGTGTAAGATCAGAGGTATTCATTTTACAAAATTTTGAGAGCGAGAGAGGAACTCGAAATTTAATCATCGATGATATATTGTTACTTATCTTAGAATCTATTTGATTTAGGAATATAGATGTTTCAGAAAATTCTGCAACAAAAACGATTACAATGTGAAATGAATGACTTTCTAATTTTTTCTTCAAAATACTACAGTGAATAGCAAAATCTTATTAAAAAATGCAGCACTGAAAGATAGGAATATGGTCAGATATCTGATGGGTTAAAACATTACTGGATACAGCAACCTAACCAAACTCCCAAGAAGTTAATAAGTTAAAGAAGTTTCAGGTATACATACACATGTCGGGGCCAGATTCTCCTACAAAGTAGTTCTTTCCGTGCACAGAGCTGATGGAGTTTTCAATCTGTACAGCGACATCATACTGAAGCATCACATAAAAAGAAACCGGGATGAAACACATGAACAAAGAACATCAACATGACAATATTGAATAATATTGACAAGTTCATAATGCCAGTAATGAGCGAAACGAATATGTTTTGTTGTTGTTTTAACAATTCCATTAGTAATGAAATCTAATCATAATCTGGCTATCGGTATGGTGCAGCAATGACATGGCGATCATTTTCCGTATGTAAACCTAATGGTCGATAACATTAGACGCATATGACCCAAACTTTCACCACAGCGGTCAGGCAAAATGTGCTCAACAACCAAGTCACGACTCCCTGTTTCTCTCAAACCATTTCTCAGTGTTCTTTGGCCGTCTCCAGCGAGGTTAGTGCATGATGCTGTTGGCGCACAAGGCTCTCGCGAAATCTGTGTGTTTTTATATTTGTTTATTGTCGTTTTCTCGATTGGCCTGCAACTGGAAAAAGTCCAACTTTTGTGCATTTTTCACAAATCGTGTGTCACTCGTCCTGTCATTAATGTCACATTATTTTCTTCTCACTCAAACAGCCCTGCGAGAGTATGCCTTCTTCCAGGCACGCACGCATATCTGGAAGAAATTAACACATTTTCCACACTAAATTTCAAGAAAACTCAAACCTGTTGATCTCTATCTGGGTGGGCGGTCAGTTTGCTGCCGGTGTATCCCCATGGATGGAGCCAGTACTGCCCGTAAGCATGAAAGTCGATGTAGAGCTTGAGGTTACTGCCAAAGCTGGTTAAGAAATCCTTAGAGCCACTGGTCTCTGGTTCGCTCAGGGCACTAGGTCCTTGGTAGTCCTGGACACACTTTGACCTTCCAGCACCTGTTGCCCAACAGATACACGCATAGGAACATGAGAGAATGCCATAACTAACTTTCTGTTTTAAACAAATAGCGGAAGAAACATTAACAAACAAACACACAAAAATCGCTTTGGCTTTGACGACCAGCTTCTCATTCCATGAACTCATGATGACTAAAAGAAATGTGAATAAATGCATTATCTGTTCAGCAAAGAAAGAACAATTATTTTGTAATATTCTGAAGAACTAAAACTAAGATAAAAGAGACCCTACTCCAGTACACTCACCACCCCACTGATAGTCAAAATTCCTATTGAGATCGACGCCTTTGCATCCACCATTGTTCGGGTTACGGTTCTTGCGCCACATACGGTCATCCTACATGAGGGTATTTGATGAGAAATGATATGGACACATGATTACATAATTGGATCAGTGTTCAACGAAAGGGTTTCAGCAATATTTTATGACTTTCTACCGACGTCAATGAAAATGATTACAATCAACAGGTATATGTTAATTAATATACTGCAAGTCATTGCTTCGATAACACCTGATAATCAGTATGACAACATGAATTATATGCTTGACAATTTAAATTCATTTCACTCCCTGCAAATTCTTCGGAGTGTTTCTTTGATATGTCTTGCAAAATGTAAATAGGTGTTTGCATGGGGGGGCAAAACGAGCAACAACAAATGATGGTAGGGGACCATTGACCTTTGACTCCCGGCCAGTTCGGCGGCCCTCGTAGATGAAAAGATATACTTTGGGGTAACGCTTTGTCACATGTGAGAGGGTGCAACACTTTTTAACAAGCAGATTACTTGGATTAAGTAAGTACCTTGAGGAAATACAAAAATGCAAAAGCAAAATAATTATACATAAATACTAGTAGCTAGAAAAGCACTCGGAAAGCGCCAAGCAGCTCATCCACCCATACACGCATGCTGATAACCGCCCAATTTTACGATGAATAATATGATGAAGAAGCCTTGTGTTTACCTCATATAGCTTCCTGCATGCTGCGCGGCGCCTTGAGATGCAGAGCACGCTCTTTGTTAGTGCGCGTATGCAAACCTCAATAATATGAACTCCAAAGTTAATTGATCCTATTTGCCAAAAGATTAAGAAAAGACATTAAAAATGTATAAAAATTACCAGATCACTACCACAATTAAATCACCTGTTCCTTGTGTCATTATCATTTTTCTTGCAAGTTTAATCCAAAGCCTTCCACAAATTTTGGGTTTATTTTGCGAACAGTGAAACAAACCAACACTGACAAAGACCTAAACTCCTGAGAGAAGGTGATTATGTTTATAACAAAGTAGACAAACTGAAACAAATTCCTGCGTGTTGCATTGGTTTTTTTACCGATGAAATACTCAATATTTGATGTAACGAATAGATTGTCAGCTTACGAGGATTTTTTTCCTTTCTATTAAATACCGCCTTTATATTGTTATTCTTGCAGCCATTTTGAAGACACTCGTTGCTAGCCACTCAACAGAACTATAGGCGATACGTCTGGTGTCACTTAATCCTCAATACTGATAAACATCAAGTGTGTTGAGGGTATTGCAAAGAATTTAAGTGATATTACTAATTTCAACATTAGCATCGCTACGGTTTCAATCTTGCAGCTACATATTCGGATTTTGTTGCGCATAGATACGCATTACCATCTCGTTCAAATTATTCATTATTCAATCATTCACTCTAAAAACATCCGGGTCAGAACTGACCCGGAGAGGGTCCGTTGGGGTCACACCCCGTTCCGGGTCAAAAAATGACTTGGAATTTGGTCATTAAAACCCGGAATGGAGTCACCCTAACCCAATTCATGACTCTGAATGGGGTCATAACTGACCCTATTTTTTGTCATTTCTGACCCGGAACGGAGTGTGACCCCAACGGACCCTTTCCGGGTCAGTTCTGACCCGGATGATTTTAGAGTGTTAAAATCAATCAATGTTATCAATTAGGCAGCAGATACTGATTACGTTTCAAAGAAACAGATACATAAATAGCCCCAAGAAGCAACAACCCTTGCCATAATGACACAAACGGCCGCCCAAAGATTAATTTTACACGTAGGCTTTTAATAATGACATAAAACTTCAAACCTCACCGTGTGGCTGTACTTGTAACCATCAACGTTGAAGACAGGGACAATGATCCAGACGAAATTATCCAACATGCTGGTCACGATGTCGTCAGTCCCATAGTTCTCAATGAACTGTGATAGAAAAGATCGGTCATGTACACAATGATATCAAATAAATTTGATTTGTCACTATACGTCGTTAAAGTCTATTGTTCACATTCATTCATTCATTCATTTCATTTCATTTCATTTCCACACGGGTACTTGCTTCAGTCGAAGGCCGTAGAATTACAAGTACAAAGAATTAAAGTTTTCTGTAAACGGGTAACTACTTTGACAATTGTTGAGAATAATTAAAGATGTGCTTACACTGTGTCCGTCAAATAAGCGTTCGAATTACCTATTTTCATGACATTTGTTATTGCCTCATATAATTTTCTAAACTTTGCTTTTTTGTTTTTGTTTTGTTTTGTTTTGCTTTTTGTTTTTTGTTTTTTTGCTCGGAAGCATCACCGTCTAGAGTTGTGCATTGGAGTCGTTTATGCCTACTTATCTCCTAGTCTCAGATATTCAAGATTCCTCGATGTCCTTTACAACACAAACACACACAGACAAAAATCAAAGTACAGTAAGCGTTTCAGTTGAGATCTGAATCAGATGATGCAAACTACATCATGTAACGTATAATCAATGATAGTGATGCCCATCATTAACCGCTGTCAACGAGTTCACGATCCGACGGCAGTGATACTTAATCACTGATTTTATTCGCATTCAGCAATGTCCAATTAACATTAGGCCTATTTACATAAATTTCCGTCAACCTCTTCAACCAATCAGAAAGGGATACCACAGATCAAGTTGTGCACGATGCATTCTCATACATATGAAACAATAGTTAGAGCAAAGGTGCTGGGATTATGATATTGTGTAGGATGCCAAAATGTTAGAAGGTATAAGCTAGACTTTTTTTTTTTTTTTTTAAACAGGGAATTGAAGTAAGCATATCCAAATTCACATATTTATAAGCTATAAATCGTCTCATTTCTGTTAAGTTTGCCGTTTTGTGTCTCATTGTTGCGGTGCATTTCGTGTTTATAATTCTAATTATTCGAAAATATTTACAAACTCTTACATATTCTTTGCATTGTAAATGTTATTTATGCCAGTGAAAGAACAACATTGTGGTCGTCAGCGTGGCAAGTCGAAAATTCGTCAAGGAGAGAGAACGTATACGTGGCACTTGGTCAAGCAGCTCAGATGATAGTTCACATTGCCTTATCTTTAGCTGCAAGTGTCGCAAGCCACACAATGGCAGGACATTCAAGTCGACTTTCTGACAAGGTTAGCGTGATTTTTAGAAATAAGAAAGAAGAAAATAAGGCTCCACTGAAAATTAGATATCAGCTTATGTTCGGTTTAGGGGTTCCAATTCTTCTCTATAATTATGTAAACAACGAAATTCTGCAAGAGGAACTTTGAATGATTTTTCGATGATCAGATCATAGAAAATTGTCTGTCTTGAGTAATAACGAGTTAGTATAGGCTCGATAGCCATCAGCTATTAATAGATTACGCGTTACCTATACCTCATAATGATAATAATAATAATAAAATATATGCCTAATGACAAAATACATACGTGGGTTATATACTATGTCACATGCAGCCAATGCACAGCTACACTATTGTAGCTAGAAGTGCGAATATGTAAAGAAAGAACCCAAACAACTAAACAAAACAAAACCAAAAAAAAAAAAGAAACCAAAAAAAAAAAAAAAAAACCCAAACAAACCTGAAATGTATTCCCTACATTTACATTCAATTCAACAGCTTTCAGTTGGATTTGATCCGACCTTTGTGTCTTCCCAAACCCCAAACCGATGTCATGGCGTCCGCGTGCCATAGCGCGAGCTCACATGGCTACGGCACACGACGACCCTATCGCTAGAGCAAATATTAAATTGCTGGGGAATGTTATCGTGCAATTACGTTTCAAGAGTTTACTAACGGTTCATTTTTAATCCTAACTGAATGATAACATGGCCAATCGACATGCCCAGTTAAGTGACGCGCTGTTCACGGCATATGATGGTTCACATGGGCTTATCTGTAGCTACATGTGGCACGAGCCACACAATGGTAAGTCGACCTTCTGACAAGGTAAACGCGATTTTAAAAAAATAAAAAAATAAAGCTCCCCAGAAAGTTTAATATCAGCTTATTATGGGTTTACATTTTCTCGCATATCGGAATTCAGCAGAAGGAACCTTGAACGATTTTTCGATGATCGGACCACACAGAAAATGTTGCTCTATTGAGCAATAACGAGTTATACAGGCCCGATAACCCTTACTTTTATAGTTTTACCTCACATTTTAATACTAAATTTGATTACGCGTTGTTAATCTGAGGGTCACTAAAATTACAACAATAACAACAAATCTGTGGGTCGTGTCTCAAGAAGGATTTGTACAAGAAGTGATAGAACCCAAACCTCTCAAAAACTGCTGAAATGCATATTCCCTACGTTTACATTTCAATTACATAGCTTTAAGTTTGATTGGATTCTACCTTTGAGTCCGCCAAACCCAAGCCCTAAATTCTATAGGTCTTGGCGTTCGCGTGTCATGGGGCGGGCTCACGAGTCACACGACGACCTTATCAATAAAGCAAATATTAGGTGTTGGTTCGAATTCGCACCCATCATGCGGCAGGCTTTGGAAAAAGAATTACGCCTCCTCAATAATCTCGGGTAGTTAAAATCAATTTTGCTTTCAGATAAGTGGTACTCGCAACTGACATAAGTTGCTCTACAACTTTCATAATAGACATGTTTTGCAGCCGAAAGCCTCTTAATATACAAAGAGTATCTGGTATATTCATAGTTTGGAGAGTGTCATATGCATGCAATTCAGTACTACAATGAGTTTGCAACTGATTGACAAATAATGTCCTACATCGACATAAATAAGCACTGAATTGATCAGTGTTTTAGTAGTATAGCCATGATAAAACAAAACTAGAAATGTCGCTATGGCGACTGGTATGCCTCCGCAATAATGCATGATTCTCCTAATAGGTCTAGATAGTACATGGTGGACAATGTGTGATTACATTTTAACAAAACTGGCAAAATATTAAAATGACAAGTTTGTCACAAATGTGTTGAATGTTCACCTTCCTTGACCTAGGTTTAATTGGATGAATAGGAGAGCATGTATTTGGGATTTAAGGACTTTAACTTGACTTTGACCCATTCATACGTTTATGCATTGAGTAATTTTCATGGTATGGAGAAAAAGTGCAATTTCTGTATTGAATAGTAAATTGTTACCATTTTCATCTGGCTTTTGACCCTAAGATTCATAAGATAATCACTGTCAGGCAGAACATGCATAAATATGTAGTACATTTCAAGATAACTTGAGCCACTTCCGAGATAGGGAGGAAAAACTTAGTTCAGCACTTTCACTTGATCTTTGACCTTTTGACCTTTGAGGCAAAAACAAAAGAAAAAAAAAGACTTTCCAGAGAATCTCTATTAGGTTATACATGCATACACCAAGTGTTACAAAAAAATAATCCTGCTGGCATTGCATAAACATGAGGGAAATACTAAAATTTTGAAGTGTTGCCCTTGACCTTTGACCCCTGACCTTTGACCCATGAACCCTAAATTCACCAGATAATCACTGCCAGTCAGTACATGTATATATACTATGTTCCATGAAGAAACCTTGAACAATTTCCAAGGTACAGAGAAAAAAGGTGAAGTTTTAATATTTCTACTTGACCTTTTGACCTTTGACCTTTGACCTCATGACCCAAACTTTCACCAGAGAATCTTAATTGGGTAATACATGCATACACTAAGTTTCAAGAAAATATCTTCAGGCATTGCATAGATATGATGGAAATAGTGAAATTTTATGTATTTGACCTTGACCTTTTGACCTTTGACCTTGAGCATGTGCACCCAAAATTTGATAGGCACAACTTCACCCCCTAATACACATACATGCCAAGTTTCATTAGGATACCTCAAAAGGTTTTGATAGTTACCTTGTCCACAAAATTCATTACAGACGGACAGAAGGACGGACGGACGGAAAGACGGAAGGACGGACGGACGGACGGACGGACGGACGGACGGAAGGACAGACGGACGGACAACCCGAAAACATAATGCCTCCGGCACCACTTCGTGGCGGAGGCATAAAAAAAAAAATCATGGGCGTACATACTGGAACAGGATTCGAACCTACGACCTCCTGATCACCGGACAGGCGTCATCACTGATCAATTCAGTGCTTATTTACGTCGATGTAGGGCAATTTGTCAAGCAGTTGCAATGAAAACATCTCGACGGAAGAATTTCATGAATTTGAATACAATGAGTTTACTATCATTCTCTTTCGAATCCTGTCAGAATGACACATTATGGTCAAAACTTTTGAAAGAGGGTGAACGATAATTAAAAATCATCTCAATTAATCACAAAAGAACGTATGATATTGGCCTCGGTGTACAGAATAACCATCAAAAGCGCACTGTTCGGCACAGCTATGATAATTATCAATCGATGGCAGTTATATCCGCAGAAAATACTCGTCGAATCGACTTACCAGTTTTTATTATTATCATATACCATTTGTGAAATCATGTCCTTACAGGCATTGACTCGTATGAAATGAAATTTTTATGACACTGAATTACTGTCTGTTGACGATAATATTTCTCATGTTCATAAATATTATATACCAAGATATCAAATTCCCCTTTCTTAATTGTTTTTCTATAATAATGGTCTGTGGCGGATTCATTTGCGTAATAGGACAAAATTTGAATAGAATGACTTCTCACCATTCTGACCATGTTTATCATGGTTGCTGGACTGATCCATTCTCGTGCGTGGATACCACCTTGAATGTAAGCTACGTTGGTCGATGAAGACGACATGTCAATCTTGAAGAGGAATACGGTTTTGAATAAAAATCAAAAGAAAGACATTACACACATCGAAACTTTTATCAAGAATATATTCACGATGTCTTACCATAAAATGCCTTATCGTAAACTTTTATAGCAGAAAAAGACTGCAAAATAGAAGTACACTGCAATTGCTGGTATCTCCTAGTGGATAGTGCAAGGTACGCACAGAACTCAAGAACGTCAAATTCCATAAGATCATGGACATGATGGACAGGCTCCTGAAAGATATCACATTATTCTCCTCTTTCTGTTTATGCAATCCACATTTTCAGAAAGTTTGACAATGCCGTATCTCAATGTCTGCATTACTGGCATTCATTGCAAGTGGAAGAAGTGAGGCTCATTCAAAGGTTTATACCCTTAATCCATAGACTGTCTCTTTCTCATAGGTCGTAGTAACGGGAATTTTCGTCACACCAGGGTTGGCGCTGGCAAAGTCGGTCATCCAAGCATCAATCTATGGAATATGAAAAGCACATAGTAGACAGACATAATACAAGTATATTAGTATGAGTGAAAAAATATGTTTTGTGTTAAATTAATGTTTATAATTGCACCAGCTAACAAAGAATGAAGAGAGAGAGAGAGAATCGGTATCCATACAAAGCTTCCCAAATATTGAATAATTTAGGATATTACGGAAATAAACTTTAGAGAACGTTTAGAAAAATCAGACCACAGATAACAATATGATTGTTTTAAAGACCATATAACTCCAGCATAAAACTGCTTCATCTCTTCAATTTTCAGTTCAATAGTAATTCCCCAAACACACACACACACATACACACACACCAAAAAAAAAAAAAAAAAAAAAAAAAAAACCTCACTTCGCTGTACTCATGGTAGGTGAAATAGTCGAAGTCTCCTGGTCGCAAGACGCCCTTTGCTCGTACCATCTCTGCTGCCTCTTCGTCAATAAGAGATTGCACATCTGAGATCTAAAAGTCCAAAGAGAAATATATCTGGATGCTTATTGTTAGACAGATACATGTACCCGCAAATTTTACATTTTCTTACACATGGCTACTCTGCCGTCAGAGTCTTGAAGTATAGTTGTCCTAAGCTTTGATTTTGCATAACAAACAATTCCAGATTCCTGAAGCCCCAACGAAACTTTCATCTGGGAACGAGATGGCAATGACTCAGAACTGTCATACACTGTTATATTGCATATCATTATCTGATGGGCCACTTTTTTTTTTTTTAAATCGATTTGCAGATGGGTCAATATACATTATTATGCACATGCGTTTTACTTCTAGATTTTCTTGTGGAATAGTACACTGTACTTATATTCAAGGTCCCCTTCCTCCGCCTATGAGATTTTTTTTTTTTTTTTTTTTTTTTTTTTTTTTTTTTTTTTTTTTAGGTTTTCAAGTTGAATGGCCTGAATTGATTAAACGTAAAAAGTGGAACCCTAAACAGTCTTTCTCCGCACTTTAGAAGTAGACGACGTGGAGTCATGAAAGGGAAATTAGGCCAAGAGTATTAGTTTTAACTTGGACATTTCTGGTAACAAGCTCATTTTTTCAGGATAGCTCCTGAAATGTGTCTAGAATAACATACTAAAAGTCCTCATAAATCCTCTTTGAGCGTTTTCCAAGATGGCGTCCAAAATGGCCGCCATTTCCTGAAATTCCTGTAACTTTTCAACCAGGGAACCCAAATACAAAATTTGAAAGTCTAAATATATGTATTGAAGCATGAAGAACTAAGTAAAATGCATATTAAGAGATGTTGACGCACACAAGTATATATCGTAATCCAAGATGGCGTCCAAAATGTCCGCCATTTCCTGAAATTCTGAAAACTTTTCAACCAGGTAACCTGTATACAAAATTTAAATGTCTAAATATGTTTCGGAGCATGAAGAACTCACTACCGCAATACAAGATGGCGTCCAATATGGCCGCCATTTCCTTTTTTTCTCATAACTTTGCAAGTAAGATTTCACCTATACACACTTTAAATGTCGAAATATACGTTTTGGGTTACAAGGAACCAAATAAGATACTTATTCAGAGACTCCATAATGGTGTCCAAAATGACCGCCATTTCCTGTTTTTCTCATAACCCTGCGACTAAGCAACCCCGATACGCACTTAAATGTCTAAATATATACTGTATTCTGAGACGCAAGGAACCCAATACAATACTTATTCAGAGATCATGAAGCACGTAAGTATCAATCAAACCACGCGAGTTCTTCCCGAAAACCAAAATGGTGCCCAAAATGGCCACCATTTTGTTTTATCAACACATTTTATCCTGTTTCAAGAGACAAAGAAATTCAATATAATTTTAGAGATTCAAACACTCAGAATGTCCAGAGGAATCTTTACCTTAAATGTGCACAACATGGGTATGGGTTGGGTTGGATGCATCCCCCACCCCGCTATTGGGGAAGGGGGGGGGGATGGCCTGTACAATCATTATTGTCCAGATATTCAGCCTGAAGTATATGCACTTTATCGTTGAATTGTAATCATAAAAATACAAAACGTTCCTCGCTAGACCCCTTTCCATAGACTTTGCACACTTGGGGGATTGACAAATTTCCGAATGTCATTAAAAAATGTGCACCAGATCTTTCACTTACAAATTGCATAAGTTCCCTGATATTGGAGGGCGATTCCTAACCCTTCCGCCGCTCAGTTCCCCGATATAAATTATACCACTTTGATTAACAATTCCCAAATAATCCATCAAATATGTGTAAATGATAAATTATTTTCATTTCAATTCAAGTGTAAAAGCTCCCTCGTGTTGAAGGGTTGGGGATACTGAGACTATAAATTATCTACTCTTTGGGGATGGACAATGTTTTCAATATAACACGAAGAGTGCACCAGGCCGTTAATGACGATCATAAAAATGCACATCCTCCCACATCCTCCACCAGCTTATTGCTTTGAATATACTAGTCTTTATTCTACTTACACTTTTAAAATTAAAAGATCTAGTATTTCATCAACAATGTACACCATAAAATCCGAGAATTTCAGGTCTGAAAAAAAAAAATATCCCTCTAGTGGGAGGATGCATCAGCTACACCTCCCCCGCATATTTCCATAATATATATTTTCTTACTTTTATGATAAAAACAAATATCAAACATTTTACTAAAAGAGTACGCTAAATCTCTGAATTTCAAGTTGGAAATTGCCAAATCTCCATTGTATGGGAAGGAGTATTCTCCTCCCATACACACTCCCCCTCCCCGACACTATCCTGAATATACATTAAGTTTTTCCTAATTTTCCTAACTAAACAAATATCGAATATTTCACCAAAAAGGTACACCAGATCTATGAATTTCAAGTCTGAAAATGCAAAATCTCCCTCATAATTGGGGGGGGGGGGGGAATCCCCCTTCCACACCATCCCGTTGCGGTTTCCCTGAATACTACTTTATATTTTTCTTACTCTTTGATGGAAACGATTCAATATCTTACCAAACGTATATGTTTCATCTTCAAGTCTAAAAATGCAAATCAAAACAAAAACTCCTTCATGTGGAAGGCGAGTATCCCTCCTCCATGTACCAATAACTGGAAGTGTCGTATTCTCTGTTTTCTATCTATTGTTTATCTGATCTACATGAAATGAATAAAGTAATTTAATCATTATGTTTTTAGATGGGGCAATAGACTGTACCACAGAAATTCACTGGGATAAATTACACATTATTTTGTAGCACACGAGGTAAACACTAATTTTGTTACATGACATTGTATCTAGTACAGATACCAAAAAGAATTGTTTTTACTTTTTAAGTGATAATTGACAGTTTCAAATGGAACTCACCTCATGGTAGACATCAAATGCGTTGGTTAAAAAAAAAGAAGAAAGGATAGGCCGACACTAAATTTTCATCTCATGTGCTTGAGGTGACGAAAATAGACCATGTGGTAAAAATATCGTCTTCTAGTAGGCTGTCTGTTTAGCAACAGACCTGGTGGTGAAATGTTTCTCTCGTAATAAGGACACACTCCTTGATTTTAACATTCAAATATTTTAATTTGAATACTTTACACATAAGAATTATTTTCAATAAAAAAGTTTTTCAAATATTTTCCAGAAGAAAAAAATCGCATGTTAATCATATACTGATATGTATTTACATAATTGTGAGCTATTGTTATTGCCGGCCATTTTGCACGCCATTTTGAATTTTAGGAAGAACTCAAGCGGTTTTATCGGTACTTGCGTGCTTAAACATCTCTTGATATGTATTTTATTGTGTTTTCCATGCTTCAAAACATATATTTAACATTCAAATTTTGTTATTAGTTTTTACCTGGTTGAAAGGTTATAAGAATTTCAGGAAATGGCCATTTTGGACGCCACCTTGGATTACGGTTCTTATGTGCGTCAACATCTCTTGATATGTAGTTTGAGTTCTTCATATTTCAAAACATATATTTAAACACTTAAATTTTGTTTTGGGTTGCCTGGTTGAAAAGTTTAGAATTTTAGGAAATGGCGGCCATTTTGGACACCATCTTGGATTACGGTACGTGTGTGCGTCAACATCTCTTAATATGCAGTTTATTGAGTTCTTCATCCTTAAAAACATATATTTAGACATTTAAATTTTGCCATATGCGTTACCTAGTTGAAAAGTTATAAGAATTTCAGGAAATGGCGACCATTTTGGACGCCATCTTGGATTACAGTACTTGTGTGCGTCAACATCTTTTAATATGCATTTTATTGAGTTCTTCATGCTTCAAAACATATACATATAGGCATTCAAATTTTGTATTTGGGTTCCCTGGTTGAAACGTTATAAGAATTTCAGGAAATGGCGGCCATTTTGGACGCCGTTTTGGATTGCGGAAAACGCTCATAGAGGATTTATGAGGATTTTTAGTATGTTATTCTGGACATTACTGGACCTATCCTGAAAAAAAAAAAAATCAGCTTGTTACCAGAAATGTCCAGGTTTAAGCCTATTTTTACCTAATGCTCTTGGACTAAAATGCTCTCTGATTTGTCAGCTTTCATTTCACAAAGCACGCTATGTAACACATTTCCCATCTTTCGATTGCAATGTAAATTACTTCACCGGGCTTCAAGCAATATTGTCTTCTTACTCTATACATCAAACATGAATGTGCAGTGAAAATAAACACCGTGTTATGCAGTATTAGATCGAGAAAGGGAATCCTGTGTATGTTTAGCCTACACAATGCCAAAGTATTATATGAGTGTAATAAGTAATTGATATGTAAATCTTCGAGTCTGCCCTCTACAAAACGTGCATCGTGTCACTTCTGCCCATACATATCTAAGTTCTTAATTGTCTCCATCTCGAGGGTCTTCTACAATAATTATTCCAAGATGGGTTTGTCAAATTTGCAGACCTTCCAACCTTTCTGATTGAAAAAAAAAAGTACGGATGATTTGGCTCAAAAGTAGGAAAGAAAGAGCAGTTCCCATAGGAGTGTGTATATATAATAGAAAAATTGTCAAGAAAAATAGGAAACTCCTACTTCAACAAGGGCTGGGAATGGTCAAAATCTATAGATTCTTTCTTCCAAGTTCAGACTGGTTGGGAGGTATGCATTATTGTCAGAGAGAAATGAAGCGGGCATGTATTACCCAAGTTTCAATGGACAATCCAGGCCGTGCGAAGGCTCGGAGTACGTCGAGGTGTAAGGCAGGGGGGACCATCACATCGACCGACTGACCAACTTTGGTAGGGCGCTTCCAAAAGTCCAGCTGCATTTAAAGCATTATTCGAGATTCACAACAGGGCTGACATTCTTTTTCAAACGATTAGCAGTGACTTCTTTCAATACAAAGTGAATATTAATATATTTCTTAATTACCATTATTCAATTCAATTGTCATTTATTTCCATTCGTCAATTATTAATTAGGATGGAACTGCATTGTTTGAATGAGTGAGTGAACTATCTCTGTCGTAAGTATACATACGGAAATGAGCATAAAATTGTATGATGGGGATAACAACTTATAGATATACGCATGCATGGTTTGCGTGTTTTCATCATTATAGTTGCTTATTAGGGTTCGATTATAACAAAATTTAGTTATGACGAAATAAAACTGCCATTCCCGAGGGCTTCGTTACAGCGGGAGTGCACTGCACACCGAACAGCCGAAAAGGTAGGCTTTACGTTGATGTGTTACAGAGAAGTCAAAAGAACAGCGCCATCTGATATCTACCATTTCCCAGTTCGCGGCGACTTTCTTCATCCATTGTAGTTCCGTCTCACTCTTCGGTGTCATGCGAAACACCTTGTAGCTGTGGAAAACATAACACGAATCGTTTTAATATAAAAGGCGTATAAGGAAATATTTATCAAAACAGAAATATATCGTTTTTGCATAATCTTATATCTACTGCGGTTCCTTTTCAAGAGGAGATGACAATAATTACTGGGAACAATGAACTGACTGTGGCGGATAATAGAAAATGTTTATGTGCTCAAATTCAGAGATAAATGAAAAAGATGAGTGGACTCACTTGTCATAGCGAACCTTACCACTGAGAGGCAAGGCTGAGCAGACAGCCACAATTGCAGCTAACACGAGCAGAGCGCTTCTCATGATGCTTCCTGCTTCTGAACTTCCGTCAGATGGTTCCATGCCACGTTCGAAAATATAAGACCTTTATATCGGGTGGCACTGGCTTATATAGATTTTCATCGGGACAGATACGTTTTTGCTGTAATACGATTAGAGTACTAGCTTAAGGAATGGGTTTGAATAATCCGCAAATAATCCAGCATTTAATCGGATTGAAATAAGATACAAATACTGATAAATATGCAATTTTCCTCAAAATAATGATTATAAGGCAGCAGAGGAAACGCTGCAAATTTGTTCTTCCAGACAATGTGACGATGGACTATTGCTGCATGTATAATTGAACCCGTAAATAAGAAGTTCTCGAATGCATTTTGTCGAGACAATACTGGCACGACGACTATAGCTAAGGAACTGGACGTAAATATCTCGAGGTTGTCATACTGGATAACAGATGTCCGCATGTACCGGATTTGGAAGACCTTGCCCTTCCCCCCCCCCCCCCTTTTTCCCCTCTCAATAGAGTCTTTCACATTCTTTTTTATTTAAGTCAAAATATTCAATGATACGCTTTACATTGAACATTAAAGCCGCTGAAGGATATGAATCTATAGTCGCTGAATCTAGACCGAGGCACTCAAAACCAAACTTTCGTAATACACTATTTGCTTCAAAATGTGACAAGTTAGATTATAACATACACCATAAAAGAGAGAGACATAACAGCACAAGGGGACGTATCCAATTTTATCCCACACCTATTATATACACATAATATATGTGTATATACAAATATATACTTTCCAAGATTGTGATTGGTCGAATAGGTACACAACATAACATTTATTGAATTATACAATGTAGTTATATTTTAATAACTTAAATTTAAACAAAATCAATTTCAATTTGACCTTCCATTTTTATTCTTGCCCGGGAAAACAATTATGTCTAAAGAAAACAATTATGTTTACTGGACCCAGATACTGGAATGACCTCCCTCAAGATATTACTTCTTCCTTATCTTTATTCACCTTCAAACGCAAACTAAAACGGCTATTACCTATAGTGAATACACACTACCCGGCTCTTAGCAACATTTTTTTTTTCTTTTAATACCCCCATTCATTTGTCTTTGTCCGCAGCTCCAAGTTATTTAACGATACCGTTATAGCACCTTTTTTTTTTTTTTTTTTTTTTTTTTGGTAAACACGGCGAAATATGTACAGTCTCGTTTAAGCGATACTAAAGTATTCATGTGGTTCGATAGTTCGTTCTTAATACTGATTTTGCACTGGTACAATTTAAGTTGGTCGAGATAAACATGTCCGTTCTCTGTATAATTTCACGCCTATCAATTCGGGAACCTACAGTTTTTACAAGCATCATTGCTTTTATGTAGGCCCCATCATTATTTCCGACATTGATTTGTGATATCCTCAGATGATAATTACCATTTATATTCGTGTGTAATGTTTGTTTGTCTTTTTTTTTTTCAAACATAAGATATGGTTGTATATATTTTGTACTTTTGTTTTATTGTCAATCATTTTGTAATCCCATCACTGAGAAAGTGGAAATATGAAATAAACTTGAAACTTGAATGCCCTTGGCCTGAACAAATCAATGTTATACCACACTTTATTCCATTTAACTAAAGGCAAAATTAATGATCTTCAATGTACTGTTCTAGCAAAGAGGGCACCTCCCTGGCATTATAGCCAATAACATACTGCAAATGCATAACCCTCGGGCATTTCTAACTAAATAAAATTTTTCTTGGGCAATTCATGCGTTTATCTTGCATAATCTAGAAAAGTGCATTCAAGATCATGCATACACTGTACTTTTCATACTGTACATTGTACTTATTACATCAGTTATTACTCGACCTGTAATGTATCTTCAGGTTAAGCACGAAGTACGTAAGACATGTTTTCTCGTAGGGCCGAGTGCAAAATTAAGAAGAACACGCCGCTGTATCTCGACAAGTCTGCCACATTCCCACGTGTATCAATCCGTCATGTCCTTGTTACGTAACGATTGATAGCACCATGACCAATCATATCAGACACCTCGGAAACCAAAGCCCAGTTAAATAGATGTGGATTGAGTGAAAGCAGCAATATTGGTAGAACATAATTACCGAAAGATGCAGAAAACGTTCATCAGTTGGTATAAGCCTGAATCTCATACTGGATAATTATTGAAAGTTTGTGAAATTGGACAATCCATTCAAAAGTTATGAATTTTTTTATATTTCAATGTCGTCATCGCAGGATAAGGAGACTACTACACTTCATGACGTCATTTAGGGCTCCAATATGATGAAATATAATGAGATTTCCACAAATCTTCACTTGTTATCAAAAGTACACTCCATCGACATGTTACTGACATAATCTGTTAATATTATTTTCCCTGCATGCTTTCTGAAAGAGATAAGTCAAGTGCTCTTTCATTTTGCTAGAAACGTTAAGTTATTTTGGATTTGCTTTACGTTGTATTCTTATTGTCTAAAATGACGCAATGAAATGCATAGTACAGTCAACCTCGCGTAAGTCGACATAATCGGGACTGAGCGAAACACGTCGACTTACGCGAATGTCGACTTACGCGCAAGTCGACATTTTGTCGACTTATACATGAAAATTAATTTCCCCTGTACATAGTAAGATTTGGATCACGATGCGGATCGCTACCCCCCATATCTTACTCCTTTTGCCGCCAAAACATGCCTACTGACATGAGCAACAATAATGTTTTAGTTCATGCATAAATCTTGCCCGGGTTAGTAACGACAACGCACAATTCCCAAATCTCTAGAATGATTTTGAGAGAGCGGGATCTGAAACCTAGGCCCGTTTCTAGACACTGTACGTTTTAAACTTGATTTGAAATATCAAAGGCAAATTCCCCAAAATTGCATTAAACTTTGCGATTTAAATTCAAGTGCGTTGCTGGGAAGATATGCGTGTGATTTCGCATGATTCTGTCGAGATTATTTTTCAGTGCCGACTGAGTTGAAATATGCGTGATTTTCCTTTCCTAAGTCGCCATATATTGTTTTGCTTAATTTTGTATTGCCATACTCTGAAAATGAATTTTTCTCGCGCTCCATTTCGCAACATTACCGCTCTGTACGGCGCGGGCCTGTCTGAAATAAAAAGAAGAAGAAAAGTTTGTTCATCCGAAAACGACATCTTTCGGACTACTATAACCTTCGCGAAAACAAACCTCTTACCATTGTCGGACTAATCTAACTTTGGACTGAGATTTAAAACTTCGGCATAGCGAACTTTAACAATAATTCGTTATTTTTTCATTGACATTTTGTGAAGCAGCATGCGTTTCGGTAGTTTGAAACGTGTAAATGTTGCGATGTCTTTCCCCTGCAAGTGCAGACTAAGTTCGGTCACGGCGAAAGTTCCGTTACGAAATAAAAAATAATGAGAGCCTTTTCAACAATAACGCACTTCCGTACATTTTCATGCGTTTAAACGCCGTTTCTAGTTTCGGACAAGAACCGCAAGTCTTTTCTGCAACGCTCTTGCGTTTTAAAAACAGCGTTGCTTGTGATTTGACGGACTTGCATTTGATTTTTAGAGTTGCGTTTAAACGCAATTGAGTTTACATTTCATACAATTTTCTAGTTTTGTGTTATTATCAAACGCAATTCTTTTCAGCGTTCCGTGTGATTTGATGGACTTGTATTTGATTTTCAGAATTGCGTTTAATTTTCAATTTTGCTTACGATAAGTCTTTTAAACAATAACACACTTCCGTAGATGTTTAGAGATGCGTTTAAACGCAATTTCTTATAGTTTCGTACAAAAACCTCAAGTCTTCTCTGCAACGCTCTTACGTTTAAATACAGCGTTACGAGATTTGATGGATTTGCATTTGATATTTAGAGTTGCGTTTAAACGCAATTGAGTTAAAAAAAAGTTCCCTACAATTTTCTAGTATCGTGTGATTATCAAACGCAAGTCTTTCAGCGTTCCATGTGATTTGATGGATTTCCATTTGATTTTTAGATTTGCATTTAATTTGTAATTTTGTTTACGAAATAAAAAAAATTATGCAAGTCTTTTAAACAATAACACACTTCCGTAGATGTTTAGAGATGCGTTTAAACACAGTTTCTTATAGTTTCGTACAAAAACCGCAAGTCTTCTCTGCAACGCACTTGCGTTTAAATACAGCGTTACGTGTGATATGATGGACTTGCATTTGATATTTAGAGTTGCGTTTAAACGCAACTGAGTTCAAAAAGTTCCCTACAATTTTCTAGTTTCGTATGATTATGAAACGCAAGTCTTTCAGCGTTTGATTTTTAGTGTTGCGTTTAAACGCAATTGAGTTTAAGTTTCCTACAGTTTTCTAGTTTCGTGTGATTATCAAACGCAAGTCTTTTCATCGTTCCATGTGATTTGATGGACTTGCATTTGATTTTCAGAGTTGCGTTTAATTTTTAATTTTGCTTACGAAATGAAAAAAGTAATGCAAGTCTTTTCAACAATAACGCACTTCCGTAGATGTATAGAGATGTATTTAAACGCAGTTTCTAGTTTCGTACAAAAACCGCAAGTCTTCTCTGCAACGCTCTTGCGTTTAAATACATCGTTGCGTGTGATTTGATGGACTTGCATTTGATTTTTAGAGTTACGTTTAAACGCAATTGAGTTTCAGGTTCGTACAATTATTTTCTAGTTTCATATGATTATCAAACGCAAGTCTTTTCAGCAACGCACTTGCGTTTAAATGCAAAAGTTGCGTGTGATTTGATACACCTGCTTTTGATTTTTTTGAGTTGCATCATTAGTTGCATCGTAATAAATCTTTTTAGAAAGGGCCCTGTTTTTAATACCGCTTCGGAATAATCAACTTTAGAATATTCGGATTTACAAAAACACCTACATGTACTTCATGTTCGGATAATGAATACCTACTGGGACATATAAGTGTTTGTGCGTTTTGAGAAAAACGAGAGGGAGAAAAGGGGTAAAGTGAACTGTCTTGGGTACTACATGACTAAATTGTAATGCTCCAGTGTAAATGAGTGTATGTCCTTTCTATATTCTGGCATACAAGACATACGTAATGGACGCATGGCGCGAACGCTACCGCGCCGTACACTAGCGAATTACTGAGTAGAAACGCAGCGAATCGGAGCGGGAAAACAATTCTTTTTCAGAGAATGGCGATAAGATTTTGAGCGAAAAATGATGTCGACTTAGACGAGGGAATTAACACGTATTTCAGCTCAGTTGGGACTGAAAAATCAGGTCGACTTACGCGAGTTGTCGACTTATAATTAATGTCGACTAAGACAAGGAAATTTTCAAGGAATAACAAAGGGAAAAATCGGGACTTTTTAATTGTGTCGACTTAAGCGAGTTGTCGACTTATGCGATGTCGACTTAGGCGAGGTCTACTGTAGTATATTACGGCACCGAAACTGTAAAATTTCATAACTTTTTTAATCGATTGTCCAATATTTTTCTCAAACTGTCACTGATGTGCTCTGCTATATTGCTGCTTTCACACGATCGACATTTGAATACTTAGGCATTGGTTTCCGTAATGCCTACTACTAGTAATGTGACAATATATCGTGTGTCCGCGTGAGTGTGTGTGTGTGTGTGTGTGTGTTTGCATATGTTCACACAGGCAAGTCCGGTGACCAAACTTTTTCCCCCTCCCTAGGAGTGGTGATGCCGCATTCGTAGTTGCGTCCTTGTGTCTTTTACAGAGTCTGTAACACTGATCTCTCCTAGATATCACGCGTCTGCAACCGTGAGGTGCAGTAAATGATTTGCTGATATAAGGTTACAACGGTATACTGATCAACAATATATTATTTAGGTGAGGAAAAACAATTAAGTTTACAGGAAACGCTGAAAGGTAGTATAACGCAAGCAGTCATTGCCGCGTTTCATTAACCCGCAGTCTGGCCACTCACTAATTGACGTTGGCGACGTTTAGTCTTTCGAAATAATTCAAATCGGGTAATTTCGTGTATATGAGCGCAGATCGATATACTAGTACATGTATTTCAAAGTCAGTGGATTTGTCGTCATTTCATTCAGCCTCTATACACGCAGAGGCATCTTTATAGACAACAAAACAAAGAAAATGAATAAATCCAGGCGTAGGCCAACACACGACGAGATACAACACTATAATATCCGGGGTTGAATAAACGAAATGTCCTGTTTTATTTAACAGCTCTGGCAGTCTGGTTTTCCGACAAATTTTGTCTAAAACGTACAGATGTTTACGCGTGCAAGACTATAGCACTTGAAAATTATACATGAATGACAAAGCACCATCTCCAGACAGTGGCGTAGGGATGTTACACTGTACACAACAGAAGCTCAAAATTTTTCACTGAAGCGATGATCAGTCTGATAATCCTTCAAAATGATATTCTACTGTGAGAAAACACAACACATTTAACGATAAATATAAAATGTATGAAGACGTGCGTGTGACAGAGCCTCTCAATAATGGAAAACATTGAGAAATGTCTTCATTATGTTTGCCCCGAACGTAATGTCAAGCAGCCATTGCTATACCTTAACATGATGCTTTTCTACAGTAAATGAGTATACCTGCCTTGGGAATTCCTGGAAAGTAGGATGTCTTGATGAAAAATAACTACCGCTGTGACATTTTCTCCTCGGGGTAGTCATAATGATAACAAACGCCATTCTGGGAGCAGGTGCGGGCTTATTTGCGCCATCACCTTCCTTGTGGCAGTTAACGACATATCATGACGTTAGAAACTGTCTCCTAGACACATGCTTCTTTAAACCACATGTTTGCCTTGTTGCATGTTTGTCATGGTTGCAGCACTCTCCATAGATTTTTTTTTTTTTTCTGCCAGCCGAAAGATGCGCACAGTCCGGGTGCACAGTCAATAAGTTAATGTTCCAGAATGACGCAAATAATGATTAAGTCTGATAACGCCGTATGATCTTTGGATATAATTATAACTACTGATGATTTTTCTCTCCCTAAACTGAACGATAAAGTGAAAAGGGGCCTCGTTTGGTTTATCATAAATGCTGGTTTCGATAGCAACACAAGGTGATTAATTTGCTGGCTATACAAGGAAATAAAACCTCATTGGACCTTGTTTTGTCAGTCCTGTCACTTTTGTCGTGAAGGAATCATGAAAACTTACCCCTTACTCTGCTATTATAATAGTGTCAAGAAGGAAGTCTTTCTTTAACAAAACCGGTCATTTCACGCCAAAGGGAGAACGAATATTCTTGCACAAGACTTTGGGTATCAACTACTTCATATACATACATGCCTACCCAAACGTTACAGGCTCAGATTACGAAATCTTCCGATATATACCGTTAAAGAGAGAGAGAGATAGAGAGAAATCATAAAACCCGTCGGGCGAAAACCGGAAATGGCCCATTTTCCTCGTGATGTTTTAAGCTTTCAAAACCCACTAAATACATGTATATACTACGAGTAGTAGCATTCATTTTCCGTCTTTTCTCATGAACAAATACAATCATAAAAGGAGTACTAGTACTCTACAAGCTTCATAGTGACGTATAGTAGAATACCAGAGGAGCAAACGAAAAAAAAAAACATTCCGATGAGCGTGTATTTTGGGCCCACGTTCCATCACCTTTCTACGTATCGGTTATCAAAGTAAGTTTCAGAATCAGTGATCATTTACTATGAGTGGTGTCGAGGAAACTGTCAACGGTAAAAGATGGGGCATTTATTATTCATTACACGGATAGTGACTACGCACAGTGGAAGTACGTGCTATACACTTCAGTTTGCGTCATAGTAGCCACACTCAGTGTATCGAGATGACGTGTACATGTGGCAGTGAAATATTAAAAAAGAATGGAAAGGTCGCTATGGCAACTCGCATGTCTCCGTTCTATCACTATGATCTGGGCAATATGAAACGACAGTTTCACATGATTGACAAGAAATCATAATGACAGGCTTGAAAGTTTGATAGCACAACGCCAAAGTGTTGACTGGCTTGTGCATTCCTTGAGCCAAGTTCCATTTGAGTGACAAAATCGTTTTCTAAAGAGCAATTACTTGGCAATTCACAAGTTTCATGATTGCACTTGCTGTGCACTGTTGAGGTTCAATTTTGTTTATATTTGACCTTATGACCATTTCCAGAAGAGAAGACCGGTAATCAAACATGTGCAATGAGCAAAATTGTAGCATCTAGTATTCGCCTATGACATTTCTCCCTTGACTTTTGATCTTATGTCCCCAAACGTATTAAACCTAGGGAATATATATATGTAGGATACTTTGAGCCTTTCAGAGAGATGGAGAAACTAGTGAAATTTCAGTATTTTAGCTGTTCCTTTGACCTTGATCTTTGACCCAAAATTTCCCGAGATTCATTTCCAGGCAATACATATATTTGTATCCAGTTCATGAAGATGCCTGGAGCAATTTCCAAGATATAGAAAGAGGTCAAATTTCAGCATTTTCATTTGACCTCTACAAAACTTCTAGAGAATCTGAGAATATACACAGTGTTATTATAAAATATCTTCTGGTATATTCAGTATGTTAGTAACTAGTTGAAGACCGTGCACTTTTCATCAAAAGTTACATTTTGTGGAATTCTCTTTATGTTTCTGTTATATATCGCCGCCCAATTGTGACATCGTTAATTGCTGTAGTCATCTTATCTTGCATTAACGGCACACAGATATAACCAAAAATGAAAAACTTCATAACTTCTTAACGGATCGCCCATTTTTTCTCAAACTTCACTTATTTGTATTCTACTAACATTTCTGCATTCACTGATTCCTCTCTATCTATCTATCTATCTATCTTCATGATCTATCTATTTCTGTTCCAATCGGCCACTATGACTTACACATAGTGTACCGAACCTTATGAAAGCACAAATAATTCAGATGCAAAGTAAACAACTTAACTATGATGTACATATTTTCTGAAAGCTGTTGGCAGCAATTACATTATTTTCCCGTTGCAAACTGTCTTTCAAACCATACGAGCCCTGTCTCATAATTGTACAGATGTGGAATGCTTTTCCGGTGCAATGTTGACAGTACATATTGCTTCGAGGGCCCAGTGGATCTCAACTCAATGCCGTACGACGCGGTGAGTTTGCTGCACCCAATTTGAGATCAGGAGGAGCAATATCAACAATGCCCTAAATAAAAGCAGTCAATATATTTCTTCAATATACCAAAAGAATCAAATGAATTGTACTTGGTCAATCGCACTTGCACTAACCAGTATTGATATGGCTCTATAACTACCATCCAGGGGCTGTAAAATCATAATGAGATACTCTGCCGAAATATTGATGACACTGCATGGTTACATTTTGCTGCAGTTGTCTAAACTTACGTGAAATTAGTTAAGATTATAATCTCTCAAAGGAAATTGCAATCAAAATGAAGAGATGCAGGCATATAATATGCCTTTAAATTACACATTTCCTTTTATTTTTAACGTAAATTAAAGTGAATTCAAGCTCCATTCATACACCACAAATAACTGCATTTCCACCGCAGCACAAATCAAAGATATGCATATGCATGACATTTTTTCTTCATATAATAAAGAATATCTACGATAATGAAAAAAAAAATGGGTCAGGGGCCATGGAGCTGGATTTAGGGTTCACCTCCTCGATTACCCTTGTTGGCAATCAATAACGCAATCTTGAGCAAAATGATATTCATTTCTTGCCAGTAAACAGGATTTTCACAGGGGACACTACAGCCCTGAAAGAGAACAAAGAGACAAGAGAAACCACATTTTAGGGTCTACAGTTACACGTATGTCACAGTGGAGGTTCACTAGACAGTATTTATTTTGTCGTCTTTAAAGATCAAAACCACTGTAAGGGAGTTAAGAGGAAAAAGTGTCATAAGAATTAGAGGCTATTCTATAAAGTATCGTCAGCATCTTGGCACGAGTTGAACTGGCACTTCAACATCACAGGCCAATTGAAGGAAATCATGCCATCCAAGACCAAAATAAATGCACTGAATGAGATCATTTTATCAAAAGAAAGCGTGCCCCATGAATATAAAGGTCGGCACTTTCCAAATGTTTCACACTTGTAAGACATTCTAGGCACAGTGTTATCCTTATCATAACAACATGCAAATGACTCCTACTGCCATAACTACGTCTACCAACCTATCATCGTACAATACGTGAAAGCTTGTAAATAAATATATTTGACCAGTCTAAACAGTCAAATTGTAGCCTGTCTAACTCAGCTTGGTGGATCATGCTGATGATGTGATAAGTCAAATGAAAAGAAAAAAAAAAGTCTCATGGAGTTAAACTTACTGAATCATCTGCCTAACAAAGCCATGGGTGACCTGTCTCTCTGGGGGCTGTGCATCTCCTGCTGCTGTGGCCATCTCCTGCAGTCTCAGCCGCTCAGCCAAGATGTGCTGTTCTACACGCTCTCGGCCTGGGTGGAAGATGTGAGCTACTCTGGCTGCTCCATCATCTTGCAGATGATCGAAGTGAGAATCGTACATAAAGTCTATTCAAAGAATATTTACGATGACATAATTTTGTGACCTCATCCACCTCTATAGTATCAAACTCTTATTCTATAAATCACACAAATACTAAGCTTGGTGGATCTACCTTTGACTTCAGCCAAGACAACTGCTTGAAAAGGTTTATGTTTTGTTTTAGCATTTTATAAAGGACATCAACGGGAGTTTTAAGTTTTTCAAATTGTGCCACATTAGTTCAGAACGTTTTTCTCACTTGTCAAAGATAAAATGACACACATACATACATACATACACACACACACACAAACACCCTCTTCTTTTTATAAAGAGAGGAATTAGAATCTAAAAATCTTAATAACATACCTGATGGCTTGGCTGCCAAAGGTCCTTGATCACCAATGCTGGATGTCCCAGATTGATCACTACATGGTCTTCCACTCTTCCTCCACTGATGGGTCTCCGACCCCTGTCAAAGTAGGAAGTAAAGACGCTGCATTAAGCAGTACTGATAACATAAAGTATAATGTAAAAGGTTATGAAAAATCAGAACGAGGCAATTGTGATTACTTAAATAAATTTTGAACATGGCGTAAATTACCCATGAATATATCATAATTTGATATCTTGGTGGTTTGCTTCTGTTCTCTTGATTCTCTTATCTTTTTGATTCAAGTTAAAGGTAGATCCTATTTATTAATGGTGTTTCTCCCACAAAAGTTTTTGATGCTGATTTAGTTTGAAATGTCAATGAGCAATTATAAACATGCAAAAAAAAAAAAAATAACACGTCGAAACTACGACGAAGCTTATGATTATAATGGAACAATTATAGAGTGAAACCGAATACATTGCACTACTAACACATAATCCGACAGGCATTGGAGTAACATACCAATACAGCCTTTGCATGCATGTGGCAACCATAGCCCGACTCCAACTCGGGTGATTCTTCCCTCTCTTGGCATTGTTTGATGATTTCATCACCCATCCCATTCTTCTCTTCATCCAGACGTTTTCCTTTAGAATTATTTCCGTCAAGTTCGTCTTCTGGCTTTCCGCATCCTGCAAAGCTATCACTATTAATCTCTGAAGTGGTAGGCAAACGCAGGGCCCGCTTCCTCAGAATATACTGGGACCTTGTCACAGATGCGCCACGATGAGGAGTAAGCCTTGTATTCTTGTGACAGCTTGACCTCAGATGAGGTGTTACCCCCTTGCTACCACCATGACAGAGTTGTCTCTTTTGCCTGTCATGGATATTTCGACAATTAAAGCACTCTCTGAATAACAAAATATAAAGTGGATAAGTACAACTTCACACATTTGTTGGTCTATCACTATGTTGATATTCACTGACTGTAAGAGAATCAAATCATGCAAGCTGTAATGTTATTACGATGATATTTGAATTAATTCTTCCTTGTACATTACACATACAATCTTAACAACTGTGCAAATGCTTCTTTGATAAGGTTCAAGAAACTGGCTAATAAGGGTTACAAAGGCAGAACTCTATGTTCATCATATGTTTATTGGGATTACTGGAAATGTGTATACCAGACAGAAGTTACAGTCAATTACCGCTTAGAACTCTTTGATGTCGATGGAGATGGATTCGTCTTCCTTGGTTTGGGGTCCCCAGTATCATCACACGACCTGCTGCCATCTATCTGCATAGCATCCTAGTAGATAAGTGCATTTGAATGGATTTCCATGCTTTAAATGGGCAAACCAAATGAGTGACAAGTTCATTTATGCCAGGTGAAATAAGAATATGCCAAGAACTGGAGCCACACATGTTAACAAAAATGTTGGAGTACAGTGTACATGTAAAGCAGCAGGACTCTAAACGTTAGAAACCAAAATATTAAGTGTCTGATCTCTTGGGTAATTGTGACAAGTCATGTATCTGACGTTACCCCTTTCTTCATGATTTTTACCTAACCTTTTCAATGAAAGACTTCCATACTGACAGAAGTTTCTCACTTTATTTCTGCCATTACTTGATTGGTATTTGTTCTTCCTGACCGTGAATTAAATGTTTTATTAGATCAACTTCAACAAAATATTCCGATAAACCAACCTCCGTCAAAGAGCCCAAATTATACTTTGCAAATGAAAAGTGTTTATTTGACAGTTGTCTGGCAATTTACCATTGATGAAGCTTCCACAGAGTTTCCTTGTTCAATTATCCTGACATGGAGGACATACATAAAGTGGTGAGCAAGTAGAGACTGCCCATTCACCTTGAAATCAACCTTGAGGGGAAGTTTCCACTCCTTGCGCTCTGCATACAATAAACAAAAACATAACGCAATTAGTAGGGGGGGGGGGGGGCATTTCTCTTGCTTGTACAGGCCCCGATCCGAATGTCGACGTTGTTGTTTTTTTTCTTATATCATAGTGACTCTGTATTCCTCGTGACTTGTAAATGAATAGATTAAAATATTTGAGAGGCTCTGCTGGATTTTTGTGGGTCTCCCCTACTTCATCAAATGAAACAAAAAAAAAAAATAGATAAAGTCAATCAAGAAACGAAAGAAAGAAAATACTGTATACCTATACTTTTTGAATAACTCTGCATGAATAATGAGATCAAGGGAAAAAAATCACACATGGACATTAACAACCTCTTCAGCCACGTTGCCAATATGGGCTCACGGAATTGCCCTGAATGTAGTGGGCAAAATATAAACTCTCTCCCTAAAACAAACAGTAGCGTTCATACATGATCCTCACCAGGTTTGATTACAAAGTGCTTGGTTTTCATAATCGTTGGTTCCACAGTTGGAGGTACTGAAAGCACAGCTCTGAATACATCCTGTGAGAATAATAGATGAATATAATGATAACTGTAAGAACACTTTTCACTACATATAAAGTTTTCATGAATACAGAACAATATTCATGACCTACTCCACTTTTCATCAAGCGCATTCATAAGCAAGAACAGCTTATTACTGTGTGCTGCAATATTTACAATAGCATCAACACACAAGTCATTCATTGCTTTTTGTATCATTCTTTCCAAGTTGCATCGAAATAGTAAGTTCAGGTATATGCAAACAAATACAATGATTATCATCAATATATTTGTTTTTTGTTTGTTTGTTGTTGTTGTTGTTGTTGTTTTTTTTTTTTTTGCCAAAGCATACATGCCAAAACCAAACATACTTCACTATATGATAAGCATTATTACAATTACCATTGCTTAATTGGCATTATTTGGCACCTCAAACATACAGTATACAATCCACTACTAACGCAGACAAGAATTGTGATCTGTTCTGTATCACTGACTACCGGTAGTTTCTGGCATATACTGCACGCAGCAAACCTGGTAAAATCTAAAGTAGATATCAAGTTACCTGTGTGAATAGACTGCCTCTGCAGGAATTATCACACTTCGATAGAAATTTGGCCTGTCAAAATCTTTCAAAGCATTTTATTAACTACAATAAACTATCCTTCTTCCGATGGGAATTGCTGAATTGCGGTATGCTGAATATGTTTGATTCTTGTTTTGACATATCAAGTGAGGATAAACTGAGTAGCTATGATATCCTCAAGCGATTTCATTTCCAAGGAAGGGTACCCTACATTTTAAAAGCAAATTGAGTCAAAAGGAACAAATGTGTTGAAATGCGACATCGAATACACTGTACCGGTATGTAATGTTCAACTTCTACATTTGTATCAGAATAATAAGCAGTATATTGTGTATCTGCAAATGAAAAAAAAAAAATATATAATCGGTCAATGAGACAGTTACCAATTGAAAGCAAATCAGTATGTCGCAAAAGCAACTGCCATCCACAGATATCCTTGAAAAAAAAAACTACACAAAGAAAATTGTAACACAAAGAAAAAAGTAACTCTTTCCATTTCAGTCAAATATTATCCATTCAAAACTGACTCGAAAAAAAAAAAGTTTCTCATCTTATTATGTTGGGGCCTTATAAAATTGCCCTTTCATTTTCTCTTGATAGGGCTATGTTTTTACTGCTTCTTGAAGTGAATAATTAGATTCTTCTTCACTTCATTGATTAGGACCAGATACTAGTAGCCTTTTCAATTTGAATTCTAAACAAGGCTATTTTACGTGGGCAATTTTGAAATAATCACACACTGGTAATCATTGGTATATTATTTGTTTGTTTGTTTGCTTGCTTCAAATGATCATCTTTGCCTGATTTGTAAATAAACTTTTAACATCCCATGGAATTCCTTCTCTTGTTCTGATTTAATTATAACACTAACAGCTGAAATGAAATGTCATTATGTGCTACTTACAACGGTTAAGAATTAAACATTTTCTCATTCTTCTAAAACACATCTTTTTAATCTTAACACTCACCTCAATTTCTCTCTGAAGTACATCTTCACTCACATAATCACCGATATTTCTGCTGACAAAAATATACAATTGCAATTCATTACATGTAGAAAATGTGTTTTGATACACCTGCCGACGTTGATATCATTCCCATTATTCTCACTGCTAGTGACAAATTCGCAGAAATTTTCATTCTATTGCATCCAAGTGAGATAAATTCATTTAACAGTTAGAATCTAACTTACCTTACTTAGACAGATCGACCGAGACCACTAACCTTTAGACATAGTACTTAACATACACATACTATCACAGGCCTACATTTAATACGTTAGAACCCGCTAACGTTAGGTCTACGTTTAAAGTCTTGTTAGTCGCCTAGAGTTCTATGGTCTAACGTTAATACTGTAGACGATCTATTATTTTTGATCTGTTAAATTGGAGGACTAGACGTCTTAGACCTATTTCAACTCACCCTGTGGTTGGAGGAGTCATGAATGTCTTTATCTTAAACACCCGACCGTCAAACCGAATGCAGCGACTGTCTTTTCCTGGCAGGGAAAACCTCTTCAAACGTGCAGCCATTTTCCTTTCTTTGTTGGTCCACTCCCATTAAAGGTCCTAGAATGGAGCACTGTAGATCCTCTAATTCAACATATAAATTATTATTAATGAACGAAGTTAACAAAAAATTAGATTCTACAATCAGACCTAGGGTAGGTTAGTGAAACTGTTAACGTTAGCGTATACATGAGACACCCCCATGAGATACATATTGTAAACACTAGCCTAACGTCACGTTAGTTGTATACAACTCGAGACCTAACCGTTGAAGGCACCCTACGTAGCTGTACGTTTGGCTGGGTACCGATTGAATTTGATTCATTTATGAATTACAATTATAGTGCAAATCGACCGTAAGCTAGGAGGCATATTAAACAAGTGTTACAACTCTTAATCTTCAAATTAGACACTTTCTAATTTACTTTCAATAACCGATATCGTGCGTACACATGCTATCTTAGCGCCTATAAACATTTCTAATATGAAACACGTTAGAGACATACCGTATCCGCCGCGCCGCCATCCATACAGAGGAAGCTGACCGTTGAAGGCACCCTACGTACGTAGCTGTACGTTTGGCTGGGTACCGATTGAATTTGATTCATTTAGGCCAGCCCTATGAATTACAATTATAGTGCAAATCGACTGTAAGCTAGGAGGCATATTAAACAAGTGTTACAACTCTTAATCTTCAAATTAGACACTTTCTAATTTACTTTCAATAACCGATATCGTGCGTGCACATGCTATCTTAGCGCCTATAAACGTTTCTAATAACGTGAATAGAGACATACCGTATCCGCCGCGCCGCCATCCCATCCATACAGAGGAAGCTAACGTTGCGTTAATTCTCTTTGCTTATTACCTCACAGCTTTACCTTTAGATTTTCGCGACGCGCGGCGAGCTAGCGCTAGCTAATACCCCGGCCGGCCGGCCGCTAGGGTAGGCCGCGCCGCCGGACCTACGTTCAGAGAGCTAGCTAGGTAGCGTAGCTCACCATGCCATACCAAAGTGGGAAAAACCTGTTCTGAGCATGCGCAAAATTGCTGATCAGTCGTCTGAGTTTTCTTTGGTTTTCACTACGGGAGAGGCGGGGGGGGGGGGGGGGGGAATACGAGGGGTGTTTCACGAAGAATTTACTCCAGTATACTACTACAAGTAGTACAACAAAAGCACGACTATACGACGACCCAGTCCTACGACTGGAAACTGTCAAGACTGTGACGTCAAACTTCCTGTCTTGGTCGTACGACCGGCGCGGTCGGATCGTACAGGGGACCTACTGTTTGGATTGACTTAAAATAAGGGTAGCTTATATTGTGTGTTCTTCTTGTTAAATCTGCCTCCTTCAATAAGCTGAAGATTCTTGCAGATTGTGTTATTTACATTATATTCACTTTATTTACAGATATTTACAAGCACATAATAAATATGAAGAACAAAACTAGTCGGTTACAGAATGCTCCCATGCACAGATGGCGCTGCAACTAACAATTTCCGACGACAGGGAATTCCAGCTCCTTACTGTTCTCGGAAAGAACGACTGGCGATGCCATTCAATTTTCGAGTAAAAGTGTTTTATATCCGATAGGAATGCGGTTGCGTGGTTCTCGTCAACTGAGTAACCTGTTTGATACTATACAGTAGTCCTTCGCCGAAAAATGATGATGACTTCAATGATATTCTAACGTTCATAAGAATGAAAATTTGGAAGACATTTCATTCTGCAACAGAGTATATCAATCAACAGAATAAAAGGACGAAGGATTTTTCTGTAAATTTTGATAACAATCTGAAGTAGATTCTGCAAACATCAAATAAAACTGAAAAGAGAAAACAACAGCATACCATTATTCTAAGTCATTCTTAATTTTTAAGTTCGACTTAAATTTTTCGTGAAACACCCCCCTGCATGGGCTATTTTTTCGCCGATAATAATGGGGGCGCCATTTTATTTTTTAAAGCTTGCGTCCTTGCGTAATCTAAACATGCTATCGATAGGCGAAAGCCAAAGAGATTTTCCCCATCTCAGTGGAGATAAATCTCTTTGGCTAAATAAAGTTATACCTTTCAACACGACTAGGAGAGAGGGAGAACGTCCATCGTAGTCTCAAACGTCCGTGTCGCAAAGCTCCTTTCATCATCAAGCTTTAACACAATTCAGAGGGCTCAATGTAGATCTTTGCCATCTGATTTGATGAACGCGGGTCACATGACTTTCAGCTATGTATGCACGCTCACTCTTAAGATGTTATATGCATTGTAAGATTTGTCTAGGCACAAGTTATCTAATCCTACATGATTCCAATTGTTTTCCTCATTTAGGAAGAGACACACTCAATATGATTTTGCCATGATAAGATTTCGTCTATACTAACTCCCTTTATAGAAACAGAGTCGAATGTATACCTGTTGTCCTATCATATCTGTGCGTATCATATAAGAAGAGAAGAGATCTAATATAGTAGATGCAGAGGAAGAAGCAGAAAAGAAGAAAAGAAAAGTATAGAAGAAGACGAAGAAGAAAACAGAAAGAAAGAAGTCAAAATTTAGATAGCAGAAGTAGTGAAAGTGAGATATAGTGTTCATTGGCGTTTTACCCGCCCAATAAACCATGATGTAAGGCTACTTTCTCAACACCGAGTAATCAGTCTCTCACAAACTTGCTCTTCTTTCTCTCTCTCTCTCTCTCTCTTTCTTCCCATCTCTCTTCTCAGTTCCCCCTCCCCGAGCAACTTGCGAGCTTGTAAATTAAATAAAAAATCAACGACAGTGCAAAAGTTCTTTCTTGCAGCCTTTTTGCTTTTAAATTAAAATCGTTACATAACGTATTGGGTCTCAGTATATATTTTTCCTTGAAAAATTGTCATAAATATGCTACGGTGGTAAAATGTGCACCAGATCGTTGAATTTCATATCTAAATGCAGTTAAGCCCCCTCGTGGGGGAGGGGTATACTCTCTACCACTTATTTGCACGTTTACCCTCCAAGATTGAACATTATTCTTGCCCCCCCCCCCCCACAAAAAAAAAATAGTCTGAACTATTAATTTTGCACTGTATACATATATACTTCCATTCAGTTGTATAATGCAGTTGTCAAACTATTGTATGATGATTAATAATTCAATGGATGTATGTTTTTCTGTGTGTATGTTTGTATCCAGGGTTGCTCTGGCTTTGCGGTTTGCCAAATAAAGATGCACATGATATGCATGTTGGCGATGAAAACAACTTGAGAAGTTTACGCGCAATTTGTCACGTTACATTCCTGCGTACAACCATGCCCCTGCAGGAAGACCCCACAAAAAGGTTTTCAATAATTCTATTGAACCCCGGCCCCATAAAAATCCCATAGTTTAATTGACGGACCTGTCATAATTATATTGAACAATTGAGAAGAAAAGTGTCGAAAATTCCTGCGTATAAGAATGTCTGCTTGGGTGCAGGATTAAAATTCTTTCATAAAATGGATAAGTTTCCGATCCAATTTTGTCAGTGAGTTGCGTTTAATAACGATGTGATTATTCACGTTTGAGCGAATTTGAATGATCAGTAGAGTTCAACATTCAAAAAGCTAAATACTTCATTCAATTTGATTTCATCAGCATTATGTGATTTCATGATTTTCTCATATTATAAACGTTTAGAAAAAACAACACCCGCATTCATATTGAATACGCACGTGAACCCATTCAAACTCGCGTCAGCACCAATTCAAATTGTTATGACATTGTTGTTAAGAAGACATAAGAAGTGATGCAAGAAGATGTTTATAAGCCTAAGAGGGTGATTTACTGAATGTTGATAATATTGTCATAATTATGGAATTTATCTAAACTACCCAATTAAATAAGATACATAAGATGCACCGGGAAGATGCATTATGCATATTTTGACCATGGCAGTATTTTTATTTTCTGCCACAAACAGTAGTGTATGTTTTTCTTTGAACAATATTGTTATTTGTGTAGTCCTATATCTCTTGAATGTATTCAAAAGCTAGTGGAAGGCACTTTTCCTCATTCGTATTTGTGGACAATAAAACATTCAATTCAATTCAATTCCATGAACAGGCAGGCATCACAATGGAATCGTGACGCTCTCTCTCTCTGGGGAGAGAGGGAGAGAGGGAGTTTTGGCTGCTTTGCCACAAAGTACAGTGTTCTAGCGCGCTGTATGATGAGAGAAACTAACGGGCGCGCGCAGCGCACAGCGCAGAGCATGCGAGTATTCAAGTGCTAACAAAGATGATAGAGCGCCGCGTTCGTACGCAATGTAATGGTCAGGGACGTATATCTCGGCTTCAAAATAATACACATCATACGTATCATGCTTATCTATGTGATTAGTCGTACCATTGAATCGGACTCTACTCGAAACCATTGGGAAGCAAGCCACAAAACAACTGACAGATTAATTACCACAACATACTTTTTGACAACTGCGATTGCGCTTTGTTGCTGTGCAAAGGAACAGAGCAGTGAGAGGTTTTGGGTGAGTCCATGTCTTTCAGTTACTTTCCGTCATGGCATACAAGATCAAAGAATTGTGATTAGACCAAATGTAGCCGCAGTTCACTAGTTCACTGTGTCCTGTGAGTTACTGACTGATACTGTACACCGACGCGGCTATGCTGGCTTACATACAACTGTAAGGGACGAGTCGTTCGGCAGCGCAGCTCAAGTACGTGTATTTACAGTTCATACTCGCAGTATTACTGACTGGGCCGGGGGGGGGGGGGGGGCGACCGGGGCACTGCACTACCAGTCGGGGATCGGGGGACGGGGAATGGGGAGAGAGTGCGTGTGGTCATGGTGGTTGCTGCAACTTTACCCAACTGGCCGAAAGATAGGTCTGTTGTTGGTTGTCGCGGTCGGGGATAGGGCCTATGTTCCGCAGAGACTACGTCTGCGTCTGCTTACCATGCTGGCTTCACGGAATACTCTCCTGACTGTCCTACGGGCGTACGGCTACGGGACTCCTAATAAGTCCTACGTCCTACCTAGACAGTCTTCTTCTTTTCTTCTTCTGATTAAGTCTGCCTCCTTCAATAGACTGAAGATTCTTGCAGACTGGTGCTATTTACATTATAATACAATTTATTTACAGATATTTACAAGCACATAGAAAATTTGACAAAAAAAAAACAACAAAAAACTAGCCACTGTGATCAACCGTTAGACGGTTTCGAAATGATCCCACAGATGGCGCTGAAACAATTTCTGACGACAGGGAATTCCAGTTCCTTACAGTTCTTGGGAAGAACGAATGGCGATGCGATTCAGTTCTCGAATATGGTACCTGATAGGATATAGTGTGGTTGCGAGGCTCTCGTTAACAGAGTAGCCTGTTTGATAATGTACTATCCTGTGCTGAAAGAGGAGTGAGATTATTGTGTATTTTGTACATCATAATTAGCCTGTCATTTTCTCTGCGCTGTTCCAGAGTGGTCCAGTTAAGTTCTTGTAGCATTTTGGTGACACAGTCTAACTAGTCCTACAGGGGAGGAGAGCCGGTAAAGTAAAAAATTCATTACAAAAACTCCACCAGACCGGACAGACACTCTGACAGATTTTTCTGTCTAATAATGATGTAACATTTCACACTAACGTTACACTTCAACAAGCATTATTGGCATTGCGACACTTTTGTACAGCAACAAGACCATGTAAAACAAGAGCCAGTAAAGTTTATGTTATGATAATGGTTGTGACATTAGTTGTGACCAAGTCATGAAGACTTACTTATCCCTGAGCTGAGGTCTCTGAGATGTCTAGCCCGACCACACCCCGTGCGCTAAGTTAGCACGGGGTCTGACGGACACATATCTACGGAACCCCATACACATATCTACTAAACCACTCGAACACGGCCACACAACAACAAAACTATTGAAAATTTCTACATACTTTTCACAAATTTTACGAATCGCTCACGTGAATTGAGATGCATGTACTTGGACTATGAGCATGGTATTTCAGTCCATAGTGAGCTCTCACGCAACATACACTGAGCAAAAAGTCCAATCTTAACCCGGAATGCTGTGATCATCGCGGGGCCATTCAAAATGAACCTTTCCCAGCTTTGAACGACGCAAATTGCGCTGCTAGAGTTTGTACGCCCGCGAAGTCGACAGCGCCCTCTTTGCCCAAGTGCTGCGCCGACATTTCGAATCATTTCTGCAATTTCTACGATTTCTGCGGCGTACAGGATTAAAAAAGGTGCAATTTTTGGTAAGTTATAAAATGAGTATATCAATACCAATAGCTGAAAACGGTAGCTAAATAGATAAAGTTTTCACCTTATGTAGTCTTAGTAACAAATATGGTGCAGTAAATTCAAAATCGCGTCGGCGCCCCGGAATACAGAGATTACGGAGTGTCCACACTGTACAGCCCTGTCGCGTCTTACACTTGTGTACAGCGACAGGGCTGTGTATAGTTATGAGATGTCTACATCACCATAGAGCTGCAACCTTGTGGAGACCAATTGGCAACCTGTCAGAGACATTGACAGTTGTTGGGACTCCTATGCAATTGAGAAGACATCTCAGAGATGTCACAGCGATGTCTCTGCTTTTTGGGGTGAATATGTACCTTGTTTGGAGATGTCTCAAACATGGTAGACGTCACCCTGGAGTTGCCTTCATGGTGACAGCGCAAGCCATTTTTAATTTTAATTTTAATTTTTTGTTTTCAGAGTTGCATGAGTCGCGGCAGTCACAGCGAAGTCTTCTCCAGTGAGATAGGCACTTCACTTCCTGTGTCAGGACCTGCATAGTACTTACAGTAATAGTTAGCCATAATTCTAGTACTTAGTAGTGCTACTTCTGCTGTAAATCTACTAGATCTGGTTTAAAGTATACTTCATTTGTTTTTGTCAGTTTTCGGGATGTTCTCTTAGTTTCAAGTTCAATTTCTATCAAAACAATTAGTTATGATGTGTCCAGGATTAATATCTTGATGAAGGGATTGACACCCAGCCATACCTTCAAGTTAGCAAAGGGCCAAGATTAGGGTTTTACATGCAAATTGAACTCATCTAGGGATCTATCATATTTATTAATATTATTGGAATCAGAGCAAGTCCAAATTTTGAACTGAACCAAGCAATGTCAGGAAATGTAATTAAAATATGGATAGCTTATGAGGACCTATGAATACACAAAAATAACCCTTGAGTACCACCATCATGCAGTGACTACATGTATATGAAGCAGGACTGATTGCAATGCAAACTAAAGATGCTGGACAGATACAGAGGTATATTTGGTAAATTAGTTACCTTTTATATTCTTTGGTTTGAGGGTTTGTTTTGGAACTCTTGCTGGGACGTAGTAGCCATGAACCCACCCACACTAACACAGTGTAGTCATGTACTGCTGTGTCTTGTCTGTCATAACCACATCTGGTGTCCATGTTACTAGTGCCACTATGAAATGTATCATGTACTTAGAAGAAAAAAAAATCAGTACTCAGAAGAAAAACTAATGAAGTAAAAAACCTACATTGTATTTTTGGCATTCAGTAAAAATTTTTATTAGTCTGTAAAAGTTTGCAACTCTACAGAGTTTGGGAGAGAGGTTTGCAGTAACTCCTTGGAACACCTGTATAGAGTGTCCCATGACTGTTACATTCACTCATTCAGTAAAAGTTTGCTGCTGATGGGGTAGCAAAAACATACTGTATACGCTGTTATTTTCGTGTACAAATATTTTCGCGATTGGCGAGGTCATAGACATTTTCGCGCGATGTTGTTTTCGCGAATCGACGCTGACGCTAACGTTAATACTCTATTAACACAGTGCATGGAGACATTTTCGCGTGTTGTTAAATTCGTGATCCAACTGTGATTCGCGAAATTTGTGAAAATTAAACCCCTGCGAAAATAACAGCTTATACAGTACATCCAATCCTGACTTGTCACATGATCATAGCATTTTGATAGCAGTATACAATCTAAGTGTCACACAATATGACATTTTAAAGCTTGTCTGTCTGTTACACAGCAGAGACTTTGACTTTGCTATCCCGCAGATATCTTTAAAATTTTGCAACTTACCGTGCACATATTCAGTTTTGTATATCAGTAGAGTTTAAAGGTAGGGGATACCTTTTACAGACCTCCCAAAATGCAGTGCAAAACATTAAATATGAACCTCAGGGGACTTGTTTAGGCCACTGCTGAGAAATTTGGAAGTCAACAGTTATCTACAATTTGAATAATGCACAAAACTCAACTACTCAGTAGTTCTGTGTGTTAGCCACACTTAAGCCTTTTTGTTGCAGTCTTCTGTATTTTTTTATCTGTAAACACAAATCTAAAAGTATAAGAGCTGATGTAATAACATATAGAGTGTGTGGCAAGAATGTATATAGAAATGTTTGTAAGTTTTGATGAACTTTCTTCACAAAATATACATGATGGACACACATGCAGTGCATGGATCTGCAAAGGTAGCCTTGTAATGTACTGGAATTTACGGTGAGCCCCGAAAAAAATTCAATTCAAAATCTAACGGTCAATAAAAATGTACTAAATGTTACCTTCCACTTTCAATACTTTATGGGAGTTTCTAAAATGATACTCTCTTCAACATACCACTGTATTTATGTACAACTCTTCATTTAAAGGGAAGATAAACCCCAAGAACAATGTGGATTGAGTGAAAGCAGCAACATTAGTAGAACACATCAGTGAAAGTTTGAAGAAAATCGGACAATCGATGCAAAAGTTATGAATTTTTAAAGTTTTGGTGTTGGAACCGCTGGATGAGGAGACT